>NC_134028.1:16101985-16746568 GCF_964204645.1 Tubulanus polymorphus | reverse complement strand
GTATTTCTAGAAGCGGCAAATTTAGTGAACCAGCGTCCTATAGGGAGAACCCCAAACGATCCAATGGAAGATACATCTGTCCTAATGACATACTGCTCGGCAGGTCGTCGACAGAAGTTCCTCAGGGACCGTTCAGGCAAACTAAGAATCCTAGGCATAGAGTAGAATTCGTTGAAGAAATGTATGCGTTGGTGACATTGTTGCCTTGGTTGAGCCGAACGCGTTGCGAGGCAAATGGTGTCTTGGGAGAGTACAACAGGTCCTCCCAGGCAGTGACGGTAGAGTTCGTAATGTGAGTAATAAAACTTCTACCTGCGAGTATTTTAGACCAGTAACAAAATTAGCGGTGATTTACCCTGTAGAAGGTTTCTAAGATGACAGCTTGATAGCTCCCATCGGGGGAAGGATGTTTCGTTGAACGCGCATTTCGTAGTATTACATGTAGTTAATTTTATATGTAGTTGTTTGTATTAGTTTATTTTGATAATTAGTTTGTTTGGTATTGACACTGTACATTGTCTCCACATATTGTGTGGCACTGTTTCTCCGGGTTTACTGAACGTGTCGATGATTCGAGATTAAGTCTGTCAAGAAATCGAATAAACTATTGTTATACGATAGACAGAAATCCGTTCTGTTCATTCCGCCTGCCTCTCATCCTCAGTTATGTTTTACTCCGTTCGAGCCTGCGTCTCGCCATTCAGGGAATCGTATGACTCATCAGAATTACCAACAGACTGGCGCCGAGCAAACGTTGCTCCTATCTTCAAAAAAGGAGAGAAGTACGCAGCCGAGAATTATCGCCCTATCTCACTGACATGTATATGTTGTACAATTCTAGAACACATCATTAACGAGCAGCATCATGAAACATGGAGAGACACACAACATACTCTACAAGATGCAGCACGGATTCTGCAGTGCACTGTCACGTGAGACCCAATTGACAGAGTTCATTGACGATGCAACCCTCAACATGGGGGCCGGTAAACAGACAGACTGCATCATATTGGACTTTAGTAAGGCATTTGATAATGTGAGTCACCAGTTACTAGTGGAAAAACTGAGAAGATATGGTATCACAGGGAAAACAAATGCCTGGATCCAAGCTTTCCTCGCCAATCGTATGCAGACAGTAGTAGCCTCAGGAGAGTCATCAAACCCCGTTAGCGTTGAATCAGGTGTACCGCAAGGATCAGTACTGGGGCCGAGCCTATTCCTTTATTACATTAACGACATCCCAGACAATATCCACTCAACAGCTAGGCTATTCGCGGATGACACATTGGACACATTGGCCTATCTCACTGTCTCATCCTAGCAAGACGCAGACATACTACAACAAGATTTAAACCAACTAGCGGAATGGGAAGACCGGTGGCTCATGGCATTTCACCCTGAAAAATGCCATGTCCTCATCATAAAAAAGGACGAGCAACAGCATACCCTTACACACGGCGGAACCACATCCTAAGTCACGTGCAGTCGGCCAAGTACCTGGGCGTAACGATCTCCAATAACTTAAACTGGTCGCCGCATGTCAGGTCTCTATGTAGCAAAGCCAATCGCACAATATGATTCCTTAAACGGAACGTAAACATCAGCTCGAAACACGTCAAGGAGGCGGCCTACAAGTCGCTAGTAAGACCGCTCGTCGAATACGCCAGCTCGGTCTGGGACCCCCATACCAAGACAGACATCCACCGCCTGGAGATGGTACTGCGGAGAGCAGCCAGGTACGTCAGTAACCGCTATCACAACCGGTCAAGTGTAACAGACATGCTGTCCGAACTAAACTGGAAACCATTACAGCAGAGAAGGAAGGAGGCAAGACTAACCCTGATGGACAAGTATGCCAATAATCTCACAAGTCGACAACAGTGAACGTCTCACTGCTCCAGTACGCCAGACCAGAGGACACGAAAGAATGTTTCAAGTCAAGTACCAGCGTACATAAACCAGGAAAAACCAGGAAGCAGTCGTTCTTCCCTCGCACTATCCGAGAGTGGACTCCCTGCAGACCTGCTGTCAGTCGGCAACCTTGCAAGCTTCAAGGCTGCTCTCCTTAGCCAATAGTATATTCATGGCTATTTTAATTAAAACAAAAAAAAAACAAAAAAATATCCTTTAAATTTCTCCCTGATACTTATATTTATTCCTCCTCGCACACTCGAAAACTGTAATATTCATCAACAAGTTGATGCTGACAGTAAACGGAAGAAGAAGAAGAAATCATAAGCTTATAGCAATTGACCGAAAACAAGCTCATTCTCGTATACGGGTGTAACGAAAACACTCAAAATATTGTCGGTGACTTTAGTAAGGAACACACTTAATGTTGTCAATGAAACTGGAAAGAAAATAACTCCAATTTAGTATCATATTGAAATCGTACTGTAGATTTGGGCCCAAAGCATTAAATTAATTAAGAAATTAAATCAATGTTCAGTTAAAACTTAGAAAATTGAAAACTTATGCCACAGAGTTAAGGGTTGGATGGAAAGAAGAAAACTGTAACTCGAAGGTTTGATTCATTTCTGAAATTTGGGCTCATAAGATTAGAAAATTATGAGGAAACAGATCAAATGAAATTAAATTTTCTGCAAGAAAAAAACTTGAAACATTTCTTGTATAATTAAATATAACCTAGGTCTGTTTACCACTGTCTGCTAAAAGATTACTATTTCGATTTACTAAAATGTATGAAGAATTTGATATGGTTTAAACTTTGTAAAACAATAATGTACCATGGACATGGTGAAGCTGATACCGGTACGGTATTTTGCAAGATTGAAGAATTTTGACCTGGTTGTTAATTTAGAAATTAGCTCCATTTGAAAATAGGAAGACGAGAAGATTACTACGAATTTTCTAATTACGGTACCATGAAAAAATGGAACGCGTGAAATCAATCGGAAAATGTTTTTCTGGCAGAAAAAAATCGAATTAAATACAGCAGGAAAATGCATATGTCAATACAAAAATTGATTTCTCTTGCGAAAAAATATTTATTTGTTTCTGATCCTCCGTGAATATCAAGTACCGGGAATCTACGGCTCAAAATAAACAGTGCACGTGGCCAGCGGTACCGAATTCCGGGGTGGAGACTAATGTTTTTGCCGACCGCGATGTTGCTGCTGCTGCTGCTGCTGCACGAGCGAGACGTGCCGATATGCGATGCGGGCCGCGAGCTGCCGTGAAATTTTGAGTAAATCGTACGACTCTAACGCATCTCTAACCGCAGTTTTAAGGTCATAAAAATTTTATGAAATAAACGTTTCTTTAGTGCCGTGGCTTGGGATTGACTGCTCCGCGCGCGAGCATAATTCACACCGGGATTCGAACCTGCGGCGCCGAACCGCGGCGGGCGTTGTTTGTTATTTTGAATTCGCTCCCGTTGCTAAGGGATTTCAGCCTTTTTCAGCTCGTTCCATCAACGCGGTTCATGGTTACACTATTCAACAACCCAATCTTGTTCTAAATATCACAAAATGAATAAATTCTGAAATCACCCGGGCTCAACTCCAGAACAGGTAAAAGTAGATCTGCGCAGAATCTAATCACAGCGGACTGGTATTTGAGATTAATCCGCATGGACTGTATTCGACTGATTCTAACCGTCGACCGATTTTACTCGTCGACAATGTCTACAATCCTAAATGTCGACCGATTCTACTCGTCGACTATGTTTGCAACCCTAATTGTTGACCAATTGTACTCGTCGACAATGTCGACAACCCTGATTGTAGACCATTTTTACTCGTCGACAATGTCTACACACCTGATTGTAGACCATTTTTACTCGTCGACAATGTCTACAACCCTGATTGTCATCCGATTCTATTCGTCGACAATGTCTACAACCCTGATTTTCGACCATTTGTACTCGTCGACAATGTCTAGAATCCTGATTGTCGACCGATTTTACTCGACAATCAGGGTTGTAGACATTGTCGACGAGTACAAATGGTCTACAATCAGGGTTGTAGACATTGTCGACGAGTAGAATCGGTCGACAATCGGGGTTGTCGACATTGTCGACGAGTAGAATCGGTCGACAATCGGGAACCGAACCACTCACTTCATTAAAGAAAACCCTCCACGACAGAACTATATTGACCTATTCTGGAGTTGAACCGTCACCCGATCCATAAGTTCCGGATTTTATCCGTTATTTCACGACGTAATTCTACTTCCGATTTCCCCCATTAGATTCAAATCGGACGTCAAGTGACGTCATTTTTTTATTTGACATGCATCAAGAATGTAGAATGGAGGATGGGCACAACCGGTCTCTAATTGAAGATAGAGACCGGTTACCAGTCTAATATTGAATTGGACAGGCGACCAGTCTAGCACAGAATTGGACAGGCGACCAGTCTAAATAAATACAAACAATAAGACTGGTTGCCTGTCCCATTCAATATCGGACAGGTTTTGCCCGTCCGCCATCTTCCGCGGATTTTACGGATCCAATCAGATTTCAGTATTTCATCACGTGAACAATGTAACATGGCCGCCTACACTGTGTCTCGATTTACGTTCCATGGACCTCTTTAAAGTCATTTTTTATACCAATGAAGAAAGAAATTCCGTTAAAACTGCCAGGTAACGCCTGCAGGCACTTGTTTAGCGTGTGGTACCGAAAATGTCGGTATTCAATTCATGATGGCTGCGTGAAAGCGCCGTCAAAACTTACCGGTCGTCAATCAGCAATTTGGACTGGTGGATTGAAACAACAATACATAGAATACTACTATACCACTACTGACGTACTGAATCTTGCAGCAGAGGCTACTTGTTTGTTCACTCGAGGCGATTGATTCATTGTTCTTTATGTGTCATTGTATATCAGCAGTTGATCCAGTGAAAATAAAGTCATCAACAAGGTAACTTCACCTACTTACTTACTTCTTCGTAAAAATGTGAACATTGATTGAATATGAGTGCTATTTAAGAAACACTATATTGATTATCTATTGTAGATTATTGTGAGCGTTTTAGTGATGATTTTGTGAGTCACAACTCGTAGGATGTTTTAAGAAATTGAAGTAATGCGTGTCAAATTAGCTCAACATGAAAAGAATAGATTGCAATGCATCAAGTCAAGGTAAGTTTGAAAAATGGATTCTGAATCATTAATTGTAAAGTCAATCCAGGTTTAATTGTAAGTGATATGTTTTTTAATTTCAGAATGACAACATCATGCAGTAATCAAAGACAATAAAGAATCAGCACTAGCTGTCATGAAATGAGATTCCAAATAACAGGCGGTGAAACTCCTTGATTCTGATAAACTCATCATCATCAGTTACATTAGCAAGCGCCGCTGCGCCAAGATATTGTGTACTTTATTTCTCCTCTGCTCACGATCTGATAAACTGATGAGGTTTAAAGAGCTGGATTCTGTGAATAACTGCACTAGCCAGCCTTCAATTTGAATTGTGATTGGATTATCTGTCTTGTCGAGACATGGTCTTTATGATTCTAAAGACACTATCATTCAAATCAGGCATATCAGGATCGTCCCAATTTGTCAAAGAAAAAAAACTACTGTTCTATGTCATGAAATACGTAATGTCATTGCTTATTCTCTTGTCAATTGCTTATTCTCTTGTCAGGGGCTGAACAAGATTTTGTACCAGAAGTGAACAATAAATATTGGATTCAGTGAAAAAGAATTGGTCGTGATGAATTTTATAATCGATTTCTAGCAAAGTCAACATTGACATTGTGTGGTCCCTGAGAAGAGAGGATATTGCGAATTTCCAGTGTGATCTGAGTAACTTGTCTTGACCAAGTCTCTTAATTTGACTGTCCCAACTTGCTGTCTGTATCAGGAAATCAGTAAGCTGAGGTGGATCCAAATATCTGATCTCACAAAGCACTAAGGGGTTAAAGAATTGTAAACTTTATTCAGATACTAAATATAGTCATTTTACAACACCGTATTAAAACATCAATTCACTAAATACATCTCACGAACGGTAGAAAGGATGTCCCCTGTTCCTTCAGAATGTTCTGTATTCAGTGACGGTCGCGGCAGAGTCACCAAGCATTAGATTTCGACCCTTATTAGTTTGTATTCCGAGTACCAGGTAAATTATCAGCGGATTGATCTGATACTTAAGCAATTAAGGTCTTTCCGTCCATTGCTAAGGACAATTTTGATATCGCTCGAAGCTAAGCAGATTAGAAGAGACGCCATCTTAACCAGGAAGTAGCTTGCTACTTTACATGTTTGACCTTATTTGACATGCATCGAAAATGTAAAATGGAGGATGGGCACAACCGGTCTCTAATTGAAGATAGAGACCGGTAACCAGTCTAGGTTTTGCCCGTCCGCCATCTTCCGCGGATTTCACGGATCCAATCAGATTTCAGTATTTCATCACGTGAAAAATGTAACATGGCCGCCTACACTGTGTCTCGATTTACGTTCCATGGACCTCTTTAAAGTCATTTTTTATACCAATGAAGAAAGAAATTCCATTAAAACTGCCAGGTAACGCTTCTGCAGGCTTTTGTTTAGCGTGTGGTACCGAAAATATCGGTGTTCAATTCAGGATGGCTGCGTGACAGCGCCGTCAAAACCTACCGGTCGTCAACAACAATACATACAATACTACTATACCACTACTGACATACTGAACCTTGCAGCAGAGGCTACTTGTTTGTTCACTCGAGGCGATATTGATTGATTGTTCTTAATGTGACATTGGACATCAGCAGTTGATCCAGTGAAAATAATGACATCAACAACGTAACTTCACCTACTTACTTCGTAAAAATGTGAACATTGAATATGAGTGCTATTTCACAAACACTATATTGATTATCTATTGTAGATTATTGTGAGCGTTTTAGTGATGATTTTGTTAGTCACAACTCGTAGGATGTTTTAAGAAATTGAAGTAATGCGTATCAAATTAGCTCAACATGAAAAGAATAGATTGCAATACATCAAGGTAAGTTTGAAAAATGGATTCTGAACCATTAATTGTAAAGTCAATCCAGATTAATTGTAAGTGTGATATGTATTTTAATTTAAGAATGATAACATCATGCAGTAATCGAAAAGAATAAAGAATCAGCACTAGCTGTCGTGAAATGAGATTCCAAATAACAGGCGGTGAAACTCCTTGATTCTGATAAACTCCATCATCATCATCGTCATCGTCATCGTCATCATCAATCATCATCATCGTCATCAATCATCGTCATCGTCATCGTCATCGTCAATCATCGTCATCGTCATCGTCATCGTCATCGTCATCGTCATCGTCATCGTCATCATCAATCATCATCAGTTACATCAGCAAGCGCCGCTGCGCCAAGATGTTGTGTACTGCATTTCTCCACTGCTCACGATCTGATAAACTGATGAGGTTAAAAGAGCTGGATTCTGTGAATAACTGCACTAGCGAGCCTTCTATTTGAATTGTGATTGGACTATCTGTCTGGTCGAGACATGGTCTTTATGATTCTAAAGATACTATCATTCAAATCAGGGATATCAGGATCGTCCCAATTTGTCGATGAAAAAAAAACTACTGTTCTATGTCATGAAATACGTAGAGTCATTGCTTATTCTCTTGTCAATTGCTTATT
The DNA here is from genome assembly GCF_964204645.1 of Tubulanus polymorphus. Taxonomy (NCBI): domain Eukaryota; kingdom Metazoa; phylum Nemertea; class Palaeonemertea; order Tubulaniformes; family Tubulanidae; genus Tubulanus; species Tubulanus polymorphus. Next base: position 16,738,957 of record NC_134028.1, on the reverse strand, counting down.
CTCTTGTCAGGGGCTGAACAAGATTGTGTACCAGAAGTGAACAATAAATATTGAATTCAGTGAAAAAGAATTGGTCGTGATGAATTTTATAATCGATTTCTAGCAAAGTCAACATAGACATTGTGTGGTCCATGAGGAGAGAGGATATTGCGAATTTCCAGTGTGATCTGAGTATCTTGTCTTGACCAAGTCTCTTAATTTGACAGTCCCAACTTGCTGTCTGTATCAGGAAATCAGAAGGCAGAGGTGGATCCAAATATCTGATCTCACAAAGCACTAAGGATTTCAACAACTTTATTCAGATACTTAATATAGTCATTTTACAACACTGTATTAAAACATCAATTCACTAAATACATCTCACGAACGGTAGATATAGAAAGGATGTCCCCTGTTCCTTCAGAATGTTCTGTATAGTGTATTCAGTGACGGTAGCGGCAGAGCTCACCTCGCATTAGATTTCGATCCTTGTTAGTTTGTATTCCGAGTACCAGGTAAAGTATCAGCGGATTTATCTGATACTTACAGCAATTAATGTCTTTCCGTCCATTGTAAAGGGCAATTTTGATATCGCTCGAAGCTAAGCAGATTCGAAGAGACGCCATCTTAACCAGGAAGTAACTTGCTACTTTACATGTTTGACCTTATTTGACATGCATCGAAAATGTAAAATGGAGGATGGGCACAACCGGTCTCTAATTGAAGATAGAGACCGGTAACCAGTCTATACAAACAATGAGTACGGTGAACCCCGTCTTGTAAAGGTTTGGGAATTGGCTATTTCAGATGACTCAAAACCAGGTTCCTATTTTTCGTTTCGTCTGTATAGTTCGGATTTTATACCATCAACAAATGAACTTGAACTTTAATTTTATTGATCCATATAATATACAAATGGAAGATCTCATTGGATTCGAGTCCCACTTACCTCAGTGTACTGTGGATTGATTTATTAGGTCCGATTTTTAAAAGGCTTTCCCTGGAGGGAAGGGAGGCGACTTCCAAATCCCAAAATTCCACACAAGCCTTTGTAAAATTAGAGAAAGAAAAAACAAGAGACAACAGAAAAGAAGAACTATATTGGCATATATTTATTTATATATTTATTTTTTGCTTCAGTGAAATAGATTTGCACAACAAATGTTACGACACATTCAGTCCTCAAAACATTTTGTTAAAGATAAGCTCGGCGCTAGTATGTACGCCCACATATTGCAGGTAACATTGCAACACCTAATGCTATACTCTTTAATTGCATTCTGGGCGGCCTTAAAATCACTACAGTCAGTAGATGACAGCGCAGACAATGTCGAATTGTCCGCCATATAGGCTATGCCTATATCGCCATATAGGCTATGCCTATATGTCATTCAACATGCTAATGTAAAACGCTAATCCGTTATACTATCTATAGACGGAACGGTCTGGTTTTGAGTCATCTGAAATAGTCACTTCGTTGGTAATAGCCGAAATATACACGTGTGGGCAGTATTGTGCGGCGTAAGACTGTTGTGATTAAGTTAGTTAAGTTAGTAGTCTCAAAATGCTTTTAAGGGGTCCTAATAGTACGTGGAATGAAAAAGATAATGAGTAATTACCAGGGATATGTTATTCCTACTTCCGATATGATATTCCCCCAGGTTTTATGATGAATTTATTTACCCATCATTCAACAATCAACGCACGCACGTACGTACGTCGTTTAACTATACTATAGGCCTAAATAAAGACAGACTACGCTCCTATATCTGTAGTCTAATGTCTATTTATTAATTGATGAGACCTGTTTTTCTTGGATATTTTGCTTACTTTTTGGGGTACATACCTAATTTATGTCTTAACAGAATGCCAAAAATCGTGGACAACAACTGAATATCCGATATATTTCCAGTTCTGTACCAATTAGCTGGATTGGCAAAAAGACTCCTTAAGTCCAGTTGAATGAGAGAGAAAATCCTCCATTTTGTGAAATTTCTTGAATTTTTACATTGTCGCCATGCCTACGAAATGAAGTTATTTTTCTTGTGGGGTCTCAACAACTAAATCACAGGGATGAGAATTTCCCGCAGATTTCGGTATTGAAAAATATCAATTTTCCAAATAGTCCAAAAATGATGTAAAAGTATGGGGGGGATGATCTCACTCAATTGGTCCGGCGCGATCGGTAATCAGGTGAACTGTAAAAGCGTTCAGTGCCTGTTTTACTCATCGTCACGTAAAAGTATCGTATTTCAATGCATATTCATTGCAACACGGTGATTTTGTATCTACATTTGTACTACGATCTTGATGAGTGTGTATGTATTTTATCGATCGGTTGCCGCACGCGCGGTTCAGTAGTAATGTATATAGGCCTACTTACTGTTGCCGCGCGTGTGTGGCGAACGTCTTCGGATATTATACACTACTGGGTGATGATTTTTAGTGAGCATTCATCGGCGCATATTTACTGCAATAATTCAGGGCTCGACCCATATTGCATGAGATGTTGAATGTCATCGAATGAGGATGTACCACATTGGAACTAGCCATTACCTTCCAAAATATAATAGTCGTTCATGGGTTCAAGATCGCTCTAAGTGCTCGGAAAACGCATTTAATTTCTAAAATTTTCTTGGGGGAGGGCCGCCAAACCTCCCGAAATAGCTTCGCGCCTACGGCGCTCGCTAGTGCTGACGGCTATGCCGTCAACTTGTTCGCGTGTGTAACTCAAGAAAAAAAACCCGCGAATTTTACAGGTCGGCGTTCTCATCCCTGAAATCAGGGTGGCGTAGGCATGGTAACAATGTTCAAATCCAAGAAATTTGACAAAATGGAGGATTTTCTCTCTCATTCAACTGGACTTAAGGAGTCTTTTTGCCAATCCATCTAATTGGTAGGCCTACAGAACTGGAAATATATCGGATATTCAGTTGTTGTCCGCGATTTTTGGCATTCTGTTAAGACATAAATGAGGTATGTTCCCCAAAAAGTAAGCAAAATATCCCAGAAAAACAGGTCTCATCAATCAATAAATAGACATAAGTACCTAGCCGTTGTTCCTAACACAATGTCTAGGGCGAAAGTGCTCATTTAAGGTTAATTTTCGTCCCTCATAGCGTCTATTTCACCCCTTAAAACACCATCAACTTACCTCAAACTGACTGTTCTGTAATCAGATGGAAGTTAACTATTGTTTGTGCATAAATTTTTAATCCTTAGTAGCTTTTGACGATTGTAGTAGCAGTTTGAGGGAAGTTGATGGTGTTTTAAGGGGTATAATAGACGCTCAAAGAAATAGACTAGTTATGTATTTAACCTTACTATAACACTATTCTTTAATAACACTAGCGCCACCCAGTGGATAGGTAGGGTAACTCACTGTAAGTTCGGAAGTTTTCTTCTTCGGCCTCTCCGCGGTCGCGGAGAGGGAATACCTATTTGGACTAGCTTAAATTTGAAAAAGGGGGAGTAGGTTGGTATTTCCTGGGAATTCCACGGGAATCCGCGCCATTTTGATGACGTAGTACGCATTTCTTTCTGGCACACGAAATCAGCGCGGCAAATCGCTAAAGTCGGTCACGTAAGTACACTATTGATTCGACCCGCTTTTACGGCATTTCGTGGCAGCCGATACGTAAACACTGCCGCGAAGTTCTAGGAAGCCGATAGTTTGTTTATAAACATTCATTTACTATCGGAATACGCTCATTGTTACATAAACGGCGATTTTCAAAAACTCAAACGCCTACACATAATTTCGGAAATCCCATACCCAGCTTTCACGGCTCCTCCACGTAATTTCGGAAGTTCCGAAATAATGTATAATTGTTATTGCGTATGTTTACACAGCTGTTTTTCCTAGAAATGAACGATTCTATTTCTAATTCAAAACAACAAACAACTTTTTTAGATTAAAATTGAATTTATTTAAGCTTAGGCCTATAATTAGTTGGACCTTGTGGCTAATGACTGTAGCAGCCTAATAAAATTAAAACAAATTGAAAAACTACCACAAATTGAAGGTCTTAGACCCTAAGCTGTTTTATCGGCCCGAGGACAGTGCCCTTTCTCATTAATTTAAAAATTGGTTTTATTTCCAGGATGCCAAAGGTTTATTGCAAATGGTCAGAAGACCAAATGACCAACGCGATTGAATCAGTGAAATCTGGCTCTTCGATATTGAGAGCAGCCAGTGAGTTTTCTGTACTAAAATCAACTCTGCATGATAGAGTTAGTGGAAAAATCTGTCATGCAACAGCAAAATTAGGCAGGCCGACCCATCTCAGCATGGTGGATGAGACAAAACTTGCAGACTTTGCAAAGAACCGAGCTGATTTGGGGTATGGGTTTTCGAAAAGTAATTTTCTGAGGTATGCTGGTGATTTGGCACTCAAACGCGGCAAACCATTCCAGGAGGTATGTCTATTGACTTGTGATCTGTTAATTCTCAGCTTGGTATGTAGGCCTATAAGTTAAAAAAATCTATATATATATATACCGGTATTTATATCTGTAGGTTGTTCCTAGTGACCAGTTTTGGGCTGGCTTTAGAGCCAGACACCCAAGCGTATCGTTGCGAAAGCCAGAGGGCACTGCTGCTGTTAGGCACCAGAATGTTAGGCCAATGTACATCTGGAACCTTGACGAAACCGGGGTTCAGTTGACCCACGTACCAGGGAAAATCGTAGCAAGGTAGGGCAAATTGATGATTTTTGATGTAACGAACTGGCCAATTACACTGATCTTATTACAACTATATTCTTATTGTTAATATATCATCTAGAAACAGAGTTAAATTTTACAATTCTCTGCTGATACCTTAATGAATAGGCCTACTTGGTTTTTTCAGAAAAAAGGAAGCAAGTACGTTCAGTCACAGATTAGCGGAAACCGGGAGACGATTACTGTTATGGCGTGTGGTAATGCCTCAGGGCAAATGCTGGCACCACACGTCATATTCAAAGGAAAAACTGTCGCTTCGCTGCAATCGGTGGATTCGATAAATGCTCCGGCTGGAACAACTCTGTCAGTTTCAGAAACAGGGTGGACTAAACAGGTATTTATTAAAACAACAAAAATATTAAACAATTATTTGAAATCCAATATTCTAACCATTAAATGTATTTTATCTTTGAATTTTCTAGGGTATTGCCACACTTTGGTTTCGAGAAAGCTTCCTTCCGGCAATCGGACAAACACGTCCACAAATATTAATTTCAGATGGCCATAATAGTCACAACTTCCTAGAACTAGTCGAATTAGCCAGACAGAACGAAATCACTCTAGTTGAGTTGCCAGAGCATACATCACACTGGCTGCAACCCCTAGATAGGTAACACCACAATCCTTTTCTTAACTCTTTGTAGTATATTCTAGCAATAATATTAATGGTTTATTTTTACATAAACAGAACGTGTTTCAAGACTTTAAAGTCTAGCTGGAACCGCTTATGTCAAGAATTCTCCAATGATTACCCGGGGAGAGTGATAAACAAAAGCTGCTTCTTCGAAATATTTCGCAAGGCTTGGCAGAGCATTTCACCAGATATGCTTATCAATGGTTTCAGTTCTTGCGGAATATTTCCTTTCAACCCATATGCCATACCAAACGAGGCGTACTTACCGTCTACAACAACTGTTCGCGATATAGTGAGTTATACATTCATATATGTATTGTATCGGCTAAAATGTCCTCATATATAAGTGACTAGCATTTATTTATATTCAGATATCAGATCCTGCTTCATTATTGCCAATACAATCATTTGAATTGAATCAAAATCCACCAAGCGAGGTAACATATTACAATTATGCAATTTTGCAATAGAATTTGAAAAATTTACGTTTTTCTTGATGAATTTTGTTCCATAGTTACACTAATAACAGTTGACGATAGCGTTATGATTGCTTTAACAAACTTTTAGAATTACTTCTGTGTTTCAGCATTTTTCTGTCCTTGGAGAGCTGCTACATGCAAGATATCCTTTTAAAAACCTGAATAAACCTGAATAAATTTGCAAGAAACTGAAATGAATTCAATTCAAAATATTTTATTTTAACTTTTGAAAATTAGTGAAAGATACTTATACTGTTTGATATTTTTTTCAGGCTCTACCGGTGAACAATTCTCGTTCTTATAGTACTGCGCTACAGACGTTGGAGTCGGTTATCTCACCTGAAATGAAAATACAATTTGAACGTCGATACAATGAGGGATATGATGTTTATGAGATTCCCTGTATGAGGCATGGAAATCCCTGAAATCAAACGAAATTAACATTCATTCCAACATTTACAACAATTCATCATCGCCAGGTGAGACTCAAATGAAATGGGTCTTTTTGATTCAACTAATTGTTAGAACGTGAAATTACCTTTCTTATCTCATTTTCAAGCTGACTCGGACAAGGATGTTTTAAAATATCCGATTGTGGAAAGTCGTCGCTCGAAAAATCGCACAGAAGATTCGAAACGATATTTCATCCTCACAGCAGATGATGCCTATGCGAAAGCTCTCGAGAAAAATCGGAAAAAAAGAAGAGAAAGAAAACAAGAAATTAGAACGACAAGAGAGAAATAAGAAATGTGCGACAAGTGTAAGTTTCAGGGACAACGTCCTGTCGAGTTGTGAGTTCATTCATTTCCCGGTACATCGTGATGATTCTTGACCTGCTAGGTACTTAGTCTATAAATATTTCAGGCGTCCTCAAGACCAGTGGAGTCTCCTGTCGAGGAAAAAAAAAACGAAAATCGTGTAGTTGAGGTAGGCCTATGAAAATTAAACATTTAATGAAATAAGGTTTTTTGGAATTTAAAATTGAGAAGGGCTACAATGTGTATCTGAATTTCAGGATCCTGTGAGTGTGCCTGAAACAAGTGGCGTGAACTTGATTCACGAGATCAATATAAGGTAAATTACTACATGCTTAGCTTAAAAACATGTAATAGGCCTACCTGGTTAATAGTGATGAATAATCTATCATTACTGGGTTATTATCATTGTAGTGAAGGTTCATATGTAGCCCTATACCAAGAGGGCCAGAAAGGCAGAAAGCACCTTTACTTCGGAGTGGTATGTTTCATCGGCTAAATTTTAACTGAAAAAAAGGAGAAATAGAATTCATGTACGGATAGTTATATATTCAACTATTTGCAGATTCTGGAAATATCGAATGACGGAGAAACAATGTCGGTGCAATTTTTGGAACAATAAAAATCTGTTCGTTTGGCCGGACGTGGAGCTCATAGAAGATCATCCGGTTGAAAATATTGTAAACAGCTTGGAACCACCAGAAGTAGTGAACACAAGGATTCAGATGGTTTTCCGGGCTGCCGAATTTGTGAAAAGTTGCGATTTATTTGCTTGCATATGTACATAAATGTTTTACTGTACTGTTGATAATATATACACGTATTTGTTGTTAAGAAAAAATTATTTAAATCATTAAAGTTATTTCTGTTATTGGCTACGATTATGTATTATCTCTTTATTCTACAGTCGTAAGATGTTTTATAATATTTATTAGCCTACCGGCACCAGTAGGCCTATTTAGTTGTGCAATAAAAATGTGCTGTTGTTAGTGTTTTGCCTTTAATAGACCTACATACATTCTCAGTTTTCCATTTTATTACCTTCTTATCTAACGGTCCTCCTTTCAGGTGTGATGAATTTTAGGATCAATTTCCCAAGCCAAACATTCTTCGTGTTTGCATGATTAAGCAGTCATCTCCCGTCACTTACAGTCTAGGCCACCGTTTGATTTCCAACGTGACAACCATGTAGTTCGTATGACAGTTAAGATACAGTTTTGGTATCTAAAGCTTAGGTGTGAAAGATAACGGTACATCATCTATCTAATCCATCAAAATCCACGTGGAAACACCGTAATCTGGCAATCTTCCAAATCATTTCCGGGTTTGACTTCTGGGCACATCTATTCGTCGCATTGGGGACGGTGGGTAGCGTAAAGCCGAGGGAATATCGAAAATGAAAACCGGTTCGTGATTTTTCTGAAACGCGCATGGAAATTCGAATTTTTTATGTTATAAGCCATCTAATAGGCAATATATATTAAATATTAAACAAAATGCGATCTATGTTTTGTCTTAATTTCCTAGACGAAAAACTCCCTCCAACGGCCATTTGTGCGGTTTGTGATGCTACCATCCCTAACAAATTGGTATAACCCATATCCCCCATAAACAACATGGTATCGCCCGTTTTCAATAGCATACAAGCTGCGTTTAAATCGGCGTACAGAGCATTTCCGAACTTACGTATTAGGTTTCCGAATTTACGTGACCGCGGCTTCCGAAATTACGTCGGCATAAAAAAATTAAAAAATCAGTGCGTTTATCTATTCAAACCCACAAAAAAATGATTTTGACAATAATTTGGGCAAAAAACAAAAATACATATCGGAGCTTAATTGCCGATTACTGCTAATAATTGACGGAATCCACCGATCAAAATCGCATTTCTATAAATGTATTCCGAACTTACGTGGAGTTACCCTAACCCAAACTGCAGTTAGACCCCTGAAATAGGAAAAAGTGCAGATCCGCACCTCTCGTGATTGACGCAATCTACTGAATGACAGAATCCAGGCTAAATAAAATCTTTCTAGTGAAGATTGAAAATTAACCAATGTCAATGTACTGAATTGATGATGGCATTTTAAATCTGAAACAATGATATTTAATGTAATTGATTGAAACGTTTACGCGGAGAGGTGCGGATCTGCACTTCTACCCTGAAATATAATGAGCACCCATAATTTTAGTCAGTAACCTGACCATTGTTTAGTTTCACGATCGGATGTTTTCACAAACCACAGTCAGGAATGGGAAGGTCATTTTGCAATGAAATTTTCGTGAATCAATTTGACTCACGAGTAATTTGCCTTGCATTTCATTGTCTTTTAAGATATCCATCTAATTTTTAGCCCACTTGGGAATTTAGTCCCAGCGGGCTATTGCGTTCACTTGTCATCCGTCCGTCCGTAGACGGAATCCAGTTATTTTGGGATGTTTTGAAGACACTTCAAGGTAATGTCTTGATATTTGGTTTATACATGTATCTACCCTAGACACATCTTCAGGTCAAAAACTGGCCCTATCAGATTCAAGATGGCCGACTGGCAGCCATTGTTGTTCGCCAATATCAGCACTGTTTACACATTTTCGAAGTTTTCGATGGAAATTTTGAAGACACTTTTATCAATAACCATGATTGTTTGTGTATAATTTGCCAATATATAAGGGCCCATCAACCTAAGAAAAATTGGGTCGATCGGACTCAAGATGGCTGTCCTATGACCTTTTAGTGCCCAAAAATGGCAATTTTGGCCCAAATTCTCAGTCCTGTAGCTTCCTACTGGTTTGTCATTTCTCATTGCAATTTGTGATGGGTATTCTTTGGAAAGGGATGTATTATACCTGAGACATGTATTTTTGATCAGCCAATTATGGCGCAATTGGCAGCCATCTTGGCGTCATCAGTTCTCATTCGTAGGTGGGAAAAAGTTTTTCCACATTATATTGATACCTAAGCATATTGTGTTACCACAATGTATTGGAAAGTTGTAGCTAATAACGTTTTCTATGATTTTGGTGAGTTTCAAGGTCATTGGTTTTTGTATATGGCCACCAGGGGGCATTGAATAATACAAAAACTTAGTATTTCTATATTATATTTGTACCTACGCATATTTCGTTTCCACAATCAATTACAAAGTTGTAGCTCATGACATCGTCTATGATTGACGTGAGTTTCGCGGACATAAGTTATTCTATATGGTCACCAGGGGGCGTTGAATAGTAGAAGAACTTGGTATTTCCTTATTAGATTGGTACCTAGGCATATTTTGTTACCATGATCAATTGCAAAGTTGTAGCTCATGACATGTTCTATGATTACGATGAGTTTCAAGGTCATTGGGCTTCGCAAATGGTCACCAAGGGGCGTTGAATGGTAGGCCTATAATAACTAAGTATTTCCATATATTGGTAACTAGGCATAGTTCGTTACCACAATAAATTACAAAATTGTAGTTGCTGACATGTTCTATGATTTTGGTGAGTTCAAGGTGAATGGATTTTTTCAAGGTCATTGGATGGGGCATTGAATTATTGAAATTGTTAGATTGTGGAGCATCTGAAACCACTTCCTAAGTGGGCATAGTGTCCCTGGACTCCTAGTTATCGTAGTTTATAATAAATTTTATCATTTTAAGCACACCAACGAGGTCAAAGCCCATATTCAAGTGCCTGTGCCTGGGCCAGTAAATTACTAGCGCAGCGTCGTACTACTAGACCACCAAGCTCGCAGAAAACCAATTGAATGTTTTAACTAGCTATTGCACCTAACCATACCCTAATCCTATCCCTGGGGGTAAAACGGACCCTAATCATAACCCTCTGGTGCTATAGGCCGTAAACCCATCGGAACCCTAAACCTAAACCCAATAAAATGATTTTATTGTTACTTATATAGTTAATACTATATATAGCAATGATGTACGGTAAAATAGCGTGAGTAAACACTTTGCTGTATACAGTTAAATATCCTGATTCTTTCCAGTGAGCCCATAACTATTGGTCTATGATGATTATTTCACATCGAAATTGCGGTTTTCCACTGAAAAATTGACCTTAATAGTCCAGCATGGCAAATGATAAGACGTAACATACAGGCGAGTGCACGCATTAAAGTGAAGAGATCTAGTCCGTTTCAGGCATTTAATCCCACAAACTGCCAAACGATGCACAACAGTCTTATCTTTCAACTTGATGATGAGTCGTCGATATTCATTTTAAAATCGATGCGTTTCAAGTGAAAATTATCGAGGAAATTGATATATGTTGCTAAATTTGATGAATTTGTTTGTGCGATGCAATCAATAGTCATCTAAGTGTTATCATTCATGTTTTTTGAGGAAAATATAGACAGGTTTCCCTTAAGAGTCTTGGTAATTGATAAATTGTATCACTCTCGAAGCCAGGTGCTCGTGCGCTGATGAATTCAAAAATAGTTCATAGAAATTGCCAGTAAGTGCTTTACACTGACAGGGAGAGGACCAGTAGATTAATGTCTCTGCAGAGTTAGTACATGAAGTAGGCTAGAGACAGTAGTGCGGTGTTGTATAAGAACGGCGGGGTAAGCGGCCCCTGCCTCGTGTAAACACTTAACATAAGTCCCGACAGGAAATTGCGTTCATTTTTCGTACATGGGTCCATCTAGCTGAATGCAATAGACTCCCGTTAAACTCAAGCGATTGGGACCATCTTTCTACCGAATTAGGTTACAGGTTTGAAGAATAAGAGAAGGTGAATATGTGCTAGTAATCTTCTAAAGGTTTGATTATATTTCAAGAGTTTTGATGAGAATGTGGACGAAAAACCACTTAAGTGCGTAAAGTCATATGCACGGAACTCGGGCCAATGCTTGATTTTCTTATTTTTAGGATATAGAAGATTTTGGATTAGCAGTTGGAATGCTGCTTATCATATTCCATGAGTGATTGCAGAAGTTTTACATTTAAAGATAAAAATTCTGGAGAAGCATGTTCTGTTACAGTCTCTAATGTAAGTTTTTTAAAATCTCAGATCTAGTGTCTGCTTCAGGGGTTCACTTGCTGATGGGCTTGGAATACAGTTCCTGGGGTTATTGATTATTCAAGGTCCCTATGACTCCTTGATTCCTTAAAAACTCCCTCTTAATCAAACATGCATTCAAAGGTGCTTGGAACTTCTTTAATTTGAGCATAATGTCTAAAACTCCTTAAAAACTTCCAAAATCAATTTTGATAAAGTGCCAATGGTAAATGTTTGTACAGTCACACCTCGTTATAACGCCACCATCAGGACCTGGCCAATTTTGGCGTTATAACAAGAATGGGGGTATAAAGAAACGCTCGATGTGATCCTCTGGATAATAACCAAAAGCATTAAATTACCAAATATTTAGACTTACGAGGAACGTGTATTCTGATACAACCAAACAAAAAACAAACTACATACATGCCAACCCGTACGATTCTTCCGTATTCGTGACGTATTTTATGCTAAAAAGATCATCAGTACGACACTAGGGTCAATAATGTTGAAGTACGTTTTTCTCTTTAGATCAGCAAAATACGATTTATTCACCAAAAAATCTCAAGAAATTTAAAATCTACGATTTTGTATTCATGAATACGGTAATTTAGTTTCATAGATGATATTTTGATTGCATTTAACTTATATCGGCACAAGGTTTGAACTGGCGATTCTTAAGCGACCCATACACGTTCAATAAAAATGTCAATAATATTGACTCAATATATTGACCCAATATTATTGAGCCAATATTATTGAAGGTGTGTGTCCTATATTGATGAAAATATTGTCAATATCTATTATTGAGCCAATATAGGCCTATTGATCGATCAAAACCATTTTGATATTTTTTGACGGTCGAATCGCCAATAAATTGCCCGAATTGTCAATATTTTGATGGAAAAATTGACCCATGTGTAGGATCCATGAATATATTGACCAGTTTTTCAGCTTTTTTCATTCTTGTGTGTAGTTTTGAATAGGACTCGGTAATATAGGAGCCATGGCAAATGAATGTACAAAAAATACAGTAACAGCTGGATCCATTTTGAAATTAGCAAAATGTTGATGGATATATTGATGGAATTATTGATAGTAAATATTGAATCGTGTGTGGACAATTTCTGTCAACGATATTGACTCAATAAATTGAGTCAATAATATTGACATTTTTATTCAACGTGTATGGGCCGCTTTAAGGTAAAAATTAGAAAATACTGATTTAGATATTAAAATAGGCTACTGCAAATGTTGCAAAAGAAAATGTTACTGAAAATGGGAACAAAACCGGAAATTTTAACCGAAAGTACTGAAAGTGGTAAACTCAATGTTGCAGAGTTTGTACACCTCCTAAAATTCCTGGATTTCCTGGAAATTGAGCAATTCCAGGATCTGGAATTCCTGGAAATTAAGGGTTTTAAAGGGCTTTTCCTGGAAACAATTTCAGGATCTTGGTCATCGGAAAATTCTGTATGCTTGTTTTTGTGATCAGTGTCTTTTCAAAGTGTGGTCTTGTGCAGGTATGATTTGTGAAGTGCCTATGCAATGTCAGTGTTCTCCATATATATAAATTTCTCAGGGGTGGGAGATAGGAATTAGTATATATGTCCATCTGTGTTGCGTAGCGACAGCAGCAAGCGCTAAAGTCGCGAAGCCTCAGTAGGGGGGTTTGGGGCCCTCCCCCCAAAAAATTAGGTGCCTGTAGACATTATTAAAGGGTTTCTCAGCTTTCTAGTTCCACAGTTTTCCACATTAAAATAGCCCATTTATCTAGATGACAGAGCTTTTGTCAACATTATGAATTGGATGGGATTTCAGGCAGGACACATCCTGGTCAGATCCAATATTTCCAATATAACCAACAAAATGAGGAATGTAATAATCTTGATCACCATGACCATGGACTCAAGAGTCCATGCCATAACGAATGAACCAAATTATATACTTTATTTTCCAATCAGTCGCAAGTGTGCCAAGCGCCTATTATTGAGAGTATATCCTTCTGTTACTAGCTGTAGGCTACTAGGAATCTAACTGTACTATCTCTACTAAAGAATTGAAAGGCTGGCTTATGTCGACAAGCAACGCGACGCCTACCGACACAACTTGGTTTATCGCCGATTAGCGGCCTATGAGAGGCCGCCAGTTGCTGCTCTATCGGTTCGACATAAGCCGGCTTGCGATGGCAACCCGACACTTACCGACTCGTCGCAAGCCGTATGCGGCTAGTTGCCCATGTTCTACTCCGGCCTACGGTAGGCGGATAGTTGCTTTCGATCGCAGCCGACATAAGCTCATCTGCGACGCGACGGAACTGAGCGCAGGGGTTCCAGCCAATGAGATACCGCATATACATCGTACAAATTATCACCGCTAGTTAGCGTCATTCGTAATTAGTCATAAACTTTCAAATTCAAGTAGTTCAAAATGTAAACCAAACCTTCAGCACAGCAGAGGACTGGACCAAAGGTCTAGAAACGAAATTGGTAGAATTATGGTGTGAGCGGCCATCTTTATATGATGTCGCTAGCACGTTGTATTCAAAGCAGAATCAGAAAGATCAGTCTTAAAGAAATAGCTTTTCTAATAGAAATATATTTCCTAATAATTCAAATAGTAATCGCAACCGACATAAGCATGGAAGCAACTGGGAGGATCTCATATCCTGCTAGTCGGCCTCAGTTGCTGCGAATCGGAGCCCAGTGGACATAAGCTGGGCTGCGATCACGGTTGCTCTCAGTTGCAGTTGGTAGGCGTCGTGTTGCTTGTCTACATAAGCCAGAGACACTTGCACATCTGTCACAGTCAGTATCAGATGTTTATTATCTAGTTCATGTAAGAAGTTTGTTTTGACAGCAGTTGATGAGAGATCAACAGGAGGGTGTTTATTGATTATCAAAGGGCTTATTGACAATTTTAAGGACAATAAACAGGAGGGGTGGCTGTCTTTCAAAACTGCTTATGGAGAACACTGAATGTGTATAGAACACCTGGCTCAAGTCTTCACAATTAGGCAATTAAGAGTTACTATTATTCCCAGCTAGTAAATTCAGGACATGTGTAACTTTCCAACAATAATGGTATACCTTAATTGTACCTGTGTAATTAAGATAATGACAGTAGACTCAGTCTAGGTTAACCACTGTTAGAATGATAAAGCTTGAATAGATAAAATGATAGAATCATAATAGTGAAGATAGCTTGGGGGGTTCCCTCATGTTTTAGTGTGAAAGCCAGACCACCTCATTATCAAATAGCTGTGTCCCCTTGGTGGTTTGAAGTTGGGCAACACAGTGCAGTTAATGCAAAACCATAAACATGGATATCAAATTTCGTATATATAGTGACATTGCTATTTACATCATATTTCAAGACCAGAATCAGTAGCCTCCATAACACGGAAAAGATTTGGCCCATATCAGGCTCGAGTCAAATTTGGGCTATGCCTAATTAAAGAGCGCGATCACAAACCACTCACTTGGTACAAAGCAATGCTGTAACAAAGCAAAGCGAGTTGTTTCCCGTGCCAGTCGCAATTCAAATGCAGTCATTTGTCAGTGCTAAAATTTGGCTCGAGCCTGGCCCGACGTATTCGACCAAACAAGCTCGGGCCCATTTGACACCCGTGCAAATTGTTGTTGTGTGCCAAATTTGGCACATATAAAAAGGCTCGTGTGATCGCAGCTACAGATATGCCTAGTAGATTACCAACATATTGCTTATCACCAATCCCGGAATTTTTGACTTCGTTGAACTGAGCACAGGGGTTCCAGCCAATCTGAGACCGAATATACTTAGTACAAATTATGACTGCTAGTTAGCGTCATTCGTAATTAGTCATAAACTTTAAATCAAGTAGTTCAAAACATAAACCAAACCTTCAGCATGGCAGATGACTGGACCGAAGATCTAGAAATGAAATTGGTAGAATTATGGTGTGAGGGGCCATCTTTATGTTATGTCGCTAGCACATTGTATTCAAAACAGAAAGATAAAGATCTTAAAGAAATAGCTTTTCTAATAGAAATATATTCCCCAATAATTCAAAATAAATCAAATTTATTCTCAATACGCTTATCATGTGACCATCTGAGTCATTGCAGTTGCCAGTTATCGTAACTGACATAAGCAGGGAAGCAACTGGGATGATTTCATATCCCGCTAGTCGGCCTCAGTTGCTGCGAATCGGAGCACAGTCAACATAAGCTGTGCTCCAATCGCGGTTGCTCTCAGTTGCGTCGGTAGGCGTCGCGTTGCCTGTCGACATAAGCCAGCCTTTAAACTGCTCATGCTATAGTGACAGTATAAAGATGCTCATATTGGTACGCATGTTATAAATACCTTTTTCATACGGAGTTTGAATGAAATAAGTTTTATGAATAAAATAGATTTTATCATGAATAATCGGTCTAATTGATATTTTTTAATGTGTATATCAAAGGTTCTAACTTAAGAATCTTAATATTTGATAATTTTGACCGATATCCTTATGGAACTGGAGTACCGTATTTACCGGCTAATAAGCCGATTTTCTAGCCTCAGATTTTTTCCCCAAAATATCATGATCGGCTTAGGCCTAGTGGACGGATACAATCTGACTTAAATAATTACTTTCCGAACTATGTCACTTTAATGCTCCTGAGGATCATCAAAATCAATAAGAGTGTTCCATATTTATTTTAGGTTATTATTTACTACCAATAATCTATTTAGAACTATTTTGTTATTTAGTTTCTTTCATCATCTCACAGGGGCAATCTAATACTGCAGCCAGGTATTTAGCCAGGGCAAAATTTTAGGGTGTCCAGTAAAATGAGGGCCGAATGCCCGATATGTCTTAAAGCACCGAGTGTCTAAGGCGCGACGCGATCGGACCTCCCCCAGAAAATTTTCGAATATCGCAAGTAATTTGGTGGATTTTGGGTGCTCAAAATATGAATTTTCTCTGTGTAAAAGCATGAGAAAAAAATTCTGTGCCGCCTGTTTCATCTCAATGTCTGTCAGGAGAACCTTGGAGTAACTTAATCTGACAAGCTGATCAAGGTGTTCTATTGCCAGCCTTGTCCTGGTGTCGCTTTTTATACAGTTTATACTGAATATGCGTTCAGCTTCAGCGTTGCCAGGCATCAAAGCCATACAAGCTGACAAGCTGACATCACGCGGCACATTTCTTAAAATAAAATTTTAAAAAACATTGAATGAATTGAATCTTTCAGTTTATCGGAATAAAAGTTTTTGATAAAAATTATTAAAATTTGATTGGAAATTTTTTATCCATGTTCCATGTAATGAATCTGCCTCTCCTGGATAAATTTGAATGTTCCATCAATTTAGTGGATCAGAGATAAGTTCGCTGCGGTAGGCTGAGCCTATTACTATACAAATGGAGCGAATTTGAATGACATGGTTTCCAGAGTAAAGGCTCTTTTACTGTGCAACTGAGCATATATTCATACAAATCATTCATTAGAGCATTATCCAATCACCAAACTCTACCTAGCTGAATTTTGAAAGAGTGCCTCGTTAAAATTTATATGAGCTATTTCGCGAATATCTGATCGCAAAAATATTGGTTTTGAAAAGCCAATCAGAAAGCAAAGACTCCTCTATGATTGGCTTAGCCGCAGAAATCAGCAGGTGTTCATGTGACCCTGCGGTATCGTCTACCGTTTTACTTCAGGGTTTTATTTTCAGATCTAAAATTGTATTTCAAGATCGATTTCTGTGAAAGCTTTAGTTGATTTGGTTTTTGGGAGGAATTTTTTTATCAGCACTACAGAAAATATCATTGACCATTGTGCAAAATCCGGAAAAAAATAGCTTTTTCTTAAATCGGATAGATGACCTTGATATGCTAATTAGCTATGTGCTCGAACTACAAATTCAATCAAATTTTATTCCGCAAAAAAACCATCAAATCCAATTCAATTTTGTTTTATTGAGCAAATTTCAGAAAATTCAATTCTATTCCGCATTAAAATCAATAAGACAAAGGGAAAAGATTTATCTGAGGTATTTGTTCCTGCCAGATCTAGTCGCTGTCTGTGCTACTTTAGTATTCTACGATTGTATTGTGTAAATTATTAGGTATTGACTCTGAGCTGGGAGTGTATTTTGACAAATTTAACCCACAGAATGCATCATCATTTGCCATTTTATGAAAAGCTGACAGGCTGGCCATAGTGCCCAAAACCTAGTGGATCAAACGTTTGAAAGTGATGAACTCCCCCTTGCATGCCTCAGGGTCAACGATGGCAGGGACCATAATTCCGTTTTCATCAAGTTTTGCTATCCCGTAATGACCAAGGAGATTTTCAATTTCTATAGTTCCCCATCTGTTTAAGTCCCGTGTAATGTCTGGTTCCTTGGTTCAAATATCTGAAACAGCGAATTATATGATAATAATACAGTGAATTGAATTATCCTTCTCATGGGCTTGCATGCTTGCAAGCCCATATTGCTATCACACGGATTGATAACTTGCTTGGGGAGTCGATAACTTTTGTTAGAAACTTTCATCCGTCCGTAGAAGGAATCCAGTTATTTGAAGACGTGAAGAAGTTTTGAAGGCGCTTCAAGGTAATGCCATCATATTTAGCTTATACATGTATCTACCCTAGACACATCTTCAGCCCAAAAACTGGCCCTGTCAGAATCAAGATGGCCTACTGGCAGCCATTGTTGTTTGCCAAAATCAGCACTTTTTACACGTTTTTGAACCTTTTGAGGGAAATTTTGAAGACTCCTTGATCAATTACCTTGATTCTTCGAATACATTTGAATTCCCCCAGGACCCATCAGCATAACAAAAATTGGATGGATCAGACTCAAGATGGTCGTCCTAGGCCCTTTTAAGTGCCCAAAAATGTTAATTTTGGCCTGAATTCTGAGTCCTGTAGCTTCCTACTGGTTTGCCACTTCTCATTGCATTTGCAGATGGGTATTCTTTGGAAAGAAATGTTTTATACCTGAGACAGGTATCTTTGATCAGCCAATTATGACGCAATTGGTGGCCATCTTGGTGTCATTAGTACTCATTCGTAGGTGGGGAAAAGTGTTTCAACATTATATTGATGCCTAAGCATTTTTTGTTACAACAATGAATTAGAAAGTTGTAGCTTATAACGTGTTCTATGATTGTGGTTGGTTTTT
The DNA here is from genome assembly GCF_964204645.1 of Tubulanus polymorphus. NCBI lineage: Eukaryota > Metazoa > Nemertea > Palaeonemertea > Tubulaniformes > Tubulanidae > Tubulanus > Tubulanus polymorphus. The sequence goes on along the minus strand of NC_134028.1, from coordinate 16,720,226 downwards.
GTATGAGGTCACCAGGGGGCGTTGAACATTGAAATTGTTAGATTATTGAGCATTAGAAACACATTTTCATACATATGGCTGACCATACTAAAAACCACCATTTTCCGAAAATAATCACAAAAAATCGGAAATAAAAACCAATAAAATGATTATGGAGAGATGGCAGCACCGTACGGTATGTAGGGTGATATAATGGAACGGATGCCAGAATAAGAAAAAGAATTTCCAATTTTTGGTTATTATTTCCATTTTTGGTTTACCTTTGTCAGCGATATGAGGTTGGCATTGAGCCAATTCATGCAAAATCACGGTACGTTTTTTTATGTGAGCATTTGTTTCATTGGTTCTCGACTTAAACGACATATAATCGATGCGATTGAAGACATGGTGAACCTCCGTCGATGTACATGGTCAACTGAGTTAAAATTCTGCAAAAAACGGTTTTTGGCGGGAAAATTCTTAGCTCTCGCATATAAAATTGCGATGACCTCGATTGGGGGGCGTCGTCTCTACAAGCGAATGGGATTGGCTGTTTTTGTGATATACTGGGAATTCTGGCGCTACTAAAATAATTATGGGAAAGCCATAGAATGGCGTACGTTTCATTGGACTAGGTGCCGTATACGTGCAAATTTTAAATGCTCATTGCTGGTGAGAATGTAATTATTTCACACATCCCCCATAGGTATTGTTTCATTTTAATCCCCGGTGATTGGTTTGATTGACATTGAAGTGTAAGCGAACACTCACTTACCCGAGGCCTCCACTTGTGCGCGCAGAGTGCTACACGACACACACACAAGCTCGTACAGTACACTTCTCAAGCTGATGCTGTAACGCGTGCGCGTTTGACATGAAAATAGGCTGAATAATCGTAGCAGAAGATGAGCGCTGTGTTTTCTGTTTGATAGAATTTGTAATAAATTGTAATTTCTTGTGACATATATTAAGCAGCAAACTAAAAGTATAGGTCGAGCTCTGAATATTGTAGTCGTAAATTCAAGGATTTAAAACGATCTAATAACCGATTTCTTCTGTACTGGTATTTTAACTTCCGCAGCCAACATTGGAAGAGGTTTCCATAACCCAATATTCAGCCACCCTCTGATATGTGACATCATATGAATTTTAGGCCATCCCATAATAATGGTCTGTTTGCCCAGGGAAGTGTGATGAGATGGAATACGGACGCTATTGTGCAGCTCTTGTCAATGTGCGTTGTAATTGCCCTAAAGCCGATAACGGTTCATCGGCGAGCGCTTTGTTACGTAACGCGCCAATAAGCGATAACCAGCGAGATCGGGAATCTCCGTAATAATTCAGTTGTTTCCGAATATCGGTTTTTCATCCCATAATAAACTTATATAAAAATTCCTCTGTATACTGGTTAAACTCAACACCTGATTTCCCCTCATCCATTTTAGTCGATCAACTTGTATTCACAATTGTCTTAAATTTAAGTGCCCCCTAGTTTGTCTCTTAACTGCTTCTCTTTAATCTGTTTTAGCGTGTAACTGTTTCTACGTTAATTTTCCTTTAGTTAGTATCATCTCTGATTACTTGAATTAGTCTCTTTGTCTCTGGATTGTATATATCTCTCATAATTTCTGTAGTATTCATTATTTCTGAAGATGACTATTAGGACATAGACGAAACGTTGAATAAACTACTAACATTTTTGGACTTTTTCGTTATCATTGTGGGATTCTCTCTACATCGCTTCAGACGGATATAGTGTTTTATCAATCGTGATATCGGTTCTTTCCGCTGTATTAAAATGGCAACGGTTGTCAACGAAATTATAATTGATGACGATTTTGACGATCTATTCTTTGATAGTGACGAATTGGTTCAGATCGATACGGAAATATTACGGGAATCCTCTGGATCAGGATCAACTAATTCGGCCGATTCTAGTGAGTGTTATTCCTTTTGAATCAATGAAATATCGGAATAGTTTCCACCTAATTGCAGGCACTTTATTCTTTCCTTTTCTTTTTCATATAGGTACTTCTCAGGCTCAGCTGACCAGAGACTGCGATCTGAACACGAGAAAACACACATACAGGTATTTTTTACATTTATTTTTATAATCAATACAATCCTTTTAGGTTATAAAATAATAAACGAATACAGAAATAAATATATAAACATGATATAAAAAATCCAGATAAGTACATGTTAAAATAATAATCATTATTATTATTTTCGCAGGAACACTATATATTTGGAAAAGGCTATGACTGAAGTGATTAACCATCGAGTATTTAAATTCAGTTCAAATGGAATGGCAGCAGTACATTATGGAAAATCGATCGATAAAATTTTGACTACAAATACGTCGCCGTCCAGACTTGGAATTAACAGTGGTTTACAAAAATTCTTAACAAAAATATTTAACGTTTTTGTTCTTACGCCATTTTTGTAATTTGACACAACACATATTACAGATATATATCGGGTACTGTTCAGTATCATCATCAAAATCAATGTTGAACAACTCCTTCACATGGCTTTTGAAATTATTTTTATCGATAGGACGACGATCCGGAGGTTTCGCATTTTTTCCACACAATCGACAAAGATCCATGACTAAAAACAAGAAAAGGTTAATTAAATGAGATTGCTGATGCTATTTAGGCAACTTGGTTTATATGGGGGACAATAATTTGTAGGCCTAATGTAAGCGTTATTAAGTAACATTATTATGTAGTAAATACACATTTTAAAGATCATACTTCGTGTATATGTTTGTGTCATAACATAGCAACATGACGTCAGAAACGAAAGCTGCGCGAGTCTGGGCCGAAATATTTGACATCTTCAAGGCCCAAATAACGCTAAACCCGGAATCGGAACGAACTGGCAAAAACATATGTTTAACACATAAAAGCAGACTTTAATCACAATATAAATACTTAATGTTCCGATACCGGGTTTCGGAGATATAGAAGAATAAAAATACATACCTTTTTGGACAAATTTTACGAGAAATTGTTGAATTTCAACCATTTTCTAAAGAAAAATATGTGTATACACAGCCACTTCCACGTTGTTCAATGAACTGCAGTGCGCATGCGTAGTATCGATCGCAGAACATTTATCGGGCTAAAACTATTGCGGGTTGTTCTGCGACTGAATCAAAGTTGATGTTGACTAGTGTTCAGCTGGTAACACACACTCGATAAGCGTAGCTTACTGCTGTTGCGGTAACCTTTGATGTATGGGCTGAATTGAATAGCCTACATCCGGCAATTAAAAGCGTCCGTATTCCATCTCATCACACTTCCCTGGTTTGCCATAACCCCGACCGACCCGACTTCAAAGGTACCGAGTGAAAACTTTTTTCTGGGATTCATTGAAATAAATTTTATCTTTGATATAAACGGCTGACCGACCCACTGCCTACGTATGAGCTACGTATTATATATGTTTGAATTCAAGTGTGCATCGTGTGAAAACATGCATTGTCAATGTGGCCTAATTTAAGTTTTCCAATAAGCTGCAAAGCTGTTAACGTAAAACTGCGCACATATTCAATGTACTGTTTCATTTTTAACACAGATGACGCTCTGGACGAAGTTATAATTTTAGAATAATTCTCGAAATCTACGCTATAAGACAAATTTCCTGTGCACAACGTAGATGATTTTTGCGATATTGTTTCCATGTAAAAAGGTGATAAATTTGTTTTTTGGCCCAAAAATTTAGCAAAAAAATTTTTTCTCTTCCTACCGACTAGTCCTGAAAAGTTGAGTCGGTGTTACGGCAAACAGACAATTATTTTGGGATGGCCTTATTTGAATATTTTTTTCATTTTGTGAAACATATTTTTTTGAAAATATAAAATGATTTCCCTGCCACGCCTACCTGTACCCTACAATTTTTTGGACGTGGACCGTAACCAAATGTATATCTTTGGTCTTATTTGACTACAAAATAATTCTTTAAGAAAGATAAAATACAATATAAACATGTGGAACTTTGAAGTCACGAATTAAAAAAGATTTATCAAGCAATGCCCTTACTCCAAACAACCTCTAGCTTTCAAGGTAAACCACACTTTGCCCATGGGCAATTTATTTACACCCATGAGCAATCTACAAGATTTTGATGATTTGCAAAACAATTTTTGAAAGATTTTTTTTGGAAATTGCTTGCAATTCAAAATAATACAATCGGCATTGTGCTGCAGTCATTTTGAAAAGAATAGCTAATACGTGTGCTCTGCACATCAGCCGCGCACAAAGTGACGCCATAGAAGCGTGCATAGCACATCCATAGCACTGAAAGGGTTAATTGGTTAAAGATATCGGGACTTATGTAGTTAGCTCTGCAGCTACTGTTCAAATATAAAGCAGCTGGCATCTGTAAATCCTGCAGAAATTTAACCAGGGAAGCATATTTACGATTCGCTATTTTATCCCTGATAACCCAGTAGGCACTTTTTCAGAGCCACCGAGAATGCCTGCACTCTTTTTTCATTCCATGCTTTGGATGACTGCCAAATCCGCCTGCAAATTGTCAGCCCTTGGAATGGACAATTTGTGCTGGTCCGATTTGAGGTGTTTCTCGATAGTTTTTAATCGGAAAATGATAAAGATTAATCTATTCATGTGTGGCGGGGGCGAGTTTCAATAATTGTATAAACACACACTACACCGCTGCATATCACTCAGAATATACACCCCATGAGTGCGCGCTGCACTAGAGTATAAATAGCCAGTGATTTCCCACTATGTTTTCAGGGACCGGGGGATCTGGATCCTCCACCTCGGATTCAGGCCCATCATCCTCCAAAATCACAGGTTCTGTAGGTTGATGGCTAACTACTCCGCTGGGCTGCCCTGCCCGAGAGCCCTTAAAATAATCTGTTATCTTATTCATGCCAGCCACACGTGTCGAACAATGTGAGCTTTATGCACTGATCATGTTGAAGTGAATAGACGTTCAATGAACCAGTGGTGTCGTACATAAAAATCGATCCACTCTCCTGAATGCGGAGGCTCAAATAAACAAACATGGATGCACACAGAAAAGAAAAACAACGACGGCGGGAACTGATTGATATTTATTTCGTTTTTACATTGAAATTTAAGTCTCAAATAACATAGTCAGATCAGCTGTGTTGCAAATTCCTTGATCTGATATTTTCCCTGAAAACATCCGGTTGAGGGCGTCCAAATGACGCCCTCCTGGCTAAATGCCTGACTGCAGCGCTAATACATTAGTATATATGCGCGCCAGCAGTCAGCCACCTGTTTGCCAATGCAGGTTACAATAAATGGCACTGTGTGTTAGAAATCACCTGAATGAGTCTATATATAGCAGTGACTCGGCAATGATAGTATACACACCACTCTCGCCCATCGGCAGGCTGCATTGTCAGCCTCATACACCGTCAATTAAGACAAACTAATTGACAAATCAGTGGATTAAAACCTGATGAACGGCCTCTGCTTATTGGGCGATGCATTAAGAAATCCATGTATTTTAGGCTAAAAAACTGCTCTCCGTTTATTGGCTGAGTCAGCTTAATCGCCGGAAAATACGGTTACTAAATTTTTATTTCCAGTTGACCGATCAACAGTACGGCTCTTACGTTTGGCCATCTGCACCACTTTTAGGGCAATTCCTCTGGTTTAACAGACAAAAAGTACATAACAAAAGCATTGTCGAGGTGAGATAAAATGTAATTTAATCACTTTCAGTCAATTGATGAAACATGCATGCTTGATTATAAAATGATTTTTCATTTTAGCTTGGATGTGGAAGTAGTCTTCCTGGTATAGTTGCATTGAGGTGTGGTGGTTTACTTAAGTTGTCAGATGGTAAAGCATTTTCATATGCGCGGAAAAATGCTCAAGATAGCTGTGAACTGAACAATATATTGGATATTCCTGTGCTGTCTATTACTTGGGGAATATTTCATCCAGATATACTTAACATTGGCGCAGTTGATATCATACTTGGGTCTGATTGCTTCTATGATACTAAAGGTAGGCTCGGAGAAGATATATATACTAGCTCGGCACATACCCTGATATTTTTGCTAACAAAAATCAGTCATTGTAATTGGCCGGGAAATGAATCTAATTGCTTCAAATGTTTAGAGTTCTTGGAACCAACCCCTCACCTCTCTACCCCGTCTGACCTGTCCGTGATACACAACCTATCGTTAAAAAAACTAACAGTAAATTCTGCCCCAGCCGCTTTTAGGCCCCTTGTCCTTGTTCGATCTTTGTAGTTACTATATTGATTTAAATTATACACCACCCGTATGTCCATTAAAAAAGACCCTCCTATCAACCAACGAATTGCATGATATTATGCTTAGATTGTGGGACTATCATCAATCAAAAATTGCTGAGAGTCGCTTGACGATGGTATTAGGGTTCTGTATTTTGTATCACTGCTTGACATAATTTTTTCGATATCTCTCATATATACATACATTTTCTTAAGAGAGCTTTTTTTCAGTTAAAAGGAATGTACTACTGACTATCATCTGCATATAGATGATAATCAGTTGTAAGATGCTTAAAAAATGTTACCAACTGGAGCAATATAAGCACAGAAAAGCAAAGGAGCTAAAACGGAGCCCTGTGGTACACCATAATTTAGCTTTACTGGCTCGGAAAAAGAACCATTTAAGCACACTTTCTGATACCTGTCACATAAATAAGATGAAAGCCGTCTTAGAGCGACATCAGTAATACCCATCTTTTCCAATCTGGGTAATAATTTGAAGTGGTCAACAGTGTAGAAATCAGCACTTAAGTCGAGAAGAACTAAGCGAGACTTGTTTTTCTGGTCATTCCACCTGATGATGGCTGTTAGTCAACAGCCGAAACGTTCTGGTTTCATTATAATAAATTTGATCGTATAATTTTAAATTCGAAGTGAGGGATTTCTTCATTTTTCGTACATAGTGTAAGAAATAAATGATATCGTCACACTGTGAGCGTGGAGTGTCTATTTGAGTCAGTGGGGAAAACCCACTACCATGTATATTCTTGATGAATCATCATGGAGTTGTGTGTGATGGAGATCGCATCAATAGACAGATTTTTATGAAAACTTTTCGATTCAAGGGGGTACATCATCATGCCGAAAATAGGTATGCGTTTCCATTCATAATTTGAGAAATTACATTTTTTTCTTGATATTTTCCGTCCTTATTTTCGATCTAAAGAGTACCAATGTTTAATTGTGATGCTGATTAAACATACACTCATGTAAATTTAGGAAAGTCCATACTAAGAATTTCGTTTCTTGTTATACTTATTGCAAGACACTAGTCGAAGCATTGTCAGAAATAACGCCTTAACCGTTAACCATTTATGTATCAATCACGTGTAGTAATAGATAACGCTTCCCACGGAGCAGATTAGTGTTTTTACCGCATGCACACAGACATGCATCCTATTATGATGCACATAGATATCCTATCATGAATGAAACTATTGAAAGTCACATTCAGTTGATGAGCTTGATTTCAACAGTAACCGGCTGGCCTGGTTTAATATGTACTGCCCTTAAAGGCCGACTCAAATGGAGGTCCAAAAACCCACCGGTTGGTACTTGAGATTTGCAGTGCAGGCCACATCCCACTAGCAACTAGCAAGCGGTAGTTTGTTTATAGTGTTTACTGGAACACATCTGGCTCACACCAGTATCACACAGTATCACAGTGACACATAAAAAAAAACTTTTTTCGTATATGTTTGATATCATTTTGGTCATAGTAATCTTCTTAATTAGAATTCGCTGATTTTGTAGATGTTTTTTGATAAGAATTCCTCCAGTAATAATGGAGTTGAACATAAAATCTGTATTTACAATTTATTCAATTTTTGTCCGATTTTGATGAAATTTTCACACATTGTTACTGATGAGGAGTTAAGATGATATATAAATTTTCAGTTTGATATAACTTTCAGGTCAAAAGTTTTTTAACCCCCAAAATTACGCACTAGAGAGCTGCAACTGTTTTGTTTATATAGGTTTATGACTACAGGTCACTGTGCTCTCTGTGGTGAGGTGAATAACTCCTCCCAGCTTGTCATTCAAAGATTTGAAAATTTGAAGAATGTACTAAGTAAATTGCTAATCTATGCATGAAGGAGGGCTTAAACTAAATTTTAAGCCATAGATATGACTATATTACATGTTTACACATATCCCTGACAAAAAGGAGGGTCCAAATTGGTTAACTGACAGAGATATTAGGGAAATTCCAGTTTCAACTCTGGAGCTCTTGACTGCTCCATGGGTTCAGAGATACTGCCATGTCTGACAGATGATGGGCCTTTTATACTTGAAGTCGGCCTTTAAATTTGAAAAACTTATATAGCAGCTTCTGATTTTGTATGTCCCGAATAGTTTATGCTAAAGTTTTAGGTGTTGTCATTGTCTCACAGGATCAAAATTAATTAAGTCCAAAATTATTCTTGTGTAACTTTCGTTTTTCCGCTGGTAAACATTGTTTTCCTGTTCCACTTGGTCGATCGTTAGACTAGCTTTAGGCCCTCAGGGTACAGCTAGCAGTCGGCCTTAACCCTTTCAATGCTGACTAATTAATACCCTATAGTGATGGAGATAATTTGAAAATTTCAAAAAATTTCACCCTAGTGTGTTGAATAACGGGAATACCACTATTAATGCATCACCACTATAATGCATCTACACTGCAGCCAGGTGTATCTTTAGTTACTATTATTTCACTATGTTTGACAGGTGCTGTCATTTTTCAAGAGAGATAATTACTAATTACTACACCGCATTGCGGTGTACTAGCAAAATCTATCACTGATTTTACACCGTATTGCGGTGTAAACGCACTGAAAGGGTTAAGGTTCAGTCTGTGAACAGCTTTAAAACACTCGTGTTGAATCATTGATGTGAAGCTTGTACCCAATGTACTGCATGGTTATTGACCTATGTCATGGGTTCAATGGCGATTGTGCGAGAGCAGACAGTTTCAATGCAGGTTCTCCAATCATTTGTGAGGACCATGAATGTTCTCTAATCGATGGCAGTAGTAATGGAAATTACTCACGGTCATTAGAAGCCATTTTGTATTTAACAATTCCTGACCCTAGCTCAAATGGATTGAGATTTCTCAGTGATATATGGGTTGATGGTTGCCGTTAACACTGTGTGTGACTGGTCAAAGGACACATGTATTTTTTATTTTTTTTTGCTTAAACTCATGAACTTGTCAACAAAAAACCTGGTGCGTTTGGATTTGCATCACAAACTTACCGGAAACTTTAAATATGCGTGTCTGCTGACCATCCCAATTCCGGCAAAGACAAAATTATATGTTCCAGAAAATCTATGAAACATCAAATCAGCCAAAAAGTCTAAAACCTGGTAGTGGATGTTTGTGTTTTTGGTTTACCTTAATGAGCGATATGAAGTTGACATTGAGCCAATTCATGTAAAATCGTGGTACGTTTTTTAATGTGAGCATTTTTTTCATTGGTTCTCGGCATAAACGATGTATAAACGATGCGATTGAAGACATGGCGAACCTCCGTCGATGACATGGTCAACTCAGTTAAAATTCTACGAAAAACTGTTTTTGGCGGGAAAATTCTAAGCTCTCACGTATAACATATCGCAATGACCTCGATGGGGTGGCGTTGTCTCTACGAGCAAATGTGATTGGCTTTTTTGGGATATACGGGGAATTCCGGCGCTACTAAAATAATTATGGGAAAGCCATAGAATGGCGAACGTTTCATTGGACTAGGTGCCGTAAACGTGCGAATTTCAAATGCTCATTGCTGGTGAGAATGTAATTATTATCCGCCACAGGTATTGTTTCATTTTAATACCCGGTGATTGATTTCATTTGCATTGAAGTGTAAGCGAACATTCACTTACACAAGGCCTCCACGTGCGCGTGGAAATCATTAGATTAGACAGTTGCACACACAAACACACGCGCGTACAGTAGACACTTCTATAGTGATACTGTAATGCTGCTTGCTGGCGCGTTTGACATTTCATCAGCAGAAGAGCGCTGTGTTTTCTGTTTGATAGAATTTGTAATAAATTGTAATTTCTTATGACCTGAAAATACTAAGCAGCAAACTATAGGTATAGGTCGAGGTCTGAATATTTTAGTGGTAAATTCCAGGATTTAAAACGATCTAATACGCTGATTTCTTATTGCACCAGTATGTTAGCTTCCACGGCCATACATTCAGCCACCCTCTGATATGTGACATCATATGAATTTTATTTGAATATTTTTTCGTATTAATGAAAAATATTTCTTTGAAAATATAAGATTTTGGATGTGGACCGTAAACAAATGTATATCTTTGGTCTTATTTGACTACAAAATAATCCATAAAGAAAGATAAAATACAATATTTAAACTTGAAGAACTTTGAAGTCACGAATTAAAAAAGATTTTTCAAGCAATGCCCTTACCCCAAACAACCTCTAACTTTCAAGGTAAACCACACTTTGCCCATGTGTTTCTTCTTATAATTTTCAGATTTCGAAGATATTCTTGTGACTGTAAGCTATATTTTAGAAGAAAATCCATCGGCTGAATTTTGGACAACTTACCAAGAGCGAAGGTAAAATTCTTTGTTGAAAATGGCTGATAAAGCAGTTGAAGGGTGTGTTCCGAAGACAAATATTTCTCAGATAAAAAACAAGCAGCGTAGAACTGCAGCTTATCTTGAAATGAAACGTGAACAAAGAAAACAGAAGAAGAAGCAGAAAAAACTACAAAAAGAAGAAAGAAAAGCATTAGGTGATAATGCACCCCCTAAGCAGGTTCCAAAAACGATTGAAAATTGTCGAGTTTATGATGAAACATTTGTTAATCCTGAAGATGAGGAGGTTGCAGTTGACGAAGCAAATGATGAATTAGCCCCATATTTCAACCGCGAAACAACTCCTAAAATTCTTATTGTTGCATCAGATCGATCATCCCGTGGTCGAACTGATTGCTTTTGTAAAGAACTGAAGAGAATTATTCCGAACTCTGTTGTTAAATATCGCCGTGGTTTAGCTCTCAAGAAGATCATTGAACAGTGTAAAGGATGTGAATATACTGATTTACTCGTTGTTAATCAAAATCGTGGTATACCTAATGGTTTAGTAATTTCACACTTACCTGATGGCCCAACTGCCCATTTCAAAGTTAGTAATGTAAAATTGGTAGGTGACTTAAAAAAGATGGGTAGTATGTCATGTCATCATCCAGAAGTCATTCTCAACAATTTCAATACTCATCTCGGTCATAGAATAGGGCGGTTAATGGCATCTTTATTTCCCCATAGTCCTCAGTTTGAAGGTCGTAGGGTAGTTACATTTCACAATCAACGGGATTTTATATTTTTTCGTCAACATCGGTATGAATTCCGTAATTCACAGAAAGTTGGACTTAAAGAATTAGGCCCGAGATTTACTCTGAAATTGCGTTCCCTTCAGAAAGGCACTTTTGACTCTAAATTTGGTGAATATGAATGGGTTCATAAACGGCATGAAATGGAAACAAGTAGACGTAAGTTCTTTTTGTAAATTGTATTTTTAGAATGATTATTTTGTATTTTGATTTCAGTGCAGACAGGAATATTACTCAGCTGCTACATAAGTGGAACTTGAAATGTACACATATCCCAATAGAAGATTTTTACTGGGATTTTAATCGTAATGTTCCATCTCTTCAGATGTTAGTTATTACTAAAAGTGATGTGTTAGAAAACTGATTCAATGGGCCTACAGTTAGTCTCGCATAATTTGATCATGATTTTAATGATGCTGAAGTGTATTGATCAAATAGTATAATATAATTAAATGCAGTGAATATCAAACTATTTTCTTACTTCAACCATGTATCCAAAATTTGACCAATCTAGTGCAGGATGCTTAAACATATAAAGGGAATTACCTTGTTCTCCTAGAACAGTTTTCTATTTACATGAAGTACATATTTACACAAATGAATAATTTTGTTAGATGTTCCATCTTTTTCAAAGGCTTCTATGTTTAAAGTTTTATTCTTTGAGTTTTTCTTCAACGAGGTCTGAGTATGCAATCACATTTCACAGACAATGAATTGGGGTAACCAGATTGTCTTCATTTCAATAGCTTCATTGCTACTGTTGGAAAACAGTACCGGTACTGATCATTTATAGGCCAGCCGTAGGCTGAGCCTATTACTACACAAATGGAGCGAATTTGAACGACGTGGTTTCCAGAGTAAAGGCTTTTTGACTGCAACTAAGCATATATTCATACATATCATTCATTAAAGCATTATCCATTCTCCATCCCCTATGAAGCTGAATTTTGAAAGAGGGCCTCGTTAAAATTTATGAGCTTTTTCGCGAAAATCTGAATGCAAAAATATCTTTTTTAAAAAGCCAATCAGAATGCAAAGACTCCTCTATGATTGGCTTAGCCGCAGACATCGGCAGGTGTTCACGTGAACCCGCGGTATCGTCTACCCATTTACTTCCGGGTTTCATTTTAAGTTCTAAAATTGTATTTCAATACCGATTTCTGTGAAATCTTTAGTTGATTTGGTTTTTGGGAGGAATATTTTTATTTGCACTTCAGAAAATATCATTGACATTCGTGCAAAGTCCGGGAAAAATAGCTTTTTCTCAAATCGGATGGATGAACTTGATAAGCTAATTAGCCATGAACTCAAACTGCAAATTCAATCAAACAATCAATCAATTTTATTGAAATATATCCAATCCAATTTTACTGTATTGAACAAGGTAAACAGCAAATCCAATTCAGTTTTGCTTCATTGAGCAAATTTCAGAAAATTCAATTCTATTCCGCATTCAAATCACTAAGGGAAAAAAGATTTATCTGAGGTATTTGTTCCTGCCAGCTCCAGTCACTGTCTGTGCTACTTATGAAAGCACGATTGAGTTATGAGTGTATTTGGACAAATTTAACCCACAGAATGCATCATATGCCATTTTATGAAAAGCTGACAGGCTGGCCATAGTGCCCTTTGGGGCTCTTGTTTGTATTGTGTAGACTGCTATAAGAGCACCATTACGTATACAGATGTTCTTTTGCTTCCTTGAAATTCCCGTTGCTCTTGGTTTGCCCGAATGAAGGATGTATCATGATTGAGTGGTTTAGTTTAGTTTTCTCAATTTGGGGCTGAGGCCACACAAAAAATCCTGTTTCTCGGGCGGGGCAATCACCAAAAATGGGTACGGTACAGCCTAGAAGAAACTTGACTCGTTTCGTTTGCGTTTAAAGGGGTCATGAAGAGGTTTTATCTATTTCTAAAGGACCTTTTTTCAAACATTCCCTCAATGTAGGCCGGATCATGAACTGTAGTGAGACAGAGTGAATGCATGGTGTTGTTTGATGATCACATTAATTGCTTTAATTGCTGTGTACACACTGGATTGGCATTTTATACTGCATAGTCATGTTGGCCAGACTAGTTAAAACAATGGTCAAAAGTGGGCTATAGGCCTTGTTATCATCTCCAAGTTTCTGACTAACATTCTCAATCATTTTGGAGGGCTTATTTGATTGCAAAGAATCAATTACACATATTTATCCCTGAGTTTAGAAACAGTTGCTTAAAGTTCCAAGTTGCTGGCCCAGTTCCACAGTTGTGAGTCTGAGTTAACTCTGAGTTAAAATTAGTTCATTTTCAATGAGTTAGCTCATAGTCAAATCTTAACTCAGAACTGTGGAACTGAACCCTGAATGTCAAAATTATTCTTACAAAATGCTGAAATCAAATGTTCAGTTTGTGACAGAAAGTTTTCTGGCAGCTAATCGCGGAACGAAGGCCTTTCAGTCGTGATCAGCCCCCTACCGTAGATGAGTTCTGATTAGCCAAGTTGTCTGAGGATGGCTGTACCATTTCCAGGATCAAACTGTTGAATCTAATGTGATGAAATATTTTCATGATGTTGATCTAAGTAATTATATTATGATTTGGTTAGAAGAAAAAGATTTTTACGAGAACGACGAGTTTGGTAGTCAGACAGCCACATATAATTTAAAAAAAAATTAAATCACCCAAAATTATGAAGATAGTTGGTAGGCAATTTTATTTTATTCTGAAAAAAAGTTATTTGAAATATAGGGTTATCGGGCCAGAGAAACAGGTTTTTTTATGTGGTCTAATTAGTGATATTTTTCCTACCAGGCCGATCATAGGTTGTCACAATGTACTAATAAGTATCATTTGGATGATAAATCTCGGAAAGTAATATCCTGAGAGCATAGGACGAAGTACATCACATTTTAAGGAACCAATTAGAGTCAAGTCTTTTCTCTGATAAGGTTAACAGCTGATGGCCGTGGCTTGGCCGTGGCCGCGGTATCATTGTTTTGCTACAATCAAATATTTTACTTCCTTAAATTTGTCCTGTATAAATTGATCGCAAGAGGGCAATGAAACGATATACAATTCGTACACAGTGCGCAAGATAGAACGCAATTACACTGACCCCTCCCCTATTGCACAGTGATCTACGTAAGAAAAGTTCTCGAATATTTTCAAAAGACCATTTGTATTATTTATTTAAACTTTTTTTACATATGATATGCATCTTTATAAGCTGTGGGAAAATGTTAGTCAATAGTCATACCGTGAATACTATGTCAACTCTCAGGATCATCATTCCGTTATGCCGCAAATATTTTGTGACTGAAGTTATGACGGTACTTGACTCTATCCTATGTACATCAATGACGTCAGCGATCGTGGGTTTTTCCTTGCAAATGTGCACATGCTGTGTATGGCAAGCTGGTGAAAATAGTCTAATGCTGGGTTCACACACACACGACTTTTTGAAGAGAAATTGCGAAGTTGTCTCAACTTCTCGATTTCTCAACTTCTGACCCGGTTAGAAAAATAAACAAAGTTGTGTCAAAATATGTGTTCACACACACAGCATAATTCACACAACTCCAGCTGGGCGTAGATGCAGCAGTGTAGAAGGCATGAAGGATGAACAAGAAATCGCAATTTAAGCAGAAATTTAAAAGATAACAATTATTGTGATAAAACGACTTTGGCCTATTCAGCATCCATGGATATATCATGCCTGGTGTTAGGGGATCCTGGAACCGTCTGACTCCAGAAATTTGATGAGTCTTGAATTCGTTTGAATTCACGAGTCTCATATCAATTATCTGATAGACATGAGATTGATGAGATTTTATAAAAGGTTTATTCTTTTATTGTAGAAATCGTAGTAATATATTGCCCTCTCTTACCAGAAAGGAAGACTATTAAAATGCGCGCGAATATACTGCATGTTGATTGGTTAGATTTCTCTCAACTCCTCGACTGAGTTGAGAGAAATAGAACATGTTCTATTTCTCTCAACTAGTCGAGACTAGAGTTGTGTCGAGGAAAATCGAGCAACTTTTTCGTTCACACACATGACTCATTTCAAAATAGTTGTCCTCGATAGTGAGTTGCTCGATTCCTCGACGAAAAATCGTGTGTGTGTGTGTGTATGTGAACCTAGCATTACTTCTCAGTAATGGTTTACCAAAATCAAAATAGTAACACACATCATTTATACACATTTCACAGTTACATAATAGGTAATACACAAAATTCTACTTAGAGGGCACTTGACCTTTTAACCTATCCGACGGCGTACTCTACTGTACATTTATTCTAAATCGATTTAATTGAGTTGTCATTTCTATGATGAGATATGATGTAAATAGTAAAATAAAATTGTCATGAAAAAATTGCCTCTCAGAATTATCTATTTACTTATCCATTAGAGTTTTGAAAATTTCCATTAGGTTTTCGACGGAGCAGAATCCGGAGAATGCGGATACTAAAGGAGAAAGGTATCAGAGCTAGCAAGTGTTCAATACATATAGCACGTATGGACAATTTTGCCTCTCCCCTTAATAATCTTGGTAGAACAGTAGACTTCACGGAACTCGGTTCTATATGTATTTGGACAGTAGTAACAACGGAGTGTTGAATTTGTGTTGACCGATAACTCCTCAGAGTATGAAATGATTCATGGGCTAAGGACTTCAAATTCTGCAGTTTTGATTGCAGCTAACAGGTGACTGTGTTTGAAGGCTATTGATAAAGCTTAGATTAGGTTAATTGGCAATTTTATGTCGCTTTTTGGGGATTTTTGCGATGTAATGTGACGTCATCCTGATGTACTAACGTAAGCACAACATGAGCGGATTTGTACAACATTTGCTGTCGAATTTACAAGTAGACTTTTTATATATTAATGGTAGAACATATGAAATTCTTCATTAAGAAAACTACAAAAGAAGAAAGAAAATTGATGAGGATTTTTCATTTTTCTTGTACTGTGCTGAAAATTCCATGTTGATGCGCCGCATAGATTGCAGCATTTTCTTTACTGCGGAGATGTGAAAATAGCTTATTACTCTAATGATTTTATATATGTAATATTTTTATTATATTCATATATGAAGTATGATATATTTCTAGAACCAATTTTAATAAAAAATTTACATATTTAAATGGAGTGTAAACAAAACTGTGAAAATAACACATTATTTCTAGATACATTTTAAGTTACTGCGTGTGTTAAATCTGTAGATTATAAATTTAAAAGTTAACAGAATTAACATTATGTAAGAAGTATTTATTTAATAAAAGATATTGAAACAATTGTAGATAAATATGGTGATCAATTGTATTACAATTAGAATATGAAGGATTGAAAGGTAATATGTTTATTAAATTTGAACATATTAACCAGATAGATTTCATCGATTATCCAGTGAAGATATTGAAGAATTATGTTCTGGTGATTTCTTTTTCATATATAAAGGTAAGGATATAAAATGACATCATGATATAGATTTTGAATAAGATAAAAAAATATATGAAATAAATGCAAGATAAATTAAAAGAATAAAAATTTTATGTTGATTCTAGCAAAATTAATTATAAATCTCATAATTTACAAATCCAATTAGAGTAAAGGAGAATTGGAGGTTTCATACTAGGGGTATGAGGTAGGGAGCTTTTTGGGTAAAAAATGTTGGGTGAAATATATTGGGTGATTTTTGTCCCCCACGCGAGCGTGGGACTTGGTATCCGCCTCCGTCAGCATGAGCTTGTGAACGCGATTCAAGAGGAACCGTTGATCGCAGGACTAAGATATTACATCAAAGGTCAAGGTCACTACAGGTCATTCATGTTAAACCTTGTGAATGTGATTCAAGAAGAACCGTCGATAGCAGGACCATGATATTATGTAGTATGATTAGCCCTAGGGAGAGGATATGCCCTATTGATTTTGGGGTCCAAGTACCAAAGTTCAAGGTCACTACAGGTCATTCATGTGAAACCTTGTGAACATCACTCAAGAAGAACCGTTGATAGCACGACCATGATATTACGTAGTATGATTACCCACAGGGAGAGGATGTGCCCTATTGATTCTGGGCTCCAAGGATCAAACGTCAAGGTCACTTCAGGTCATTCATGTGAAACCTTGTGTCGTGAATGTGATTCAGAAAGAACTGTTGATAGCAATACAATGATATTACATCGCACGATTACCCCTAGGGAGAGGATGTGCCCTATTGATTTTGGGGGAAAGGTCAAGGTCACTAGATTTCATTCATATGAAACCTTGTAAACACGATCCAAGAAGAACCATTGATAACAGAACAATGCTATTTCATAGTATGATTACCCCTGGGGAGAGGTTGTGCATTAGTGATTTTGGAGTTCTAGGGTCAAAGGTCAAGGTTGGTAGACGTCTTTTGCCTAAAACCCTGTAAACTCAATTCTTAAATAACCATTCATAGCAGGAAAATGATATTTCATAGTATGGTTATTCCTGGATACACTCATCATTTTTCTATACCAAAGATTAGTGTCTTCGGGGGTCATTCATTCCCTACTGGCTATCGCGGGGGACATACATACGTAGTATCGAATTGCCTTGTTTCTATATAAATGGAGGATAAAAATACAAGTGAAAATGGTGATAAAAATGAAATGTTTTGCAAATATTGTGATAAATATGTTAGTAAATCAAATATATCTTTTCATAATAAATCACGTCAACATCAGTATAATGGTGGATAAAGTGTTTAATGTTGACGACCTCTTTGTGCCTCAAAATGTTTTTATTAATATTCCATCGTTCTTTAGAAAAAAGAATCGAATGTCAGTCCAATCTGTTATTAAAGATAGAAAAACCGCCAGCAAGAGAGTGCATGTAGAACGTACCATAGGTGTCGCTAAGTCATTTATGATTTTGATGCAGCCTTTGAACTATACAAAAACGGTGCTGGCAGGAAAAATCATAGAATCTCGAGTTGCTTTTACTTGTGTAATTTTAGACGTTGCATAGTGTCAAGAAATGCCTAAAACATGTTGCAAGTAATAAAGTATAAAAATGATCTTATTCTTTAAAAATGAATCCTGTGGATTAGCTTTTAAATGATTTTTCAACTAAGAATGTTCTGGGAGGTGAGGTTCTTTCTGTGGCCATCCCGCGACGAGTATTTGTTCTGTTTGTTGTCATTAAAACCTGAGTGGATACCTTAGGAGTAGTTAAACCGAGTCACCCTCCTCGACTAGCCGCTCAGAAAATCGGAACCAGCCATGTCACTCCCAGGGGCAAATTGAGTCACCCTTCACACTTAAACATGCCACCACTCATCACAATCGCTGGTCTCAGGTCTTCTGTGAGTTCTCGAGTTGGTTTAAATGGTAAAAAAATAAATCTGAAAAGTGCTGCCACCTTTTCCAGTTTAAAATAAAACACAATTTTCAAACATTGAATTACATATATTCTGATTAATTTCTCTAGTATAACTTTTCAACCATTGTGAATTATTACTACTACCTGAATGTGATGACACAAGATCACGTTGTATTGTTGATGCGTAGGTTGCTGGGTACCTATACTGGTCAAGAGCGCCTTCGTGACAATCTAAATGAGACTTCCTATCTCATCTTCTGTCGAACCATTAACTCCTCTGCTCGTAAGTAGCCAACAACTGGGAATTGTCCCTCCAGTTGTCCTCAAAATTGGATCCCCGATCCATATGAAAACTTTCACCTTGGAACAACTTGGAATTGTCCCTCCAGCTGTTCCCAAAGTTACGATCTTGAATGTCTTGAATGTCATAAACGTCATCGGCACCCCATGGAGGAGTATGATAGCCGACAAACCTATCTAAATCTAAAGACTCGTCGTCATCAAGTACAATTTTCCTCAGGTTCAAAATAATCGTCAACTGAATCAGCTAGCATGTTGCCTTGATCAAATGACATGTCAAATATATCATCCCTAATTGTCCTCAAAAATATCATTATAATCAAAAATGTAATTGGCAATTGCTGGACTGTCGTTGTCATATCTATGATACCCCAAATATGTGTCATCCGACCAAAAATCACTCCTTATTGCCGAATCTGGCGAGGGCTCAGTTGACCATTCATTGCGGGACCTCACCCTTGTCAGTCCATAGGATGAGGTCTCTGGCCGTTCCCCTGGTTAAATGTTTGGTTAACCCCTTGGGGTTCACGCCCAACACTGTGAATGAAACTGATCCCTACAAAGAATATGGGGTACGGCGATTATCGCGCTGAAATGTGCCCCCTGTGCGTGACATGTGACCTTCGTGACGGGCGGCTTTCACTATAATTAGTCCCTCTGTCGTTCTGTTGAGTACGGGCCAACTGTTGAGTGTCCATAATTTGGCGGAACATGTCCTGTAGCTCACCCATGACGTCAAATAAAAATTTATCCGGTACGGTCCCAATTTGCAATATCTTGGGAGACGACAACGCCTTTCGTTGTTCAATGTACTCAGCCATTCTGGCTGCCTCCCTTGCATCCCTAAAAGTCGTTGGACGCTGTGACAACAGGTAGACTGAAATGTCAGGCTGAGATTTATTGAGATTTTTTTCTGGTGATCCGAGAATTTCAGACTCGATGTTGGGGTTCACGCCCAACACTGTGAATGAAACTGATCCCTACAAAGAATATGGGGGACGGCGATTATCGCGCTGAAATGTGCCCCCTGTGCGTGACAACTGTGACCTTCGTGACGGGCGGCTTTCACTATAATTAGTCCCTCTGTCGTTCTGTTGAGTACGGGCCAACTGTTGAGTGTCCATAATTTGGCGGAACATGTCCTGTAGCTCACCCATGACGTCACATAAAAATTTATCCGGTACGGTCCCAATTTGCAATATCTTGGGAGACGACAACGCCTTTCATTGTTCAATGTACTCAGCCATTCTGGCTGCCTCCCTTGCATCCCTAAAAGTCGTTGGACGCTGTGACAACAGGTAGACTGAAATGTCAGGCTGAGATTTATTGAGATTTTTTTCTGGTGATCCGAGAATTTCAGACTCGATGCGACCCAGGAGATTATGGTGGACAAGATGTGAGCAGAGACAATCTGGTGACCCCAATTCCATACGAGGAGATGAATCCTATTTACTGTGGTAATAGTTAAGATTTTAAGTCAAAATTTGTCAATATTTTCCTTAAAAAACCCTACAAATGAGGACTGTTGACTATTGGTTGACTTTGGACAATTGACTGATCGAAAAATCAGATGTTTGAGATCTCTCACAAATTTCAATGAAAAACTGAAAACCATTAGGAACTTAAGGCCTCGTAATTCATTTGGATGGACATTAAAATACTGTCTCAGGTGACAAGATTTCTCAAAAAGAATATTCAAAATAATTTTCATAAATTTGCATGTTGATGTTTGCATCTCTATGAAAATCTGAATGAAACTGCAACAATTTATCTACCATATTCTGAATAAATACAATGTCATTTTCTACACTTATCACTTGAATGTCTTTCATTGTAAATACAACTAGATCACATTTTTATCGCTCACTGCAATACAGCTGTCCCTGAATTTGGTAGTAATAATCATGGTTTTCCTTTAATTGCAAATTTCTGTTGGAGTGGTAATATAAATAAGGCACTGTAGCTGGCGTTACGTATGCGTTCCCTAGACGCATACGTACATTTCACTTCTAAGATTAGGTCAGCAGCGACCACTTGATCTGGTTAGGCAGCCAGAATAGATAATGCTGAGCAAGCGAATAATCCGCATTCTTGTGTTTTACATCCTGTTAAGGCCTCATACTTTTCCACTGAACTGATTCATATTTTTGTCAATGTAGGATAGGTTTACATTTTAAAGGAATGGAACTAAGAAGTGAATTAGCCAATTTAAATTTATCTCGTCTCACTGTGCACTTTACGATTGTTCCAAAATGTGATGCTGTTATTCGATGACAAGGAATGACAATTCTTTCTTTTTTCCATTCGTTATTCACAATTTGCCCACGAGTTCTTCTCTCAATCTCCTTAGCCTCTTCACTTGAAATTGTAGTAAGCTAAAAATAAATAAAAAATTTTGACTGATTCAAAATCATTTTTTCCTGGAGTTTGATTTTTTTAAAATTTACCCCATGTACAACAAATTTTCAAGTTACCCCAGAATTTATCATCAATTCATTTTCGTTCTAAAAGACAGATTAACAGGTACACTTGTCCTTCTGTAGAATTCTAATCTGTAAATAACAAAGATAGCTTTAATGTCATGTATTGTCACATAAACCAATCAGGTATCTTTCGGTTGTGGTGGCTGTAGGCTGGTCTAAGAGACCAGAGTAGACTAGAGTAGGCCTAATAGTGATAACATCGTGACAGTCCATGGATTTTTTTAGCTACTAAAACTAAAGCCATCCAAAAACATATATTTACTGAATATCATTCTATCCACTGTTATCATGCACTAATCCTTTTTTCTATCTAGTAAAACGTCGTTCTCTGTGCTTGTGCCGAAACCGGGAGTGAAATGCACGAAAATAGACAGACAATTCAATCAATTCAATTCGGACATAAAAATAAGATATACTTAAAAATCACCTCTCACAAAGCTCCTTTTTCTACCGGACACCTTTGCCCCGAACGTTAAAAGCTCCAATTTCAATTCTGGTAATGTCATTTCATTTATTTCTTGTTTGGAATTCATTGAGACTTCCAACAGCAGCATTTATTCACGATCACTTCATGGAAGTAAGCCGTTAAAAAACTTGAAAATAACGAAGCAATACTGCAGCGCCATCTTGCGGTGAGACGGAGTTGCTTATCAGCGCCGCGTATCGGCGGCGGATTGTGGCTCCCCATTGGTATTGAAAGATACCATTGTATCTAATACGTAATTCCGGAGAAAGACGACGTTATAACGTAGATTAAGTCCTATTCTCGAAGAATGGTCGATATCGGAAATCCGGATGAAATGATGAATGAACGTTCCAGTTTGGAATCCAAAACTGACTGATCTTTATTTTACACATGAACTATTTATATTCATTGGATACAAGACGAGTAGAAACAAGGAAATTGATGTACAAACAAAGGTGACGAGTAGTGACATGACAGGAGACAAACAATAATTAATACGCACAGACCCAGACGAACTGTCTCAGAGGACAAAGAATAATTACATACAGACATTTAAACATTAAAAGAATATGAAATATATAGATTTAGTACATACAAGAACATACAAGTGAATTTTAGCTTTGCTTTATTCTCCCCTAATATGTCCAGAAAGTTTTCGTCCCCGAAAACAAAAGAATTACTACATAATTGACAAAGATAGAGAAAAATTAGATAGCAAAATTGTCAACGTAGGAACTAAATTTATAAATTTCTGAGAGATGAAGAAATATTCTATTTCCATCTCATACCAAACCAAAGGGGATGTTCCTCCCCCTTTTGTCCCATTGTGATTTAAGAATTCCGGAATTGTCTAAAGATCTTAAAGAACTATGTAAATGTAGATCCACATTCTTCTTCGAAACGGGTTCACGATTCGTTAGCGCTTTAATATCCATATCATAACGGTCCAAATTGTCATAATAAACGGATGACAATGATTGTTCCCAAGTTACAGAAAAGTCTACTTGTTCCCGAGATATGGGGTCTTGCACACGCACTTCATACACCGGTATAGTTGATCGCTTTGCAGCCATAATTTTAGGCGGATCTGTATCGTACAAAACGCCAATATCTGACAGAATTCCATCAGATATCCGAAGATCTTTCGTGTCTGTTTTATCACTGTGATGAACTAACTGGAGTTTCAATTTGTCCACTTTCGATTGTAATCCAAATATCTCTTTTAGTTGACCTATAATTTTTTCAGCTTTTGTAACTAGAATTGATTTTAAATCCGAGAGTTCATCTGATAGATTACGAGAATTTTCTTCTAATTTCTTAATTTCGCTGGTGATTACTAAGTCTTACTAATAACTAATGATTGGGTTATGAATGGCCTCTGTGAGCCGTCATCAAATAATATTCCTTTATTTTCTATTATTATCTGATAGGAGGCAGTTGTCACAGCAGCAACAGCAGTTTTTAATAAAACCGAACCGTACCTTTGCCCTTGAATAGTAGTAGTACTGGTTATAACCTGATTTGAAAAATCGTGGTTTAAAGAAGCACCATTTTGGTTCTTTAAATCCGACCCAACTGCTGACTGCTGTAACTTTGACTCAGTCGAATCGATTTTAACATGTAACCCGACCGGGTTTTTTTTAAGGGGGTGCTCCACATAGACTTGTATGATGAGAAGCTGAACGTGATTCAAATTTCATTTTGGAAACACAATTTTTCACCTTGTCTTTCCCAAGGCAGTTGAAACACATACCGCCTTTTTCACAATAAAATATCTAGCAGCCGGATCTTCAACGATGTTACAGCTCGAGGCGTAGTGACGTTCGCTATCACAATATATACATCGCTTTTGGCGATTCGCGAGAAGATTTAAAACTGCTGACGGTTTTGATCGCCGTATTGTTGATCGGAACAAAACTTACCAGATGATTCTCCAAGGTACGGATATGGGATTCGATTTTATCACAGAACGTTCGCATCGAGGCGGCACTATTCGAAGGGCGTTCTAACTTCAATAATGAATTGAGATACGCCTCAATAATCATATGATCTTGGCCAAAATGTTGAACAAGTAGACTTTTTGCGAATGCTTAGTTGTCCGACGTTAATTGCAGCCCCTCCAAACTAGTGGTGTCTGTGCTTTAGAGACTACTGAAAATATTCCTAATACTGAGGAATACTAATACTCCTCATATATACATACATACGTACGTACATACATGCATACATACATACATGTATACATATACATTTGTATAAGTTTTTTCAAGCTTTATCTAGAATTTGTAGACAAGGCACATATGGTTCAACACATTGCATTCAAATTCAAGTTATGCATCAGCTTATGGCGTCAGTTTTCTATTTCGACCCATTCTATGAAGACCTACAATATAAAAATGGATTAAAAAGAATTGTTTAAATTCAACTGCCAGTCCATTCTGGTCGTTATATGACCTACATGTAGGCCTATATCAGGTCCCAAAACTGAGCTAGGCCACCCGACATCCTCTGAAGTCAAGTGTTAAGACATTTACATCACCATAATACCAGAAAATTATGCGTGTGCTATTTCTCTAGAGCTTACATATATCATGTTCATATGAACACACTCTAAATATACAAAAACTTGTTTTAGAGAATGACTGAAAATTTATTTCTAGCCCTATTTATTACACCAGTGATTAAGTTTAGGTGAACTATAGCCACAACACAATATTTACTCCGATATGAGCAAACCAAATATGCCCCCTCAACGCCTCAGCTAATTCTGGTGTTATCTTTAAACCAACAGGCACAATTCTTTTTATATAAAGAGAGGGATCACCTTTAAGGATGCATTCCTTATTCAAATGATAGTAATTGAAGCTTAAAGCTCCCAATTACCACTCAGTCTTGGTTTTATTCGGAAAGAAATCTCGTTGTTTGTGAGCGATGGCAATATCATCAGGGCAACAAGCCGCCCATTAGACTTAAAATTGACCCGACATCCAGCACATACCGAAATGTTGCCTTTAATTTCACGCAATATGAATGGTTCACAAGATGGCTCCATGGGTGGTTTTGAAGGTAGTTTCTGTACAACTACAACATGTATGGCTTTGTTGTCAGAACCACTAGACAATCGGTCAGTTATAGGCATATTCAGAGGCGTACTGTTTGGACGCCGTACTCTGGTGGGTTTTTTCGACCAGCATAAGTCGGCATGTCTATGTTGGTTAGAACAGTAATTAAGGGCTTTTTGGTACATTTACCGTGCACCAGATTCTGAACGAAAGATATGGTATTGTATAATGATATTGTATCATTGTTGGATTCGGCAGCTCCCAATGAATGAGCTCATATGCATCTTGCTTGATAAGCCGGACAAAACTTGTCACATTCATAAACACCTGGCTGTTTGTACCTGGAAGTTCACGACGTTCACTAGCAACGAATCTATCATTAGTTGGTTCCCATGTTTCTTGGACTTTGTTTTCAAATAATAATCTTCTTGCCTTTTCTGCAAGAAACTTTCTTTCGTGATCAGTTAAACTAGTGAGCATCGAAACTGCTTTGCTTATCGGATCTGTTGAGCAAGACGAATTGTCAGAAACTGCACCTGTCGAAGCAACAGAAATTAAAGACCCTGACAGAGCAGCAGAATGTGGTTGCAGTGATGAAGATGAGGAAACTGATTGATGCAATCGAGGCAAATGTAATGTCGAAGATTGGGCAGATGGAGCTGAAATTTTAACAGGTAACTGCTGTACAGAAGTAAGAATTTCTTTCCTCTGCATGGTTGAAGAAGTGATGAACTCCTTCCCACCAATACGCTTTGACTGATCTTTCAATCTCCTATCACCTTGATTCAGATAGGCTCGTTCTACATTAAGTTGTTGCTGCTTTACAATTGATTGAAGCTCTGTAACAAACCGGTCAATATCGTTCTCCTTAAAATTAGTAAATCTTCTTAATTTTGCAATCAGAGATTCAACTCTATTGCCATCATAGATAGCATATCCTGAAAATTCAACGTTTTCTGGAACAAGACCATGATGTCTCAATATACTTGCAAAATGATATTTGAATAGTGGAAAAAAATGTTCGTTCTCTTTCATAGGATAATTCCAGATCACTCCATTTCTTCTCTAGTAAAGCTAAGCGTTCAGTGAAATTGATGCTTGTGCTATGAACTAACCCTAATTCTGATTTTGATCCAAAAATATCCTTCAAAATGACCTGCCGTATACTAACAGGCAAAGCAAGTTTTGTCATCAACTTTTCAATATTACGTCGTAAATGAACCATACATCTTAAGTGGACCGCAAATGGAAATAATCCACCTAATGCAGTAAACAATGCCACTTCACCATCAGTACCATACGCTCGTAAGTCGTTTTTTATTTGTGGCAAGACTACACTCAAATGTTGGAAAAACTTTGAGTAAGATTCAAACTCTTTTCTCTTGTGTAACATGACCGGACCAATTAAAACCGAAGAGAGTTCCCTCTCATTAATCAATTCAATATGTCGATATGTGCAGATACATACATAGAAATTACCAAATTTAAATGTAACATCTACAATCAAAACTTCAGAATTATCACAACAGTATTTCTTCAACTGTTCTAACTGAGCTTGAGTATAACATGACCGAAGGTTCTGGGTCACAGAAATCTATGTCCCTTATAAATCTTTCATCAGAACTCTCATTTTTCTGCATGATTAAAAGATGCCCAAATGGGTCAGGACTTTTGGGGGTAAATGAGGATGATGATTTAATCTTCTTTAATTGATTAAGGTTTCTTGGGAGATTACTTGGTGAAGAAATCTCTCTGTGCTTCCTGAACAATACTCGGGGCTTTTTGGTTGGAGTTTCCCCGTAAGATTGCTTCATTTAAAGAGTTTTTAATACTTTGTTTTGTTCTCGAATACGGTACAACAGATTTAGTAGCTCTACCATGTGGTTTGACAACAACGGGATGTTCCTCGCCTTCAAGTTGATATGAAATAAAAACAATTGGAATCTGATTATGGTTATGATATATAGTGCTAATACGCCTAGTAAGATCTCGACTGGAGGTATTCCGGTAAGACTGTTTTTTTAGTTTATAACTTGTATCATCAATAATGTGCTTTGTTGAGCTAGTTCTAGTTTGTTCCCACGCTCCCATTTCATCACTCAATACGTCTTCCGGATCAGCCAGTTTTGAGGTGTCCACATAGAAACTGCAGTTCTCTTCAATGAAAGCAGGCACTTGACAGGAATTATATTTGGCATCGTGATGTAGTATGTCAAAGCATATAGATTGAGACGATCTCTGTCCAACCTCAGAAGGAACAATCGGCAAGTTCTTGTTTCCATGTAAATATCTTACACCATGTTGAATTATTTCAGTAACACTGAAAAAAATTAATATATGTTCATGTCCTATTCATATTGAGTAATTAATAAAACTAGGGGTCCAGGGACACCATGCCCACTTGGGAAGTGGTTTCAAATGCTCAACAATCTAACAATTATAATATTCAACGCCCCCATCTAATGACCTTGAAAAAAATCCAATGACCTTGAAACTCACCACAATCATAGAACATGTCAGCAGTTACGATTTTGTAATTGATTGTGGTAACAAAATATGCATAGTTACCAATGATATGTGGAAATACTAAGTTATTTTACTATTCAACGCCCCCTGGTGACCATATGCAAGGCCCAATGACCTTGAAACTCACTACAATCATAGAACACGTCATGAGCTGCAATTTTCCAACAACATACCGCTGAAGTATCAATATCATGTGGAAATACTTTTTTCACCAGAAGAATGAGTACTGATGACACCAATACTTGACTGATCAAAAATACCTGTCTCAAGTATAAAAGATCCCTTTTCAAAGAATACCCATCAGAAATTGCAATGAAAAATGGCAAACCATTAGGAAGTACAGGACTCAGAATTCAGGCCAAAATTTACGGCATGCTTGTGTCCAATTGACCCAATTTTTCTTATGCTGATACCGAGGGCGATACAAACGTAAAGAAACGAGATTGAAGATTGAAGCAGTTTCCCTTGAAAAATTGTAAAAAGCACTGCCTTTGGCAAATAGAAGAGGTGGCCAGTTGTCCCTCTAGTTTCTGACTGGGTCCACGTTTGGTCTGAAAATTTGTCTAGGGTAGATGTCAATCAAATATCAAGACAATTCATAGAAGCATCTTCAAAACTTTCTAAAATAACTGGATTCTGTGTATGGACTAGTCCAAGTGGCCTTAATGAAACAACATTCATAAACAAATTTTACACACCTACCTATTGCTATCACTAAGCTGCTCTAAGTCATCCTCAAATTTGACTCTTTTGGGTGACGGTGACGGCAGTGATGGTACGTAAATCAGATGACTGAATTCCAAAAGATTTTTGAATTGTT
This sequence comes from Tubulanus polymorphus, assembly GCF_964204645.1. NCBI lineage: Eukaryota > Metazoa > Nemertea > Palaeonemertea > Tubulaniformes > Tubulanidae > Tubulanus > Tubulanus polymorphus. The sequence goes on along the minus strand of NC_134028.1, from coordinate 16,691,853 downwards.
CTTTCATATTTCATTGTTCTTGATAATATGGAGACTGAATTATTTATAATCATCAAAATGTAATAACCATATCATCTTCATCTGTTAGGACAATTTTTGGCCCATCTTCTTCTCTGAAATAAAATTTTCAAAAAATCATGTCATTTTTTATGTATTAAATACCGTATATACTCGAGTTAAAGTCTACTTCGTGTAAAAGTCAACCTAAGGTTTTGAGAATCATACATCTTTAAATGACAAAGAATCAGAAGATCGTCAATGAGTTATATGATTATGTTATTCCTAAAGAGAAATCCATATCTAAAAATTTACATACATTCCAAATTTTGTACTTGAAATCTAGTATTCTTACAGGAAAAATTACATTTGCCTGAATCTTTTCGGAACTGGGTTTTTAATCGATTGAAATACCATTTTCTGATATTCTTTTTGACATAATAAAAGGCGTTTTAAAATCTAAAGATCTTGTGGAAGTCTCATGGGCCCTTGGATCCAACCTTGAATTCAGTTTTGAAATGTACTCAAGTACTATGGTGTTTGTGAAATGTAAAACAACAAGCAATACTAATTAATGAACTGCTCACAAAAGTTTAACTAAACAAAAGAAGCTTTAAAATCATCAATTCAATAAACTTAATGAAAGGCTTACACACTTACTCATCAGAGGAGATAGAAATGATTTTATTCTGAAAACATATATTGCATACATCAACAATGCATGGAAAATAGGAAATGATTATTACTAGAATATAAGGCATAACAACCAAACTTGAATGCCAGGAGAATCTTGCCGTTACCGGTACATAACCGATACCCCCAGAGTTATTGTTAATTTTTCAAGGCTACATATGGAAATATTGATTCTGGCGCCAAATATTACTGTCTATAAGTACTATCCAAATGAGAGGGGTAGCAAACATGTTTTCTAGAGTGGAGGGATTGTAAAACAAACAACCTACTTGGAGAGGGGGGTCAAATCTTAATGATGATGAATAAGAATTATAAATTAGGCAATTTATAAAGCACCTACATCATTCTGTTTTGAACACTAAATTAAGAACTTTTTTCACATCCAACAAGGAAAATAAATCAAAAATTCCAAAATAATCCTTCCTCAAATTCATTTTGATTGTGTATCTGAGACTGTTATGTACAGTTGTTGTTGCCTCAATTCAGTTTTAGTGGGTAGATCTATGGGGAAGGGGGATAGAAAATCAGAAAGCAATCTACACTCGTCACATGATCAACAGTTTGATTCCTGTCACCCTCCATATTCCTGTAAAAGGTAGCAGAAAAACTAAGCGAATTCAATACAATTATGGTAATTATAACTAGCTTTAATAATCTATCAAAGCCAATGAACCTTAATTAATTTACTGAGTCTAAACTAGGTTTTTCTTGAGTTGAGTTACATTTCAATAGGCCTAATGCCTACTGAACTACAGAGGGGTACCGGTAAGCTTGAAATATTTCATTTAGATCATGGAATTTGGAAGATACCTCTCGTGTTCTTTGTTTCTCCATTTTTGTAGTTGGAATTTCTTCATATTTATTCACTTAAATTGTGAAGACAAAAAGCTGGAAGTGAGAAATTTGAAAATTGTTTGTCCGATGCAACTTATGAAGAGGCCTTAATTTAGAGCATTCTTTAGGCCTATGATACGCTAAGCCTGTCCTAACAACAAGGCAGGCATGCTTAATCAACAAAGACTCCTTCAACATTTTTGTTCGATCATAGGCCTAGTTTGTTGCCTAATCATATGTTTTCTAATGTAAATCAATCTGGATTGATCGGCTTGTGGTTTATAATTTCTCACTTAATTCTCTAATGCCCTCACAAACAGTTTCACAAAAAGGAAGGCTTAAATCGATTTAAGATAAACTGAATTATCAAAAAAAGAATTAAATCGATTTAAGAGTTTAACTTTTTTGTGCCGGAGAGTAATAGGGATAATAGGCTTTCAAATCAAAGGTCGAACGGTCGAGCTCATAAAAAATGAAAAGCATGAAAATAATAACAATTTCTACTTGAATTAGTCGCGAAACTCATAAAAAATGAAAAATAATTCTCACACACTCGAATTTATTTTTCATTTTTACTCGCTAGAAAAAAGTGTGAGTAAAGTGTGAGTGAAATAAATTCGAGTGTGAGAATTATTTTTTATTTTTTATGAGTTTCACTCCTAATTCAAGTATAAATTGTTATTATTTTCATGTTTTTCATTTTTATGAGCTCGACCATTCAACCTTTAACCTGAAAGCCCATTACCCCTATTACTCTTAAAATATTCATATACATGAATAAAATATATATGAATAACATATAAATTGATAGATTATTCAATATAAAAGTGTGAGTGAAATAATTCATATTTAAAACCGTGAATATTTATATTTATATGCGTTGGATTCATTTTAATAAAAGTTTTGTTATTAAAATGAAGACAGGAGAAGAAGAACCCAACTTAAAAATCGAAATCAATGAAACCAATAAATCATTTTCATTATTTAACATTAAAAATTATATTTCAGCAACAAATTTAGTGTCCGCAAGACATTATAAAATCGATAACATAACTATGATTAATCAAATATTATCAAATGAAACTTATTTAATTACTGAACTAGTAGATACTTTTGATAATGGCGATAAAAATCCTAAAATATTCAATACAGTTTTAAAATTAAAAGGAATTTTAGATGAAAACATAATAAATATTCTTAAAACTCCTTTCAATGAAAGAAATGATGATATAATACTTTCAAAAGATTACAATGATTTGATTAACTTAAGAATTGAAAAAAGACAATTATATTATTTCAATTTTGATAATAAACAAATTATCTATAATAAAATTCTAGTAAATTCTTGTTAGCCAATAGCGCGAATAGAAATCAAAAAGATTTAAATAAAAAAACAATAAGTTAAATAAGTTAGTATTAGATAAAGTAACTTATTGTTTTTTTATTTAAATCTTTTTGATTTCTATTCGCGCTATTGGTTAACAAGAATTGACTAGAATTCAAATAGATTTAACAAGAAATTCAATAACTTTAACTGTTAGTATCACTCTTGTATTATTTCATTGTTTCTCTTATTGAATAAGCCAACTAACTAATATCACTCTTGTATTATCCTAGTCAAATGTAAAGAATTTACAATATCATACTTGAATGAATTAAAACATAAATTCCTTCTGTTACTTCATTTTCAGAAATAAAGCATAATATGTATTTAATACCATTAATATGTATTTAATATGTATTTAATACATTGATACCTCAACCCCCTTTTTTGGGTTAACTAATATTTCATACAATATTTCATACATTTCAGCTAATTTACCAGTCTTATTCGTAATTTATCATTTAGTTTATGAATATACAATCTACAAAATTCAATACTTAAACAGTTTAACAATCTTGCGGGTTCATTGTAATCCTCTTTTATTAATGAAAAATGTAAATATATAATTGAATATGATTTATACTTTTCCAAACATTTATAATTAATCTGTGAGATAAATAAATATTGAAACAGAAATATATATGATAAAACTATTTATATATCTATGTACTAGACGTACGAGTAAGAATCCAAGATCAAAGATTCTTACTTTCTTGGCAAGAATCTCACTTTCTTACTCGTACGTCTAGTACATAGATATATAAATTAGTTTTTATAAAAATTATAAATATTAATTATTAATCTAAATATAGAAATAGTTAAAATATTATCTATTTTTATATTTTCAACCAATTTAACAGTCTTATTCTCAATTTGAATTATACAGTTTATCATCTAATTCATGAATATATTTATGATTTCTCAAACTCTTTTTATTTTTATATCTTTTATTACATATTTCACAACACTTAATATTATTCAATCTATCTGAAATATAATTTATATTATCTATTAATTCAGTGTATCTAATTTTACAGCAATCATAGAATTCTAACAACTGTTTTATAGTATAAACTGAGAATGAAAATAAACCTGTAAGCATAATAATTGATTTAATATTCTGTTGATTTTTATATATTAGATGTAATAAGTTTAATATATTTTCACTCATTTTTATAGCCAAAATATATGAAATTAAAAGATGCTGTTTTAATCCTCTAAATCATTATCTAAATTAACTTTTTTATTCTTTTTATTTCTGTGATTGTTTCCATTTAACTTCTTTAATTTTTTACTCAATTTATTATTTTCATTCATCAAATCTTTTGAAATATTCTCATAGTAAAAATATAATGCTGCCAATATTAAACCTCCAGCAACTAAATAATGTTTCAAATCACTTTTACCAGTTGGGATGAAACCATCCATTCATTTAAGAGAAAAATTAAACAGTTTACAAAATATTTGCTAGTCTTTATATAAATATTTTATAATCATTTTTAAAATATTAAACTTTTAAATGATTAAATCAAATAACAATTAAATTTACAGCCAAACAATTTAACATTTCAACTGTCAAACAATTCATCATTTCAACTGCCAAACAATTTATCATTTCAACTGCCAAACAATTTATCATTTCAACAGTCAAACAATTTATCATTTCAACTGTCAAACAATTTATCATTTCAACAGTCAAACAATCTATCATTTCAACTGTCAAACAATTTAACATTTCAACTGCCAAACAATTTATCATTTCAACAGTCAAACAATTTATCATTTCAACTGTAAAAAAATTTATCATTTCAACTAAAACAATTTAACATTTCAACTGCCAAACAATTTATCATTTCAACAGTCAAACAATTTATCATTTCAACTGTCAAACAATTTATCATTTCAACTGTCAAACAATTTATCATTTCAACGGTCAAACAATTTATCATTTCAACTGACAAACAATTTATCATTTCAACTGTCAAACAATTTATCATTTCAACTGTCAAACAATTTATCATTTCAACTGTCAAACAATTTATTATTTCAACTGTCAAACAATTTATCATTTCAACTGTCAAACAATTTATCATTTCAACTGTCAAACAATTTATCATTTTAACTGTCAAACAATTTATCATTTCAACTGTCTTATCATTTCAACAGTCGAACAATTTATCATTTCAACTGTCAAACAATTTATCCTTTCAACTGTCAAACAATTTATCATTTCAACTGTCAAACAATTTATCATTTTAACTGTCAAACAATTTATCATTTCAACTGTCAAACAATTTACCATTTTAACTGTCAAACAATTTATCATTTCAACTGTCAAACAATTTATCATTTCAACTGTCAAACAATTTATCGTTTCAACTGTCAAACAATTTATCATTTGAACTGTCAAACAATTTATCATTTCAACTGTTAAACAATTTATCACTTCAACTGTTAAACGATTTATCATTTTAACTGTTAAACAATTTATCATTTCAACTGTTAAACAATTTATCATTTTAACTGTTAAACAATTTATCATTTCAACTGTCAAACAATTTATCATTTCAACTGTTAAACAATTTATCATTTCAACTGTCAAACATTTTATCATTTTAACTGTCAAACAATTTAACATTTCAACTGTCAAACAATTTATCATTTCAACTGTCTTATCATTTCAACTGTCAAACAATTTATCATTTCAACTGTCAAACAATTTATCATTTCAACTGCCAAACAGTTTATCATTTCAACTGTCAAACAATTTAACATTTCAACTGTCAAACAATTTAACGTTTCAACTGTCAAACAATTTAACATTTCAACTGTCAAACAATTTAACATTTCAACTGTCAAATAATTTATCATTTCAACTGTCAAACAATTTATCATTTCAACTGTCAAACAATTTATCATTTCAACTGTCTTATCATTTCAACAGTCGAACAATTTATCATTTTAACTGTCAAACAATTTATCATTTTAACTGTCAAACAATTTATCATTTTAACTGTCAAACAATTTAACATTTTAACAGTCTATTAGATATTTAAATCATTTAACCCAATTCAATAATTAGAATGTAGAATTGTTACTCTTTACGCCAGTTTTTGTTTAATTGTTTCATAATGCTTTGATTTATGTGATTTTAAATATTTACCTCCGCAATAACAATGCACTTTTTCATTAGGATTGAATTTTCTAAATTCATCATCTAAATTACATTGAACTACAATATCTTTATATGATTTTTCATTATCTAATTCACATTGAATTCCAATATTTGACGAATTTTCATTATAGATAATTTATTATCAAAATTGAAATAATATAATTGTCTTTTTTCAATTCTTAAGTTAATCAAATCATTGTAATCTTTTGAAAGTATTATATCATCATTTCTTTCATTGAAAGGAGTTTTAAGAATATTTATTATGTTTTCATCTAAAATTCTTTTTAATTTTAAAACTGTATTGAATATTTTAGGATTTTTAACGCCATTATCAAAAGTATCTACTAGTTCAGTAATTAAATAAGTTTCATTTGATAATATTTGATTAATCATAGTTATGTTATCGATTTTATAATGTCTTGCGGACACTAAATTTGTTGCTGAAATATAATTTTTAATGTTAAATAATGAAAATGATTTATTGGTTTCATTGATTTCGATTTTAAAGTTGGGTTCTTCTTCTCCTGTCTTCATTTTAATAACAAAACTTTTATTAAAATGAATCCAACGCATATAAATATAAATATTCACGGTTTTAAATATGAATTATTTCACTCACACTTTTATATTGAATAATCTATCAATTTATATGTTATTCATATATATTTTATTCATGTATATGAATATTTTAAGAGTAATAGGGGTAATGGGCTTTCAGGTTAAAGGTTGAATGGTCGAGCTCATAAAAATGAAAAACATGAAAATAATAACAATTTCTACTTGAATTAGGAGTGAAACTCATAAAAAATAATTCTCACACACTCGAATTTATTTCACTCACACTTTACTCACACTTTTTTCTAGCGAGTAAAAATGAAAAATAAATTCGAGTGTGTGAGAATTATTTTTCATTTTTTATGAGTTTCGCGACTAATTCAAGTAGAAATTGTTATTATTTTCATGTTTTTCATTTTTTATGAGCTCGACCGTTCGACCTTTGATTTGAAAGCCTATTATCCCTATTACTCCGGACCTGTATGTAGGTTTAACTCTTAAATCAATTCAATTTCTTTGATAATTCAGTCTTAAATTGAGGCCTTGCAACGCCGGGTCCAGACATAGCTACACTTACAAGGCTCTGCCACTGGTCAGGGCTCAGCACAGCACCCAGCAGGCTAGTTTTTTTGGGGGGTTCCATGTTTTTGGATTTACTTCTAATCTCAAGAAAGGACCTGCACTGTGACGGGGGGTGTGATAAATCCAAGCTTCTTATGCCCAGACCCGTCGTGCACTTTCCACGATATTTTCAGGTTTTTGTAGTCTACAACCGACAACTTCGTTGATGAAGCGCGTGGCCAGGCAAACAAGAGAGAATTCGTCTTGTGGCGCCACCTGTAATTGTGGCCCCTCTGATTCAATTCAATTCAAATTCTTTATTTTATTGGTGGTTATATAAGTGGTTATCAATATACTGGTTATCTATAACTCAGTATAATAAGTTGATTCTGAAAAACGAAGAAAAAATTCCAAATGTCATGCCATGCCAGGTTTAGAACTAACCCTGTTTTGCATCATTTTTGAAGAAATCATACGAAGGGTACCAGTATATATTAGTGTGTACTGAATATTTAACTAAATGGACACACATTTGCATTAAAAGAAATTGATGCTATCACCATCGCTCGAGTCATATTTGACAAAATAGTTTGCGTACATTCGTGTTTTAAAACTTTATTAACAGACCAAGGTGCGAATTTCAACGCGAAATTGATACACGAATTATGCAAATTATGCAATGCGACTAACGTCAGAACGTCTGCGTATCATCCCCAGGCGGATGGTTTAGTTGAGCGAGGTAACAAAAATATTTGCAACATTATGTCTCAGTATACAGATAAACATCAGAGATCGGCTAGATTTCCTTCCTAGCATCACGTTTGCTCATAACGCATCTATTTGCGAATCTACTGGGTATTCACCGTTTGAATGGATTTATGGCAGGAAGGCAGTTTTGCCGATCGATGTGACTTTGCTCCCTACTATACCTGATCTGACAGGTTCCTATAAGGACTATTATGATGATGTAGTAAGCAAAATCAAGGTCGTTCACGAGATAACTAGTCAGAATATCGATAAAGCGCAAGCGCGTATGAAAGGCTATTATGATCCGGGTAGTAAGGAACCTGATTCTGACTTTACAACCCTTTTGTCTCGAAAGGGCATTGTAAGAAATTCGTGCACCACTATTTAGGACCTTTATGAAATATTACAGCAGACTTCGCCAGTGAATTATAAAATCGTTCATACGAGAAAGAGTAATGACATTCCGAAAATAGTTCATTGCAATCGAATGAAATTGTACCATCAGATAAGAACGAATCGTTACCTGACCCCGTAGCGGATAAAAGGAATCAATCCGATTCAGTTGATTCCGGTGATAATTTGGAAGATGAAGATGATATCTATACGGTAGAAAAGATCTTGAAATCGCGTTTTAATAAGGGGGGAAATGAACAATTCCTGGTCAAATGGAAGGATTATGGTATGAAAGATTGCACATGGGAGTTCGAAGATTATAGTTTTATTGATAAAACGCCCTTGGAGATATTTCGGAGGCAAAAGAAGGACAAACGACGGAAGAAGTTCCATTTTCTAATTACGTTGTACTCACAATGTGTCCGATCCTTTTTTCAGGGACAACACTAGTTATGATTTTTATCCAGGGATCGTTAGCGACCGACCGTAATACGCCCAGGATATGGCGTGTTACTTCAAAAAAATCGGTGTGGTAGACAATGGTGCGAGCACGTGGAAGCATACTTTTGTTGTCCCCTTTTTACAAGTGCCGAAATATAAGGCCTTAATTCCGGACTGTGATTTTAATAAAGGCGGGGATGAACTTTGTAAGGTCGGTACCAGTTTGATGTCCTCTATGAGGGATCACCATAATGAATTGGTTGGCCAGATAGTCAATAGATATTAATACGATTAGAGATCTCATTCCGGTAACTATAACTAAAGCCGAGGTAACCAAGTCGAAACGCCCGAAGAGAGCTTTAGCCCTGTTTATGGGAAAGTTCATGAAAAACCTCTTTGGCTTAGCGACCGATGAGGATCTCGCAAAGATTTCGAAGCACGTCACTGACGTGGAGAATATGGCAAAGCTAAATACGAAGCAAATAAAAACGATTTCAGACGACCTGACTTCGTATATGTCGTCTGCGGATGCTCAAATAACCAGCGTCGTCGCTGGGGTAAAGAATAATTCTAGAAATATGGACCAGTTGGCGAAAGATGTTGCGGCTAATTTTCAAAACCAAGGTTATAAAGCCTAGCGCACATCGACACTGCGATTGGAGACAACTAGTTGCTACCGAACGATTACCCCGCGCACATCGAAATCTAGTTACAACCGGTCAGTTGCAGCAACTGCATGGCACGTGTCGATCGTCGAGATCCAGAGCGCGCACATCGACAGCAACTGAGAAGCAACTGAGAAGCAACTGAGATGCGCTATCTAAATGAATTTGAATTTAATTGAATTCCAAGGCAAAATCAATAGGGCGCCACGTGGCTGTTCCAAAATGGCGCTATTCGTGTCAAAGGTTTGTTTTTGACAACTGGTCGTAAAAATAGCCTGAGCGTTGTATTTCGCTGTTTCAAATTTGATTACTTGACTTATTCTTATTCTAGAAGTACAAACACACACTCCAGTATCTAGGCCTGCTACTTGTTTGTGTGGCATCATCGATTTTTGCCGTGAATATTGCTTGATTTCTTGAGCTATTATTCAATTGAATTAAATGTATTCATCATAATCTGTACAGATTGTCAATTAACGACTAGTAGTAGAGTGAGTGACGACCCTCGGCTCATGATCGTTTTTATATCCATTTTGCAGTGTATTGAAGGATTGCTAAAAATCTTCTATTACTCATTTAAATCAGGAAAAGATCAGGTATTTTTTGGACTAAATCAACTCTCTCAGTTCTCATGCCTCCATTTAAAACTATTTTTAGATCATCAAAAATCATGGTTCATAATGATGACATAGGCTTGAAAAATATTGTTAAAATTTTAAAGTGGCTGATCTTTTATCTTTTTAACATGAAAGAATGTAGACTTTGGGCAACCTTCCAACTCGGTACGAAATGAATATAAAAACGATTGTGTATTTACGCTGCACAACACTGATCCTATTATTATTGAGACCAATTTAAGGTATTAAAAATTAAGTGAAATAGCCCAAAAATGATACCTAACAAATAGAATTTATTATCTGGTCTGCTGTCTCCATTTAGTCTGGAATTAACTCATTATCTTCCAATCCATGAACACATCGAGGTCAATTCAAACAATGTACCCTAGATAAACAATATTTTTATAGATCTAATTACTTTTTTACCAAATAGAAACTTAAAATGTTTTCTTTACTGTATAGGTAATAAAGCGAAGTGTCAGGAAGAGGTATTTACTGTAGATGGAGCGAAACCGACGTGCAGCTGCGGGGCGGCTGTTGCAATATTTCTACTCGATGATGATGTTGACAATGAAGATGAAAGGAGGAGATTGTGGATGAAACCATGGTTGCAGTGACATGGTCAGCAAGGGATTTTTACCAATTTAGTGAAAGAGATGGAGGCATCTGATCAGGATTCATATGTGAATTTTCTTCGAATGAGTCCAGACCTATTTAATGAATTACTCGAGAAGATAAAGCCTCATATAGTCAGACAGGACACAAACTTTCGTCGGGCAGTGCCACACGATGAACGTCTTGCATTGACACTGAGATTCTTGGCGACAGGTATGTACTGAAACACAGTTGATGTAACAAAAGAATTTCTTTATTATGAACTATTTATTTGAAGACAAAACTCTGAAAAATACCAAATTTATGTAATATTGTATTATAAATTCTAAAAAAAACATAATACTGGCTACTTATACTTTGTGATTATTGTATTTTTGATGAATCGTATAAAAGTTAAAAAAAACATAGTACTGCCTACTAATACTTTGTGATTATTGTATTTTTGATGAATCGTATAAAAGTTTAAAAAAAACATAATACTGCCTACTAATACTTTGTTATTATTGTATTTTCAGGTGAATCGTATAAAAGTCTGGGTTATTCGTTTCGTATTGGAGCTACAACAGTTGGGCAGATTGTTCCTGATACCTGTTTGGCCATATACAATTGTCTAAAAGATGATTATATGAAAGTAAGAAATAATTCACAGGCTTATTAATATCCTAGGTTGTCTCGCTTACCAGGGTTTGATTGCCTCCCACCGAAGGTCACGCCGAGTAACTCAAACCAACCCTGGCTGCAGTTACTTCATAAGTCTGATACACTCCCAAGTGTAATAGTCCAATGAAGCACCTGTGGCCAGGCTTTGTGTTGGCATGAGGCAATCAAATCCTGGCAGGCGAGGAATGATGTCGCTATATAGACATCATTAATTAGGTATTCTAAATTAGATTTTATGTCCCCGAGTCAATATAAACATAAAATCATTTACGATTAATAAAAAGATTTCGTCATTTTATGTACATGTACAGATATTATCTTGATATATAATCTTATAATTTGGTCAACAAAACATTTCATTAATTTGATGGTTTTATGTTGAGAAAAATCACGTGAATCAATGACGTGATCCCAATTTTTACTTTTCCTTATGATATGAGAACGCTTCATGATGATCTAGAAAATGTAGAATTGTAATTTGGATTCCGGCACTGTGTGTAAGATGAGACATTTGACTCGGAGTTCATTAAGTTCACATAGCCTTGAAAATGCGGTGGCTGTTGTGACTGGTTTTGAAAAGCTGTCAAATCTAAAAGTGCCAACTCAGCTTCAGATATTGAACTGTTAATTGTAGCAATAAGTCTAGTTTTAGTCCTCACATCTGTAATTTTCCGGACTCTGCTTGCCACATAGTAACCGAAGACATCATCTTCATCTTCTTTCTCTATAATCTTGCTGATTGGTGTTGATATGGTTTCAGCGATTTTACTCAGTGCCGCAAGCTTCTCCCTGTTAAAGAGATCATTCCCCCTCTCAGTTGGTCCCGGATTTGTCCTCTTTTTAGCAGCTGGTCGATCACAACTGAATGTGAAGCCTTTTGGGGTATTAGTGACTGGCCCGCTTTCGTGATTTGAGCTGCTGGATGATGGGATGGGGCTTGTACAGGGAGTTTCTTTTGCCTGAGTGCCTTCATCATCGGATGATGACTCGCCGGGTTCATCCTCCTCATCCTCTTGGGTATTCTCAACCTGAAGTGACAAGAAAATACTAATTATTGATAAATTACTTTACTTTCAGATGCCGCAATCACAGGAAGACTGGCTGAAAATATCGAAAAGATTCATGGAGAGATGGAACTTCCCAAATACTCTCAGATCTGTGGATGGGAAACACATAGCTGTACGTCCCCCAAAGAACTCTGGGTCACTTTATTACAATTATAAGTTTTTTTAGTGTTGTTCTCATGGGGCTTGTAGATGCGGACTACAAATTCATATATGTTGATGTCGGTTGTAATGGCCGGATCTCTGATAGAGGTGTATTTGCAGGGTGTTCTGTGGCGGAAGCTCTAAATAGGCGTTTATAATTATCGCTGTCTCGTGCTAGACGTGTAGTGGAGAATGCGTTTGGCATTCTTTGTTCTTGTTTTAGTTTTTCTTAGTAGGATATCATTGGAGCCGAATGTAGTAGAGAAACTCGTCTTGTGTGCATGCGTGCTACACAATTATTTGATTGTCAAAAATGATGGGCACTATCTCGGTGGGATTGTTGACCAAGAATCGTCCACCACTCACGAAGTAACCCCTGGATCATGGAGAGAGGAAAATCAGCCAGGGTCCACTGGAATACCCCACAGTAACAACAGTGGCCAACGACCAAAAGAAAAACGTGAAACATTGATGAACTTTTTGTAAGCCCTGAGGGCGCTGTAGAATGGCAAGAAAGTAAAATTTGATTTGTATACATTTTAGCCTACTTTTATGATGTTACAATACATGTATCTCCATTAACGAGAGAAATCCCACAATTTTTCAGCCAAAAAAATGAAAAGTTGTATAGTAGAATCGTATTTATTTCGAGCAACGTTTCGGCTAAATACTATTAGCCATCTGTGATGACCTGATGATGGCTAATAGTGTTTTTTTTTTACTGAAAAATTGTAGGATTTTTCTCGTTACACGGATCTTACACGGAGATTGTGTATCTACTTGACTCATATATCTCCATTGTGTTGAAAATATTGATTAATGTAACAATTTGAGAAATACATAATTATCAGTAAATCCTATAAACATTGTTTACTTTTGAAAAGTTAGCTTCAATAATATTGTACCTGATATGATGACTGCGTATCCCTGGCTTTCATAAATGGCCGAAGGATTTCCAGGTTTTTCAGAATCCACTGGTGGTGACTGGTCAGTCCTCGTCTACCACTAGTTCTTCGCAATTCTAGAAAACTGCTTGCGCATATTTTTCATTTTTTTGCTGATTTCATTAACTAAAAGAAAATAAGGATCATTAAACCTTTAGCCAATTTCTAATATAGTCAACATATTCACGTGTTTTTCAAATTGACAAATAGGGCTAGACCTAAAATTAGCTTTCTCGAAATTTTGTTCCTCCCTTGAATACATATGGGCTATGTACGTAGTTGGAAGGCCAATCATTTTCTTTTAAATTATCAATGGCGGCGCCCGCGATCAAAATCAGTGAGACATAAACAACAACAATGCGTGAACATCAATCAAAATGCTGCCTCCAACTGAGGTGTAGTGATACAAGTTCACTCATACCTCGAGATACAACAGGTTTATTCATGCATCGAGAGAGCATGAATGTATGAATAAGACCACCGTATTGTTTGAATGAAAAGGCGTGTTTAAGTTTGCATTGTATTTTTTAGTAAATCTATTGTAATAAAATGAATTGATCTGAATTGATTCCAAGCGACCATCATTGTTTTAGTGAAGGAATTACCTGTTTTTTCCAGGCTAAAAGACATTTCTTCGAGGGCCGCGCGTCTAGCTGTCCTATTTGCATATGCCTTGCACGATGTATCATATAGGCAAGGTCTTTCACGCCACTTTTCCACTCAGCGAGCTCCGTCCATTCATCAGTCATTTTGTCGGTTGCTGCCATTTTGCTCAATCACAATTAAATTCAATCTTTATTTTTAGTCACATGACCGTCAGCAGCGCCGGAGCGCGCATGGAGCGCTCACATCGACGGATATGACTGCGATTGAGTACAGCCAGTTGCTCAAAAGTAGAACATGAGCAACTGGCTGGAACTGGAGATAAATCGACGCTTACCAATCGTAAGCTCGCTCACATCGACACATTCAAGCAACTGATCGTATCCAGCTAGTTCCTCTCATGCGCCAAAAACTGCCTTGCAACTAGTTGTCTCCAATCGCAGTGTCGATGTGCGCTAGGCTTTACAATAGATTAATTTTACTAGTTATCAAGCAATTAATGCTTGACTATCATCTATGATAGATTTAACACGGAACCACGCAACAATGGCTGTTAGCAACTCAGACACTTTTAGAGGGCTATCTACCCATGAAGTTTGTATCCCCGAAAGATTTAAAAAGGGTCTTGCAACACGTGCGAGAAGATTTACAGGCCAAATTTGTTGGTTTCACCATCCAGCATAATGAGTTAGGGTTTTATTATCAGGCCCAAGATATTGTCTAAGACAAACGATAATTTGTATATAACATTCCATTATCCTCGACCAGCGCCTTCTCCGGCGTGAGAATTTATTTTTCATTTTTATGAGTTGCGCGAGTAATTCAAGTAGAAATTGTTATTATTCTCATGTTTTTCATTTTTTACGAGCTCGACCGTTCGACCTTTAACCTGAAACAAGATATTCCCTATTACTCTTAAAATATTCATATATATGAATAAAATATAAATGAATAACTTCTTAAATCAATTTTAATAAAAAATTTATTATTAAAATGGAAGCAAATAAGTACTACTGCGCAACATGTAATATCAATATAGATAAATCCCAAAAATCAAGACACAATAAAACTAAAACACATTTAGAGAATAAATTGAAACTAGAATATGAAGATGATATATTAGAAACTAAATTAGAAGAATTAAATAATGAAAAAGAAACATACAAATGTGATACATGTAATCAATCATTCAGTGATAAAAGATATTATAAAGAACATTTAAAATCTAAAAGTCATATTAGAAATAAGAATAATGATATTTTAGGTGAAGATTATATTGATAAAGATAATGATAAGAAACAGAAGACAATTAAAAGCATAAAAAATAAATTAAACAATACAAGACCATATATGGAAGATGTAAGAAATTATATTAATTCATTAGATAATAAAAAAGATATAGAGATAACCGAAGCATTTAAAAGTGATATTGGCCCAGCAGCTATCGAGTTTAAATTTCATAAAGGAAAAACATTAGAAGAAAATAAAAAACATTTAGAAAATATGAAAGAAATAATAAAAATAATTACTGATGTTGAATATCCTAAAATTAGTATATCAGTTAAAGTAAAGTTTATAAAATCTGAAGATAAACCAATATATAATATAAATTCTCATTCACAACATATTATATCTAAACAACATATAGATAATAAATTAGATAAATGTTATAATGAAGTAAAAACTAAAATAGAAGAGAAATATTTTGAAGGATCTGGTTTAATATTTGATGAGATAATATTTATGACTTTACACGTTTATAACACAAAATATAATAAGTTAACTAAATCGATACCAATTGATGAAAATAATGTATCATATTATAAAGAACCAGATATTGAAGCATCGAGTTATATTAAACTACCATTTAAAACTAATGCTGTAATAAATGTACAAAATTTTGATGATAAATGTTTTCTATCGGCAATTATAAGTTGCTTACACCCAGTTGAAGATTATAATAAACATACTTATAGATTAACAAATTATAAACAATTTGAAAATAATTATAAGATAGATAAGTATCCTGTTATAATTAAAGACATCCCAAAAATAGAAAGAGATAATAATTTAAGAATAAATGTATTTGATTTAATCAAATTACCAAATACAAAAGGTAACAACATAAAACATTATACATTAGATCCTTTATACCTATCAAAAGATTATGATTCAAACGATGTTATAGATATACTATATTATGAGAATCATTATATGTGGATTAAAAGAATTGAGTTATTTTTTAAATCAGAAAATGATGTTGATAATAAAATATATCTTTGTAGAAAATGTTTACATAGATTCAGTAATGAAAGTACATTATTAAATCATAAACAATTATGTGAAAATCATGATTATTGTAAATTAGTTTTACCAAATGAAAAGGATAAAATATTAGAATTCAAAAAATATGATTACAAAAATAAAGTACCATTTGTAATATATGGAGATTTTGAATCATTAAATAAAGAATTAACTGATCAAGATAGAAAAGAAATATATTATAAAAGAAAGAAATTAAATTCTAATGAAAATGATTTTTCAGATGAACCACCAAAAACAAATACTATTAAAAAGATTCATCAATCAGCTGCAGCTTTCGGGTTATATATTAAATCTGATTATCCAGAACTAATTAAAAGTGAATATTATCATTACAGAAATGAAAATGTTATCAATCATTTTTGTGACTTATTAATTGAATATGAAATAAGATTTAGTAAATTATTGAATACAAATATAGAAATTATAATGACAGAAGAAGATAAAGACGAATTTGTGTTCGCAGGTAAATGTTATTATTGTGAAAAGATATTTAATTTTAGAGATAAAAAAGTAAGAGACCATGATCATTTGAATGGAAAGTTTAGAGGCGCTGCGCATGAGAATTGCAATTTGCAAGCTAAGAAAATTAACTTTGTACCAGTTATATTTCATAATCTATCAGGATATGATGCACATTTATTTATCAAACAGTTATGCCATAAAATAGAAGAAATTAATAATGAAATAGAAAGATTAAATTCAAATAGATCAAAAGATAAAATACCAACTTATAAATTTAGAATGTTAGCTAAAACATCTGAGAATTATATATCATTCCAATTTGGTTGCCTAAGATTTATAGATTCATATAGATTTTTAAATAGTTCATTAGATAACTTATCAAAATCATTAGTTGATGATGAATTAAAAATATTAAAGCAACATTACCAAAATATTGATGATTTTAAATTAATGAGATATAAAGGAGCAATTCCATATTCTTTCTATAAAAATCATAATGATTTTAACATAACTGAATTATTGAAAGAACAATTCTATGATGAATTAAAAAATGAATATGTTAAAGATGAAGTCTATAATAGAACATTGAATATTTGGAATCATTTCAAAATAGAAAATCATGGACAATTAGTAGATTTATATTTAAAATCAGATGTATTATTATTAACCGATATATTCGAAAGGTTTAGAGATGTAAACCTAAAATATTTCAATATTGATCCTTGTCATTGTTATTCATCACCAGGATTAACATGGGATTGTGGATTGAAATTTACAGATATAAAAATGGATTTGTTAACAAATATAGATCAATTACTATTATTTGAAAAATCTATAAGAGGAGGAGTTTCAGGTGTATTAGGTGATAGATATTTCAATGTAAATGATAACCCTGGATATAAGGTATTATATATAGATGCAAATAATTTGTATGGTTGGGCAATGATGGAACCACAACCTTATGGAGTATTTGAATTAACTGAAGTTTTACAGAATGAAAATAATGATAAATTTGATTGGAAGAAAAGAATCCTAGATATTGCAGATGATTCAGATACTGGTTACTTCTTTGTTGTAGATTTAGAATATCCTGAACATATTAAATTTAAATCTAGAAATCTGGCTTACTGTCCCGAACATAAAACTGTAACTCATGAAGAATTATCAAATTATCAAAAAAGAATTAAACCCGAAAATCATATTCATACAGAAAAGTTAATGGTAACTCAAGAAGATCAATATAATTATGTAGTACATTATAGAATGTTGAAGTTTTATCTAAATCAAGGAATGGTTCTTAAAAAAGTACATAGATATATTTCATTCAATCAATCTAAGTGGTTAGAAAAATATATAGATTTTAACACCAAACAGAGAACTAAAGCTAAAACTGATTTCGAAAAAGATTTCTTCAAGTTAATGAATAATGCATTCTATGGTAAGACTTGTGAAAATATTAGAAATAGAAATGATATTGAGTTAGTTAGTAATGGTAAAAGAACTAGACATTTACAAACATATCCTAAGTTCATTGGTAACAGAATATTTGATGAAAATTTAGCCGCAGTTAAGATGAGAAGAACATCAATGAAATTTAATAAACCAATCTATGTTAGTAATAGGGATAATAGGCTTTCAGGCCAAAGGTCGAACGGTCGAGCTCGTAAAAAATGAAAATAATAATAATTTACAGTTGAATTAGTCGCGCACACTCCTAATTCAACTGTAAATTATTATTATTTTCATTTTTTACTCACTCGCCCCTTCAACCTTTGACCAGAAAGCCTATTATCCCTATTACTCTTAAAATATTCACATATATGAATAAAATATAAATCATTGAACTTCTAAAATCAATTTTAATAAAAAATATAGTATTAAAATGGAAGCAAATAAGTACTACTGCCCAACATGTAATATCGATATAGATAAATCCCAAAAAGCAAGACACAATAAAACTAGAACACATTTAGAGAATAAATTGAAATTAGAATATGAAGATGATATATTAGAAAATAAATTAGAAGAATTAAAGGATGAAAAAGAAACATACAAATGTGATACATGTAATCAATCATTCAGTGATAAAAGATATTATAAAGAACATTTAAAATCTATAAGTCATATTAGAAATAAGAATAATGATATTTTAGGTGAAGATTATTTTGATAATGATAACGATAAGAAACAGAAGACAATTAAAAGAATAAAAAATAAATTAAACAATAAAAGACCATATATGGAAGATGTAAGAAATTATATTAATTCATTAGATAATAAAAAAGATATAGAGATAACCGAAGCATTTAAAAGTGATATTGGTCCAGCAGCTATCGAGTTTAAATTTCATGAAGGTAAAACAATAGAAGAAAATAAAAAACATTTAGAAAATATGAAAGAAATAATAAAAATAATTACAGATGTTGAATATCCTAAAATTAGTATATTAGTTAAAGTAAAGTTTATAAAATCTGAAGATAAACCAATATATAATATAAATTCTCATTCACAACATATTATATCTAAACAACATATAGATGATAAATTAAATAAATGTTATAATGAAATAAAAACTAAAATAGAAGAAAAATATTTTGAAGGATCTGGTTTAATATTTGATGAGATAATATTTATAACTTTACATGTTTATAACACAAAATATAATAAGTTAACTAAATCAAAACCAATTGATGATAATAATTTATCATATTATAAAGAACCCGATATTGAAGCATCAAGTTATATTAAACTACCATTTAAAACTAATGCTGTAATAAATATACAAAATGAAGATGATAAATGTTTTCTATGGGCTATAATAAGTTGTTTACATCCAGTTGAAGATTATAATAAACATACTTATAGATTAACTCATTATAAACAATTTGAAAATAATTATAAGATAGATAAGTATCCTGTTAGAATTAAAAACATCCCAAAAATAGAAAGAGATAATAATCTTAAAATAAATGTATTTGATTTAATCAAATTACCAAATACAAAAGGAAATAATATTAAACATTATACATTAGAACCTTTATACCTATCAAAAGATTATGATTCAAACGATGTTATAGATATATTATATTATGAGAATCATTATATGTGGATTAAACAAATAGATTTATTCTTTAGAACAGAAAATGATCACCATAATAAAATATATCTATGTAGAAAATGTTTACATAAATTTAGTAATGAAAGTACATTATTAAATCATAAACAATTATGTGATAATCATGATTATTGTAAATTAGTTTTACCAAATGAAAAAGATAAAATATTAGAATTCAAAAAATATGATTACAAAAATAAAGTTCCATTTGTAATATATGGAGATTTTGAATCATTAAATAAAGAATTAACTGATCAAGATAGAAAAGATATATATTATAAAAGAAAGAAATTAAATTCTAATGAAAGTGATTATTCAGAAGACCCACCAAAAACAAATACAATTAAAAAGATTCATCAATCAGCTGCAGCTTTCGGGTTATATATTAAATCTAATTATCCAGAACTAATCGAAAGTGAATATTATAATTATAGAAATGAAAATGTTATCAATCATTTTTGTGACTTATTAATTGAATATGAAATAAGATTTAGTAAATTATTGAATACAAATAAAGAAATAATTATGACAGAAGAAGATAAAGAAGAATTTGAGTTTGCAGATAAATGTTATTATTGTGAAAAGATATTTAATTATAAAGATAAAAAAGTAAGAGATCATGATCATTTGAATGGAAAGTTTAGAGGCGCTGCACATGAGAATTGTAACTTACAAGCTAAGAAAATTAATTTTGTACCAGTTATATTTCATAATCTATCGGGGTATGACGCGCATTTATTCATCAAACAGTTATGTCATAAAATAGAAGAAATCAATAATGAAATAGAAATATTAAATTCAAATAGATCAAAAGATAAAATACCAACTTATAAATTTAGAATGTTAGCTAAAACATCTGAGAATTATATATCATTCCAATTTGGATGCTTAAGATTTATAGATTCATATAGATTTTTAAGTAGTTCATTAGATAACTTATCAAAATCATTAGTTGATGACGAATTAAAGATATTAAAAGAATATTACCCAAATTATGATGATTTTAAATTAATGAGATATAAAGGAGCAATTCCATATTCTTTCTATAAAAATCATAATGATTTTAATATAACTGAATTATTAAAAGAACAATTTTATGATGAATTAAAAAATGAATATGTTAAAGATGAAGTATATAATAGAACATTGAATATTTGGAATCATTTCAAAATAGAAAATCATGGTCAATTAGTAGATTTATATTTAAAATCAGATGTATTATTATTAACCGATATATTCGAAAGGTTTAGAGATGTAAACCTAAAATATTTTAACATTGATCCTTGTCATTGTTATTCATCACCAGGATTAACATGGGATTGTGGATTAAAATTTACAGATATAAAAATGGATTTGTTAACAAATATAGATCAATTACTATTATTTGAAAAATCTATAAGAGGAGGTGTTTCAGGTGTATTGGGTGATAGATATTTCAATGTAAATGATAATCCTGGATATAAATTATTATACATAGATGCAAATAATCTTTATGGTTGGGCAATGATGGAACCACAACCTTATGGGATGTTTGAAATAACTGAAGTTTTACAAATTGATAAATTTGATTGGAAGAAAAGAATACTAGATATTGCAGATGATTCAGATACTGGTTACTTCTTTGTTGTAGATTTAGAATACCCTGAAAATATTAAATTCAAATCTAGAAATCTAGCATATTGTCCCGAACATAAAACTGTAACTCATGAAGAATTATCAAATTATCAAAAAAGAATTAAACCCGATAATCATATTCATACTGAAAAGTTAATGGTAACTCAAGAAGATAAATATAATTATGTAGTACATTATAGAATGTTGAAGTTTTATTTGAATCAAGGAATGATATTAAAAAAAGTACATAGATATATTTCATTCAGTCAATCTAAATGGTTAGAAAAATATATAGATTTTAATACTACACAGAGAACTAAATCTAAAACTGATTTTGAAAAAGATTTCTTCAAACTAATGAATAATGCATTCTATGGTAAGACTTGTGAAAACATAAGAAATAGAAATGATATTGAGTTAGTTAGTAATGGTAAAAGAATTAGACATTTACAATCGTATCCGAAATTCATAGGTAATAGAATATTCGATGAAAATTTAGCAGCAGTTAAATTAAAAAGAACTTCTATGAAGTTCAATAAACCTATTTATGTTGGAGCATCGGTTTTAGAAATTTCAAAATTACTAATGTATAAATTTTACTATAACATATTACAACCCCATTTTGGAGAAAAACACATAGAAATTCTATACTTTGATACCGACAGTTACATATTAAAGATAAAAACTGATAACATAACAGATGATTTAAAAACATTAAAACATCATTTTGATTTTAGTAACTATCCAAAAAATCATGAATTGTTTAGCAATGATAATAAAAAAGTTCCTGGGAAGTTTAAGGATGAATTAGGTGGTGAAGAAATGATAGAGTTCATTGGTATTAGATCTAAAATGTATTCATATAAAACCAAAACTCATGAAGCTAAAAAGTTAAAAGGAATAACCAAAAGTGTAGTAGAAAAAAATATTCATTTTAAAGATTACATCAATTGTATATTTAATGAAGAAGTTAGAAAACATAAAATGAAATGTTTAAGATCTGAAGATCATGAAATGTATATTGAAGAGATAGAGAAGATAAGTTTGAATCCATTTGATGATAAAAGATATATTTTAGATGATGGAATCCACACAGTCGCCTATGGTTGCAATTTAGATGAATATATAAAATTCAAAAGAGAAGAAACAAAAGAAAATGAGATTATGAAAAGGATTCTAACGTGTTAATAAATTTCAATAAAAATTTGTATAATAAATGGAGAGTAAACAAGTACACAGTGAATTCTTAGATAGAATTAAAGATACTTCGAGCGTCAAATCTGTAGATTATAAATTCAAAAAGTTAACAGAATTAACAATTCACAAGAAATATTTAATTACTAACATTGAAACAATTACTAATAAATATGGAGATAAATTAGTAATTCATTTAGAATATGAAGGATTAAAAGGAAATATATATAAATTCAGAACTTATTTACCAGATAGATTTCATAGATTATCAAGTGAAGATCTAGAAGAATTATGTTCTGGAGATTTCTATTTCGTATACAAAGGTAAGAATGAAAAAGGGCACCATGAAATAGATTTCGAATGAAAATATGTAAAATAAATGGTGGAATTAAAAGAATACAGAATATTTGTTGATTCTAGAAAACTTACAAATTATAAATCACATAATTTATTAGTACAATTAGATAGAGAATTCAAGAATTGTGTAGATTTAAAATTAGTAAATATAAGTTTATGTAATTCTTTTTATAATATATCGAATAAAACTATTGAACATAATACTTTTTTAATTCATATTAGAAGTATAAATAAATGGTTTCATCTATTTCTAAGACCAGGATTATATAATATAGAAACATTATCTCAAGAAATTAATCGTAGAGCACGGTTGAAAATTAGAAAAGATGATAAATTTTTAATAAGATTTATAAAAAGTGATAGCTCAAATAGAATTAAAATAAAGGTATTTGATGAAAGTCAACATGCATTTATGGTAAAAAAACCTATAGCTAAATTGCTAGGAATTGAACCAGATGTTGTTACAGTAAACGTAGAAGGTATTTCAAATATAATACCTTTTACACATTTTTATATTTATTGCAATTTAATTGACCCAACAAAAACATTTGAAGCAACTAAAGATACAACATGTAATTCTAGTATATTAAATATTTTACCATTAAAAAATGTTAAAGAATTTGGAACGCAAATAAATTATAATTTAACAGAATGTGATTTCAAACCATGCATTCCTAGTTTTAATAATTTTAGATTAGAAATTAGAAATCATAATGGATACTTAATTGATTTAAATAATTTCCCTGTAATTTATGAATTAGTTATAAGATGTAAAGAGTAATTTTTTCACTATATAAATGAATATTACTGTTGGACCGAGTATATGTTTTGGGTTTGATTTTAAACATGGTAAAGAAATGAGAATTAAACTAAATGATGTAATTACTGATATAAAAAGTAAATCATTTAACAATGCATCAATGATTGATAAAGAAAAGTATAATATAGAAAAAGTAATTGATTTAATTAAATCACCTTTAGAATATTATGAATTAAATGAAGATGGAATTATTGAAGATATTAAAAACATATTATCCAAAATATATGATAATCATAAAACTAGTAATGAAATAAATGTTGAATTAATCATAAATAAGTTAACTAAATATTTTGAAGATAGTAATTTTTTTGATAAATAAATGAGTGATAATAAGTGGATAATAACTGGATTATATAATGGAGCATTACTATCAGTTGGAACTGTTGGTTATTCAATGGTATTAAAAAAAGTATTCAAAATGGGAAGTGTTAATGTTGATAGATTTGATATAAATGATATTTTGAAATTAACGTTAGCAGTTACTTTATCTAATTTAACTATTGATTATTTGGAAAAACAAAAATATATTCCTCCCATATAAATACATAATTTTTTTTGCTAAATAAATGGCTTCTGCAATTATAACTATTATAGGATCGGCAATTGTTAACGCTTTAGCATTTACTGGTGGTGGTTATTTATTTAAACATATTGATAAAAATAGTTCATTAGGAGAACAAAGAAGACATAACTTAGCGTTAGAGAAATACAATAAAGCTGCAGAAGAATATAGAGAAAAAAGACAAAACTATATGGATTACATCAATAAAGAATTATATAATCAGAAGATTTCACATAGAGATTTTCAATCAGTTGATGATGCAATGAGTTTATATAACGCAGTAACAAATAAAGAAAAATTACATCTATACAAACCTAAATTATCAGATTATTATACCCCAAGTAAAGAACAACAGAAATATGAAATAATATGGATTTTAGGTGGAACAGTTATTGTTATATTTATTGCTTATAAGTTTACTAATTAGTAATTTTTATTCTAAATAAATGGAAGATAAAGTTGATAGTATTGATATTATTCCTCATGATATAAATAAAACTAAATTAAAAAGATATTTAGAAAAACAAATATTAGAATTTGAAAGTGACTTAAAGATAAAAAAGAAAAAATATTTAAAAAGTAAAATTATATATTATTTGATTATAAGTGGTTCGGTTACAATTAGTTCTGTAATAACATTTCTAGCAATATTCAGTCCATTAACACCATTAGCTATATCAATTGGTGTATTAGGATTAAGTTCAAGTGTTTTAACTGGTATAAGTTCAAAATTAAATATAAAAAGTAATAAAGAAAAAATTAAAACTAATATAAAAGAAATTAATAAATTAAAGAACACACTAGATTATATAATAAGTTTAAATGGTCATATAACAGTTGAAGAACAAGATAAATTATTAAAAGAATTAATAAATTATTAATTTTTTAATTATATAAATGGTAGATAGTTTTCCAAAAGCTTTCCAATATAATAAATCAATTAAATATAATATTCCAGCAATAGATTTTAATAAAGATATTACATATAGAAATGAAGTTTTAGATTCATTAACTAATTTATATATTTATGTTACTGAAACTAATAATTTTAATGCAAAGATGGAAAATATATTTCATGTATATTTAATTAATTTTAAAAAATTGAAAGATGAAAAACAATGGTTATTAAAATCTAATATGAAGTATTGGCAGAATCAATTAAATTTTGCTGTTTATTGTGCAACAACAGGTTGTGGAATTAGTTGGAATGATCATTTGAATAATTCTAAATATAAATTAATTCAAAGTTTATTTAGATTTCATACATACTTTCAAATCAGAATAATATTAAATGAATTAGAGTGCGCTTTACCAGGATCTAGGTATTTCAAAGAATTAGATAATAATATCAATTTATCTAAGTTTTATAAAATTTGTAATGAATTTAATATAGATATAAATAATTCTGATTTTAGAACAAAAATTGGAACAATAAGATCACTTCCTTGCCCTAGAAAGATTGCAGAATATTGTGCACTTCCTATACCATCTAATAGTTTTTATAATATCTATAATAAAAAATTAGGTTATGGTAAGATAGAAACAAAGGATTTAGAAACATTAAATTTCAATAAATTACCGAAATTTTATGATCATTTAAAACAAGAAAACAATAATGGTTGGGTATATTTTATTTTAGAGAATAGTGAAGGTTTTACAAAATCAGGTATAGAAAGAATAAATCAATCTATTAGAACTTATTTGATTTGTATTCTAGGATCACAAGTTGAAACAAGATCACCGATAATTGGAAATTTGAATACATCATTCGATACACAAAAACAATTTAAAGTTTTATTTGAAGATTCAATTCATAATGATAAAAATAGATCGATTCCAGAAAACATTATAAGATATCAAAATTATTTAGATAAATCTCATGTAAGACTAAATTATTGTATAGGCCCTAATCTATTAATTATTTCTAATGATTTAGTATTAAAGATGGGAAATATAATTGGTTACAATAATCTAATTAAAACTGCAACAATAAATAATTCATTTGGATTAAATGATATAAATAAAAAGATTATTACTGCCCCAAAATTAATGGAAGGTGAAAAAAATAAAAAACATATTCAATCAACAGAAACTAAAACTAAGAATATTAAATTAAATAATGATTCCAAAATAAAAGATTACAATACATCAGAAAATATAAAAACTGATAATATTCAACATGATATAATTAAACTAAATGATGATAATAAATCCCATGAAAATACTAAATTAGCTATAACTTGTATAGGAATTGTAATCGGAGGAATATTATATTTTAAATTTTAATTTTTTATTATGTAAATGGATGTAGAAGGTGGAGAAGATTATGAAATGGGAGAAATGGGAAATAATAATGAAGGATATATTGATGATGATTATAATGATGCAGAAACTAATATTGATACAAATGATGAATCAGCATATAATACTAATTTAGGTGAAGATGATGATTCCGAATTACGTGAAAAATTAAATAAATATTTAGAAGCTCCTGAAAGGGGTAGAATTTCAACTAGAAGAGAAAGAAAAGAATTTATGGAACTATTAGTAAAAGAACAAGAAAAATATCCTGATAAACCTATGGAATTATATAGAATGAAATCTAGAGTAACAGATACAATTGTTAACGAATTATTACCAAAAGTTGTAATAGATGAAATTGATACTGAAGATGTTGTAGAACAAATTTTTAAAGATGACCCATATTTCACAAATAATTTAGAATTTAAAAATGATGCATGGTATTATAATCTTGATTTAAATAGGAATACTGTATCAATTCAATTATCTAGAATGGGTCAAGAAAATATTTTTGAACCTGGAATGCGAGCATTATCTACAATTGAAGGTTCAAAAGGTGGTAGAGAATTTCTCAGAATTATATGGAATGCAATCGATAGAATAAATGAAGAAGAACCAATTCCTAAAATTGATATAAACAAATATTCACCATTTAAAAATCCAAATCCAAATCCTACTGATGTTGATCCAGAAACTGATGAAGATTTTGCACATCGATTAGATAAATTAAGATCTTCAACACCCGAAACATCGAGAAGAGACACTCAACAAATTGATAATGATTCAAGTCAATTATAATTAACATTAGAAAAACAAATTGATAGATTAAGAGATTCAGAAGAACTGATGAATAGTATATCAGATACATCTGGTTCTGAAACTGGAATAAATCGAATACAATCTTTACTAGAAAAAGGATTACTTGATTTAACTGATGAAGAATTAGAAGCATTTCCTGAAAAAACACGTAGAGAAATTAAAGGTATGCAAGAATCAGCTGGTGAAATTGCTAATATTAAGATGAGATTTTCTAAAATAACCATGTTAGAAAAAGAATTAACTAATGCAAATGAAGAATTAAAACAATTAGAATTAAATAGAGATCTTCAATTAATCGAGGAAGCTGATTTTGAAAGCAGAAAGTTAGCTTTAGAAAAAGAAATAGATGATTTAAAATATAACAAAGAATTACAGGAAAAAGAAAGAGATATATTATTAAAATCATATGATCTTAATCATATTAAAAAATTAAAAGTTATTTTTAAAGATTTGTTGATTAAACCAAATTCTGAAATATCATTGAAAGATAGAATAAAGTTATTATTTAAATTAGAAGGAATAACAATTCTTTCAATTCTAACAGCTGTAACTATGTTATTTACAACAATTGGTTTAGCAATATCAAATGCTTTGAAATCTACTCCTACTCCAAATAAACCAGATAAACCTCCAGGCAATAATTCTATACAAGATAAAGTTAAAGATGGTTTAAAGAAATTAGCAAAATATTTATGGGAACTATCTAAAAAATCTGCTGCTGCATTGCCAGGAGTTATTGCTTCAATTGTTGGTTTTATATTGAAATCTGCAGGAAACATTATTAACTTTGCTGCTGAACATATTATTTTATTTTTAATTACAGTTGTAAGTGCTATTATTTTTGGGTTAGTGAATATGATAAAAAATAAATAATTAATTTTTTTGTTAAATAAATGAGTGGGAGTTATATCAATCCTTCTAAGAATCATAGAATATCTAATGCTATTAAAGCAGAAAGATCACATCATATAATTACTCATAACCCTTCAAATATTAATCCCGATGAAACTTTATACGTTAGAATTCCTAGATTAACACAAAATACTTTTTATGTTCCAAACAGTATTTATTTATCAGCCGATATAAAAGTAATCGGTAATAATAATAATTATGTCGTTGATAATGTTGGAAGATATTTGATTAAAAAGTTAACAATAAAGATTGGTCCAGAAACAGTTTTCTCATTAGATGATTATAATTTATTTATGCATTATAAAGATTTATGGTTAACTAAAGAAAATAGAAATAATATGATATTTCAGGGTATTCAATCAGAAAACCAAAATAAATTAAGATCAGAAGCTAATAGCGCAATATTAACAAATGATGTAGATAAATTGATAAAAAGTATATATGGAAGTAAATATAAAATTCCATTAGACTTTGAATTGATAAATAATAATGCACCTTTATATAAATACGCAATTCAAGAAGACGTTATATTTGAGATAACATTTGCTCCTGTAAATGAAATTGTATTATCTAGCGTTAATAAAGATATGAGTTATAAATTATCGAATATATGTTTAGAATATGATACAGTAACTGATGAAAATATTTCAAGTATTATTCAAACTCAATACAATCAAGGGTTTTCATTATTATATGATTATATTGATAAATTTAAAACTGTAACTATTAATGCAAATGATGAAATAATTAATGAGAATATTAACTTTCCTAGAAGATCTATTAAAGGTATATTAATATTTTTTACCATTGGAACGTATACTAATGGTGCAATAAATGTTGATAATTATTATAATCCTGAAATAACAAAAGTAGAAATAACTATCGAAGGTATAGCGAATAAAATATTCTGTCAAGGAATGAGAATGATTGATCAATGGGTAGAAATTAAAAAACATTTTATGAATGAAAAAATAAAATCATTTGAAAATTGTAACATTAATCAAATTGATTATTATACCGGTAATAAATACGCATTATGGTTAGATTTTAGAACAACTGAAGATAACTTATTACATGGTTCTGGGAAAAAATTACAAAATACAAAAGATGGAATACAATTATTCATGACAAAGAAAAAGGGAATCAAAAATTTTAAAATGCACATTTATATTATATCTGACGCGCAATTAAATATTGTAAATTCACAATTAGATAGTGTTATGTATTAAAATTTTAACTTTAATAAAAAATCTTATATTAAATGGAAGGTGGAATATATGAAATACAAACTCCAAGTGAAATGATATCAGATATATATTATATATTACCTTATGATGAATACAGTAAGTATTTTGGAGATTACTTTAATCAATTCAAATATAGAATAAGTAAAATAGATAAGAATATTGAAACAAAAATAGAAGATAATATTGAACCTAAAATAGAAGATAATATTGAACCTAAAATAGAAGATAATATTGAACCTAAAATAGAAGATAAGAATGATATTGAATCTAAAATAGAAGATAACGTTATACCTTCTACATCGAATGATGATAAGATTGAAACAAAAATAGAATATAATATTGAACCTAAAATAGAAAAATCAAATGTTCAACCAAAAGATAACATCAGATGTATGTATTGTGAAGAAGATTTTGATAATTATAATGATTATTTATTACACATCAAAAAAGATGAACATATTTTACAATTAGTAAAAACATATGCCAATATATATAAAGATAAATGCAAAGAGTATCAGAATTATTGTGCCTTCTGTAATGAATGTATAACAAAGGCTAATTGGGCAAAACATTATAAATTAAAAACAAAAGGTGGAAATGATTCAGCCCATGCAATACAGGTATTTAAATCTTGGTGTGAAAAATGTAAAGAATATGTAATATATGATAAACAATTGAATCATAAATACTCAATTAAACATATTGGTACAGATAATGTAATAGAAAATCCAACAGTTATAAATCCAAAATTTAATAATAAGAATATATTAGATTATCGGTGGTATAATTTTAGAGAATTTTTAAATAAACATCCATCTAAAACTGAAATCGAAAATTATATTCCAAAAATATTTTCAAGAAAAACATTCAATAAATATAAACTCGAGAATCATTTAGGACCTATACCAATGAAAATGCAAAGGAATTTATGGTTAGAATACAATAAGCTTAAAGAAAAATATGAAAATGAAAATTAAAAAGATTATAGAATTCACTGTATATTGATGGATGAATGGATGAGTTGGAAGAGTTGGATGAGTTGGATGAGTGGAAGAGTGGATGAGTATAATAATATATATATTTTACTTTTTAACACATAAATTGGAAGAATAGTATGAGTATAAATATAATATTTATATTCTTTATTAAATTTAACACAATATATATATATTATTAAAATAATATTTAAATATAGTATAAAATTAATAAAATAACTTCAAATCAAACTCTTACTGTTTTAAAAATAAAAAACATATGTAAATTATATATTATTACACTCATCCATTCATCCACTCATCCAATTCATCCAATTCATCCAATTCATCCACTCATCCATTAGTATACAGTGAATTCTATAATCTTTTGAATTAGGATTTTATTTTATAAATTTATATTCATATGGAAATTGTAATCTCATAAGTAATTTGGAACCTTTATTATTCTTTAATTTATTCATATATTCATCATGTAATTCAGTAGGTATAATTTGATTTTCTTCCAATGATTGTTGCATAGATTTTTTATCTTTGTTATAAAATAAAACTAGAAATCTTATATTCTCTCTAAAGTCTTTCACAATTGAATTATATTTCTGATTTAAAACCCATGTTGTTATCCCAAAATGTCTACCAGAGAAAGCTAAATAACATAACTCACTTTCTCTAACTTTTGAATCATGTAAATTTGCGCAATCATCAATAATAAATAATGTATTAGATCCTTTATAAATATCTATTGCAATTTTTATACAATTATCTAAATTATCTTTCACTGTTTTAGAATTTAATATAATAAACTTTTTATCTTTAAAAACTATATCTCTATTATACGTTTCATTCATTTCATAAGTTGGGCAGAATAATATTATATTATCAAAATGATTTTTATAAATAGTTTCTAATAAATATAATATGAAGTGTGTTTTACCACAATTTGTAACTCCAGTAACTAACATATTATGTGGTTCAAATATAAATAAATCTTTATTCATTTATTCTTTTAATTTTACTAGATAAAATCCATTCATTGAATTTATCATCATATCCTTTATATTTCACCAAAGAATACTTTTTTCCTTTAAGAGTTTTAGTTTTCAATACTTTTTCTATTTTGTATTCTATTTCATCTGGATTTGGTACAAGTGATAATTCTTGTTCATAAAAATAACCTAATATTTCTTCATCTTTTAGATCTTCTAATTTATAAACAAATGGTTTAGTTAATATTATCTTTTTAATTTTAAATATTTCTTCAGTAAAATTAGGGGTATAACCTTTATAAAATGTTTTTCTATATTTAGAAATTCTAACATGTTGTCCTATTTTAAATTTAGGTTCTCCAAAATCATGTGTAACAAACGCACCATATAAATTATTCCAAACTATTTCTGAATTTTCTTCTTTTCTAGCTTGTATAGGTTTCATATTTATAGAACTATGTTTAGAATTATTATAACCTTTAACTAAATCATCTAACACATCGACATATTTATATGTTTCATTAGCGGTGAAATATTTCCACATTCTAGTTTTCAATGTTTTATTAAATCTTTCTATAACGGATGCTTTTTTATCTGAATGTGTTGAAAAATATTCTACATCGTTATCAGTTAATAGTTTTTTAAAATGTTTGTTATAAAATTCCTTACCTTCATCAAATTGTATTTTATCTGGGATAGCTTCTTTAAATATAGATTTAAAAGCATTTGTAACTTCTATACCAGTTTTATTTTTAATCGGGATACTCCATGCGTATCGACTGAATATGTCTATAACATTTAATATCCAGAAATATCCTTTGTTGTATTCTTCTAAGTTTTTCATGTCAATTAAATCAGCTTGCCATTGTTGATCGATATATGAAACCATTACTTTTCTTGTTAAATATTTTTTATCCATCTTTTTATGAATTTGATATGTGGGTTGATTTTGTAACCATGATTTTAATTCACTATATTTTATATCACTATTATCGGATTTAATTTTATTCCATAATTCTGAAACGTTAGAATATGATACTTCACTTTCTGGGTTATAATATAAATCTCTTAAATATTGTTCTTTTTTCATATTATTTTAATCCATTAATAATATTTTAGATTTATTTTCAATGACTTTATGATTTGACTTATTTTCTGGTATAATAGGTTTGTTATCATTGGAATCATCTTTATCATCAGATTTGAATTTTGATTTATATATTACACCAGAGAATATAATAATTGTGATTAACCCAATTGTAATATATAAGTAATTATTTCTTCCACTATTAGAAGAATTAGATGGATTATTATTTGAATCAATACCATCAGATTCATTTATATCAGTTAATTTCTTTTTCTTAGCTTTTTTTAATTCTGATGATCTTTTACCTAATTCTCTTGCCCATTTAATTTGTTTCTCGGATCTAGCCTTTTTCTTAACTCCATCACTCATTTATTTTAGTTAATTTTTGTTTTGATTCATTTTCTGTTTCGACGTTTGGTTGTAGTACATCTGTTTCGTTCTTACCTGATTTATATTCCATAGGTTTGATGTTCGAAAATGTTATAACTCCAGTAGAAATCAATGTCATAACCGATCCTAATTGAAATGAAGCATAACCAACCCATTTTTGTAATTCAGTCATAACTAAGTAGTCATTTTTCAAATCATTATATAATTTATTTTCATCATCAATTGGTATTAACTGGTTACATAACTTAGAATAACATTTGACAATACCATCTGAAATAGAATCATTTATTCTAGCTAATCTTGCCTCTTCATAAATCTTAAAATATTTGATTACTTTATCGGGTTTCATAGAGTCTAGTTCTTGAAAAGTTATTATTTTTCCTAAGAAGTCCTTAGATTTCCCGCCAGCAATCAATAGTTCTAGATGATGCTTACAATATAAATAGTATTCATAATCTATATTGTTATTAACTTGAATAGAATTAGAAACAACTGTATCCTTATTATCACTAATACCTCAATCATCTAATGTTTTTTCAATATCAATACTATTCTTATTAGATTTCTTTGACATTTATATTAGAGAAATTTAATAAGAATAGTATTATAAGTATTCTTCAAATGATACTAGTATCTCTTTAGGTTAATACTAAATTGACTAGGTTAGTTAAAGTTAAAGAATTTCTATTCAAATCTATTCAAAATCTATTCAATCTAATGTCAATTAGAATTAACAAAAGAAAATATTGAAAATATAATAGAATTGACTAGCTAGTTGAAGTTATTGTTTTTTTATTATATTTTATTTAAATTAGGATTTAGATTATCTCACTACTATTGTCTATCTATTAGGAGCAGTAACTATAACTGTCCAGATAAGTCATTTCGGATCCTCGATAATAAATCCTCAAACTGAAAATAAATTCAAAGAAACGACTGGTGGAATTACTATTTCATAAACACATATATTTATTATACACATTTTAGCGATCGATAATAGAACAATGGAGAACAATAGAAATGCGGTCCAATCGGACCGGTTATTGCGCAATACACAGTTAACAGTAAACAATACAATATTAAAACAGATATATACAATCGAGATCTAAGACCTTCAGTATTATAATTTATAATTTTGTCTAGAATTCTTTAATTACTGGATTGTTTACAATCATTTCTTCAATTTCTGGTAAATGTCTTACTACTTCACTAAATGCTAATCCTAATATTTTGAATTTTTCATATTTTATTAATCTATGTATGTGAATGTTGATTTCTAACTACCAACGTGGCGCACGTTCGACCAAACTAATTATTTCTGCACAGATGTTCTTTGTGATGAAGTTAATTAATTCTTTAGAATTGAAAACAAGATATATTTGGCAACATATGTTTTAGTAGTAAGCAAAAGCTATGTATTATATACATACAAAGCTCAAATAGAATTACCAGCTTTCTAACCACTGATCAAAACCTCAGAATGCGGTTGATTCTGTGAAATACTATTCCATAATTCAACAAATGTCTTTGCTTTATCCAGTTGATCTAAATATAATTTCATATCTAGTTTATTAGATTTAATTATGTTTTCCTTCTTTTCTAAAGGCCTTAAATTTTTCCAACTCCAAATAAGTTTTTTATTGTATTCATCATTCATGTTAAATTTAGATATTGGTAACACGTGATCAATATGAAAGTATTCACCATAATTATCTATATTCATTTTATCGTCGAATTGATATATTATCCATGATTTGAGAAATTCATCTGAACAACCCAATAGATTAGATAGTGTTTCTGAATATGTTTCTTTGTTAAATAATTGTGTTAATCTAGACCGTAAACATTGTTTCAATCTAAAATTAAGATCTGTTTGATATCTTTCTCTCATATATTCTGTCATATAATCATTATAAGATTCTCTATTATCTTCTCGATATTGTTTGGTATATAGTTTAATGCAATTTTTACAGTAATATTGAAAACCATCTTTGCTAATCTTACGCTTACTAAATTCTGTTAATGATTTATCTAATTCACATTTAGAACACTTTTTGTAATATATGTTTATAACGCCAGTGTTATTTGTAATATTGATAATTTGTGGTTGTTCTGGTTCCATTTATTATACATATTTTTTACTAAATTGGTTAATAATTTATAATCCTCTTCCATTTCTTCGATCAACGTCATCCTTTTTCATTCCTCGCTGCTTTTGATAAGTTGTTTCGATTCCTTGATATCTAAATAATACCACTGGGCAAAACCGCGCATTCATGCGCGCTTTTGCTTAATGCGCATGCGTTAATCATAATTATATTTACATAATGAATATATAATTATGTAAATAGAAACAACCGACATGAAATATCTAAATCATACAACTGAGCAAACCGCGCATTCGTGCGCGCTTTTGATCAATGCGCATGCGCTAATCATAATTATATATTCATTCTATAAATTCTGTAAAATAGAAACAACACATGCGTTACATGTGTTACATGCGTCACATGCGACCATTTGTGGCCGGTTTTGCTTAATGCGTATGCGTTAATCATAATAGAAACGACCGAACATAAAAATTCACAAATCATACCTGAGCAAAAGCGCGCATTCGTGCGCGCTTTTGCTTAATGCGCATGCGCTAATCATAATTGAAACGAATCATTATTGAAACGACTGAATATAAAAATTCACCAAGTAGATTTACACAATACATTATACAAGTTGTTCAGTCATTTCTTCTAATACATCATTTGATTTCTATAAATATAATTTATAATTACAAACATTTTTTCAATTGCTGGTAAATATTTAACTACATCAACAAATGTTAAACTTAATCATTGGAGTCTCAATGTTTTTGAAATTCTTATATTTCTTCTTCGATCTTTTGGTGATTCTATTGATTTGATATCCATTGCTGTTGATTCCTCAGGTAGAAAGAGTATCTTGAGTTTCTCTATCACTTCTTGATGTATATGACTTTTTATTAATCTAAAAGATATTAGCGGTAACTCTAGCTATCTAAAAGATATACTAAATACACTTAAATATATCTAAAGGTTTCATATTTAATAGCCCCAATAACTACAAAAAACAGTACTTACATTTAGATTTAGAATTGTAAACTATAAACTCCTAATTTCGTTTCGAAAGATAGAATATCCTGAGCACAATATTACAGCGTATGTTCATTTCTTGCCACGTCATCTAGTTCCGGTTCTAGAGTGTTCTCTCTCTACACGTCATAATGTGTCGTCGTCATAGTAACAACTGTAACGGCTGTGAATTTATAGATTTATTCCATAGCTCTATACATTGAATGTATATAGGTTAAAATAGAATCATGTTCTAGTATAAACATCTAGAACAAGCGTGTTGAGACTTGTAAATTATGAGATTTGTGATTCGCTACGTTCGCCGTATACACAACGCGTTGAAGTTGAAAAAAAAATCAATAATAAAGGCATTTAGATCAATGAAATTAATTAACTCTTTACAATTGAAATATAAGCTGGTAACATATGTTTACTAGAGCTAATGCAACCAACTATATAGCTGAGTATTATCGGGTGTTTATAACGATTCAACATATTTTTCACTATATGTTGAGTTCCTTAATTCGATAAATGTCTTTGCTTTAACCAACTGGACTAAAAACAAATGTGTTCTAGTTTTATTGTGTCTTGCTTTTTGGGATTTATCTATATCGATATTACATGTTGGGCAGTAGTACTTATTTGCTTCCATTTTAATACTATATTTTTTATTAAAATTGATTTTAGAAGTTCAATGATTTATATTTTATTCATATATGTGAATATTTTAAGAGTAATAGGGATAATAGGCTTTCTGGTCAAAGGTTGAAGGGGCGAGTGAGTAAAAAATGAAAATAATAATAATTTACAGTTGAATTAGGAGTGTGCGCGACTAATTCAACTGTAAATTATTATTATTTTCATTTTTTACGAGCTCGACCGTTCGACCTTTGGCCTGAAAGCCTATTATCCCTATTACTTATGTTGGCGCTTCAGTTTTAGAATTATCAAAATTACTAATGTATGAATTCTATTATAATGTATTACAACCACTTTTTGGAGAAAAACACATAGAAATATTATATTTTGATACAGATTCTTACATATTAAAGATAAAAACTGATAACATAACTGATGATTTAAAAACATTAAAACATCATTTTGATTTTAGTAACTATCCTAAAAATCATGAATTGTTTAGCAATGATAATCAAAAAGTTCCCGGTAAATTCAAAGATGAATTAGGTGGTGAAGAAATGATTGAATTCATTGGTATTAGATCTAAAATGTATTCATATAAAACTAAAGAACATGAAGCTAAAAAGTTAAAAGGAATAACCAAAAGTGTAGTAGAAAAGAATATTCATTTCAAAGATTAAATCAATTGTATATTCAATTAAGAAGTTAGAAAACATAAGATGAGATGTTTAAGATCTGAAGATCATGAAATGTTTATTGAAGAAATTGAAAAGATAAGTCTAAACCCATTTGATGATAAAAGATATATTTTAGATGATGGAATTCATACAGTTGCTTACGGTTGCAATTTAGATGAATACTTAAAATTTAAAAGAGAAGAAACAAAAGAGAACGAGATAATGAAAAGAATTCTAACGTGTTAATCAAATTTTAATAAAAATATGTTATTAAAATGGAGAGTAAACAAGCGCACAGTGAGAACAACAAATTATTTCTAGATAAAATAAAAGATACTACAAATGTAAAATCTGTAGATTATAAATTCAAAAAGTTAACAGAATTTACAATCCATAAGAAATATCTAATTACAAATATTGATACAGTTAATAACTATGGAGATAAATTAGTTATACACTTAGAATATGAAGGATTAAAAGGAAATACATATAAATTCAGAACATATTTACCAGATAGATTTCACAGATTATCAAGTGAAGATTTAGAAGAATTATGTTCTGGAGATATCTATTTCGTATACAAAGGTAAGAATGAAAAAGGGCACCATGAAATAGATTTCGAATGAGAAAATATGTAAAATAAATGGTAGAATTAAAAGAATACAGAATATTTGTTGATTCTAGAAGACTTACTAATTATAAATCACATAATTTACTAGTACAATTAGATAGAGAATTTAAGAATTGTGTAGATTTAAAATTAGTTAATATAAGTTTATGTAATTCTTTTTATAATATATCGAATAAAACTATTGAACATAGAGCTTTTTTAATTTTTAATAAAAATAAAAATGAATGGGCCTATATATATTTAAAACCGGGGTTATATAATTTAGATACATTAGCACAAGACATTAATAGAAAAGCCTGGCACAAATTAGGTAGTAGTTCTGGGTTTAGTATTAGATTTTTAAAAGTGAGAGTTCTGATAGAATAAAGATAAGGTTGTCTAATAGTGAAAAACATAAATTTATGGTAAAAAAACCTATAGCTAAACTGTTAGGAATTCTTCCAGATAGATCTTTTACAAATATTGACGCTACTACACCAAACTTAATACCTTACACACATTTTTATATTTATTGCAATTTAATCGATCCTACAAAAACATTCGAAGCAACTAAAGATATAACTTGTAATTCTGGTTTACTAAACATTTTACCATTGAAGAATGTTAAAGAATTTGGAACGCAAATAAATTATAATTTAACAGAATGTGATTTCAAACCATGCATTCCTCGTTTTAATAATTTTAGATTAGAAATTAGAAATCACAATGGATACTTAATTGATTTAAATAATTTCCCCGTAATTTATGAATTAGTTGTAAGATGTAGAGAGTAATTTTTTTCACTATATAAATGAATATAACTGTTGGACCGAGTATATGTTTTGGGTTTGATTTTAAACATGGTAAAGAAATGAGAATTAAACTAAATGATGTAATTACTGATATAAAAAGTAAATCATTTAACAATGCATCAATGATTGATAAAGAAAATTATAATATCGAAAAAGTAATTGATTTAATTAAAACACCTTTAGAATATTATGAATTAAATGAAGATGGAATTATTGAAGATATCAAAAACATATTATCCAAAATATATGATAATCATCAAAGTAGTAATGAAATAAATGATGAATTAATCATAAATAAGTTAACTAAATATTTTGATGATAGTAATTTTTTGGATAAATAAATGAGTGATAATAAGTGGATAATAACTGGATTATATAATGGCGCATTACTATCAGTTGGAACTTTTGGTTATTCAATGGTATTAAAAAAAGTATTCAAAATGGGAAGTGTTAATGTTGATAGATTTGATATAAATGATATTTTAAAATTAACGTTAGCAGTTACTTTATCTAATTTAACAATTGATTATTTAGAAAAACAAAAATATATTCCTCCCATATAAATGCATAATATTTTTGCTAAATAAATGGCTTCTGCAATTATAACTATTATAGGATCGGCAATTGTTAACGCTTTGGCATTTACTGGTGGTGGATATTTATAAATAAAATATAAAATAAAATATAAATAAAATAAACATATTGATAAAAATAGTTCATTAGGAGAACAAAGAAGACATAATTTAGCGTTAGAGAAATACAATAAAGCTGCAGAAGAATATAGAGAAAAGAGGCAAAACTATATGGATTATATTAACAAAGAATTATATGATCAGAAGATTTCACATAGAGATTTTCAATCAGTTGATGATGCAATGAGTTTATATAACGCGGTAACCAATAAAGAAAAATTACATCTATACAAACCTAAATCATCAGATTATTATACCCCAAGTAAAGAACAATAGAAATATGAAATAATATGGATTTTAGGTGGAACTGTTATTGTTATATTTGTAGCATATAAATTTACTAATTAGTAATTTTTTTCTAAATAAATGGAAGATAAAGTTGATAGTATTGATATCATTCCTCATGATATAAATAAAACTAAATTAAAAATATATTTAGAAAAACAAATATTAGAATTTGAAAGTGACTTAAAGATAAAAAAGAAAAAATATTTAAAAAGTAAAATTATATATTATCTTATTATTAGTGGTTCGGTTACAATTAGTTCTGTAATAACATTTCTAGCAATATTCAGCCCATTAACGCCTTTAGCTATATCAATTGGTGTGTTAGGTTTAAGTTCAAGTGTTTTAACTGGTATAAGTTCAAAATTAAATATAAAAAGTAATAAAGAAAAAATTGAAACTAATATAAAAGAAATTAATAAATTAAAGAATACACTAGATTATATAATAAGTTTAAATGGCCATATAACAGTTGAAGAACAAGATAAATTATTAAAAGAATTAATAGATTATTAATTTTTTAATTATATAAATGGTAGATAGTTTTCCAAAAGCTTTCCAATATAATAAATCAATTAAATATAATATTCCAGCAATAGATTTTAATAAAGATATAACATATAGAAATGAAGTTTTAGATTCATTAACTAATTTAGAAATTTATGTTACTGAAACTAATAATTTTAATGCAAAGATGGAAAATATATTTCATGTATATTTAATTAATTTTAAAAAATTGAAAGATGAAAAACAATGGTTATTAAAATCTAATATGAAGTATTGGCAGAATCAATTAAATTTTGCTGTTTATTGTGCAACAACAGGTTGTGGAATTAGTTGGAATGATCATTTGAATAATTCTAAATATAAATTAATTCAAAGTTTATTTAGATTTCATACATACTTTCAAATCAGAATAATATTAAATGAATTGAGTGTGCTTTACCAGGATCTAGATATTTTAAAGAATTAGATAATAATATTAATTTATCAAAGTTTTATAAAATTTGTAATGAATTTAATATAGATATAAATAATTCTGATTTTAGAACAAAAATTGGAACAATAAGATCACTTCCTTGCCCTAAAAAGATTGCAGAATATTGTGCACTTCCCATACCATCTAATAGTTTTTATAATATCTATAATAATAAATTAGGTTATGGTAAAATAGAAACAAAGGATTTAGAAACATTAAATTTCAATAAATTACCGAAATTTTATGATAATTTAAAACAAGAAAACAATAATGGTTGGGTTTATTTTATTTTAGAAAATAGTGAAGGTTTTACTAAATCAGGTATACAAAGAATAAATCAATCTATTAGAACTTATTTGATATGTATTTTAGGTGCACAAGTTGAAACAAGATCCCCAATAATTGGAAATTTGAATACATCATTCGATACACAAAAACAATTTAAAGTTTTATTTGAAGATTCAATTCATAATGATAAAAATAGATCGATTCCAGAAAACATTATAAGATATCAAAATTATTTAGATAAATCACATATTAGATTAAATTATTGTATAGGCCCTAATCTATTTATTATTTCTAATGATCTAGTATTAAAGATGGGAAACATAATTGGTAATAATAATCTAATTAAAACTGCAACAATAAATAATTCATTTGGATTGAATGATATAAATAAAAAGATTATTACTGCTCCAAAATTAATGGAAGGTGAAAAAAATAAAAAACACATTCAATCAACAGAAACTAAAACTAAAAATATTAAATTGAATAATGATTCTAAAATAAAAGATTACAATACATCAGAAGATATAAAAACTGATATTATTCAATATGATATAATTAAACTAAATGATAATAATAAATCCCATGAAAATACTAAATTAGCTATAACCTGTATAGGAATTGTTATAGGAGGAATATTATATTTTAAATTTTAATTTTTTTATTATATAAATGGATGTAGAAGGTGGAGAAGATATTCCATTGGATCCTTTAGATGAACCCGGTATAAGTGATGAACAACAACCTGATTTTAGTGAAACAAGTTTTAATGACGGTAATGAGCCAGAATATAATATTAATTTAGGTGAAGATGATGATTATGATGATGATGATGATCCCGAATTACGTGAAAAATTAAATAAATATTTAAAAGCTCCTGAAATTGGTAGAATTTCAACTAGAAGAGAACGAAAAGAATTTATGGAACTATTAGAAAAACAACAAGAAAAATATCCTGATAAACCTATGGAATTATTTAAAATGAAATCTAGAGTAACAGATACAATTGTTAACGAATTATTACCAACAGTTGTAATACATGAAATTGGTTCAGAAGGTGTTGTAGAACAAATTTTAAAAGATGACCCATTTTTCATGAATAATTTAGAATTTAAAAATGATTCATGGTATTATAATCTTGATTTAAATAGGAATATTGTAACAATTCAATTATCTAAAATTGGTCAAGAAAATATTTTTGAACCTGAAATGCGAGCATTATCTACAATTGAAGGTTCAAAAGGTGGTAGAGAATTTCTCAGAATTATATGGAATGCACTCGATAGAATAAATGAAGAAGAACCAATTCATAATATTGATATAAACAAATATTCACCATTTAAAAATCCAAATCCAAATCCTACTGATTTTGATCCAGAAATGGAAGAGAATAGAAATCGATTAGATAGATTAAGATCTTCAACACCCGAAACATCGAGAAGAGACACTCAACCAATTGATAATTATTCAAGTCAATTACAATTAGAAAAACAATTGATAGATTAAGAGATTCAGAAGAACTGATGAATAGTATATCAGATACATCTGGTTCTGAAACTGGAATAAATCGACTGCAATATTTACTAGAAAAAGGATTACTTAATTTAACTGATGAAGAATTAGAAACATTTCCTGAACAAATACGTAGAGAAATTAAAGGTATACAAGTATCAGCTGATGAAATTGCTAATATTAAGATGAGATTTTCTAAAATAACCATGTTAGAAAAAGAATTAGTTAATGCAGATGAAGAATTAAAACAATTAGAATTAAATAGAGATCATCAAGTAGTTTATGAAGCTGATTATGAAAGCAGAAAGTTAGCTTTAGTAAAAGAAATAGATGATTTAGAATATAACATAAAATTACAAAAAGAAGAAAGAGATATATTATTAAAATCATATGATCTTAATCATATTAAAAAATTAAAAGTTATTTTTAAAGTTTTGTTGATGAAACCAGATTCTGAAATATCATTGAAAGATAGAATAAAGTTATTATTTAAATTAGAAGGAATAACAGTTCTTTCAATTCTAACAGCTGTAACTATGTTATTTACAACAATTGGTTTAGCTATATCAAATGCTTTGAAATCTACTCCCACTCCCAATAAACCAGATAAACCCCCAGATAATAATTCTATACAAGATAAAGTTAAGGATGGTTTAAAGAAATTAGCAAAATATTTATGGGAACTATCTAAAAAATCTGCTGCAGCTTTACCTGGAGTTATTGCATCAATTGTTGGTTTTATATTGAAATCTGCAGGAAACATTATTAACTTTGCTGCTGAACATATTATTTTATTTTTAATTACAGTTGTAAGTGCTATTATTTTTGGGTTAGTAAACATGATATCAAAAAATATAAAGTAACCATGATTAAAAATAAATAATTAATTTTTTTGTTAAATAAATGAGTGGGAGTTATATCAATCCTTCTAAGAATCATAGAATATCTAAAGCTATTAAAGCAGAAAGATCACATCATATAATTACTCATAACCCTTCTAATATTAATCCTGATGAAACTTTATATGTTAGAATCCCTCGATTAACACAAAATACTTTTTATGTTCCAAATAGTATTTATTTATCGGCCGATATAAAAGTAATCGGTAATAATAATAA
This sequence comes from Tubulanus polymorphus, assembly GCF_964204645.1. Classification (NCBI taxonomy): domain Eukaryota; kingdom Metazoa; phylum Nemertea; class Palaeonemertea; order Tubulaniformes; family Tubulanidae; genus Tubulanus; species Tubulanus polymorphus. The sequence continues at coordinate 16,647,868 of NC_134028.1, read as the reverse complement.
TTATGTTGTTGATAATGTTGGAAGATATTTGATTAAAAAGTTAACTAAAGATTGGTCCAGAAACAGTTTTCTCATTAGATGATTATAATTTATTTATGCATTATAAAGATTTATGGTTAACTAAAGAAAATAGAAATAATATGATATTTCAAGGCATCCAATCAGAAAACCAAAATAAATTAAGATCAGAAGCTAATAGCGCAATATTAACTAATGCTGTAGATAAATTGATAAAAAGTATACATGGAATCAAATATAAAATTCCATTAGACTTTGAATTGATAAATAACAATGCACCTTTATATAAATATGCAATTCAAGAAGACGTTATATTCGAAATAACATTTGCTCCTGTAAATGAAATTGTATTATCTAGCGTTGTTAAAGATATGAGTTATAAATTATCGAATATATATTTAGAATATGATACAGTAACTGATGAAAATATTTCAAGTATAATTCAAACTCAATACAATCAAGGATTTTCATTATTATATGATTATATTGATAAATTTAAAACCGTAACTATTAATGCAAATGATGAAATAATTAATGAGAATATTAACTTCCCAAGAAGATCTATTAAAGGCATATTAATATTTTTTACCATTGCAACATATACTAATGGCGCAATAAATGTTGATAATTATTATAATCCTGAAATAACAAAAGTAGAAATAACTATCGAATGAATAGCAAATAAAATATTTTGTCAAGGAATGAGAATGATAGATCAATGGCCAGAAATTAGAAAACATTTTATGAATGAAAAAGTAAAATCATCTGAAAATTGTAACATTAATCAAATTGATTATTATACCGGTAATAAATATGCATTATGGTTAGATTTTAGAACAACAGAGGATAATTCATTACATGGTTCTGGAAAAAAACTACAGAACACTAAAGATGGAATACAATTATTCATGACAAAGAATAAAGGAATCAAAAATTTTAAATTGCACATTTATATTATATCTGACGCGCAATTAAATATTGTAAATTCACAATTAGATAGTGTTATGTATTAAAATTTTAACTTTAATAAAAATATATATAATAAATGGAAGGTGGAATATATGAAATACAAACTCCAAGTGAAATGATATCAGATATATATTATATATTACTTTATGATGAATACAGTAAGTATTTTGGAGATTACTTTATTCAATTCAAATATAGAATAAGTAAAATAGATAAGAATATTGAAACTAAAATAGAAAATAATATTGAAACTAAAATAGAAGATAAGAATGATATTGAATATAAAATAGAAGATGATATTGAATCTAAAATAGAAGATAATGTTATACCTTCTACATCGAATTATGATAAGATTGAACCTGATATCAAAACCAAAAAGACAAATGAAAAATATTGTGATGTATGTAAGAAATATATATCATATAAAAATTGGGCATCACATAAGAAATCAAAGAAACATATAGAAAAAGAAAAGAATAATAATGATAATAATATATCAGTTAGTAATATAAAAGATAATGTTAACCCAATTGAAACTAATGATACCATAGATAATATAACAGATAATGTAATAAATAATGTTAACCCAATTGAAACTAATGATAATGATATAACAGATAATGAAATAATTGATGATTCTAAAAAACATTGTAACATTTGTAATTTAGATATTTCTAAAAGTAATTTTTCTAAACATAAAAAATCTAAGGGGCACATAGAAAATGAAAAAGACTTAATATGTGATTATTGTAATAAAGAAATTGAACCTGTTTATAAAATTACTCATTATAAATCAAAATTACATCTAATTAATGTTTATAAAAAAGTGGGTATGTTACCATTGTTAGATGAACCAGATGAATATATCAAATATTTTAATCCTGAAACTAAACAATATTATATATTCTTTAAGATGTTATTTGATAAATTATTAGCTTATGCAGAAGATAATCCTGTCCAAATATATAAATTAGCGTATAATGGATACCTAGATTTATTTAATTTAATAAATGATTTTGAATTTGATTTTGATGGTGATAATTCTAATGATTACTTTGAAAAATTAAGAATAAAAGCTGGATTAAGTGATGATGAACGTAGAATGAAGGGTGAAGTAGAATTAATAAATATGCCAAATACTTCTGATGAATTTGATATAAAAAAAGATGATTTTATAAATATATTAGAAAAAAAATTAGAATAATTATTATAAAACTATTTATATATCTATAAAAATATTTATATATTTATGCACTAGACGTATGAGTAAGAAAGTAAGAATCCAAGAATCCTTGCCAAGAAATATAAATTATAAACATAAATTATAAACATAAATTATAAACATAAATTATAAACATAAATTATAAATATAAATTATAAATATAAATTATAAATATAAATTATAAACATAAATTATAAATATAGTTTTAATATATGATTTATTCATTATTATATATTTCATTTAATAATTCATATTTCTATGGACTAGACGTACGTAAGAATCCAAGATTCTTGCCAAGAAAGTAAAAAGGTAAGAATCTTACTTACTCGTACGTCTAGTACATAGATATATAAATTAGTTTCTATAATATTCCAAATTAGGATTTTATTTTATAAATTTATATTCATATGGAAATTGTAATCTAATTAATAATTTTGAACCTTTATTATTCTTTAATTTATTCATATATTCATCATGTAATTCAGTAGGTATAATTTGATTTTCTTCCAATGATTGTTGCATAGATTTTTTATCTTTGTTATAAAATAAAACTAGAAATCTTATATTCTCCCTAAAATCTTTAACAATTGAATTATATTTTTGATTTAAAACCCATGTTGTTATCCCGAAATGTCTTCCAGAGAAAGCTAAATAACATAACTCACTTTCTCTAACTTTTGAATCATGTAAATTTGCACAATCATCTATAATGAATAATGTATTTGATCCTTTATAAGTATCAATTGCTATTTTTATACAATTATCTAAATTTTCTTTTACTGTTTTAGGATCTAATATAATAAACTTTTTCATCTTAACTATATCTCTATTATATGTTTTATTCATTTCATAAGTAGGACAGAATAATATTATATTATCAAAATGATTCTTATAAATAGTTTCTAACAAATCTAATATGAAATGTGTTTTACCACAGTTTGTTACTCCAGTAACTAACATATTATGCGGTTCAAATATAAATAAATCTTTATTCATTTATTCTTTTAATTTTACTAGATAAAATCCATTCATTAAATTTATCATCATATCCTTTATATTTCACCAAAGAATACTTTTTTCCTTTAAGAGTTTTTGTTTTCAATACTTTTTCTATTTTGTATTCTATTTCATCTGGATTTGGTACAAGTGATAATTCTTGTTCGTAGAAATAACCTAATATTTCTTCACCTTTTAGATCTTCTAATTTATAAACAAAAGGTTTAGTTAATATTATCTTTTTAATCTTGAATATTTCTTCAAATTCTTAAAATTTGGGGTATAACCTTTATAAAATGTTTTTCTATATTTAGATATTCTAACGTGTTGTCCTATTTTAAATTTAGGTTCTCCGAAATCATATGTAACAAACGCACCATATAAATTATTCCAAACTATTTCCGAATTATCTTCTTTTCTAGCTTGTATAGGTTTCATATTTATAGAACTATGTTTAGAATTATTATAACCTTTCACTAAATCATCTAATATATTTATAGACTCATCGATATATTTATATGTTTCATTAGCAGTAAAATATTTCCACATTCTAGTTTTCAATGTTTTATTAAATCTTTCTATAATAGATGCTTTTTTGTCTGAGTGTGTTGAAAAATAATCTACATCGTTATCAGATAATAGTTTTTTGAAATGTTTGTTATAAAATTCCTTACCTTCATCAAATTGTATCTTATCTGGAATAGCTTCTTTAAATATAGATTTAAAAACATTTGTTACTTCTATTCCAGTTTTATTTTTGATTGGAATTGACCATGCGTATCTACTGAATATGTCTATAACATTCAGTATCCAGAAATATCCTTTGTTGTATTCTTCTAAGTTCTTCATGTCAATTAAATCTGCTTGCCATTGTTGATCGATATATGAAACCATAACTTTTCTTGTTAAATAAGTTTTATCCATTTTCTTGTGGATTTGATATGTTGGTTGATTTTGTAACCATGATTTTAATTCACTATATTTTATACCACCATTATCAGATTTAATTTTATTCCATAATTCTGAAACGTTAGAATATGATACTTCACTTTCTGGGTTATAATATAACTCTCTTAAATATTGTTCTTTTTTCATCGTATTTTAATCCATTAATATTAATCTTGGTTTATTTTCAATGACTTTATCATTTGACTTATTTGGTATAATAGGTTTATTGTCATTGGAATCATCTTTATCATCAGATTTGAATTTTGATTTATATATTACACCAGATAATATAATAACTGTTACTAATCCAATTGTAATATATAATTTATAATAACTTCCAGCATTAGAAGAATTAGATGGATTATTATTTGAATCAATATCAGATAAAGTCTGTGATTCATTTATATCAGTTAATTTCTTTTTCTTAGCTTTTTTTAATTCTGAAGATCTTTTACCTAATTCTCTTTCCCATTTAATTTGTTTCTCGGATCTAGCCTTTTTCTTAACTCCATCACTCATTTATTTTACTTAATTTTTGTTCTGATTCATTTTCTGTTTCGACGTTTGGTTGTAGTACATCTGTTTCGTTCTTACCTGATTTATATTCCATAGGCTTGATGTTCGAAAATGTTATGACACCAGTAGAAATTAATGTCATAACAGATCCTAATTGAAATGAAGCATAACCAACCCATTTTTGTAATTCAGGCATATTTAAGTAGTCATTTTTCAAATCACTATATAATTTTCAGTCAGATAAAGGAGCGCTTTTCAGTCTTATAGGAGCGCTTTTGCTTAATGCGCATGCGTTAATCATAATTATATATTCATTCTGTAAATTCTGTAAAATAGAAACGACCGACATAAAATATCAAAACGTGTTCGCATTAGGCAAAACCGCTCTTATAGGAGCGTTTTTGATCAATGCGCATGCGCTAATCATAATTATATATTCATTCTGAATAGAAACGACCGAACATAAAAATTCACCAATCAGATTTACACAATACATTATACAAGTTGTTCGGCCGTTTCTTCCAATACATCATTTGATTTCTATAAATACAATTTATAATTACAAACATTTTTTCAATTGCTGGTAAATATTTAACTACATCAACAAATATTAAACTTAATCATTGGAGTCTTAATGTTTTTGAAATTCTTATATAGTTTCTTCGTCGATTTTTTGTGATTCTATTGGTTTGATATCCAGTGCTGTTGATTCCTCAGTCAGAAAGAGTATCTTGAGTTTCTCTATCACTTCTTGATGCGTATGGCGTTTTATTAATCTAAAAGATATTAGCGGTAACTCTAGCTATCTAAAAGATATACTAAATACACTTAAATATATCTAAAGGTTTCATATTTAATAGCCCTAATAACTACAACAAACAGTACTTACATTTAGATTTATAATTGTAAACTATAAACTCCTAATTTTGTTTCGAAAGATAGAATATCCTGAGCACAATATTACAGCGTATGTTCCGGTTCTAGAGTGTTCTCTGCACGTTTGTAATAGTGAGTCATAAGTCTCGGCGTCATAGTAACAGCTGTAACAGCTGTGAATTTATAGATTTATTCCATAGCTCTGTACATTGAATGTATATAGGTTCAAATAGAATCATGTTCTAGTATAAACATCGGATCCTTGATATCAAATTCCTCAACGTATTGTTCATTATTTGGATCATTATTCCATAATTCAATAAATTTCTTTGCCTTTGTTAACTGTTCTGAATATAACTGTAAATATTCTAGTTTCAATTTATTCTCTAAATGTGTTTTAGTTTTATTGTGTCTTGATTTTTGGGATTTATCTATATTGATATTACATGTTGCGCAGGAGTACTTATTTGCTTCCATTTTAATAATAAATTTTTTATTAAAATTGATTTTAGAAGTTATTCATTTATATTTTATTCATATATATGAATATTTTAAGACTAATAGGGAATATCTTGTTTCAGGTTAAAGGTCGAACGGGCGGGTGAGTAAAAAATGAAAAACATGAGAATAATTACAATTTCTACTTGAATTAGGAGTGAAACTCATAAAAATGAAAAATAAATTCGAGCGTGTGAGAATTTATTTTTCATTTTTATGAGTTTCGCGAGTAATTCAAGTAGAAATTGTTATTATTCTCATGTTTTTCATTTTTTACGAGCTCGACCGTTCGACCTTTGGCCTGAAACAAGATATTCCCTATTACTGGTGTCAATGAAGTCGCGAAATATTCCCAGTTGCGCATTGGCAATTTATAGGGACGAGCCTAAGTTGGTATCGCAATTGTGTGATATCAGGTACGAGCCAACGTCTGCGAAGGCGCAGTGCAGGTTAAAGACAGTTTATACTTGATGTAGGGATAGCCAGCGACATGGGATTTGACCTGTCCAGGGAAACCAGTCCCAGCAATTAAAAGTTGTTTGTTATCAGTGCCGTGCAAGTGCCGATTAACATCTAACACTTTTGAACTTAGTCCACGAATTACGGCTTGTGCGTGTGCTGTCGCACCTGTTAAATATTATTGCATGAATCTTCCAGTGGTATCACATATTTATAACCGGGAACAACTAGACAACATTTTTGGGGGCACTACGGTTACATATCCCATAAAAACGGAACTCTGGTCGGGTCTATAGTTGATAAGAATAAAAAGTTTTCTTAGGATTTTAAAAGGATGGTAAATCACATTAAGAATGGCACCGCTTTGTATGCATCGAAGGCGGGTGGACAATTTCCGATACACCGGGGGTTGTAAATATTGTGGCCATCGCCCTGTCTTCGGCTAGCATGCTATTTGTGTCTTTTTATCTACATTAAAACGAGGAAGGTTTTGGGGATGATGGCGTTGGCGACTGCCATGCCTCTAGCGAAGGCATTTACCGTTGTTTCAAATAAATCGTGGGAACTAACACTGCATTCTCTTGACAAGGGTACCAACGAAACGGTTTTTGTTAAAGTAGTAACCGAACGGTTTGACCTTTCAGATATTCCCATGTTGGAAGTCATATTTGTTTTGGGTTCCTTTTTGGTTGTACGGGTATTGATCATGGATATCGTTCGTTTGATTCGCGCGATCCTGAAATGTTGCTCTCCGTGGAGTAGTATTGACCGATTGATTATTTGTAATGTTAACGAGTCGGTTATGATACCGTTGGGCGATTGTCCATATCATCAGAAGGTGATGGATTTGCCTTCGAAGGTCACAATTCCGTGACTTAAATTTAGTTCTGTAAGGAGGATCCTAGCGGATGATTTTTGTCAGTTCTTCTGGATTGAATTTAATGGGGCGAGGATTCATGTCAAAGGCATTGCGGAATTCCTGAGGGATCCGGCCGCGAAAAAGGCACGACGCCTTAGAAGGCTCCGCAGGAACGATGATACTGACTGGGAGGCCCAGATGGCGGCTCACGTAGCTGCCCCTAATAGGAACATTCCGGCAATATCCCCACGGATTCCTTCGCCACCGAGTGTTCCGAATCCATTGGTTCCCCAAAGGGGCATCTATTTACTCTATCCCTCGTTGTTGTCGAGACCTTAAGACCTTAAGTTTTAGAGAGGTTCGTTCCGTACATTTTGATGGGAGGGGGATATTTCGATATAAGCGATAATGTATAAATAATATATAATATAATGTAATGTAATGTATATAATGTATAATATATGTATAAATTCGATAATTTGACGATGATATGAAATGGATTAAAGGATATTAAATGGATATATTAATTATTTGATATGTGGCATATTGAAATGAAGAGGCGTAACGAGTACTCGATTTCGATTGTACGTTTGCAATAGTGTATGACAGGCCTGTGTATTTTACTTGAGTGAATAAATTATGGTGGATATGAAATGTTATTATATGTTGAATAGTGTATTTTTCTATGCGAGCGTTCAGGCAGCATCAGAGCTCTTGCGGCGCAGAAGTGTTTTGAGAGGCTGGGTGCGGATGACCCGTTCGGCCTTCACGTAATGTGCTAGTCATCTCTTATGTGACTCTGATGTAAGCAGCCTTTAGATTGATTTAATGATTTAGGTGTAATGACATTGTGGAATACGCGACCACCAGCGACTGACAACAACGACGACGACGACAGAAAACTAGATGTCCAGCTGGAGAGAGATCTTTATTTGACTGCCCAGTACAAATTCTACACAGGTTTATATACAGGCAAGAATCATGAAGTATTAAAATAGCTTTTATCAAAATACTGCCGGTTTAGGGTTTTTAACAATAAAATGTACCAGGTAACGGATCAATAGAGAGAGGACTGTATGGTAGGTTTTAGCCAAATGCTATGAATTAGAGTTCAACAATGGGATTTAATAAACACAATAAGATCAGAAGTTACAACCGAGGAATATTCAATAAATGTCTCTAACATACATATACGTGTTTAAAAAAAAATTGATCTTGATGTCTTTGTAGGTTGCTGTTTTTATCTATCTTCGTATAATGTTAGTTGTATTATTATGTATTGTGTATTGTGGACATGGATTATGGATTTAATCTTTGACGGAAATTTTGATTTAATGGACATTTTAAACATGTTGTATATCATATTGTATGGGTCTAATCCATGGCGTATACTGCATCTGCCGTTGTGCACCGGTATGATTCTGTACTTCTTTTTGAATAACCATAAGATAATTCTGGTTACCACGCAATCGTTATCATTCCATGTTAATGTCTTAGTGTCGGTGTTGTTATATTGATGAAATAGGTTTTTTCCTGTCTTATATCTTTGAGGACTTAAAGTCACGGTTCAACCTGCTTGACATGCGTTTATATATTTTTTCGGTCCCTGAGGACAGGGCCTTTGCGGAAGGGGTATATGTGACAGCGGTATTACTGATTTGTATTATTGATTGATTTGTGTTATTGATTTTCAACAGCAGTTCGATTCATAAATAGAACTGCTGCTGCAAAAGATAACTTTGTGACATAGATTAATGTGAAAATGTCGGCTTTTGGGATCATCAACTGCCGTGGCTAACTATAATTCAAACTTTATGTCAGAATTTAATGATAAAATGTCACGTATATCGACAGGAATTAATGAGAAAATGGCACGTTTATCGTCACGTCACTTTAGATTGAATGGTTTTTCGTCCAACACAGGTTGAGCTAACGACAATTTTTACTGTTTTGGTAAGGTCTTTATTGATAAGATAATTAAGAAGTAAACTATGTATACTAGTTGTTTTGGACGGTTGAGGGAGACCGCTGTTACCATTTAGATCGTTGGGATCAATTCGCTGAATAAAGTAATACTGAAGACAGGAACTCTGCGTGCTGTGACTTCTTTCTTCTTGGACGTTTTGTGGTATTTTCACTCTAAGCGAAGTTCAAATATCCCGTTGGTTACATTTCTACCGATTTAGCCGGTAGTTGTGGCAAATAAACGCTCGCGCTGCCTCCTAGAAAGTTAAAATTTTTTCGTTAAGATGTGGCTGAAGAGTTGAACTTAGAAGGCGATGATTCCGAAGTGGGGATTGTCACGGTTGGATATTCGGTGCAAAAATTAAAAACGAAACTGTACGAAATCGAAGTTTCAGCGATATCCGGAGACCAAAGTCGCAAAATGAAGCTATCGGCTTTCCGTTGATCTGTGAAAGTTTGTATACTCTTGACAAAGCGGAAATATGCGTTTTTGACGCCTTATAAAACGTTACCATTATGAAACCTAAACAATGTTAACCATTCAGCGTCATTTTACAAACGACAGCCGTAAATCGATGTGCAAAGCGTCACAGGTTTATGTGTACACAAACAAGCTATCTGGCAAAATATTATTGACGTAGATGTAGAATGGTTTCCTGTGATTATATAATGACCTATATTTGGACGTCGAAATGTTATGTGGCATTGAATATCATTAGAAGACGTATTGTAATAGTAAAGGATGTATAATTATATCAGAAGCGGCAGGAATAAATAGAAATGATAAGTAAATCGGATTATTCGGTTAAATGGCGGATGTATACACGATGCGGAAGTCTGATATAAAAGTCAGACCCTGACGTGGGCATGCCGGTGGAATGACGAAGCTATCTACGATGTGTGTAGGGCCGGCGTGAATTTCATCAGCGGCTACAAGCGGTCAATATGAAAATGTGTAAACATATAATTTCAATATTCAAACGTTTTAGAAAATATGTTTGATATTAGGAGTATGCAAGTTTCGTGAGATTAGCAATTTATAATACCATAGCTGTCATATACGGCTCCATGTCCTCTGATGGCATGTGTATAAGGTGACAATTCAATTCAATTCTTTATTGATCCTTATTACATTGATATTCCGGGATAAAATTCCCAAATTCAATAAATACAAATTTTAAAATAAATTAATACAACATACATGACACACGGGTAATTCATACAGAACAACATGAGCATGTTATTTTAAATGACAATGTCTACTTCAACCCACCCAGACTCAAGACTCTAGGATATCGAGTGACAGCCAAACCCGTGGCCCGGGCCCGGGGACCGGGCCGGCTGGCTAGGCCACACGACATGCTCGAAGTCATGATGAAGCAGACATCAGAAGAGCTCTTTCTTCATCCATGGAGGCAATGAAGTTGCAGACCAGCTTAGAGGCATTAGTAAATGAAGTCGGTCGCAAGTTCGCGATCAATTATTGAGAATTTTCAATAAAAAAATTTAAACCACTACTAGAGTCGAAGACCTGTATCATCTACCTAATCGCCAAATCTCATCATTCCCCAAATTTCTTAAAACTTCGATTTCAAATTTGCAATTCCACATTAGCTTAGCGCAGAAATTCTACATTTTTTCCCAGGCGTCAAATAATTTTCTAAAATTAATTTTCTTGTTTGCGATTCCGTCAGAAGCTATTGATACCGGACCGGATCCGGTTGACATTTTAATTGACATTTTAATCGGTGTCGATAATATCGAATGTCATGCTGGTTCTGTAATTCACGAGAGTGATTATGGTTTGCGTGAAACAATTTTAGGCACAGTAGTGTTTGGTGGTTCTGATAAAGTAGATAAACGTTGTAGTCCGGGTAATTTTGACTAAATTGCACGACCCCACAGATATGTCAAGATTCTGGGAAGAAATGGGCGTTTGTTTGAACTGGTGCTGTCAAAAAGACAACTTGACAGAAAAATCAAAACTGCAGTCGAAGTGTCAGAAATTCATTCGTCTGCTATTAGAATCGGAAGTCGGTGGCACATTCCGTTACCGTGGAAAAAGGATCCGAACCAACTACCCGATAATTATTATCAAGCGTTTGCGAAATTGCGCGGTTTGGAGCAGCGATAACTGAAATCTCCGAAATTGGGTGAGATTTATAATGAACAAGTTGAACAATTAGTGAATTCCGGTTCGTCAAAGAAATTTGAAGCAGAAGAAGTCACCATGCAGTAATTTGGCCAGATAAACCAACTCATCCGTGTCGTATGGTTTTCAACCAAGCTGAGAACTATAAAGGTCACGTGTTCAATGATTATTTGAGTAAATGCGGTGATCATCTCAACAATTTACTTGGAGTGGTGATTCGTTGGCGTGAAAGAGAGTATGTATTTGTCGGAGATGTCAAAAGATGTACCATCAAGTTCTCATTAGCCCAGGTATCGATACTCAAACTCATCGATTCTTATGGCGAAATTATGAGTTGAATCGAGATCCAGATATACTGAATGGTCAAGACGAGACGTCGGGAACAGAGTAAACGCGCGTGTTTATATATATGCAGTTTAATTCGACGATAAGACACAGTTTCTACAAAATACAAATTGTAAACATACTAAGTCTACGCAAATACTACAGCGCTTACAAGCCTTAATTAACATGTTTAACTAATATGCAAACAAGCTACGAAATTCATACATAAAGGAACAAGTTTCAAATTTATGACGCATGCAGAAAATACGATAAATTTAAGCGCTCTTACAGCAAATAAATGTTGACAAATGATAAAGAGAAATAAGTCGAAACTTATCCTGAAATTGACTGCAAAAATGTTAACTACGAGCTTTCAAATCCTTGAATCTCCACCGAAATTTACACAAAAAGTCGACAAACGCCTAGATACATTACAAAATTAATAGTACGTGTACTTACAACACATTATTCCTGCAAAGATTTATTCCCGAGTGAACGACACTCTTCCTGCCGACTTACAAAATGAACTGACACCCAAAAAGCGCGCATTTCGACTTTTGTACCTCAACTAAGCTTTAAACTCACAAAGCGTGAAAATACATTTGTCAAAATTTCTAAATCTGTATACAAGACGAGTCGACTTAAAATTCAGTTCAGAATTGAAATAACTAAAAACACATTATTATTCGAAAATGGAATTATTAAATTCATGGAATCAATTGTAAAGCTGATAAAAGAAAACGGTTATGCTTCGGTCTAAGGAATGATAGATAATTTGTTTCCTATAGCAGTGCGGGTTTGCATAGAACGTGTGATTCAGCTGTTAGCACTGACCGAGGCTACAATATTGTAAGCTAGGTCGGTTCACTGCACAACTTTTTTTGTAAACACTGACCGAGGCTACAATATTGTAGCCTAGGTCGGTTCACTGCATGACCTTTGCTTGCGATTACTGGCCCAACCCCAGTCGGTTGTTTTTACAGTATTTGAAGTACTGGCCAATTGGATGTTACCATAAATAAACAATATTTTGAAGATGTGGTGACAGAGAGACTCCCACTCATTTATTTAACAAAAAAATTAATTATTTATTTTTTATTATTTTTTCTTGATATCTTTCTGATATCATATTCACTAACCCAAAAATAATAGCACTTACAACTGTAATTAAAAATAAAATAATATTTTCAGCAGCAAAGTTAAGAATATTCCCAGCAGATTTCAATATAAAACCAACAGTTGATGCAATAATTCCTGGTAAAGCTGCAGCAGATTTTGTAGATAGTTCCCATAAATATTTTGCTAATTTCTTTAAACCATCTTTAACTTTATCTTGTATAGAATTGTTTATTTGGAGTAGGAGTAGATTTTAAAGCATTTGATATTGCTAAACCAATTGTTGTAAATAACATAGTTACAGCTGTTAGAATTGAAAGAATTGTTATTCCTTCTAATTTAAATAATAACTTTATTCTATCTTTTAATGATATTTCAGAATTTGGTTTTATCAACAAATCTTTAAAAATAACTTTTAATCTATTAATATTATAATCATATGATTTTAATAATAATTGAATTTCTTCTTTCTGTACTTCTAAATTATCTTTTAAATTATTAATTTCTTTTTCTAATCGTAATTCTTTTTGCCTTTACTCTATTTCATCAATTACTTGACGATCAAGATCAGACTTTAATTGTTCTATTTCTTTATTTTTATCAGTTAATTCTTTTTCTAAAGTTCTAATTTTAAAATCTCTTATACTTTTATCATGTGCAATTTTATCAGATGCAAGTCTTATACTTTTAATTTCTCTAATTGCTTCAACAGAAAATATATTATCTAAATCTTCTAATTCTTGATCTGTTGCATCAATTAATCCATTCGGTAAAAGCTTTTCAATTGGAACTTTATTTGATTTAAGTTTACTAGTTTTGGAAGTTATATTCTGTTCAGAAGTTGTTTCTGTTTCTGATTTCTTTTTGATTATTTCAAATAATTCATTAATTCTTTGTTTAAATACGTCTATATTATCATCTATTTCTTTTTGTGTAACATCAGTTATTTCATAACTATTACTTATTCTCTTAATTCTAAATGTTTCTAAATTTTTCAAAGTTGATTCCGCTAATATTTTTTTTAGTTTTGTCCTTTGATTAGTGATATCAATATAATAATCACCTTTCAAACGATAATAACATTTACCATTATCTAAAAATCTTAATTTATCTGCTAATGGTCCAACGTCTTCATCATTTATGTGAAGTTTAGAATTTTCAATTATATATTCTAATTTCTCTATTTTGTTTAAATTATCTAAATCTTTTTTTTACTAAATCTGGATCTAAATTTTCAGGATTTAATTGTGATTCTGCATTTTTAATATAATCAGGCATATTTATATTATTATTATTATATCCTGGCTCATTACCATCATTATAACTTGTTTCACTAAAATCAGGTTGTTGTTCATCAGTTATGCCAGGTTCATCAAAATTATCCATTCCAATATCTTCTCCACCTTCTACATCCATTTATATAATAAAAAAATTAAAATTTAAAATACAATATTCCTCCTATAACAATTCCTATACAAGTTAAAGCTTATTTAGTATTTTCATGGGATTAATTATCATTATCAGTTTTAATTATATCATGTTGAATATTATCAGTTTTAATATTTTCTGATGTATTATAATCCGGTTTAGAATCATTATTTAATTTAATATTCTTAGTTTTAGTTTCTGTTGATTGAATATGTTTTTTATTTTTTTCACCTTCCATTAATTTTGGAGCGGTAATAATCTTTTTATTTATATCATTTAATCCAAATGAATTATTTATTGTTGCAGTTTTAATTAGATTATTGTAACCAATTATGTTTCCCATCTTTAGTACTAAATCATTAGAAATAATTAATAGATTAGGGCCTATACAATAATTTAGTCTTACACGAGATTTATCTAAATAATTTTGATATCTTACAATGTTTTCTGGAATCGATCTATTTTTATCATTATGAATAGAATCTTCAAATAATACTTTGAATTGTTTCTGTGCATCAAATGATGTATTTAAATTTTCAATTATTTGGGATCTTGTTTCAACTTGCGCACCTAAAATACATATCAAATAAGTTCTAATAGATTGATTTATTCTTTGTATACCTGATTTTGTAAAACCTTCATTATTTTCTAAAATGAAATAAACCCAACCATTATTGTTTTCTTGTTTTAAATTATCATAAAATGTCGGTAATTTATTGAAATTTAATGTTTCTAAATCCTTAGTTTCTATTTTACCATAACCTAATTTATTACTATAGATATTATGAAAAACTATTAGATGGTATGGGAAGTGCACAATATTCTGCAATCTTTTTAGGGCAAGGAAGTGATCTTATTGTTCCAATTTTTGTTCTAAAATCGGAATTATTTATATCTATATTAAATTCATTACAAATTTTATAAAACTTTGATAAATTAATATTATTATCTAATTCTTTAAAATACCTAGATCCTGGTAAAGCGCACTCTAATTCATTTAATATTATTCTGATTTGAAAGTATGTATGAAATCTAAATAAACTTTGAATTAATTTATATTTAGAATTATTCAAATGATCATTCCAGCTAATTCCACATCCTGTTGTTGCACAATAAACAGCAAAATTTAATTGGTTCTGCCAATACTTCATATTAGATTTTAATAACCATTGTTTTTCATCTTTCAATTTTTTTAAATTAATTAAATATACATGAAATATATTTTCCATCTTTGCATTAAAATTATTATTTTCAGTAACATAAATTTCTAAATTAGTTAATGAATCTAAAACTTCATTTCTATATGTGATATCTTTATTAAAATCTATTGCTGGAATATTATATTTAATTGATTTACTATACTGGAAAGCTTTTGGAAAACCATCTACCATTTATTTAATTAAAAAATTAATAAGTTATTAATTCTTTTAATAATTTATCTTGTTCTTCAACTGTTATATGACCATTTAAACTTATTATATAATCTAGTGTATTCTTCAATTTATTAATTTCTTTTATATTAGTTTTAATTTTTTCTTTATTACATTTTATATTTAATTTTGAACTTATACCAGTTAAAACACTTGAACTTAATCCTAATACACCAATTGATATAGCTAAAGGTGTTAATGGACTGAATATTGCTAGAAATGTTATAACAGAACTAATTGTAACCGAACCACTAATAATAAGATAACATATAATTTTACTTTTTAAATATTTTTTCTTTTTTATCTTTAAGTCACTTTCAAATTCTAATATTTGTTTTTCTAAATATATTTTTAATTTATTTTTATTTATATCATGAGGAATAATATCAATACTATCAACTTTATCTTCCATTTATTTAGAAAAAAAATTACTAATTAGTAAATTTATATGCTACAAATATAACAATAACTGTTCCACCTAAAATCCAAATTATTTCATATTTCTGTTGTTCTTTACTTGGGGTATGATAATCTGATAATTTAGGTTTGTATAGATGTAATTTTTCTTTATTGGTTACTGCGTTATATAAACTCATTGCATCATCAACTGATTGAAAATCTCTATGTGAAATCTTCTGATCATATAATTCCTTGTTAATATAATCCATATAGTTTTGTCGTTTTTCTCTGTATTCTTCTGCTGCTTTATTATATTTCTCTAATGCTAAATTATGTCTTCTTTGTTCTCCTAATGAACTATTTTTATCAATATGCTTAAATAAATAACCGCCACCAGTAAATGCTAAAGCGTTAACAATTGCCGATCCTATAATAGTTATAATTGCAGAAGCCATTTATTTAGCAAAAAAATTATGCATTTATATGGGGGGAATATATTTTTGTTTTTCTAAATAATCAATAGTTAAATTAGATAAAGTAACTGCTAATGTTAATTTTAAGATATCATTTATATCAAATCTATCAACATTAACACTTCCCATTTTGAATACTTTTTTTAATACCATTGAATAACCAACAGTTCCAACTGATAGTAATGCGTCATTATATATTCCAGTTATTATCCACTTATTATCACTCATTTATTAATCAAAAAAATTACTTCAAAATATTTAGTAAACTTATTTATGATTAATTCAACATTTATTTCATTACTAGTTTCATTTGTATATATTTCAATTATTATTTTTTTAATATCATCGATAATAAAATCTTCATCTAATTCATAAAATCTTAAAGATTCTCTAATTAAATTAGTAATCGTTTCTACATTTAAAGTTTCTTTATCTATTGTTGTTTCATACTCAAATGTTGTTTCATTAGAAAATGCAATATTTTTGATATGTGTAATTACATCATTAATGTTAAATTTCATTTCTTTCTCACGTTTAAAATCAAATCCAAAACATATACTCGGTCCAACAGTTATAATCATTTATATAGTGAAAAAATTACTCTTTACATCTTATAACTAATTCATAAATTACAGGAAAGTTATTCAAATCAATTAAATAACCATTATGATTTCTTATTTCTAATTTAAAATTATTGAAATGTGGAATACAAGGTTTAAAATCACATTCAGTTAAATTATAATTTATTTGCGTTCCAAATTGTTTAACATTTTTTAATGGTAAAATATTTAATATACTAGAATTACAAATTGTATCTTTAGTTGCTTCAAATGTTTTTGTTGGGTCAATTAAATTGCAATAAATATAAAAATGTGTAAAAGGTATTAAGTTTGATTTACCTTCTGCGTATGCTGTAACAATATCTGGGTTAATTCCTAACAGTTTACCTAAAGGTTTTCTTACTGTAAATTTAAATTGTTCGTCATTAGCTAACCTAATCTTTATTTTATTAGAACTATCACTTTTTAAAATTCTAATACTAAATCCGGAATCACTTCCTAATTTAGCTCGAGCTTTTCTATTAATTTCTTGTGCTAATGTATCTAAATTATATAATCCTGGTTTTAAATATATAAAAAACCATTTATTCCTTTTTTGTAAAAGATTGAAAAAATTAAATGTTCTAGACTTTTATCCGATATATTGTAAAATGAGTTACATAAACTTATATTTACTAATTTTAAATCAACACAATTCTTAAATTCTCTATCTAATTGAACTATTAAATTATGTGATTTATAATTTGTAAGTTTTCTAGAATCAACAAATATTCTGTATTCTTTTAATTCTACCATGATTTATAACATAAAAAAATTACTGCTCATCACTAAAAATTAATTTTAATAAAATTTTTCCTTAATAAATGGATGAGAAGATACCATGCGAAATTTGTGGTGAACTTCTAAGAAAAAGTAATATGGCTCGACATATGAAAAAACATGATGAAAATTATAAACCCCCTAAACTAAACTGTCCAAAATGTAATAAATTATTCTCAAGAAATTATGTTAAAAAACATTCAGAGAAGTGTAAAATTAATGGCGCAACGGCTAATGTTGATAGTAATGAAAGTAATAGTAATTCTGTTGAAGTTGAACCTGAAATTATTTGGAAAAGACCTTTCTTATTCTATGATAAGGATAATATAAAAGATCATTTCTGTGAGCCATGTCGAATAAAATATAACGCTGAAAATATAGAAGATAGGGAGAATCATCAATTTCGTAAAGTACATATAGATAAAATTTCTAATAAATTTGAAACTGAATTCAATGAAAGAAAAAATAGTTTATTAGAAAAAATAAAAATATGAGAAAATGATACCAGATAATAAAGAAACAGTTGAAAAGTTAGAAAAACAATATAATGAATTAACAAGAAAAACATATTATTGTAAATATTGTAAATTGATTATTACAACAAGTAATTCAAATCTACATAATAGAACAATAAAACATAAAGAAAACGTAAGAAAATACCAGGGTCCAGTTCCACAGTTCTGAGTTAAGATTTGACCCTGGGTTAAAACATTGAAAATGAACTGACTTTAACTGAGAGTTAACTCTAACTCACAACTGTGGAACTGGTTCCTGGAGCTTAATGAAGATCTATTACCAATAAATTATAAACGAAAATGTCCACAATGTAGTTATGCGACCTTAAGACAAGAAGGTACTGTGTTATTTTGTGTTGATTGTGGATGGCAAAAGAATTTATGGGGTGAAGAAAAAACTAGAAATTTTCTCATAGATCCAAAATTAAATTATCTAGATGAAATTTTTAAAATATTTTCTATAGAAGATCATACACCAGAATATATGCAATGGCTTGAAAAAATGAAAATAATAGAAAATAAAAATGGTGAAATAACTAAAATAGATATTATAAAAACAATTATTCAGTCAACATTTAACACAAAACAAAAGAAAATGTATTTGTATTTATTATTTAACGATTATTATGAAAAACCTAAATTAACAGAAGAAGATATGGAAAATAAAAAAAAAATATCTAAACAAATATTAATGTATCATTTGGAAAATAGAATAACAGATTCAATAAATTATGAATTCTTTTTAAATAAGATTGTAAATTATTTAAACATAGATATTATAATTCCATTTGATGAATTAACAAACAAAAAGAAACAAAGAGAGCGAGATGAAATGTGGAATAATATAACACGTTATTTAAATGAGAAAAATGAAATGGAAGAACCTAAACAAATTATACAAGAACAATTAAATGAAAATGAAGAAGCCAATAGTGATTTCGAGTATGATGATATTGATTTTCTGTTTTAATGGCCATAAGGTAATGTTTTTATACCATCATCTGAAATGTCTTTTAACATCAAATGGATTTAAACTAGTTTTTTCAACTTCATTAATGTACATCTCGTGATCTTCTGATCTTAAACAATTCATTTTGTGTTTCATTACAATGAGTTATATAAACACTTTATATAATCTTGAAATTCTATATGTTTATCAACCACATGTTTTGTTGTTCCTTTTAACTTTTTAGCTTCATGATCTTTTGTTCTGTAACTATACATTTTACTTCTTATCCCAACAAATTCAATCATTTCATCACCCCCTAATTCATCTTTAAACTTACCAGGAATCTTTTTATTATCATTGCTAAATAGTTCATGATCTTTGGGATAATTGCTAAAATCAAAATGATGTTTTAATGTTTTTAAGTCTTTTGTTATGTCATTTGTCTTGATTTTTAGTATGTAGGCGTCCGTATTTTTGGCTATTAATGGAAATCCACAGTTAAATGTACCATCTTCAGTTGATAAATCATAAACATAATCTGTTGGGTTATATATTTCAAATAAATCTGTAACTTCTTCTGTTAACTCATTTTCTACATGGCTTGAATTAAAGCAATTTGGTTTAGATTTAATCAATCCAATATTCATATTAAAACCTAATGAATTGCATAATATATTCAATCCTGATATAGCAACTTTTCCTTTTTGAGCTAAAGATATCGTTTTGCGGTTTTTGGAACTTTTTGAACCATCTGCAGCATAGAACCCAATGAAGAACCATTTTCTTAAATTATTTTTTGCATTTAATACATAATCTGGAACTATCTTTTCTTTAGTTGAAGTATTACTTTTCACTATTGCATGAATATAGAATTCATCATTATATTTTATAGCAAAATCTTTAGGGTTATTTACAAGTATTCTATAAACTGCTGTTGATTTCATATGATCCATGATTCTAAATGTTTTATGTGAATAAACTTCTTCACAGAATTTCTTAATTCTTTCTAATAATTTTAAGTCTTGATTGCATAAATACCAACAATATTTATTACCCCAAACATAATTATACACACCTGCTGAACCATCACCCATGAAAAATCCTTTGATAAAATATTCTTTTTCTTCTAATGTTTCGGGTTCGATATTATAAATATTATCAATAATTTCATCGAATGACATATGATTCATTCTTTGGAAAAATCTTTTATGTAATAATTCATCTCCAATTTTTATATCAATTGGTTTTATTTCATCACCATTTCGTTTAATTAAACTATGATCTTCTGTAACATCTACAAATCCTAAGTTAGTTCTAACTCTATAGATTTTCTTATTTGTTTTATGTCTAATAATATTCTTTAATTTTTTCCATCCATTTCTTGTCCAAACATCCATTAATCCATTTATTTGTATTAATTCTTTTTCACCATATGAAATATAACATTCATTTTGTTTTGGAATTATTTCTGAAATTCTTCTTATCAATATTTTATCATTACATTTTAATAATATTGGGGTGTCAGCTGTAACAGAATCAAAATAATAATATTTCAATATGCTTTTCCCCAAAAAGTGGTTGTAAAACATTATAATAAAAATCATACATTAATAATTTTGATACTTCTAAAACAGTTGAACCAATAAATATAGGTTTATTAAATTTCATTGACGTTCTTTTTAATTTAACTGCTGTTAAATAATCTTCAAATCTTTTATTTCCTAAATGTCTAGGACTTGATTGTAAATGTCTTAATCGTTCAGAATTATTTACTTATTCAATATGATTTCTATTTCTAATATTTTCACATGTTTTACCATAAAAACTATTATTCATTAATTTGAAGAAATCTTTTTCAAAATCTGTTTTTGATATGGTTCTCTGTTGAGTATTGAAATCTATATATTTTTCTAACCACTTCGATTGATTAAATTCAATATATCTATGTACTTTCTTTAATTTCATTCCTTGTTTTAGATAAAGTTTTAACATTCTATAATGAACAATATAATTGTATTTATTATTTTGAGTAAGTATTAATTTTTCTGTAAAAACATGATCTTTCGGTTTTATTTTCTTCTGGTATTCACTTAAATAACTATCATCTACAGTTAAATGTTCTGGGCAATAAGGTTTCTTGTTTTAAACTTTATATTTTCAGGATATTCTAAATCAACTACAAAGAAATAACCAATTGGTGCTTCATCTTCTAAACTCATATAATTGCGCTTTCCCAATTAGTTTTATCATCATTTTCAACTTCTGTTAATATAAAATTTTTATATGGTTGAGGTTGCATCATTGCCCAGCCATATAAATTATTGGCGTCAATATATAATAATTAATATTCATCATTTGCTTTAAAATATCTATCTCCCATAACACCACTAATTCCACCTCTAATTGATTTTTCAAATAATAAAACCATATCTGGTTCTTTTAATAAATCTAATTCTACATTTGTATATTTTAAACCACATTGCCAGGTTAAACCAGGACTAGAGTAGCAATAACAAGGATCAACATTAAAATGATTCAAATTAACTTCTCTAAATTTTTCAAATATGTCAGTCAATATCATAACATCTGATTTTAAATATAAATCAACTAATTCGCCATGATTTTTCATCTTTAAATGGTTCCAAATATTTAATGTTCTATTAAACAATTCGTCTTTCACATACTCCTCTTTTAATTGATCATAAAATTGATCTTTTAATAATTCTGTTACATTAAAATCATTGTGTGTTTTATAAAATGAATAAGGAATTGCGCCTTTATATCTCAATAATTTAAAATCTTGTTCATTGTGCAACCAAATTGAAATGAAATATAATTTTCAGATGTTTTAGCTAATAGTTTAAAATCATATTTTCTTACATTTACACCATTCATAGCATTATATTCTTCTATTTCTTGATTAATTGCTCCCAATTTTCCCGATAATTGTTTTATAAATAGATGGGTATCATAGCCTGATAAATTATGAAATAATATTGGTACGAAATTAACTTTCTTAGCTTGTAAATTGCAATCTTCATGAGCAGCTCCACGATATTTTGAATTTAAATGATCATGATCTCTAACTTTTTTATCAAATGAATAAAAACGTTTTTCACATTAACAACAATGAGTTGCATAATTAAAATCAATTTCATCTTCTTTTGTCATAATTATTCTTTTATTTTTGTTTAATAATTTTGCAAAATCACTTTCTAATTCAATCATTTTATCACAAAAATCATTAACTACATTTTCACCTCTAAAAGAAATATATTGACTTTCATATAATTCAGGATAATTTGATTTTATATAAATTCCATAAGCAGCAGCTCTTTGATGAACTTTTTTAATTGTATTTATAATTGGTGGGTCTTGTATTGTGTCTTCATTTAATTCATTTCCTTTATCCATTGATTTTAATAATTGCTTTTTGTTATATATTTCTTTTCTATCTTGATCAGTTAATTCTTTATTCGACGATTCAAAATCCCCATAAATTACAAATGGAACAATATTCTTAAATTTATGATTAGTAAATTTCAATTTATAATCTTTTTCTGTTGGCATTATTAATTTTCAAAAATCTTTATTATCACATAATTCTTTATGTTTTAATAATGTATTCTCAGTCATAAATTTAGATAAACATTTTCTACGTAGATAAATTTTATTATGGTGATCACTTTCTGTTCTAAAGAATAAATCAATTTGTTTTAACCACATATAATGTTAGTTTAGTTTTCATCTTTGTTGTAGTATAACAAATCTATAGCATTTTCATCATCATAATATTCTGTTAAATATAAAGCTTCCAATGTATAATCTTTAATATTTTCACCTTTTGTCTTTGGTAATTGCATTAATTCAAATACATTTATTTTTAAATTATTAACTTTTTCTATTTTAGGAATCATTTTTATAGTTACTGGATATTGATCAATTTTATATAATGTTTCATATTTCCGGTAATTTGTTATTCTAAAACTATGCGTCATATCTTCTGTAGGGTGTAAACAACTAATAATTGACCATAGAAAACATTTACTATCTTCATTTTGAACATTTATTACTGCTTTTGTTGTAAATGGTAATTTAATATAAGATGATGCTTTAATATCCTTTTCTGTTGTAAAGTTTGAATCATTTTTAAACATTTTATTACTTTTTGATGTTTTATTCCTTTTTGTATTGTAAACATTTAAATCTAAATATATAATTTCATTCAATGTTAAGCCAGAACCCTCAAAATATCTTTCTTCAATATGACGTTTAAATTCATTAAATATTTTTTCTAAGTTCTCTTTTATTTGTGTTTTTGAAATTATTTCTTCAGGGTGTGTTTGAATATTATAATCCATTTTTTCTTCTGACTTTATAAAACTTACTTTCCCAGAGATACTAATTTTTGGATATTCAACATCTGTTATCAAATCTAGTATTTTTTCTATTATTTCATTAAATTTAATATAATCTTCTATTGTTGTACCTTTAAAAAATCTAAATATAATAGCTGCAGGACCAATTTTACTATGTAATGTTTCTAAAATTTCAATTGTATCTTTTATTTCTAGTGAATCAATATAATTTCTAACATTTTCCATGTAAGGTTTATTTGAAATGGATTTAGTTTTTGAAGTTGGTTTTTTTACTTTTTGAGGTTTATCATCAAAATAATCTTTTCCTAAAACATTATTACTCAAATTTTGGCGGTGTTTTTGTGATTCGAGATGTCTATTATAATTCCTTTTTACTATAAATTCATTACAAACTTCACATTTTATTTCATCCACATTCATATTTTCTAATCTTTCTTTTCTTTCATTGGAATTTTCTGGAGTTTCAAAATCTATTACATTTTTTATATGATTTGCAGTTTTTTCATGTCGTGATTTTTGGGATTTATCGATGTATTTTTTACAATATTGGCAATAATATTGATTTTTATTAACATTATTGTTTTCTGGCTGGTGTTCATTCTCCCCCATTTATTAGGAAAAAAAATTACTTGTGGTGATGAGTGGTGTCTCGACCGCTCGACCTCTGGTATGAAAGCCTACTTTACCAATTACTAGTACCATAAAATTCAGCGATTCATTGGCATTTTATTTCATTGGCATCTTCAAATAGAGTTTTGAGTTGCTAAGTTTATTACTATTAAGAGGTCATTATTTTTGGTGGTCAGTGCAGTTTGTTTATTCGTTCATCAATCACTGTCTCGTTAGCCAGTGTAATTCACCTGTTGACTGATAGCTGCTGCTGGGCTTTTGATAACCTATACAAACAATTTACTCAACAAAGTAGGAAAGCATGTGAAACTGAAATTTCAGCCTTTATTTGTTATTTGTGATTACATCCAGCAGTCAAATGATTTCATTTCAATCGTTGCCTCAATTTACAATCGTCACGATTTTTTGTATATTTTCCTGTCATCTGAAACTCGGGTCCCCAGGGCGAATCACTATTAAAGCCGTGAAACTACATCGAAGTACCAATGACGTAAGCCGAAAGCCGTTACCACTCTCCGCAAAATACATTCGTTACCGTAATCCAACTGAATTTTTATGGAATATATGTAATGAAATTTATCAATGAATCGGTCAAATGAAACATTTTCTTTAGAATATGTAAAATGTGCATGGATTCAGCGTAAATTCAAATCAGCGAAATTAATATAATAATCAACGATTCAGTGATTCAGCGATGTTCGGAACACCCCCAAAACAATGCACATCTGACTCCAATTCTATATAAATTGTCATCCGATTCTAGAAACGTTTTCGTATCAATCATGGCAATTGCGCAATATAAGTATAAGGCTCGCACTTAAACTTCTTTTAAACCCTTAATTCGGAATGTGTACGATGATAGGAGACCTCAATGATAGGAGACGTTTGACTGAAACACTTTTGGATTCCTCGTTAGTCAAAATTACAAATCAACCGACTGATATCGGACCAGCAATAACTTCAAAAACTGATCAAGTTAACTGACTGATCTTAATCTTGGATTTGTAAAAACTGCAAATATAATGCAGTAAACCGACCTAGGTAGATAAATCTGCGCAAGTCAACCGACCTAGGTTACAATATTGTAGCCTCGGTCAGTGTATGCAGATAAATCCGCGCAAGACAACCGACCTAGGTTACGATATTGTAGCCTCGGTCAGTGTATGCAGATAAATTCGCGCGAGTCAACCGACCTAGGTTACAATATTGTAGCCTCGGTCAGTGTTCCACTGATGAATCATACATTTGCCTCAACCTAGTCTGCCAGGTTACTTATCGCTTTGTCTTTATCCTGACCCAATCATAACCGTATTTCTTTTTTTTCAGCTTTACAACTGATTCCACGAATTTAATAATTCCATTTTCGAATAATAATGTGTTTAAACTATATATACACACATTACACCAGATATTTACGCTAAAGATGGTCTTAACATTTGGAGATGTATCGTCACCCGCTCTCGCAAAAAAGCCATGGATATGACTGCAGATCAATATGATTCACAATATCCACAGAAGCCGTCGCAACGATTAAACAATGTCGGTACATGGATGACATCGGAGATAGTGTGCATACCGTTTTCGATTAGGAAGATGCATATTTATAATCGATCAAATTTTGGAATCGGGACATTTCCAGATCAAACATTGGTACTCGAATGCACGATTATCGGGCCGGGAGGAGGAAGACAACGTTGAGAAAGTGCTCGGAGTCATCTGGTATCGAGACGAGGATAAGATTCCATTCATATGTCCATACCGTCCAGCGTCACACTACCTCTTACGAAACGATGTATAACAGCGATTATATCAGGAATTTATTATATATTCGGGTTTGGTACGCCTGTCATTGTTAAAATGGAAAATTGGATCGCTGGAATTATGGCGGGAAAATATTGTTGGGATCAACCGATACCAGAGAAGATGCAAGACAAATGGCTAAGATGGATCGAGGAAATTGGTAAGCTAGAAACACGGAAATTTGATCGACGTCTGACTCCAGCAAATGCTGTGTCAGATCCAGACTGTGTCATTTTCTGCGATGCATCAGATGTCGCTTTCGGGAGCATTGCATATTTACGTTGGATATGTGGAGACGGAAGTATGGAGATAAAGTTTGCGTTGGCAAATTCGAGGATTGTGCCTTTTCGTGCGATAAGTCTTCCACGAAAAGGACTACAATCAATGGTATTGGGCTGTAGAATTTGAGACTATCAAGATTGAATCGAGACTCGAGATCAAGAATGTTCACATTTTCACCGATTCGATGATTCCCTACAAGTGGATTCAAAATGATTCGCGTGTATTTAAACATTTGTTGCGAATAGGGTCGGAGAAATTCTGTATAAGACGGAGCGCAGTTATTACAGCCAATGTCCGTCAACTGAGAATTTGACCGATTTATTAGCCGTGGAATCAATGAATCCGATTTAGATGTTCGCTGGGTAAGTGGACCAGAATTTCCGCATCAACCGAAAGATGTTTGGCCAGTGTCGTATCCTACCGAAATAACCGAAATGAATTATTCCGAACAAAAACCAGGGTAAACGTAATGGTCACAAAACCGAGATTAGAGATAAACGCGCTGCAGAAAGTTAGCATGTTGAATCGTCTAATGCGCCTCGTTGCAATGATCCTTCGATTTGGGAACAATTTGCAGTCGAGAGTTCGGAATAAGAAAGAACAAATTCAAACAGGAGAAGTTACTGCAGCCGAATTGAAGTGCGCCAAAAAGCACAATCGTGAAATTGGCACAAACCGAATTCCGAAATCGGGAATATTAAGTGGAATTTAGAAAATTATCGCCGTTTCTAGATTCTGCAGGGATTATCCGAGTGGGAGGTCGACTTGGAAACACCGATGTAGCATATGATCAGAAATCCCGTTATATTACCAAAGGATCATTTCATATCGAAACTTATCGTGGATCATCAGCATCGATATGGCCATCCTGGAGTTGCAGCGGAACGTTCGTTATTTTCACCTGTCTTGCGACAGTGTATTGCGATATCGTGCTGGATTACTCGCCACAGGAATTTATTCAAATATTTCCACGTTTCCTATCCGTAAGAGGAAAGCCAGAATCGACGTTGAGTGACAACGGGTCACAACTAGTAGCTGCACAGAAGTAAATTCGTGTCTGGTGCGCAAATCTTGAAATCTTGGGGCAGTTCATTACACCGTTAGGACCGCAAGGAATATCGCAGAAGAACGGTTGCGCTGAAGCGTTGGTGAAATCGTCAAAGGGAAGTTGAAAATCGGGAATGTGAATCGGTAACTTTTCGGGTTTAAGTATCAGTATTCATCGTTTCATGTATTAATTTTAAAATTTTTTGAATCACGTTAAGATATTACAACATGGTCGATGGGGAAATATTAAAATTATTGGCATACTCGGTGAGTATTTGTACTATTTGTTGCTTTAATTCGGTAATTTTATATAATGGTATAATGACATGGGAAATATTCCGTAGGTAGTATAATAGTATAATGTAAAATCAGTTAATAAGAGGAATAATTCATTCAAATTAAGGCAATATAACAT
The DNA here is from genome assembly GCF_964204645.1 of Tubulanus polymorphus. Classification (NCBI taxonomy): domain Eukaryota; kingdom Metazoa; phylum Nemertea; class Palaeonemertea; order Tubulaniformes; family Tubulanidae; genus Tubulanus; species Tubulanus polymorphus. The sequence continues at coordinate 16,619,824 of NC_134028.1, read as the reverse complement.
GATTCAAGATAAAGGTGATTTTATTGCGCAATCCTTTCGCACTTTAGTAGGACTTTATTCACACAATTTAGAGGCCCTCCGTACATTCATGAGGAATAAACAATACACACCAATTGCTGACACTCACCTGAGACTTCTTTCGGATACAATAAGAGTAATCCACGACACAACCAACGACCGTCGCAGTTAAACATGGTGTGGCTTACTTGTCAATCACTTACTATTCCTAATGTATCCGTACGCACTAGTTCAAAATCGGACTCGAATAACTAAATATGGAATTCAAGACGTCCATACTGCATAAATGACGTAAAATTCAAACATGATAATAACCATTAAAACCATTTTCCGTGGAGGCATATAGTAAAAATGAAAAATAACTCGCATATACTGAAATACACGCATAGAAAACAACGCCGAAACTACGAATGACAATGGGCATGCTGCAGTTACGAAGCCATAGAATGAAAACTAGGCCAGATATCTTCACATTTTTAAGTTAACTTGGAGGGGGCGTTTATGCGCACAGTTCCTGAAATGTTTGAATTTTGCGAAAATATTAACGAACTTCAAAGTTGAGTACACATCTAGCATTGTTGCAAATTGGCGGTATTAATCTTAAATAACCGAAAATAGTTTTAGATCGTAGTCGGATCGTCGATACAAGATGACGGCTTTTTGAATCGCAGTTACAGTACCTAGAGGGTCCAGGGGTTAGATTTAGAGGGTCCAGGGGATTAGGGATAGGTGATCCATTAAAATAGGGAAGGTTAGGTTAAGGCAATAATTAGTAGAAAAGTTGCGACGTTGGCAGTTGCCTTGTGGCCGATTGCTTAGAGCGCTACGCTAGCACACACGACCTTGCGTGAGAGAATCTAGTCTTCATATTATTAATACTAAACTCATTAGGCAGATCGAACTCGTGACCTACAATGTATTTGGCAATCTTCAAAATAAGCAGCTGCCTGGAGATTCACAAACGTTGGAAAGATAAAACCCCTAGATTAAAAGTTAAAAATCAAATCGAGAATTTATTCAAAAAATTGAAAAGACTCGACGTTTCGATCTCACTTTAGAGGTCATCGTCAGGTGTGTCCTCACATCTATAATATAAGCGGCTAGGCGTCAACTTTGTAACGCGTAATCTCCGTTCGTGTGGCTTCGATTACCCGTTGAGTGGTATGGATTGAAAGGGGATGGTCTGATCTGTGTTTTAGAATCGATTTCGTCCCGATACGATAAAGTTAAGGTAGACTTTTGGACCATTTAAGTTTGGACGCTCCGCGTGACGCCACTGTGCGCGATGATCAAAACAAATATTTGAGCGTCAGCTGTTGCTCGGTTTTTGTAAAGCGTGCTCGACTACAGAGACGCCGATGACCTCAATTCATCTCTCTGCCTACAGAGTCGCGGGTGACCTCGCAGGGAATCTAATAGTAGAGACTTTTGGACCATTTAAGTTTGGACGCTCCGCGTGGCGTCACTGCGCGCGATGATCAAAACACACATTTGAGCGTCAGCTGTTGCTCGGTTTTTGTATAGCGTGCATGACTACAGAGACGCCGATGACCTCAATTCATCTCTCTGCCTACAGAGACGCGGGGAATCTACTGTGAGCATCGGCTGTTGCTTGCTTTTCTACAGAGACGCAGGTGACCTGAATTCGCCACTGTCTGGGGAATCTAATAGTGGAGATTACTGTATGTATTCGAGCTCACCACTGCGCCACTTCCTTAACAAAGAAAAGCGTGCCAATCCATTCTTCTAAGAATCACCGAGATTTAATAGCCTGATTTGTCATTGTTGTCGGATTGAAAGGTATGAAAGAGCGTCATTCATTGACAGTCACACCATTCCAGTTCCGTCGTCTCCAATTTCCCTTACGCCCCTGTTTTGCCATGACAGTTAACAAAGCACAGGGCCAAACATTCAGATACATTGCACTGGACTTCCGGGATTCACCATTCACACATGGCATGCTCTATGTTTCCCTTTCCAGAGTCAAGGTACCCATGATCGTGTTACAGTACTCACCCCTCAAATACAAACCAAAAACATAGTTTCGACGAAATATTGAAATACTTTTTCTCTTCTTTGATATTTGTTTCTAATGCCTGACTTATAGCGTAGATTTCATATCGATAAATATATATTATATTATTTTTATCCGCACCTTAGTGTTTATTATATTCTACCCGTCCGCGTACTGTGCTACATGATAAAAGTTGGCCGGGTCAAAACAAGAACTCACTGCAGGCTTCAAAGCAGGTAATTGTAGGGATGCTGCACTGTTGATAGAATTGGAGCAGACCCGTCATGTTTCGAATATCAATTGTTTTTAACTTGAAAAGGGCTATGGGCATGTTCGACGAGTATGTTGCATGCCTTTTTTAATCACCGTTAGAACAAAACGTAATTTCCTAATACAAATGCTCCTTAACAATCTCAAAAGTTCGTTTACGAAGGAAAACGCTATATTCGGCAAGGCCCCCTTCCGCTTGGAAATAATAATTTTGGTTTCAGGTTGTTTCATTTGTTTCATTTGATTCAGTCGAATAACTTCCAAGCGAAGCAATAAGTTAGTTGATCGACTGAATCGATTCAATGAATCGCTGTCGTAAACGCGTAGATCTTACTAAATCAGATTTACTTTAAAAAACAATTTCGTGTACGTGATTTCGATCTCAATTTAGTAATTCGACCGTTCGTAAAAATGCCCTTTCATGAAAATAAAGTGCACCTTAAGTGCACTTTAGAAGTGCATTTTAAAGTGCACTCAAAAGTGCACTGAATTGAAACAAAGTGCACTTTCCCCTAAAGTGCACTTTATAAGTGCACTTTGAGTCTATTCTGAAGTGCACTCAAAAAGTACACTCATACTGCACTGAATTGGAAAAAAGTGCACTTCTTTTAAAGCACACTTTAAGTGCACTTTTAGTGTAATGAACTCAATGAGTGTACGTTCTGCGTGCACTTCTCTGCACGGAAAAAATCCTGAAAACCTATTAAAAAAAAATTGAATGCCCAATTTCATTTATGTTGTCTCCATTATTAATATATATATATCTTTATTCGTAACAATGTTACAAGTTGAAAAATAGAAAAGTAAGAAGGCAAAAACGCATATTTTTACTATTTAGATCAATGGCCTAGGGGCCAAGGAACATAGACATTAGGTAATTATTTAAGAGCGGTGGTTTCAACTATTATCATGAATTAATCATTTTGATAATAACATATACATTATTTTGAGGAAAATAATAGACTTTGACATTATGAAAAATATTACATTTCTACCGCTAAAGTGTGAACAATATCATTAATTTCATCAGAAGTAATGCCCAGACCATTTGATCGTATGCTTTCATGACGAAGACAGAGAAAATCTTTGATGGCATCACTTAACATTAACAATCGATCTGGAGTATGTATATAACAGGAAAGATCGGAGTTAATTACAGTGCGTTTGGGTAAAGAGTAACTGATGAGATTAATGGTATCACACACTGCTGATCCACTTCCATTGAGTACTAAAAAGCCACATATACGTTGAAGCCTGTTTGTGCTCAGACAAACTGAACGTAAAAAATTGACAGTCCTCTGTTGGAGTTGCATATGAATTGGATTGTCATCACAAATTAAAGGCAAAAGATTTGAGTGCGTTCTGTATGGGATATTTAAGACTTTTCTGATGGTTTTTCTCCACGTAACATAGAAAGATTTTACTAAGGGACTGTCCAGATTCCACAGAGTACTACCGTAAACACTCATACAGTAAGTTTTAAATAGTCTATATCTAATATATGGTTGTATGGATTTAAATTCAAAATCTACAGAATGCGCTATAAAAATGAATGCATGTCTACATTTATCATCTTCATTTTGTACATTTATAACAACATTAGTTTTAAATGGTAACTTGATATAACTCTGGTTCTTTATAATAAGTTCTTTAAAATCATTGATACGGTTATCAATAGAAAGCTTTAGGGAGTTGTGTCCTATGAATGAGCCTAAGTGTTTAGCATTCTGTGATAGTTTTAACTTTTGACCTTGGAAATCAATAGTTGGAATAAATTTTTACGGGGATCATTATCACATGGGAAATATACGAATTCTTATTTACTGGGATTGAAGGCAACATTATAATCTTTTGCAAACTTTTCGCAAATTTTTAACATTTGTGTCATTGCTGTTCTACTGGGCGCAAGTAAAGTTAAATAATCGGCATATTCAAACGCACCAAAAAACTCTCTGGCTATATGACAACCAAGACCTCGATTACGTAATTTAAGAAGTAAGTTATAAATGTAAACGGTAAAAAGTAAAGGAGAAATCACGCCCCCTTGTTTTACTCCATTCATAATAGAAAATTCCACAGAGAACGACTGGTTCCATCTGACCCTCATGACTTGTTTCCGATAAGAACTGAAAATGAATTTAACCATTCTAGGACACATTCCTCGTTTCAATAGTGTATTGAAAAGAGTTGGATAATGAACACGGTCGAAAGCACGACTTGCGTCCAGTAGAACATCATATACATTAGATCTTCTTCTATTATAGTAATTGATTACTTCATTAACGATAAACGTGCATTTAGTTGTGGGAGTGACCACTTTTGAATCCAAATTGCATATTGCTAGTTTGGAGGCTTCTGTTACATTTGTTTATGATTATCCAGTCGAGTAATTTACTAAGCGGACTGTTTAAAGCAATAGCACGATAATTATCAGAGTTACGATGAGATTTACGTTTATCTTTAACTATGGGATTGACCGTTATCAGATTCATATTCTTGGGTTTGTAGTTATTACGCAGCATAATATTGTAAAGATTCAAAATGTGCCGAGTGAGCAATACTGGTGCGTGATATAGGTGATCTGTTGTCAAACCCATCGACCCGTCAGATTTACCGCATTTAAGCTTAGCCATGGCCTTCAGTAATTCATCGTGTGAAATTAGAAAATAGTCAGGATCATGGTTAGACCCATTTTCTTTTCTATTTTGGACAATATGTCAGTTTCATCGTCATCACTGTATGGGAGAGATGTATATAGTTCTTGATATTTTTAGCAAATAAATTAGCGATATTTGCATCCCCATAAGTGTTATCGATGTTAGGTAATTTCTTGCAGTTACCGCGAGTTTTTCTGATTTTTTTGTATTTCGGACCAGAGATTTCTTTCGTTATTGAGGGTAAAGGCGGTGGCAATGTTATCAGCAATAAAATTTTCTTGGCGTTTTGTGGTACGAACAATGTCATGGTATCTCTTACGTGTATTTTTTTTTTAATTTCAAATACTGGACCAATTGTTGGACAGTTATTGTCTTTCCATAAGTTGTGCCAGAATATTGCCTTTTGTCTATGGGCTTTAACAATAGCATTCCATCCAGGCATACATGTTTTTCTAAATTTGCATGGGATACATTTGTTAGCGGCATCAATGCAAGCTTTAACGATACTGTCATGATAGATTTCAATACATTGATAGTGTTGCTGACATTTAGGGTCTTGACAAGAAGCAATATCAGGAGTGATAGAAATACTATTTAACCTATATTCTAAAAACTGTCGGTAGTTATCTGAATGGTATACAGTAGCTTTCTTCCAGTTATTTTTCGTTAAAATATTGGTAGTATCATTATCAAGATAATATTCACAACTAAGTGAAACCTCATGGACAAATGTAAATGGTCAGAAAAATTGTCAGGGTCGTTTAATGTTTTGTGGCTATTAACATAGTTAAAGAGGTTTTCTGACAAGATAAAATGGTCAATAGTTGATTTAGCCCCATTGCAACTGCTTAAAAACGTGAATTGAACTTGACTAATATCAGATAGAAGGGGACTACATAACGATTCATTCTTGATAAAATCTAATAGATGGCGCGTGTGTAGAGAACAGGAGCGTCCAAAATCAGTGTTGAAATCTCTACCAATCATAATTTTATCAATGCAATGATAATCAGCTAAGTGTATAATTCCATTTAGTAACATACGGTATTCGTTAGCATTTTGAGTATTCCAGGTATCACAGTTCATATAAACATTGATCCACAGCTAGATTTTCGTAGTAACTGAAAATGTTTCGTAGTATTTAGAAATGTTCTTAATGTTGTTTCCGTATGCGTGGGGGTTACGCTAAAGCCGTCAGACAAGAACGTACTAGTAGTAAGAATTACGAAAGTTCTTGTTTGATGCTTTCATCTACCAACGCAAACCATAAATCAGTCTATAAACAACAATTCTTTCTCGGTTCTTCTGCTGTGAGATCTGGCAAACATTCAGAAAATCTTTAAATAAAACTTTTAAATAGTTGGAACCATATTTGGTTGGGTCGGAACAATGGAGTGTATTTATAATGAGGCTCGTGAAGGGATCACGCTGATACTTGATGATATTCCCGGCTACTTTCCGTAAAAGGAAAAACCGGAAGTTTAGGAAGATGTGGTTGTTTTGCTTATCCTGTATTAAAATAGAATTAGTTAAATTGTAGATAAAATAATTAGTATAAGTATTTCAAATAATAAGGGGTTGGAACGATGACGCTAAAAAGAAACAGTTGTATTGGTTTTTGGCTGGCCCGGCCCTAATCTTATTTAATGATCTTCGAATTGATCAGGGAACCGATGCGACCGGTGGCAAAGTTGTCACTCCCTGGGAAAATATTGTCCGTGCGTTTTGCGCGCAATTTAGCCCCACCTCGTGGGCTTTGGTCAAGGAGTCGGCTTTGACGACGATGCGACAGGGGGAGACACAACCGGTCGATAGGTTTGCGGAAGAGATTGATCGTGTGGCCTCGAGTTTGAAATTTTCGGACCACCAGAAAAAGATGTTACTAATTAACAACTCTCGCCCTGACATCTCTGTCTACCTGTTGTCACAGCGTCCGACGACATTCAGGGATGCATGGGAGGCAGCCAGAATGGCGGAGCATATCGAACAACGTAAAGCTCTTTCGTCTCCCAAGGTATCGCAAATTGGGACCGAACCAAATAACGCGATGGGTGATGTTATGGCTGAATTACGGGACATGTTCCGCCAAATTATGGACATCCAGAAGTCTACCCGTACTCAGCGGAATGATAGAGCCACATTTTATAGCGAAAGCCGCCCGTTACAAAGGTCACAGGATGGCCAGGTGGTGTGCTTTCAATGTCACGCCCCTGGTCATTACGCCAGGAATTGCCCGACGTGGCGTTACGACCAACAAAGGTCACCAAACCGGGACGCATTTCAGCGTGATAATCGCCGTCCCCAAAATGCTAGTAGGGGTCAGTTTCGGCCACAGAATATTGGGCGTGGCTCCCAAGGGGCTAATCGAACATTTGGTCAGGGAAACGACCGGAGACCTCATCCTATGGACCGATAAGGGTGGGGTCGCGCAATGAATGGTCAACTGAGCCCTCGCCGGACTCGTTAATAAGGAGTGATTATTGGTGGGATGACACATATTCGGGTTATCATAGTTATGATGATGACAGTCCGGTAATTGATGATTATATTTTTGATGATGATGATGATGATGATTATTTAGAGGACGATAGGGATGATATATTTGACATGTCATTTGATCAGGGCGACATGCTAGCTGATTCAGTTGACGATTATTTTGGACCTGAGGAAAATTGTACTGCGTATTACTTTCATAACAATGAGTCTCTGAATTTAGATAGGTTTGCCGGCCATCACACTCCTTCATGGGGTGCTGATGACGTTTATGACATTCAAGATCGTAACTTTGGGGATAGCTGGAGGGACAATTCCCAGTTGTCGTTAGATGGAAATTTTTATATGGATCAGGGATCCAATTTTGAGGACATCTGGAGGGACAATTCCCAGTTGTCGGCTACTTACGAGCATATAAAAAGACACAGGAGGGTTACGTTTAGCGATCCGGTTAAATTGCAGGAGGTACGTGCTGATATGGCGTGCTCGGGTGACAATATTAGTATTGATAGGTCACACCCTAGAGGGGTCAATGGTCCGACGGATTCGGCAGAAGATGACCTTTTTAGAGATAGGAAGTCTCATTTAGATTGTCACGAAGGCGCTTTTGATCAGTATAGGTACCCAGCAACCTCCGAATCAGCAATACAATGTGATCTTGTGTCATCAGGTTCAAGTAGTAGTAATAATTCACGATCGGAATGTCTTAATGATCAGAGTAATATGGAAACTATTTTGTCAAAGATATCTAGTCAGGAGTCAATGTCGGAGAATTTGTGTCACTCGTTTGAAAGAGGACAGCACTTTCCTGTCACCTCAAATGCCAGCAGTTTCCACCATCCAGTTGGGGATGGAATGTCCCATGAACAGGACAGAGGTCAAGTTGTCCTCACGTCTAAACCGAATATGCCAATCAACGAAAATGTTGGGATAGGAGATTCGAACTCCGATTGTCAACCAACTATTCACTGTCATGAACAACTTCCACTTATTACGACGACTTTAGGTAACACGCCAACCAACGACATAGGGTCTCTTTCTAGTCATAATAATCCTATTGAACAAGAGGTTTATTCCCCGTCAATCATGGCAACTGTCGCTAACCGAGTGACAGGTAGCCATTCGGGGACACCGTTAAGTATTTTGATCGAAACGGGCGCCGAAATCTTTGTAATATCGAACGATTATTTTACGACTCATCCTCAGATATCAAATGGCCCTTTGCAGGTCGGTCAATTCCAATCTGCCCGTGGGGTAGATGGAACTAAATTTGACCTGAGAGGAGTTATTTCTGTGGATTTTGTGTTAGGCAATTTGGAAATTACGCACTCTATGTACGTGGTAGACGGTATCACGTCCGATGTAATTCTTGGAGCTGATTTCTTAGAACAAAACCAGGCAGTTATCGATTATGCTAAAAAGGCTCTCTTGTTGCCAGGCGCCGACATAATTTACTTTAGTAATGATGTCATTTTGGGGAAATCTTCGTCGGTTAAAGTCACGCGTATGACTGTTATTCCCCCTTCATGCGATGTCACCGTAGACCGTAAGTGGCTAATTGACAAGTCTCAGTCATCGATTGCAGCCTTTGAGCCTGTACTTTATTTGAGAATGCGTGATCTCATGAGCGCAAGGTCAGTTGTTAGCGTCATGCCATCAAGGCATAGGCTTCGAGTCACGAACCCTACGTCACGATTCGTCACCCTCTTTGAAGATACGTGTCGTAGTGATTCGTGGACAGATGGGTGGTCACTTGACCGATCACTCAAAACAGAGGCGAAGTCAGGACAGCTTCCTCGGCCACCGGAGGTGTCTATCACACATGTGGAAGACCCTCAGACGTCAGACGAAATTTGTAAGTATAATCGAATTATTTAGAGTTTGGATCAAGATGCATACGTCCTATTGAAAATTATGAATTGTATACGGTAAGCGTCTCTTCAGTAAGTTATCGAAATATAATTACATAAGTGTTGTGAAACTGAAGTATATATAACGCATTGTTGCCAATGAGTTAACTCCTGATCTGGGTTTAATCTAATATAGGAGATAAAGACAACCATAAATAAAAGTGAATAATAGCTTGATTGTCGTGATATTGGTTTTTGATTGTCAGTTAGAAAAGAAAGAGTTATGAAATTTTTATATAATCTCTGTGTTTTTATTTGATTGCAAGGTACCCTTATCGGATTTGTGAAGATGAGACCGTCGGGATATGACAGCACTACGATGGAAGAATGTCTTCTTCTGTCAACCGCAATAGATGTTGACGGGTACCCCCCTGATAGTGACCATATGGAGATGGGGACTTGTTGGGAGGTATCCTGAAACTCTATTCGACGCAACTGATAGTATGATAAACCAGCAACTGGTATGCTCTGGTCGAGATGAGTGATATTAATTTGCCGATTCGTCAAATAACGAAGAAACGGAGCGAATATACGACATACAACAGCGAACTTTGGGCGCTGGTTTTAACGGGATGGAATCATGCTCGATGATTAGTCATGCGATTCTGGCCATTGTTAGTGGTGTTTGTCACTCTCGAAGACCTGTTATATACTCACAAACTTAAGTGATGAAGGGTGGACAAAGACACCTGGCCAATGCGATACGAAATATGAAGAAAAGTGATAATTTCCGTAGACATTTTAACGGAGTAAAGTCGAGTGTGTTCAAGATGGCTCCCGTGTAGTTACATTAACATTCGATGGAATGTTGTTCGCTCAAGCCGTAAGATGCGAATACATTACTGTTCCGTTTCTATATTAACTGTGGAGAAAAGACTCCGATATAGTAACCGTAGTACTATAGCGTCTATGAATAGCGAGCAAGTATCAGCTGAACATAAATGCGTTTTGCCGTACTATCAACGTAGCAGTACGCGCTCCGAGGAACTGCGGTTGATGACGTCATTCGTCCGTCCATGACGTACCTTGTTGTGTCTGGTAGCTGTTGCGTCACTTCGCGGTAAATTCTAAACTCTAACTGTGAACTGTTTTGTGCTTAACTTTCGACTGTTTAGTGTGCGGGGACAGCGGTCTCGAATGAACTTTTTTCCGATTGGGTATCCAGAACTTTAAATGCGGTTTTATGATAAACTATATCATGAACTTTAATATGCGTTGTAGTGTCGAACTCTAAGAAATAGATACTCGTTATAATGAATTGTTTACTAATGTTCTTTTTCAGGATTTGTTCTAGAGGTATCAGCGGGATATTCACGAGTTGGTTTTAATTCAAAATTTCGGGACGAAATTTAAACTGGATAGGGAGTGTTGATCCACAGCTAGATTTTCGTAGTAACTGAAAATGTTTCGTAGTATTTAGAAATGTTCTTAATGTTGTTTCCGTATGCGTGGGGGTTACGCTAAAGCCGTCAGACAAGAACGTACTAGTAGTAAGAATTACGAAAGTTCTTGTTTGATGCTTTCATCTACCAACGCAAACCATAAATCAGTCTATAAACAACAATTCTTTCTCGGTTCTTCTGCTGTGAGATCTGGCAAACATTCAGAAAATCTTTATATAAAACTTTTAAATAGTTGGAACCATATTTGGTTGGGTCGGAACAATGGAGTGTATTTATAATGAGGCTCGTGAAGGGATCACGCTGATACTTGATGATATTCCCGGCTACTTTCCGTAAAAGGAAAAACCGGAAGTTTAGGAAGATGTGGTTGTTTTGCTTATCCTGTATTAAAATAGAATTAGTTAAATTGTAGATAAAATAATTAGTATAAGTATTTCAAATAATTTAAGAATTGATAATCAATCACAATGTATTCCGAATCGTAGTTAATTATAATAATCAAAAAAGAAACAATGAATTTGTACTGTAATTAGAAAAGAAAACAAAGTTTTGAAAAGATATTTAATTTGAGTAATCTAGATGTTGTTTAAGAACAAATTGTTAATAACCGCTAATGTTTTAGAAAAAAATTAATTTGTGTTAAATGTTAAAACTAGCTGTCTGAAGTTTCTGTTGTCTGTATGCGCTCGTTGGTAATTCACAGACAATAGCTGCTCTCTCAACAACGACTAGCAAGGAGTGAGTAAATCACAACGCGTCATGACAGGAGGGTTGGAAGGAAAAAGTTAGTTTAGCAAATCAGTTTTGAAAATAATTTTAGATCAGCGAATCATTAAGGCCAAATTCTATATGACCAAAACAGTCATGACAGTAAGGTTGCTGCTCCTTGCCAAAAGTCGAGTGGGAGAGTCGGTATTTTAAGAATGCCGATTCTTTCTATAAAAGGGACCCGCATCTTGAGAGAGCAGTCAATCGGGAGAATCTGTACCTTAGTAAGACGAGTGTCGACAGCAGGACAGGAGAAGCTTCGGAACGATAGGGATTCATATAATAGGGATTAGGAAATCATTCTCAGGTTCAAGGTAAATAAAATGTATTATCTTCAATATTATCATCCGGTATTTCAGTTTATTCATTCGGATTCGTGCACGGACACGTTCTCTCGCCAGGGCCTTACTCAAGTATTTTAATAGATAACGATTAAAGAGAGGATTGTGACCGGTGTATCAACATTAACAAGGAGAATCACCGTTATTCAGCCATATTTACAATTTACAATAGTAATACGACTTTTCACATTTTTAGGTTTACAATAGTAATACGACTTTTCACGTTTTGTTATTTCTTCTTAGTCTTTACCTAATCAAGGTAAAGACTAAAGCACGGTTCAGGACTAGACAGCAGCCTGGAAGAAACAACAAAACGTGTATTGTCGGTTTCTAGCACGATTTCAGCGTTTTTCGGCAATTCCCTGAAATTTCAGTTGCTTTATTTCAGCGCTTTATTTCAGCGTTTCAGCTTTTTCAGCGAAGTTCAGGAACCCTAAATAATAATACATGTATATAGGGTCAGATGCAACTTCAAAACGTCTTACAAAATTAAGTAGGCCTAATCATATGAAAATTAAAATAAAGCATTACGTAGCATAAGGTATCACTGTTGCCCTATTTTTAAATAACGGACAAAAAACAATTATATGACTGTAGACAGATTCTCTAAAGTCATTAGTCAGTATATAAAATTACGTAAATTACGTAAGAAGGTGCACTTGACTACCAGTTTGCAAAATCAAATGCAGCGATTACAATGAAGGTTACATCATACTCATCCCTACAAATTTAATGTATGGATTTACTTTTTAGCTATGGATGATTTTGTTGGAGTAGTGGCAACAGTTTCAGAGTTAGAAATTATGGTACTGCATGTACTAGTAGGAGCAGTAGAGAGGACAATAGCACTGGCTACATTGTCATGAGATACATGAATAGTGATAGGTCCACATTCAAGGAAGTAATCTTTTAACAGATCAGGGTTATCTAATAAATGAGTCTTGGTCAAAGGAGTAAGGAAATTAGACAGGGTCTCATCAAAACTCCTTATCTTATGATTCATAACATTCAAGAAAGCACAGGTGGTGGATTTCAGTCGAGAATGTAACTGTTTCATTCCACAGTTGCTGCATTTCAAAATGTTGCAACCAGTTCTTGAGATTTTAGTTTTGCAATTGTTACAAGAATATGACTTAGAGACTTTAACTTCTTTAGTTTCACCTGTAATAACTTTATCCTTAGGTATCTCTATTTTAAAATTCAAACGAGGTAGATCTTGAACTTTGGTAATAGATGATGAAGGTGTAGAAATCTCTCTGATATGGTCACCCAATAAAATTAATTCCATCGAATGTGTTTCATCAGCTATAGTGAAGGACTGTTTGTCCATTTGTGTACCACGAACATCAATACGTTTAATTCCAGAGTATTCACCAACTACAGAAGCAATGATGTTTAGCTGAAAACAGATGATAAAAAAATTGCTTAAGAGAGAAGGTATATGAACCAAACAATTAACAACAATGCATAAGAAACAATGATTATACATGAAGAGCCAGCTGTAATTCAGATTTGGAAACAATGCACAAATGTGGGTAGATTGCGCCATATGTTCAAAATGATAAATAGGCTATAATAGCTAATTTTAGGGAAATGAAATGGGTTATGAAATACCTTTATGAAAAGGGAAGATTCATTAATTCATTGTGTGATAGCAAACCAAGATCGTGAACAAAATGTTCTAAGTGACAAGAAAATTTATGGAGAGAAATGTGACGCAAATAAAAGGTGATGACAGAGGGATGGATGGATGATGGCTAATTCCATAACCTTACAGCTCAGCTGATATTAGATCACAGTGGAGCTAAAAACAGAAGGTTTAGTACATTGAAGGATCTGATTAAACTGACACGTATTGGGAGTGATTTACCTTCTGATTTGAGTTTATACGATCTTTAATATGTTGGACTGTCACAATCTCCTTTGCGCATAAGCATTGTAGTTGAAGGAAAGGTGCTTTTTGACCACCGACACAGATGATTGTTTTCCATATTTTACATCATATGTTGAAGAGTCACGAAATCCAGGTACTAAGTCAACGTTTTGCAAAGCAATAGGAGTTGAGTGGGCCTCTGCATTTTTGACTTGTCAGCATGGAAAAATACTGCAGGATGAAACTCGTTCTCAGACGTCTGAATCAAAGCGTTGAAAAAGCGAACGTTATAGCGAGACGTTTTCATTGGGAAAGTATCATGGACGTATCCCTCAACATTAGACATCCTAAAATAAATATCCACAGCAATAGAGGTTAATGTGTAATGCAGTTTTGAAAATTAATAAATTATATAGGAAAATTAATAAATCATATAGAAAGCAAACTAGGGGTTCAGGGACATGATACCCACTTTGGGAAGACATTTGAAATGTTCAACAATCAGAAAATTTCAATATTCAATGTCCCTTGGTGAATATATACTGAAACCAATGACCTTGAAACTCAGCACAATCATATAAAAGGTCACGAGATACAACTTTGCAAGTGATTGTGTGAACAAAATATGCCTAGGTATTAATATAATAAGGAAATCAATGCCCTCTGTTGACCATATACAAAAACTAATGACATTAAAACTAACTACAATAATAGAACATGTCATGATTTACAAGTTTGTAATTGAAGTGAATAGATGTAAGCGTCTTCAAAATAACTTGAAAACTTCAAAAATGTGTAAAAGGTGATGATTTTGGTGAACAACATTGACCGCCAGTTGGCCATCATGATTCTGAGCGGCCAATTTTTGGGCCAAGGATGTATCTAGGGTAGATACATGTATAAAATAAATATCAAGACAATTGATAGGGGCCTATAGATTAATAGACAATTTATAGAATTTACAAAACTTGCAAAATAACTGGATTCACGGATGGATAGCCGAAAAGTGAGCGCAATAGCCTGCTGGGACGGGCCAAGTGGGCAAAAAAGAAACAATGGAAAATACAATACAAAGTTTTAGCAAAGCAATAGCAAAAGATTACAATGAATTTTAGGAAATGTAAGAATTACCTCTTGCTGTTCTTTGCACTTTAATCAGAACAATTAAGAATACAGAACAACCTGTAAAAATAATTGAAAAACATGATATTGAAGCTGTAGTAGGCCTAAAGTATAACTATTCAGAGTGAGATATGGGTCAATTGAGTAACAACGATGGTTTAGAAAGATGAACAGGTATGACGATTACAAGATGTTTCATTCACGAACCGAGTGTTCCATGAGGGGCGAGATTAGGTTTAAAAAAAAAAACATAGTTTTTCAGCGGCGTAGCTACCGGTGCGGTTGGTCTGACATATGTCGGACCAATAATTACCAAGGTGGTTCTTCTGATTTGTTCATATTTAATTTTTGCAGGTTTGAAAACTCCTTAGAATGCACCAAATAAGTACATAGCCAATTTTCAAAAGTTTCTGCTGCCTTCGGCTGCCAATTGACGTACGCTCCGAACCCTTTAGCGCTTATGCAATAATTTATTTATATTATATGTCGGACCAATAATTATTTGGTTGCTACTCCCCTGGTTTTCTAGTTTGCTGTTTGGGGTACTTACCTCATTAAGGTCTTAGGCCTAACAGAGTGCCAAAAAAGTCGTGGACAACAACTGAATACCTGATTTATTCAAGTTCTGTACCAATTAGAAGGATTGGAAAAGAGTCTCCTTTAATCCAGTTGAATGAGAGAGAAAATCCTCCATTTTGTGAATTTCTAGAATATTTACATTGTCACCATGCCTACGAAATGAAGTTATTTTTCTTGAGGGGTCTCAACAACTAAATCAGGGTGGCGTAGGCATGGTAACAATGTTCACATTCAAAAAATTTCACAAAATGGAGGAATTTCTCTCATATTCAACTGGATTAAAGGAGACTCATAGTGAATTGTTTTAGGGCCTAATTTGAACAGAACTGGTGGAATGATATTGGATATTAAGTTGGTGTCCGCGATTTTTGGCATTCTGTCATGACATAAAAGAGGTACGTACCCCAAAAAGTAATTAAGCAAAATATCCCAGAAAAACAGGTCTCATCCATTAATAAATGGATTATATTTCGAAATTTACGTGTGTGTAGGTTGCTGGGCCAAAAAAGAGAAAAGTGACTCTATGATTTGAAATTTTAACAATATATCTCCATGCCTACCAAATGAAGTTTGGTATGAAGTTGTAGGCATGTATACACGTATTGACCTTGTTAAACATTCAAATCAAGGAGTCACTTTTCTCTTTTCAACCCCTTCAATGAAGACTTTTTGGCAATATTTCAATACAATAATGGATTAAAAATCGATGTTTTGGGTCAACTGCCAGTCCTTTCTGGGCCTAATAAGACTTTTATCTGGTAGGCCTTGTTGAAATAGACATTAGATAGATTGCAAGTACACATTTTGATTCGCCGGTGAGAACGACTTGGGTAGGAAGTACCAATAAAAATACTAGAGACAGAGTACGAGTTAGTAGGCCTATAACTATATGGGTTACTATATGTATAGGCCTAAGCAAATATAGGCTTTTTTTCTGTACACAAAAGTCAAACAACCAAAAAATATTTGGCTAATGAGGGAATGAATCGATACAACTTCATAGAGCTTCTAACACAATCTTACCTGGTCTTATGACTGTTGACAGCTTTTAAAGTTGATAGAATACGACTACAAGTAGGATAGAAAATGTGCTCAGCTGAATCGAGGTACCGGCGGTAAAAACGTGATACACACGCGCTAATAAATATAGCCAATTATAGCCAAAGGCACACGTGGAATTAACGTGGGTTGATTGACATTAGTTCGTGTACTCACCACGAAGGTCAAGGTCACAGAATTATCGGAGCAAACCCCTTTTGACAGGTCGAAACTTAGTTAAACCATAGAACTATAAAACAAGAAAGTTGAAGTTTGACCTCAGTGTGGCGGCGCCAATATATGTGGCAGCAATGGCTACGGATTGCGCTAGGAGATAGGACGATGATAAGTTGATGTCCTAAGATTTTCAAAATTGTAAATGACAAATAAAAATGAAACGTGAAAGTAATTTAAGTTTACCTTTATTAGAACGATCGATAAGGTAGAAATAAACTAGTTCTTAATATAAGTTAACCAATTCCAACACAAGCTATCCGTAAATATAAATGAGTGTCAAAATTCAAATACTTGTGGAGTTGACGTGCACAATGTCCTAAGAAAATCCTAAGGGAAAATGTACAATTATGCATCAGATTGACATAACAGGTTTGTTTATAGATAGGAAAATTGAAAAATATTTCATTCCATCTATCAATTAGTATAAACTACACTATAACATGTATGTTTCTTGAGGATGCGCAATAATTAATTAACAAGTAAACTTCAATGGAGACAAAAAAAGGAAACAAAAATTATTTACAATGTATTACCGTAACTATACAGATCAGACTGAAAGATGAACATAATGTAATATATGTACTGATAAATCAGATAAAAAGTATTTCAAATTGAAAACATGAATAAAGCGTATGGACGTATTCTTAGTTTGATATGTACATCTTGTTTGCTGGATTGTAGATGTCTGTCAGATGAAACTTAAGACAAGATATGTTCCAAGTCAGCAAGAAGTTGTCACATTGAAAATAATGTTCTCACATTCGGTCTACAAAAGTTCATGTAATGCTTCTATATCAGTTTAGTCGACTGAGTGTTGCAGGGATACATACATAAAGCTCTTTAATTGTTGAAATGACAAAATTAATAGTTTAATTTAGTATTAAGATAATATTTTAGTTGCAGATGAATTGAGATGCTTGTTTATTGCTGAAATGATAAAGGTAAAAGATAATATCTTAGTCGCAGATAGATTGTGAGCTAAGGAGAAATTAAAATACACAAGTGTGTATATCATCAGTAGAGAATAATTAGACATTATAAGTTACCTGATTTATAGTCATATCAGACACATGACTTGAATGGGCCCATCTTAGGAATACGTACAAAATTACATTTATGCATATATGCCACAGTAGTTAGTTGGTGTCGGGTTGTAGGTATCACCGTATAATGTTGGTGTAGGCATCTTGGACTATGCCAAGATCAGGTTGCGAGGTCAAACTGGTTGAAGCAGTACAATATGTAGAATATTATAAAGATGTTGATCTTATCTGAAAGTTAGATCGATATGTATAGTAACCAGTGGAAAAGTAACCAGTGGAAAAGATATTCCACAAACTTCAATTTGATAGAATAGGACTATAGTGGAACCTCGTTACAGCGAACTTCACGGGACCAGAAAATGTTCGTTAAAATTGATAGTACGTTATATTCAATGTGAAATTAATGAAATTGTCTTATTTGGGACGAAATTATCCGATGTATCATTGTATCAAAGTTTGTTATAATGACGTTCCACTGCATTTCAGATATCAGATGCAAGATTTTGAAGATTTCATATTTTTTACAGTGCCATTTGTCACTTTTATCACATTTAATCACACGAAGGAAGCAGGATTTTACATTTTTTCATTCCAAAAACAGAATTTTTGCACATTTTCACACAAAATGTTTCAAAAGGGTATATAGTCTTGTGTCGATACACCGCCAGCCCCGCTAATCACCATAATTTTTCAAAATACGGAACACCTGTAATAACATACATGTATTACAAAATCCCGATTTACTGACATATCGCCAAAATCATGAATTCCTGATGTTGACGGTGTATCTAGGTATAAATGTATATCTAAGGGGATTTCTATGGTTATATGCTAGAAGTGCATAGTTCAACATGATTAAACACAATATGAAAATTTCCGTCATAATTAGGGTCCACAAATTAATGACCGACACTAGTCCACGTAATGTTCATGTACTATGCACTATCTAGGGCGAAAGCAGAGCCTAGAGATAGAAGAATATACCGGTATACAGCCTATAAGGAAAACTACAGAGAAATTTATCTGATGGCAAGAATTTTCAAAAGATTTCACATACAAATGTAGTATTGAAAACCTGCACAGTTTTTCACACAAAAGTTTACCTTTCAGAAATCACGATGTTTCCCATTTTCCACATGCATCGATCTATCTTATCACTGCTACGTATTTTACCATGTGGAGGCATTAATGGATAAGATTCATCGATGTAAGCGGCATGTTTTGTAGATACTGCAGTCAGACAGATGATATGAACAATTATTGAACCTCTTGAATAGCTTATTTAACGAGGGCTGAAAAAGGTCAATAATTAAGTAATCAGTGGTAGTTATTAAATCCTTTAAACAGCAGGAACATCTAACTTACCTTCTTATAAATTGTGGAAGCAATGCATGTTCTTCAATATGGAAGAACTTATAGTTTAGCAGCTGGTGAGTGATGTTAAGTCACTGCACCAACCTAATGCATGCGACATAGGCAAAGCTAGTCACGCTGCGTGCAACTGTCCATTTAAGGTGGGACAGCTACACCTCAATGGACAGTGTCAGTCCATTGAGGTTTTAATTAAGTCATCCAGATGTTATTTGATTTCACAGGTTGTTCATAAGGTGTTGATCATCTGAGCAAGCATAATCTGTTTAACAAATTGTCTGGAAAATAAACATTGTTTCTTTGATTGGTCAATACATATGTAACGAAATCTAAATTATCCTATAGTCTTATTTGCATATTATTGATCTATTTACAATTGAATCCACTTAAACACAATCAGGGAGGCACAGATTAAAGGTGGAGCTAATTAGTCAATTATGACAATTTACTGGTATCTATTGTATCATTATATCATCAAGTTATTGATATATTTACAATTTATCTATTTCATTCTAGTTCAGGTAGTATCCCATAGGAGGTAGTCTCATCTGGTTCTAAATATGACGCTCGGAAGACAGTTGCCTAGTTTGACGTGTGTGTTTGCAGGATGGTGTATCATCATCTCTGGAATAGTATCACAGACTTTAATTTCATAATGAGCCATATCAAAAAAATAATTTTGCTGTAGAAAACATTAAAAATTAGTATGCATAAACATTTTTCAATATAGGAAGTTAATAAATATGTATAAGAATATGTTATTTTCTAATAATCGTTTTGTATAAACAAAAGCAATATTGAAAAATTAGCTGTAATTACCAATAATTTGTTGGTGGTAAATGCCAATCTGTCATGAATATTCATTTTCTTTGCGATCACGATCCATTTATATGATAACATCTTCTGGTAATCAATATCAACAGCTTTGCTCTGAAAATACATTTTAAATACATGTACATTCATAGATTTGGAAGGTCAGAGTGAAACCGCGCTTCGGTGGTCTGATTCCTGTTGGAGAAAAATTACAGTGCATTTAATTGGTGTGAAATCCTAGGGAAACTATATCGTGATGACTGTAGAACATGGGTACTATATGAACGTGCGGTCGCGCAAAACCAGTGACATAAACATGATCGACAAGTGTTCCAGCATTGGTGGTTGGCATAGTAACGCATTGTGTATATCCAAATGTTTCAAGCATATTTGCAACACTGGATGATATTAATATATTTTCATTGAAATCACCAACAATAGCTATTTGATCGGAATGTGATTTTAATTCACGAATAACATCTCTCAGAGCCACTTTGAACTGAGTTACATTGTAAGAAGGAGGACGATATATGACTGCAAATGCTATTCCGGTTTTGTGATCCTTTATGGCTATTCATTCAATATTTTTAGTTTGAAGTGGAATCTGGTCATATTCTGATGTTATTTTTGCAAAAATTCCAACACCACCGTGAATCTGTGTTTGCAGTTCATGATCAACATCATAACTCATAGATCTTGTCTGATGGTGGAAGTCATATCCCTGAATGTCGACACTGTTGTGATCATCAGTTAACCAGGTTTCAGTGACACAAATATAATCTATTCCTGAAAGCCTTTCATCATTAGCGATATCATTATAGTGGGCGGGTAAACCTTCAGTATTATGTAGAGCCATAGTGAGTATACACTCGTTACATAGATCATTTTCAGTTTGTATGAACTGAGTCATATTTTCAATGCTAGGTTTAATCAGCTTATTGCAAAAAATTGCTTTGGGTGAATAATCTTCAATAACTAATCCTTCAATAGATGTCACTCGAATCAGTGCTACGTATGCCTGTCCAGGTGACAAAATCTTTTTCAACGACACTACAGCATTTTGTGTTGTAACTCCTTGAACTTTATGAACTGTACAGGCCCAAGCTAATTTCAAAGGGAATTGACGACGCACGCCTTTTTCATTGCTGATTCCTCAACTCGTACTATTGGCGTACTATTTTCAGGCAAATCAGAAACAATACGAATTACGTAGTTCTTTACTGATTTTTTTATCATCAAAAATCACATACACTGTAGTGCATTCCTGGTTATCACCAAATGATATATGGGACACAGTGCCGAGTACTCCATTCACTAGTCCATCTGAAACATTGATATTTTTAGTCAGCATAACTCTTGCATTAATGGCTAACAGTAAGCTTTTCGCTAATGACAAGCTTTTATTGCTTATGTAGTAGTTAACTTTTTTTATCAATCTGCCAGTTCTTGGATCTTTAGTCAAATCATGTGCTGCAATCTCAACAATGTTGGTGCAATTCTCTGTCAACATGGCTGTATTAACGTCGTCCACTTGTTTGTTCGTCGAGTATATACCTAAAGCAGAAGTGCTGGTTTCACCTGTAACTCTTGCTTTCATCGAAGGGTCATCTGTATCTGTTAGGATGTCTTCTTTCTTTTTTGTTCTTAGTCGATTCAAAATTGCTGCAAATTCACCACCCTTTTGACGCATTATTTCTTGTAATTCTACAATTTCAAATACATCAGTCCATAAATCAACACCGTTATCAGGCGGAGAATTAAGTGGTTTACCTTTGACTGGAGGCAGTTGATAGAAATCACCCACAGCTATAACACTGACATTACCAAATGGAGAATAATCAGGACATTGTTTTATTTGTCTCAATCTGCCGTGTACATAACCAAGCATATTATGATCAACCATAGATATTTCATCAATTATCACTATTTGGTGACTGTTGAACTTCACACGCAATTCAGATATTTTGTCATCGCTCAAAGCTACATACTCCAATGTTAATTGCAAATGTATTATGAATTGTAGTAGCTCCGATATCGTATGCGGCGACACCTGTTGGTGCAGTCAAACAAACAGTTATGTCATCAGGGTTTTCAGCAGTTGGAGCAAGAATTCTTGATGCCTCATAATTGATAGCTTTAATCGGATGGGATTTTCCTGTACCTGCTCCACCAGTTACGAATACATGAACTGGTTCAGGGTTCTGATCATTACGAATATCAATATACCACTGTCTTACTTTATAGAATACATCTTTCTGTTGATTGTTTAACGATCGAATTATTTTCCACGCAGCGTCTTTTGAGAGGGACGAATTTGAATTCTCGATTGCATAGTTTCCTGGTGATTTTGTTCTGTGGAATTCTGTAAGTCAGGTATATCATTCGGATCATTTTCATTGTCAACGTGTGAATTAGGCTGAGATTCAGCAATTGCCTCATGTCTATCATGTTCACATTCCGGTGCAATTTGTGCCCACGCATCCTCGTACTCATCATTTGTATTCAACATTTGTTGCGCCATGTCAAATGTTTCAATATCTGCTTCGAACCAACTGCGATGTTTGTCTACAATATGTTTAACAGCTGTTAATGGTGCTGAACCTATACATACATGTCCGGTTTCATAGAAAACTTCGAATGTTTCAAAACCTAGTGGTTTTAATTGTTCATCACAACGATATGGCAGAAATAATTGTAGACTGGTTTGATGATGTTTTGTTTTTGAAAATCTAGCATACCTGACAACAGCTGGAGCTGTGTTTGTTCTCTTTCTGATATATCCACTCTCATTTTTCAATGCTATGCTGCTGTCATTCATTTGAGATTTTGCAAGAATCCGATATTCAGAACAGAATTGAGCCAGACACATTTGTTCAAATACCTCATCATCTGGTCGATTTTGATATCGTTCTACGATGCCAGTCATCCATACATCATCATCAGTCAAATCCTGACTAGCGTTTTTAGATTGTAATACGCTCAGAGGTTTACTTAATTTAATGATATTGTCACCAGTAGGAATGAACTGAACTTTTCGGGATCCTTGCTTCATTTTAAGATTACAAACTCGATAAACTGCTTCTTGAGCCGACACCTCACGATTATGGAGATAAGTTGAACCTAAAGATTTCATGGCTTGTTTAGCACTTTGATTATTATCTGCAGCCTCCGCTTTCGTGTGTTCTAATAAAAGACCCATTTCTCGTTCACTCTTTGAGATGTATGATACAATGTATACTACACATGCGAATGCATCAGTCTCATATTGTATATCCATATTAGCATGCCAAGCTCTCAATAATGATGGATTATATTGATTTACCCAACATTCATTTGGTTCCCTTTTCAAAACAACACTATTCTTACGCGATAAACTACGATAAGCTTCTTCAAACATATCCTGTGAGATACCAATTGATCTGAATAGTGATTCTGTAGTTGTTAAATCAGTGTTTTCTTTGTTCAGCAATTCCCATACGTTTTGTAATATTTCTTTTGCTCGATCAGGACTCATAGTATTGCTAGCTGCCTCAATTTGTTCATTTAATTTTCTTCATCATCTGATTCATCAGTACATGTTGGTGGTGGGGTTTCATATCTTTCTCGAGTCAAAAATGTTTGTAATGAAGGATTCTTCAGGAAATTAAACCTACATTTAGTACCTTTCTTGCGGCATGATTTTGAGTGTCTTTTGCTGTGCATTTGGACGCTGGTTACAGTTTCATGTAGTTCAGGATCCTAAGATTCATGAGGTAATTCACAGGTGATATATCGATCTACAAATGCAGTGACATCAGCGTCGTCATCAATTCCTGATTTAGGTGCGTCTTTTACCCATATTAGTGCATGTACATGTGGGCTGCCTCTCATCTGGAATTCAACTCGATAAAGAAAGTCTTGAATATCACCAATAGGTTGTGCTGGGGATTTGATAACATCATTAAGGAATATATGAAATCTGTGATCAAACATACGTGCAGCAGTGACAGGATTGCGTCTCAAAATACCACATTTCTCAGACCATGACAATTCACTAACTAGTTTACTGCATCCATCGATTCGCATTATAGCTTCTAAAAGTTCGTCCCATCTCATTTCAGCAGCGGAGAATGACAGGAAAAATGTAGGGACACCTAATTGTCGAACCATAGCCAATAAGTCTTTCTGAGCAGCCTGCCAGAATGGTGGTGTTCCTCTTATTGGTTTCAAAAATTTGTAGCCATCATTATGCTTAAAGATATCATTCACATCTTCCATATTTCTTAGACTATCCAATCCAACACTGAGTGATTCGTTCATCCCGAACATCATGATAAGTGAATCTTCCATTAGGAAACAATGTGGGGAATGATTTGGCTTCATTTTCTTTGTCAGTTAATATTTGTATTGGGCAGTTATTTTCAGCTGGTGCAAGGCACAAAATATCATTGAAGTGTGCATCAAGAATTTCTTGACCAGACCAATATCAATTGGCTGTAGACATGAATTCATATACATTCCGTGTAGATTTTCGGCATCGGTTTCTTCTTGTGAATCAGTTCGATTCGTTTCCATATCCGTTTGACTCTTATCAGTAGATAAGGAATCCACGCAGCTTTCCACTATATTGGTTGACAATTCATTAGTTGAGAGCACTTCAAATGCTGATTCTTCATCAATTTTTTCGAGACAGTTAGTCCAGTTATGGTTCAGTTCAATGTCATGATAGTGTGTATTGAAAGATTTTAAAGTGGTAAGAGCATCCATGATTTTTTTCTGGTCGACAAACTGATACTGATAGTGACCCTTGTACGTCAGTTTGCGTTTCAATTTAGCTTTCATCATTTGATCATCAGATGAATCACGAGGTAAAATTGTAGTAGTTTTTTTTACATCACTTGGCACACACACAACAGGCCCATGACAACCATGCTGCCCTTGCCTTGGTAAAGCGATCATCTTAATAAATGGAATGTTTATTGCAATAAGATGCTCTTCCAATGGATTCAGATTTGATAATTCCCTTGGAACTGTATCTAACTTCAAATTATTGCAAGCAGCCTCACATGGTATCTTTGCCATCAATAACTTATTATGACAATTATGACAAATCCACTGCTTAATTGAGGGTACATTTTTCATGGTGCATGGTACTGAACAATCCTGATTACAGGCATGTAGATATGTATATGTTATACATTTCCGCGCAACTTCAGCATGTGTAGGTCCACGAGTAGTGTAATTGTTTTCAATAAATTCTTTAACTTGATTTCTGAACAAGAGTCGATGACACACAGAGCAGACATATTCAGGACCGTCTTTAGAGACACGTCGAAATTCACAGATCACGTGGTTGATGTCATTCTTTTTCAATTTTTCATTTTCGCGACGTGATCTTGTTGAGGTGAGAACAATTTCCTTTATTTTAGGATCACTTGCATACTTGTTAATGCTTAGACTTTTAACTGTATTGCGATGCTGTTCATCATTCTGATATTTGTCAACGCTATATAAGTTTTGACTTTACTGCGATGCTGTTCATCATTGTGATATTTGTCAACACTGTAAGTTTTGACTTGGTTTCGATGCTGTTCATCATTCTGATATTTGGCAACACTAGAAGATTTGACTTGGTTTCGATGCTGTTCATTATGTTTGTATTTCTCCATACTACAAAACTTGGCTTTATCTCTAAATTCAACATTATTTCTGTATTTTTCAGACCATTTCATCTTCACCTTCTCTTGGTACTCGGTATCATTATGGTATTTTCTCAGGGCACAAGATATTTTCAATGCCCGGAAGCACGAGTCCTCTTGATATCTTTGATTTTCTTTTCGTTTTTTTGCTGCGTTTTTACCTTCCGAGTTTTGCAATTTTCCGCACCATGAGCATTTGGTTGTCACATGACGTTTGACACACAACACAACTTCATAGTGCACATTTCTGCAATTTTTCAAATAAATGTTGCCATTTGAATCATACGCATCAGTAGATGGGATAAGTGCTGACCCATTAAATCGTATCCAACGATCGTCTTTGTAGGTGTATATATCAGTATGAAGTAAATCCGCTGTTGCTAATATTTCAACCTCTGTCACCCACGTACCTGTATATTTCATACGGGATTGATCAATATACTCGTTTACAGTAACATTTGGATTTCTCAAATGTGGGCGGAATTTAGCAGCATTTTGTTGCATATGTTTCAAGACTATGGTGCGTATAGCCCGATGATACTGCTCAGTTCCACAGATCGTGTAAGAAATTGCACGAAGCTGCAAGATTCTGACAATGTTTGACAATACAATTAATACATGAGTACCTCACTATCATAGCATGTCCATTAGGTATCATCATTCTAGATGCATCTCTTGAGTGAGAATCAAATACCCAGTACACATCAGCCTGTTTCAAAACACAAAATGTATTTCCTGCAAATGTTATAAAAAATGAGTTGTATTTAAGTAAAATATTGTGTAAACATTCACTTAATTCACGGATAATTCCAAAATTCCCAGCTCTCATTTCATCAGTTAATTTAGATATAGCTACATGAGGGGCTCCAAGAGTGATATTATAAATTGAATTTCCAATCCAACAGCAGTTGGTAGTTCACTAATTAATAAATACATAGGCCTATTTGTAATTGCATTCATATTAGTCAATGTTGCATATAAATTGTTCCCAGAATTCAATTCCAAATCAATATCATGAGGCGTCCAGTTTATCAAAGCTTTATTCGATGCCTGAATCATTGCAGCTAATGCAGTTGTTACACATTGCTTACCAGATTGAATACCGTACTTTGGATGGCCCTGGTGGTAGTTTCCATGAATTGATGAACCTTTTATATTCACGACACCTGAACACGACTCATTGCCATCACAATCTCTACATTGATTGCAGTCACAACTAACGGCTTTCCCCTCATTGGTTTCCAGAAGAGTTTTTTGCAGCATTTGTCATAGGCTCACAGCTATTGTTCATAGTTAGTGCATAGGTCTCATTCATTTCCAGTTCATAGTTCTGATTCATTTTCATTTCATGATTCTCATTCATTTTGTGTTCATAGTTCATTTTCATTTCATTATTCTCATTCATTTCCAGTTCATAGTTTTGATTCATTTTCAGTTCATGATTCTCATTCATTTCCAGTTCATAGTTCTGATTCATTTTCATTTCATGATTCTCATTCATTTCCAGTTGATAGTTCTGATTCATTTACATTTCATGATTCTCATTCATTTCCAGTTCATAGTTTTGATTCATTTTCATTTCATGATTCTCATTCATTTCCAGTTCATAGTTTTGATTCATTTTCATTTTCATTTCATGATTCTCATTCATTTCCAGTTCATAGTTCTGTTTCATTTTCATTTCATGATTCTCATTCATTTTCTGTTCATAGTTTTGATTCATTTTCATTTCATGATTCTCATTCATTTTGTATTCATAGTTTTGATTCATTTTCTTTTCATGATTCTCATTCATTTTCTGTTCATATTTTTGATTCATTTTCAGTTCACTATTTTCATTCATTATCTGTTCATTGCTTTTCTCATTTTAAGCTTTTTCAAAGTTTTCATTTCGAGTTTGTTCAAAAATTTCATAAGTTTCGTCTTTCTTCTTTACTTCTTCATTTGCTCCGGTAGGGGCTGCATGAACTGCAACCACCCCTGCTTTCTTCTGAAAATAGAAAAGATAATTTATGTTTAGAGTTCTGCCTAATGCACCTATAATACATTAAAACAAATAATTAAAAACATTAAAACAGGTGTTGAGTATTAATTTTTATAACCATGCATTTGCAACGACTAAGTTATTGACGTGAAGGTTCCGAAAATAACCACTAGGTGGCAGTGTCATATAGGTTATCATTAGTTCAGATACAAGTTTTGTCGATGGTGCCAGATGAAATGTAGTCTGAATACCAGTCGTTGTTACGGTTCCCTACAACGTCTGACGCCAAACTGTCATATAGAGGTTAATTCTTCTTACAGTGCAACCAGATTTTTGTCCTCAATCTAAGTTATTTTATTAAATAAACTTAATAATCACCTTTATGACTTTAAACGTGTTTTATATTTATATTTTTGATGATTTATACCGGGAACCGGGCTTTATTGATTTGATTTGAATTTAGTTTCGCTTTCGGGATACCAAATACGGACTAAATTGATAACATTAACAAACTAATACTTCGATCCTGAATTATTCTCAATGTTACTTTTTATTGATAAAACATGTTTATTTGAATGATTTACATCTTACAAATTTGAAATAAGAAAAAATGTGCAAATAAATCAGTCATTGGCAATCAATCAAAGTCCGAATCCGCAACTTCCCACAAGAACACAACCACATCCGCCATGTTTGTTCACTTCAACTGTGTTTCGACGAACTGAACTGAGGCGACTTGACAAATGTTTCGAGTCACTACGATCATCAAAAACCATTTTGGATTACAAACTCATGTAGAATAAATAGGTAACATCTATTGTATTGGATTTTTGTGCATTTAAGGTAGGTTGATTCTGCTTTAAAGGCTGAAATTAGACGCTAAACACTTCGTCCCAAGAATTCGGGACGAAAATTAACCTCTATATGACACTTTGGCCCTAGACGTTGTTTTAGAAACAACGGCTAGATACTAGACTAGATATAATGATGACGTAACAAAACAAGTTCTATATCAAAAACTTTATTTTCCTGCAGAAAATTATAAATTGAATTAACATGTGCAGTGCCACCAGGTGGCGATTTTACGATGTCGCAAAAACTTACGTCGTCGGTAATTCATCAATACGTCGTGACATATGGCATAAAATAATACATCGTCGTAACAATTATATAGTGTACGTCGTCGCAGCACTCCCATGAATCGAGCACTTGCAAGTCAAAAATTGTCATGAGAAATCTTACCTTTTTTGGATCAAAGCCACCAGCACGTCTTTTTCTTTTAGGCATGATGTTAGCCTACTTAATGTGGACAATTTGACCTGTTGAATAGCTATCAAACCATGATTATGGATCCAATAGTCAATACCTTGTTACTCGTAAGACATCTAGTGACTTAACTACACCCACGAGAGACTGGTGTGAATTCAGCAGAAGTTCTAACACTAGTAGATTCTCCTTTCGGAGCGACTGCAGTTTAGGTGTCCCTAATGGTTATGTACCTAACCTAACTATAACACTATTCTTTAATAACACTAGCGCCGCACAGTGGAAAGGTGACCTAAACTGCAGTTAGACCCTCCTTTCTACTACTACTAAATATTCTGTCACCCATGCTTGCGACGTTTTGATCCGTAATTTTTTAAATGATCAGTTGAAATAAACTGGGTTTTTCCTTAAGTTTTTCTGCTTTCATCTATCAGCGATACAGACAAGGGTTAAAATATTGAAATTGAACTGATTTTAACTCAAGAGTTAACTCTAATAACTCACAACTGTGGAACCGAGCCCAGGCAGGTGAATCAAACTTTGGCAAGGGCCGGAGGATGAAATAGTACGGCACGTACGGCCCGACTTCCTCCACCAAAAATTCGTGCTTTCAACATGTTTCAGTCATTGTCGTGGGCCGGCTATAAACAACTACAAGAAAGTGCTTCATCCTTACCTTTTACGTTGTTGTTCACTAGAGCTAATACACAACACAACAATACACAAACAAGTTTATAGCGAGAAATCAATTCGAGCGCATGTAAATACAAAATGGCGTCTGAGCAGTAGCATGGTACGCACTAAATTCAAAATTACTTTATTACCAATATTTTCTAAGCATAGTTTCATTGGTTTCCTCATTAATTAAATTTAGACCAAACCAAATCAAATATCATAATATTTTTAATAACCTACAAGTACATTATGAACTTTTGAATCGTCTAACCCCAGTATAGACCCCGTGATTCGGAAATTCTCGGAGCCCTCCTTTATTTACTCACTAAATGACGTCACAAACTGTTATTTCGCCGGTGCTTGTTGTCTAACAATTCAATTCAATTCTTTATTTACAGTAACCTAATAAGTAATTTTAAGTTTCAAATAGGATGGAAAGTACATTTAGACAATCTGTTGGTTCAGAGAGACCGTTATTACAGTATCAATTTATACATTTCGTTTCGAAGCTGTCAGTTGCCGAATCTGAATGAAGATGAATTTTATTTGACGAAATCGGCGGAAAATATATAATAATAATGATAATCAACAGAATTTCAAGAGGGTTTTCGACGAAAGTCAGAAAACCCTAATAAATGAGTGATGTTATTAAGAAGAAGCCTAGATCTGAGAAACAAATTAAATGGGCGAGGGAATTAGGTAAAAGATCTTCTGAGTTAAAAAAAAAAGCTAAGAAAGATAAATTAACTGTTACAAATGAATCACCTGATATTAATTCAAATTATAATATATCTAATTCTTCTAATGCTGGAATTAATGCTGGAAATAAATTATATATTACAATTGGATTAGTAACAGTTATTATATTTTTTGGTGTTATATATAAGTATAAGTATAAATCCAAATCTAATAATAATGATGATAATGATAATGATGATAGTAGTGATGATTATAAACCTATTATACACGAAACTAAATCAAGATTATTATTAATGGATTAAAATAAGATGAAAAAAGAACAATATTTAAGAGACTTATATTATAACTCAGAGAGTGAAGTATCATATTCTAGTGTTCCAGAATTATGGGATAAAATTAAATCCGATGAAGAAAATATAAAATATAGTGATTTAAGATTATGGTTACAAAATCAACCCACATATCAAATCCATAAGAAAATGGATGAAAATTATTTAACAAGAAAAGTTATGGTTTCATATATTGATCAACAATGGCAAGCAGATTTAATTGATATGAAGAACTTAGAAGAATACAACAAAGGATATTTCTGGATATTAAATGTTATAGATATATTCAGTAGATACGCATGGTCAATTCCAATCAAAAATAAAACTGGTTTAGGTAAGGAATTTTATAATAAACATTTAAAAAATTATTATCTGATAACGATGTAGAGTATTTTTCAACACATTCAGATAAAAAAGCATCTATTATAGAAAGATTTAATAAAACATTGAAAACTAGAATGTGGAAATATTTTACTGCTAATGAAACATATAAATATATCGATGTATTAGATGATTAAGTGAAAGGTTATACTAATTCTAAACATTCAAGTATTGGTATGAAACCAATACAAGCTAGAAAAGAAGATAATTCAGAAATATTATGGAATAATTTATATGGAACATTTGTTTACACATGATTTCGGAGAACCTAGATTTAAAATAGGACAACACGTAAGAATATCTAAATATAGAAAAACATTTTACAAAGGTTATACACCAAATTTTACTGAAGAAATATTCAAGATTAAAAAGATAATATTAACTAAACCTTTTGTATATAAATTAGAAGATTTAAAAGATGAAGAAATATTAGGTTATTTTTATGAACAAGAATTATCACTTGTACCAAACCCAGATGAAATAGAATAAAAAATAGAAAAAGTATTGAAAACTAAAACTATTAAAGGAAAAAAGTATTCTTTGGTTAAATATAAAGGGTATGATGATAAATTTAATGAATGGATTTTATCTTAAAATTTTATTTTAAAAGAATAAATGAATAAAGATTTATTTATATTTGAACCGCATAATATGTTAGTTATTGGGGTAACAAATTGTGGTAAAACACATTTCATATTAGATTTATTAGAAAGTATTTATAAGAATCATTTTGATAATATAATATTATTCTGCCCTACTCAATGAATAAAACATATATTAGGGATATAGTTAAGATTAAAAAGTTTACTGTATTAGATCCTAAAACAATGAAAGAAAATTTAGATAAATGTATTAAAATAGCAATTGATATTTCCAAAGGTTCAAATACATTATTCATTATAGATTATTGTGCTATGTTACATGATTCAAAAGTAAGAGGAAGTGAGTTATGTTATTTAGCTTTTTCCGGGAGACATTTTGGGATAACAACTTGGGTTTTAAATCAAAAATATAATTCAATTGTAAAAGATTTTAGAGAAAACATTAGATGTTTAGTTTTATTCTAGTTAGAAAATCTATTCAACGATCATTGGAAGAGAATCAAATAATACCTACTGACTTACATGATGAATATATGAATAAATTAAAAAGTAATAAAGGTTCAAAATTATTACTGAGACTACAAATTCCCTCTAAATATAAATTTATAAAAGTAAGACATTTTAAGCATTTTTGTATTAGGTACGTATTAGATATGTATTAGATACGTATTAGATACCTTAATACTTAAAACTCCCTTTTAAGAAAAATAAATATTATTTATTTTAATTTTTCAATTAATGTATGAATGAACAAAAAAACATTTTATGATTTTAATTGAAACCCTTATGTCTTTATTGTCTTTAGTAGTTTTAGTTCCTTTAGTACATAAAGAATAAATCTTTATATTATTCGTACTGATTTAAATTATTTTTAAAACTAAAACTACTAAAGACAATAAAGACACATAGATTTATCATTGCTGAATCAAATATAAATAATAAATCTGTGAGATAAATAAATCTATGATATTTATTAGTGAATCAAATATATATTATAAATCTATGTGTTATGTCTTTATTATCTTTAGTACTTTTAGTACATAAAGAATATATCGTTATTTTATTAGTACTTAGAAAAAAAAATATATAGATAATTTTTATGTATAACGAATCTATGATATTTATCATTATTGAAACAGTAATATATAGAATCTATCAGATGAATAAATATTATTATTGAAACAGTAATATATAATAAATCTGTGTGATGAATGAATATTATTATTGAAACAGTAATATATATATATATGGGTCTTTATCTCCTTAATTCTCCTTAGTTCTATTTCATTTTTCAAGTACTAATAATATAAAGATTTACTCTTTATGTACTAAAAGTACTAAAGACATAAGGGGGTATTATATTTATATTTTAAATTACTTTTCTGATTCTAATTCTAACCACAATTATTGCCATGCATCTCTTAATTCTTCTGATCTTCTATTGCCTTCAACTTCACCTAATTGTTTGGTATGATAATATCGCTAGCCCTCAAACCTTTAGCAAACAATTCATAATTTAAATAGATATATTGATTTAATTGATCTTCACATATATTTTTATATTTATTTTTTTCATCATTTTTAATCCTATTAATAAAATCTTGTGAAAAATCTTCATAACTGTAATATTGAATTATTTCATCAAAGTTATCACTTTTATCATCATTAGCAGCAATTTTTTTCAATTCTGTTAGAAAATCTCTCCTTTTAAATTTGAAGAAATAAGGTATCCCTGGACAATCACCTGGATATTTATCTATATTTTTCCAACTATTTTTCACATCTGATAATACTACATTTGGATTATTTCTTACAAAATCGATGAAAATTGATCTATATAAATTTCCTATTATTATTATTTTCGATATAAAAAAATACCCATGGTACTCTATAAATGTGTTTTGGATCAATAGCTTTTATTGTATGTTCAATAGAATTATAATGTTTAATTTTATCTTTAGTTAATACAACAACATTACACTTTTCACATATATTTCTTTCTACGTTATCCAAATGTATTTGGGTTAATTTATGTTTTGAAAATTACTACGACTTATATATTTATCAAATTCCTCACAATATTTATCATTATTAATATCTTCTTCAGTTTTATCATTATCAACTTCACTATTATTATTCAATTCATTAGGGTTTCTGCTAACTCAGCAGGAACCCTATTGGATTCCTGCTGATTGTTATTTTTACATATTTTCCACTGAGTTTCGTCACATAAAAATCATCTTCTATTAGATTTGACTACTAACAACTTTCTGCGCGTAGTTTCTATGGATGAACTGTGCTTCCTATTTTAAACTTGAAGTTACTTAAAGATAACACCGGTGGAAATAGCAATCATCAATCATGGCGCGCATACTTGCGCGAATCTGAAAGTTTGTGACGTCATTTCATAAATAAATAAAGAAGGAAGGATCCGAGGTCATCCAAATCCCAGGTTACTGTGAATAACTGGGTTCGACCATTCACAAGTTAAAAATGTACTTCCTTGTTTGTGAAGTAAGTTTATTCATACTGTTATTAAAAGCAGTTCCTTTTAAACATTCTATAATAGTATAGTCTGGGTTCGTGGATATCAATACTTCGAAAAATCAACAGCGGTTTATTTATTTACTGTACCGGTACGCGTTTTCTTATTTGAATTGAATTGGTCCGGTCCAAAAGGCGGGTCATACTAATTAACGTCAGAAAATGTCAGCGTCGGTGATACCTTGTTATCGTCGATATTAAACGGTCTAAAGTCAGTTTATACATCACATACATCACAAATTGGAGGTCCCTTGTACATGTACATCACATCGTGACGCAGCGGCGTTGGTGATGTCATAAAAGAACTAAGTCAGTTGAAAATACCTACCCACTGCACCGATAAAGAATAATTGCAGGCCAGCCAGCAACCAGTGACAGTGAGTAATGGGGAATGATGGTACCGTTCGTGATTTTGTTTTTATAATGGTTATTGGACGTCAATTTCATATGTGAATTGTAGTCCCCATCTGATCGCTTGCCTTGTCCGACTGACTTGTCACTCCTCTACTAATAGTAACACTATAAGGCCTTCCCTCCTGCAAAATTTACCCTATAGGCCAAATTTGTGCTTTGGGCAAAATTCGGTTTTCTTATCTAGTCAACTTTTTTCGGAACTAATAATAACCGAATATGCGCTTAAACTGTCACTAGGGAATGCTGAAAACACCGTAGCTTCGGTCTTCTCGATGTTATCCACCCCCCCCCCCCAAAACCTGGCACATTAGTACTTCGCGCGTAGTAGCACATGCGCGTAGTAGCACATGTGGGTCAACATATCCATGTTGTGAGTTGACCCCTAGGTGGCACTCTTTCAAAAAACGGAATGTAACGAACTGATTTCGCGTGAAATCTTTGCTCGCATCCCTCAACGACATTCTATCCAGAAAGGCAGAAACCCGTTATCGCTGCTTGCAGCTATATTTCATATTCTTATTCTTATTTTTATCATGCTTGATTGAATTAAGATGAGTTGCCCAATTTTTATATGATATATATTTCTTACATACGTCACAATATTTTTCATTTGTCTTTTTGGTTTTTGATATCAGGTTCAATCTTCGTATTATAATTATCATTATTCGATGTAGAAGGTATAACATTATCTTCTATTTTAGATTCAATATTATCTTCTATTTTAAATTCAATATTATCTTCTATTTTACTTATTCTATATTTGAATTGATTAAAGCATTCTCCAAAATACTTACTATATTCATCATAAGGTATTACATAATATATATCTGATATCATTTCACTTGGACTTTGTATTTCATATATTCCTCCTTCCATTTATTATAAATTTTTTTATTAAAATTAAAATTTTAATACATAACACTGTGTAATTGAGAATTTATAATATTTATTTGCGCGTCAGATATAAGATAAATGTGCATTTTGAAATTTTTGATTCCTTTTTTTCTTTTTCATGAATAATTGTATTCCATCTTTAGTGTTCTGTAGTTTTTTCCCAGAACCATGTAATAAGTTATCCTCTGTTGTTCTAAAATCTAACCATAACGCATATTTATTACCGGTATAATAATCAATTTGGTTTATATTACAATCTTCAGATGACTTTATTTTTTAATTCATAAAATTTTTTCTAATTTCTACCCACTGATTAATCATTCTCATTCCCTGGCAAAATATTTTATTTGCTATACCTTCAATTGTTTGTTACCTGGTATTATATTGTAAGAGTTGTATTGTACTGCCTGGCTGACTTGCATTTCCAGCAGTGGTTCACTGGTTTAATCCAGCTGTCACAATTTGCGCCTCCTTAATGCCTGCTCATATATATACCACTGCCGGGCTTGTATTAGTCAGTCAGACCTAGGCCGTTCTTGGAGCTATTAAAGTGTCGCGCTGTTTTATAGCCGTTGTTGGCAGTTTCTTGTTAGCTTGGACGTTTACTCCACATCTGAGGATTTGTCTTTGACCCGCGTGTAACATGTTATTTCTACTTTTGATATTTCAGGATTATAATAGTTATCAACATTTATTGCGCCATTAGAATATGTTGCAATTGTAAAAAATATTAATACGCCTTTAATAGATCTTCTTGGGAAGTTACTATTCTCATTGATTATTTCATCATTTGCATTAATAGTTACAATTTTAAATTGATGATATTGGGTTTGAATTATGCTTCAGATATTTTCATCAGTTACTGTGTCATATTAGTAATAGGGAATATGTTGTTTCATACCAAAGGTCGAAAGGTCGAGCTCATAAAAAATGAAAAATATGAAAATAATAACAATTTCTATTTGAATTAGTAGCGAAACTCATATAAAATGAAAAATAATTCTCGCACACTCGAATTTATTTTTCATTTTATATGAGTTTCACTCCTAATTCAAATAGAAATTATTATTATTTTCATATTTTTCATTTTTTACTCACTAGCCCTTTCAACCTTTGATATGAAACAAGATATTCCCTATTACTCTTGAAATATTCATATATATGAATAAAATATAAATGAATAACTTCTAAAATCAATTTTAATAAAAAATTTAGCATTAAAATGGAAGCAAATAAGTACTACTGCCCAACATGTAATATCAATATAGATAAATCCCAAAAATCAAGACACAATAAAACTAAAACACATTTAGAGAATAAATTAAAATTAGAATATGAAGATGATATATTAGAAACTAAATTAGATGAATTAAAGAATGAAAAAGAAACATACAAATGTGATACATGTAATCAATCATTCAGTGATAAAAGATATTATAATGAACATTTAAAATCTAAAAGTCATACTAGAAATAAGAATAATGATATTTTAGGTGAAGATCATATTGATAAAGATAATGATAAGAAACACAAGACAATTAAAAGAATAAGAAATAAATTAAACAATAAAAGACCGTACATGGAAGAAATTATATTAATTCATTAGATAATAAAAAAGATATAGAGATAACCGAAGCATTTAAAAGTGATATTGGTCCAGCAGCTATCGAGTTTAAATTTCATAAAGGAAAAACATTAGAAGAAAATAAAAAACATTTAGAAAATATGAAAGAAATAATAAAAATAATAACTGATGTTGAATATCCTAAAATTAGTATATCAGTTAAAGTTAAATTCATAAAATCTGAAGATAAACCAATATATAATATAAATTCTCATTCACAACATATTATTTCAAAACAACATATAGATGATAAATTAGATAAATGTTATAATGAAGTAAAAACTAAAATAGAAGAGAAATATTTTGAAGGATCTGGTCTAATATTTGATGAAATAATATTTATGACTTGACATGTTTATAACACAAAATATAATAAGTTAACTAAATCGAAACCAATTGATGAAAATAATGTATCATATTATAAAGAACCAGATATTGAAGCATCGAGTTATATTAAACTACCATTTAAAACTAATGCTGTTATAAATGTACAAAATTTTGATGATAAATGTTTTCTATGGGCTATAATAAGTTGTTTACATCCAACAGAAGATATTACACATAGTTTTAGATTAACTCATTATAAACCATTTGAAAATAATTATAAGATAGATAAGTATCCTGTTAGAATTAAAAATATCCCAAAAATAGAAAGAGATAATAATATAAAGATAAATGTATTCGATTTAATCAAATTACCAAAAACAAAAGGTAACAATATAAAACATTATACATTAGAACCTTTATACCTATCAAATGATTATGATTCAAACGATGTTATAGATATACTATATTATGAAAATCATTATATGTGGATTAAACAAATTGATTTATTTTTTAAATCAGAAAATGATTATGCTCGTAAAATATATCTATGTAGAAAATGTTTACATAAATTCAGTAATGAGAGTGCATTATTAAATCATAAACAATTATGTGAAAATCATGATTATTGTAAATTAGTTTTACCAAATGAAAAGGATAAAATATTAGAATTCAAAAAATATGATTACAAAAATAAAGTACCATTTGTTATATATGGAGATTTTGAATCATTAAATAAAGAATTAACTGATCAAGATAGAAAAGAAATATATTATAAAAGAAAGAAATTAAATTCTAATGAAAATGATTTTTCAGATGAACCACCAAAAACAAATACTATTAAAAAGATTCATCAATCAGCTGCAGCTTTCGGGTTATATATTAAATCTGATTATCCAGAACTAATTGAAAGTGAATATTATCATTATAGAAATGAAAATGTTATCAATCATTTTTGTGACTTATTAATTGAATATGAAATAAGATTTAGTAAATTATTGAATACAAATAAAGAATTTGCGTTTGCAGATAAATGTTATTATTGTGAAAAGATATTTAATTATAAAGATAAAAAAGTAAGAGACCATGATCATTTGAATGGAAAGTTTAGAGGCGCTGCACATGAGAATTGTAACTTACAAGCTAAGAAAATTAATTTTGTACCAGTTATATTTCATAATCTATCAGGATATGATGCACATTTATTCATCAAGCAACTGTGCCATAAGATAGAAGAAATTAATAATGAAATAGAAAGATTAAATTCATATAGATCAAAAGATGTTGCTAAAATACCAACTTATAAATTTAGAATGTTAGCTAAAACATCTGAGAATTATATATCTTTCCAATTTGGGTGTCTAAGATTTATAGATTCATATAGGTTTCTAGGTAGTTCATTAGATAACTTATCAAAATCATTAGTTGATGAAGAATTAAAAATATTAAAACAACACCATCCAAATAATGATGATTTTCAATTAATGAGATATAAAGGAGCAATTCCATATTCATTTTATAAATCACATAATGATTTCAATATAACTGAATTATTAAAAGAACAATTTTATGATGAATTAAAAAATGAATATGTTAAAGATGAAGTATATAATAGAACATTGAATATTTGGAATCATTTCAAAATAGAAAATCATGGGCAATTAGTATATATATATATATTTAAAATCTGATGTATTATTATTAACCGATATATTCGAAAGGTTTAGAGATGTAAACCTAAAATATTTTAACATTGATCCTTGCCATTGTTATTCATCACCAGGTTTAACATGGGATCGTGGATTGAAATTTACAGATATAAAAATGGATTTGTTAACAAATATAGATCAATTACTATTATTTGAAAAATCTATAAGAGGAGGAGTTTCAGGTGTATTAGGTGATAGATATTTCAATGTAAATGATAACCCCGGATATAAGTTATTATATATAGATGCAAATAATTTGTATGGTTGGGCAATGATGGAACCACAACCTTATGGAGTATTTGAATTAACTGAAGTTTTACAGAATGAAAATAATGATAAATTTGATTGGAAGAAAAGAATTCTAGATATTGCAGATGATTCAGATACTGGTTACTTCTTTGATGTAGATTTAGAATATCCTGAAGATAAAAAATTTAAATCAAGAAATCTAGCTTACTGTCAAGAACATAAAACTGTAACTCATGAAGAATTATCAAATTACCAAAAAAAAATTAAACCCGAAAATCATATTCATACAGAAAAGTTAATGGTAACTCAAGAAGATAAATATAATTATGTAGTACATTACAGAATGTTAAAGTTTTATCTAAAACAAGGAATGATTCTAAAAAAAGTACGTAGATATATTTCATTCAGCCAATCTAAGTGGTTAGAAAAATATATAGATTTTAACACCAAACAGAGAACTAAAGCTAAAACTGATTTCGAAAAAGATTTCTTCAAGTTAATGAATAATGCATTCTATGGCAAGACTTGTGAAAATATTAGAAATAGAAATGATATTGAGTTAGTCAGTAATGGTAAAAGAATTAGACATTTACAAACATATCCTAAGTTCATTGGTAACAGAATATTTGATGAAAATTTAGCTGCAGTTAAAATGAGAAGAACATCAATGAAATTTAATAAACCAATCTATGTTGGCGCTTCAGTTTTAGAATTATCAAAATTACTAATGTATGAATTCTATTATAATGTATTACAACCACTTTTTGGAGAAAAACATATAGAAATATTATATTTTGATACCGACAGTTACATATTAAAGATAAAAACTGATAACATAACTGATGATTTAAAAACATTAAAACATCATTTTGATTTCAGTAATTATCCTAAAAATCATGAATTTTTTAGCAATGATAATAAAAAAGTTCCCGGTAAATTCAAAGATGAATTAGGTGGTGAAGAAATGATTGAATTCATAGGTATTAGATCTAAAATGTATTCATATAAAACTAAAGAACATGAAGCTAAAAAGTTAAAAGGAATAACCAAAAGTGTAGTAGAAAAGAATATTCATTTCAAAGATTACATCAATTGTATATTCAATGAAGAAGTTAGAAAACATAAGATGAGATGTTTAAGATATGAAGATCATGAAATGTTTATTGAAGAAATTGAAAAGGTAAGTCTAAACCCATTTGATGATAAAAGATATATTTTAGATGATGGAATTCATACAGTTGCTTATGGTTGTAATTTAGATGAATACTTAAAATCTAAAAGAGAAGAAACAAAAGAGAACGAGATAATGAAAAGAATTCTAACGTGTTAATCAAATTTTAGTAAAAATATGTATTATAAATGGAGAGTAAACAAACACACAGTGAGAACAACAAATCATTTCTAGATAGAATCAAAGATACTTCAAATGTCAAATCAGTAGATTATAAATTTAAGAAGTTAAAAGAATTAATAATCCATAAGAAATATCTTATTACAAATATTGATACAATTACTAACAAATATGTAGATAAATTAGTTATACACTTAGAATATGAAGGATTAAAAGGAAATACATATAAATTCAGAACATATTTACCAGATAGATTTCATAGATTATCAAGTGAAGACCTAGAAGAATTATGTTCTGGTGATTTCTATTTCGTATACAAAGGTAAGAATGAAAAGGGGCATCATGAAATAGATTTCGAATAAGAAAATATGTAAAATAAATGGTGGAATTAAAAGAATACAGAATATTTGTTGATTCTAGAAGGCTTACAAATTATAAATCTCATGATTTACTAGTACAATTAGATAGAGAATTCAAGAATTGTGTAGATTTAAAATTAGTTAATATAAGTTTATGTAATTCTTTTTACAATGTATCGGATAAAACTTTTGAACATAGAGGGTTTATGATTTATATGAGAAATAAAGATAAATGGTTTCATATATTTTTAAAACCAGGATTATATAATTTAGAATCATTAGCGCAGGAAATTAATAGAAGAGCTCGGTTGAAAATCGGGGGCACTTCTGTATTTGAAATTAAATTTAATAAAATTGATAGTACTAATAAAATAAGAATAAAGATATCTAATGAACAACATAAATTTATGGTAAACAAACCACTGGCTAAAATTTTAGGAATTAAACCTCTTACAGTTACTGGAAACGCAGAAGGCAGCTCAAATATAATACCTTTTA
This sequence comes from Tubulanus polymorphus, assembly GCF_964204645.1. Classification (NCBI taxonomy): domain Eukaryota; kingdom Metazoa; phylum Nemertea; class Palaeonemertea; order Tubulaniformes; family Tubulanidae; genus Tubulanus; species Tubulanus polymorphus. The sequence goes on along the minus strand of NC_134028.1, from coordinate 16,578,294 downwards.
CACACTTTCATATTTATTGCAATTTAATCGAGCCTACAAAAACTTTCGAAGCAACTAAAGAAACAATTTGTAATTCTAGTATATTAAATATTTTACCATTAAAAAATGTTAAACAATTTCGAACTCAAATAAATTATAATTTAACAGAATGTGATTTCAAACCATGCATTCCTAAATTCAATAATTTTAAATTAGAAATAAGAAATCATAATGGATATCTAATTGATTTGAATAACTTTTCTGTGATATATGAATTAGTTATAAGATGTAGAGAGTAATTTTTTCCACTATATAAATGAATATAACTGTTGGACCGAGTATATGTTTTGGGTTTGATTTTAAACATGAGAAAGAAATGAAATTTGACATTAATGATGTAATTACACAAATCAAAAATATTGTATTTTCTAATGAAACAACATTTGAGTATGAAACAACAATAGATAAAGAAACTTTAAATGTAGAAAAGATTACTAATTTAATTAGAGAATCTTTAAGATTTTATGAATTAGATGAAGATTTTATCATCGATGATATTAAAAAAATAATAATTGAAATATATACAAATGAAACTAGTAATGAAATAAATGTTGAAATAATTATAAATAAGATAACTAAATATTTTGAAGATAGTAATTTTTTTGATAAATAAATGAGTGATAATAAGTGGATAATAACTGGATTATATAATGGTGCATTACTATCAATTGGAACTGTTGGTTATTCAATGGTATTAAAAAAAGTATTCAAAATGGGAAGTGTTAATGTTGATAGATTTGATATAAATGATATTTTAAAATTAACTTTAGCAGTTACTTTATCTAATTTAACTATTGATTATTTGGAAAAACAAAAATTTATTCCTCCCATATAAATGCATAATTTTTTTACTAAATAAATGGCTTCTGCAATTATAACTATTATAGGATCGGCAATTGTTAACGCTTTAGCATTTACTGATGGTGGATATTTATTTAAGCATATTGATAAAAATAGTTCATTAGGAGAACAAAGAAGACATAACTTAGCATTAGAGAAATATAATAAAGCAGCAGAAGAATATAGAGAAAAACGACAAAACTATATGGATTACATCAATAAAGAATTATATGATCAGAAGATTTCGCATAGAGATTTTCAATCAGTTGATGATGCAATGAGTTTATATAACGCGGTAACCAATAAAGAAAAATTACATCTATACAGACCTAAATTATCAGATTATTATACCCCGAGTAAAGAACAACAGAAATATGAAATAATATGGATTTTAGGTGGAACAGTTATTGTTATATTTGTAGCATATAAATTTACTAATTAGTAATTTTTTTTGCTAAATAAATGGAAGATAAAGTTGATAATATTGATATTATTCCTCATGATATAAATAAAACTAAACTAAAAACATATTTAGAAAAACAAATATTAGAATTTGAAAGTGACTTAAAGATAAAAAAGAAAAAGTATTTAAAAAGTAAAATTATATATTATCTCATGATTAGTGGTTCGGTTACAATTAGTTCTGTAATAACATTTTTAGCAATATTCAGTCCATTAACACCTTTAGCTATATCAATTGGTCTGTTAGGATTATCATCAAGTGTTTTAACTGGTATAAGTTCAAAATTAAATATAAAAAGTAATAAAGAAAAAATGAAAACTAATATAAAAGAGATTAATAAATTGAAGAATACACTAGATTATATAATAAGTTTAAATGGTCATATAACAGTTGAAGAACAAGATAATTTATTAAAAGAATTAATAAATTATTAATTTTTTAATTATATAAATGGTAGATAGTTTTCCAAAAGCTTTCCAATATAATAAATCAATTAAATATAATATTCCAGCAATAGATTTTAATAAAGATATTACATATAGAAATGAAGTTTTAGATTCATTAACTAATTTAGAAATTTATGTTACTGAAAATAATAATTTGAATGCAAAGATGGAAAATATATTTCATGTATATTTAATTGATTTTAAAAAATTGAAAGATGAAAAACCATGGTTATTAAAATCTAATATGAAGTATTGGCAGAACCAATTAAATTTTGCTGTTTATTGTGCAACAACAGTTTGTGGAATTAAGTGGAATGATCATTTGAATAAGTCTAAATATAAATTAATTCAAAGTTTATATAGATTTCATACATACTTTCAAATCAGAATAATATTAAATGAATTAGAGTGCGCTTTACCAGAATCTAGGTATTTTAAAGAATTAGATAATAATATTAATTTATCAAAGTTTTATAAAATTTGTAATGAATTTAATATAGATATAAATAATTCTGATTTTAGAACAAAAATTGGAACAATAAGATCACTTCCTTGCCCTAAAAAGATTGCAGAATATTGTGCACTTCCCATACCATCTAATAGTTTGTATAATATCTATAGTAATAAATTAGGTTATGGTAAAATAGAAACTAAGGATTTAGAAACATTAAATTTCAATAAATTACCGACATTTTATGATAATTTAAAACAAGAAAACAATAATGGTTGGGTTTATTTTATTTTAGAAAATAATGAAGGTTTTACAAAATCAGGTCTACAAAGAATAAATCAATCTATTAGAACTTATTTGATATGTATTTTAGGTGCACAAGTTGAAACAAGATCCCCAATAATTGGAAATTTAAATACATCATTCGATACACAAAAACAATTTAAAGTATTATTTGAAGATTCAATTCATAATGATAAAAATAGATCGATTCCAGAAAACATTGTAAGATATCAAAATTTTTTAGATAAATCACATATTAGATTAAATTATTGTATAGGCCCTAATCTATTAATTATTTCTAATGATTTAGTATTAAAGATGGGAAATATAATTGGTTATAATAATCTAATTAAAACTGCAACAATGAATAATTCATTTGGTTTAAATGATACAAATAAAAAGATTATTACTGCTCCAAAATTAATGGAAGGTGAAAAAAATAAAAAACATATTCAATCAACAGAAACTAAAACTAATGATATTAAATTAAATAATGATTCTAAAATAAAAGATTATAATACATCAGAAAATATAAAAACTGATAATATTCAACATGAAATAATTAAAATAAATGATGATAATAAATCCCATGAAAATACTAAATTATCTATAACTTGTATAGGAATTGTAATCGGAGGAATATTATATTTTGAATTTTAATTTTTTTATGTAAATGGCAGAAGGTGGAGAAGATATTCCATTGGATGACATGGGAAATAATAATGAAGGATATATTGATGATGATTATAATGATGCAGAAACTAATTTTGATAATGATGATGAATCAGCATATAATTCTAATTTAGCAGATAGTGGTTCTAAAGGCCAATCAACAGATGAATTTGATAGAAGAACTAGATCGAGAATAAATCCTGAAAATGAAAATCAAGGTTTAGTAAGACAAAATTTAGAAAATATTGAATTTATGTATGATTTTCAACATGTATTTAAAGAATCTGGATATAATATAAATGATAGAGGCGCTAGACTTTTAGTACAAGAATTAAAATCTTTAGATGGTGAATATTATTATAAATTGAAAGATGATTATTATATTAACATCTCTTATAAAAATAAACAAAATATTAGCAGGATCAACTTTGGAAAAATTAGAGCCAGATAGAATTAAAAGAATAAGTTATAATAGTAATGAAATAGAAGATGTAACACAAGAAGAAATAAATCAAAATAAAAGAGTATTTAAACAAAGAATTAATGACTTATTTGAAACAATCGATAATAATTTAGAACCGGAAACAACTTCTGAACAGAATAAAACTTCCAAAACTAGTAGACCTAATTCAAGAGAAGTTCAAACTGAAAAACTTTTACCGAAGGGATTACTTGATGCAACAAAACAAGAATTAGAGGATTTAGATATATTTTCTGGTAAAGCAATAAGAGAAATTGAAAGTATAAGACATGCATCTGATAAAATTGCGCATGAAAAAGAAATAAGAGATTTAAAAATTAGAACTTTAGAAAAAGAATTGACTGATAAAAATAAAGAAATAGAACAATTAAAGTCTGATTTAGATCATCAATTACTTGATGAAATAGAATATAGGCAAAAAGAATTACGTTTAGAAAAGAAAAAGATGATTTAGAATATAACATAGAATTACAAAACGAAGAAATTAAATTATTATTAAAATCATATGATTATAATATTAATAGATTAAAAGATGTTTTTAAAAGATATCTAATAAAACCAGATTCTAGAATATCATTGAAAGATAGAATAAAAATTATTATTTAAGTTTGAAGGAATAACAATTCTTTCAATTCTAACAGCTGTAACTATGTTATTTACAACAATTGGTTTAGCAATATCAAATGCTTTAAAATCTACTCCCTACTCCCAATAAACCAGATAAACCCCCAGATAATAATTCAATACAAGATAAAGTTAAGGATGGTTTAAAGAAATTAGCAAAATATTTATGGGAACTATCAAAGAAATCTGCTGCAGCTTTACCAGGAATTATTGCATCAATTGTTGGTTTTCTATTGAAATCTGCAGGAAACATTATTAACTTTGCTGCTGAACATATTATTTTATTTTTAATTACAGTTGTAAGTGCTATTATTTTTGGGTTAGTAAACATGATTAAAAATAAATAATTAATTTTTTTGTTAAATAAATGAGTGGGAGTTATATCAATCCTTCTAAGAATCATAGAATATCTAATGCTATTAAAGCAGAAAGATCACATCATATAATTACTCATAACCCTTCTAATATTAATCCTGATGAAACTTTATATGTTAGAAATCCGAGATTAACACAAAATACTTTTTATGTTCCAAATAGTATTTATTTATCAGCTGATATAAAAGTAACTGGCCATGATAACAATTATGTTGTTGATAATGTTGGAAGATATTTGATTAAAAAGTTAACAATAAAGATTGGTCCAGAAACAGTTTTCTCATTAGATGATTATAATTTATTTATGCATTATAAAGATTTATGGTTAACTAAAGAAAATAGAAATAATATGATATTTCAGGGCATTCAATCGGAAAACCATAATAAATTAAGATCAGGAGCTAATGACGCAATAGTAACTCGTACCGCAGATAATTTGATAAAAAAGATTTATGGAAGCAAATATAAAATTCCATTAGACTTTGAATTGATAAATAATAATGCACCTTTATATAAATACGCAATTCAAGAAGACGTTATATTCGAAATAACTTTTGCTCCTGTAAATGAAATTGTATTATCTAGCGTTGTTAAAGATTTGAGTTATAAATTATCGAATATATGTTTAGAATATGACACAGTAACTAATGAAAATATTTCAAGCATAATTCAAACTCAATACAATCAAGGATTTTCATTATTATATGATTATATTGATAAATTTAAAACCGTAACTATTAATGCAAATGATGAAATTATTAATGAGAATATTAACTTCCCAAGAAGATCTATTAAAGGTATATTAATATTTCTTACCATTGCAACATATTCTAATGGCGCAATACAGGTCGATAAGTATTATAATCCTGAAATAACAAAAGTAGAAATAACTATCAAAGGAATAGAAAATAAAATATTTTGTCAAGGAATGAGAATGATAGATCAATGGCCAGAAATTAGAAAACATTTTATGAATGAAAAAGTAAAATCATCTGAAAATTGTAATATTAATCAAATTGATTATTATACCGGTAATAAATATGCATTATGGTTAGATTTTAGAACAACAGAGGATAATTCATTACATGGTTCTGGAAAAAAATTACAGAACACTAAAGATGGAATACAATTATTCATGAAAAAGAAAAAAGGAAGTCTAAATTTCAAAATGCACATTTATATTATATCTGACGCGCAATTAAATATTGTAAATTCACAATTAGATAGTGTTATGTATTAAAATTTTAACTTTAATAAAAAATCTTATATTAAATGGAAGGAGGTGAAGTATTAAAACATATTCCATACATCGATACACATGAAAATAATGATGGTTTATATTATGTAATACCTTGTAATATAGCTTTGATATTTGATCCTATTTTCAAAATTTATAAAACTAAACTAATAGAAATCGATAATAATAAAAGTAGTGTTGTTGATAATTTAAGTAATGTAATTGATAATAATGTAATACCTTCTACATCTAATAATGTAATACCTACTACATCTAATAATGTAATACCTTCTACATCTAATAATGTAATACCTTCTACATCTAATAATGTAATACCTTCTACATATAATAATGCAATAATATTAAATGTTAGTGAAAATAGAAATTATTGTGATTATTGTAAAGGTGAATTTTCAAACGCTCCATCAAATTGGAATAAACATATGAATACAAATTCACATATTACTAATGTAATAGATCGTGTTGGTTTAAGAGAATTTATAGAACACCCATTTAGATATGTTACAAAATTTGTTTCAAATAAAAAAGTAAATGGTAAAGAATTATATGAAGATTTTTTATTAGCAACACCTAATAAAGATGAATTAGATTTAACCGATGCTAATGAAATATTAGGATCAAACACTGTAAATGAAATATTAGGAGCAAACACTAATAAAGATAATAATGAAAATACAGGAAAGCGCATTGATAATAAAGATAAATTTGATTGGATGAATAAGCATAACAATGAAACAACTATTGATGATTCGGTAAAAAGGTGAAGAATAAGTATAAAAATAATAAAGAATTAGAAGAAGATACGGTAGAGAATTTGAATAAATTGTTAGGGGGGTCTGATAGTGAAAGTGATTCAGAAATTGATTATCTAACACTCAAATAATAATAAAGGTTGAAAATTGTATAAAATAATAGTAAATAAAAAAGGGGGTTTTAAGTATTTAAGGTATCGAATAGGGTATCAGGTATTAGGGTATCAGGTATTAGGGTATCTAATAGGGTATCAGGTATTAGGGTATCTAATAGGGTATCTAATACATAGATATATAAATAGTTATTTTATAAACTTATATTCATAGGGAAAATGTAGTCTCAGTAATAATTTTGAACCTTTATTATTCTTTAATTTATTCATATATTCATCATGTAATTCAGTAGGTATAATTTGATTTTCTTCCAATGATTGTTGCATAGATTTTCTATCTTTGTTATAAAATAAAACTAGAAATCTTATATTCTCCCTAAAGTCTTTAACAATTGAATTATATTTTTGATTTAAAACCCATGTTGTTATCCCGAAATGTCTCCCAGAGAAAGCTAAATAACATAACTCACTTTCTCTCACTTTTGAATCATGTAAATTTGCGCAATCATCTATAATGAATAATGTATTTGATCCTTATTAAGTATCAATTGCTATTTTAATACAATTATCTAAATTTTCTTTTACTGTTTTAGGATCTAATATAATAACTTTTTTCATCTTAACTATATCTCTATTATATGTTTTATTCATTTCATAAGTAGGACAAAATAATATTATATTATCAAAATGATTCTTATAAATAGTTTCTAACAAATCTAATATGAAATGTGTTTTACCACAATTGGTTACACCAGTAACTAACATATTATGCGGTTCAAATATTAATAAATCTTTATTCATTTATTCTTTTAATTTTACTAGATAAAATCCATTCATTAAATTTATCATCGTATCCTTTATATTTCACCAAAGAATACTTTTTTCCTTTAAGAGTTTTTGTTTTCAATACTTTTTCTATTTTGTATTCTATTTCATCTGGATTTGGTACAAGTGATAATTCTTGTTCATAGAAATAACCTAATATTTCTTCATCTTTTAGATCTTCTAATTTATAAACAAATGGTTTAGTTAATATTGTCTTTTTAATCTTGAATATTTCTTCGGTAAAATTAGGGGTATAACCTTTATAAAATGTTTTTCTATATTTAGATATTCTAACGTGTTGTCCAATTTTGAATTTAGGTTCTCCAAAATCATATGTTACAAACACACCATATAAATTATTCCAAACTATTTCCGAATTATCTTCTTTTCTAGCTTGTATAGGTTTCATACCAATAAGATAAAATCCCACTATTTACAGATTAAAAGAATTTAAAAACAAGAATTTATTTATTAAATCTAAAATATTTAAAAGACACGACGTTTCGATCTCACCCTAGAGATCATCGTCAGGTGTGAGAAATAGACTTAAAACAGGGGTATATATACAGAGGAGGACAGGTTAATTGAGCAAATTGGTGAGTGAGTAAATAATTAGTGTTTGGCAAGGCATGAAGTAATATACTTAGAAAGAAAGGAATTATGCGGAGAAAAGCCATTATTTAAATTGGTACTAATATCTGAGTGACGAGTAATTAGGGCAGACTCAACTATGTGGCGTTTAGTGTAATTGCTGGAAGTATAAATAATTTCGGCTTTATCAAAATTAAAACGATGACCAGTGTTCCAAACGTGATTGGCTACGCCACTAGCCGGTTTTTGATTTATCATATCCTTTTTGTGTTCCGAAATTCGAGTTTTTAAAGCACGACCAGTTTCTCCAAAGTAAATTTCATCACAGCCAAAACAAGGAATTTTGTAAACTCCGCAGTCCAAAGGTTTAGATTGATTGTTTTTAACCAAAGTCTTACTAATTTTGTTTTCATACGTGAAAATGATTTGTTTATCCAATAAAGGGAGAGAGTGACGAAAATTTTCCAAAACAGGTACATACGGAACTACAATGAACTCTGAAATGTGTTTTTTATTTTCTGGAGGTTTAGAATTGAAGAAAGTACGTTTAGCCTTAGAAATGGCAATTTTCAAAATGTGATCAGGGTAAGCCGATTTTCTAAGAGAGTTGGATATATGGTCAAATTCAGCCGAAAGGAAGGTTTCATCGCAGATCCGCAGTGCACGGAGAAAGAGGCCTTGAGCGAGACCGATTTTGATTGATTTGGCAGTAAACGAAAAGAAGTGAAGGTATGCCTCGGCGTTGATCGGTTTACGGTAGACTGAGAAAATCAAATGAGAAAATTTATAGTGAATTAGAACATCTAAAAACGGAATTTGGTCATTTTGTTCCCATTCAAAAGTGAATTTCAAAGATGGATATTGGGAGTTGATGAAGTCGATAAAAGAGGAAAGATCAAAATTATCAGAAACTAAGCTCAGAATGTCATCAACATATCTAATCCAAAAGTTAGGTTTAGAGCCAGCGTACTTAGGGAGAATTTCGGATTCAAAGTGTTCAAGGAAAAGATTAGCCAAAATCGGGGATAATGGGTTACCCATAGCGAAACCGAAAATTTGTTCATAGAATTTGTCTTGGAATCGGAAATATAAATTGGTAGTACAGAGTTCCAAAAGTTCAAGTAAACATTCTACAGGAATTGGGAGATCAAGATTGGAGTCCGGGAGTTTTCTTCTTAAGAAATTGAGAGTTGGTTCCAATGGTTTATTAGTGAACAAGGAAACAGCGTCGAAAGATATAAATTTCTGTCCATTAGGTTTGAGATTTTTGAGTTTGTCTAAAAGATCCATATTGTGACGAATGTGAGAATCAGAAAAAGTACCCAAAGCCGGGGAGAGTACTTTAGCCAGATATTTGGAGAGCCGATATGATGGAGAATTGATATTAGAAATGATCGGTCTTAACGGTGAATTGGGTTTATGAATTTTTGGAAGACCATAAGCATAAGGAAGATTTGGAAGTCGAGAGTTAAATTTGGAGAATTTGGACTTTATCTGATATTAATTCAAATAATAATCCATCTAATTCTTCTAATCCTGGAAGTAATTATAAATTATATATTACAATTTGATTAGTAACAGTTATTATATTATCCGGTGTAATATATAAATATAAGTATAAATCTGATTATAACAATAATGATTCCGATGACAATAAACCTATCATACCAAATAAGTCAAATGATATAGTCATTGAAAATAAGATTATACCAATACTTGAATGTTTAGAATTATTATAACCTTTCACTAAATCATCTAATATATTTATAGACTCATCGATATAAATATATGTTTCATTAGCAGTAAAATATTTTCACATTCTAGTTTTCAATGTTTTATTAAACCTTTCTATAATAGATACTTTTTTATCTGAGTGTGTTGAAAAATAATCTACATCGTTATCAGATAATAGTTTTTTGAAATGTTTGTTATAAAATTCCTTACCTTCATCAAATTGTATCTTATCTGGAATAGCTTCTTTAAATATAGATTTAAAAGCATTTGTAACTTCTATTCCAGTTTTATTTTTGATTGGAATTGACCATGCGTATCGACTAAATATGTCTATAACATTCAGTATCCAGAAATATCCTTTGTTGTATTCTTCTAAGTTCTTCATGTCAATTAAATCGATTAATAGATTTGGAAGTCGAGAGTTAAATTTGGAGAATTTGGACTTTATCTGATATTAATTCAAATAATAATCCATCTAATTCTTCTAATCCTGGAAGTAATTATAAATTATATATTACAATTGGATTAGTAACAGTTATTATATTATCCGGTGTAATATATAAATATAAGTATAAATCTGATTATAACAATAATGATTCCGATGACAATAAACCTATCATACCAAATAAGTCAAATGATAAAGTCATTGAAAATAAGATTATACCAATACTTGAATGTTTAGAATTATTATAACCTTTCACTAAATCATCTAATATATTTATAGACTCATCGATATAAATATATGTTTCATTAGCAGTAAAATATTTCCACATTCTAGTTTTCAATGTTTTATTAAACCTTTCTATAATAGATGCTTTTTTATCTGAGTGTGTTGAAAAATAATCTACATCGTTATCAGATAATAGTTTTTTGAAATGTTTCTTATAAAATTCCTTACCTTCATCAAATTGTATCTTATCTGGAATAGCTTCTTTAAATATAGATTTAAAAGCATTTGTAACTTCTATTCCAGTTTTATTTTTGATTGGAATTGACCATGCGTATCGACTGAATATGTCTATAACATTCAGTATCCAGAAATATCCTTTGTTGTATTCTTCTAAGTTCTGCATGTCAATTAAATCTGCTTGCCATTGTTGATCGATATATGAAACCATAACTTTTCTTGTTAAATAATTTTTATCCATTTTCTTATGGATTTGATATGTTGGTTGATTTTGTAACCATGATTTTAATTCACTATATTTTATTTTACCATTTTCATTATCAGATTTAATTTTATTCCATAATTCTGAAACGTTAGAATATGATACTTCACTTTCTGGGTTATAATATAAATCTCTTAAATACTGTTCTTTTTTCATCTTAATTAATCCATTAATAATAATCTTATAATCTTATTTTCAATGACTTTATCATTTGACTTATTTGGTATGATAGGTTTATTGTCATCGGAATCATTATTGTTATAATCAGATTTATACTTATATTTATATATTACACCGGATAATATAATAACTGTTACTAATCCAATTGTAATATATAATTTATAATTACTTCCAGGATTAGAAGAATTAGATGGATTATTATTTGAATTAATATCAGATAAAGTCTGTGATTCATTTATACCAGTTAATTTCTTTTTCTTAGCTTTTTTTAATTCTGAAGATCTTTTACCTAATTCTCTTGCCCATTTAATTTGTTTCTCTGATCTAGCCTTTTTCTTAACGCCATCACTCATTTATTTTAGTTAATTTTTGTTCTGATTCATTTTCTGTTTCACTGTTTGGTTGTAGTACATCTGTTTCGTTCTTACCTGATTTATATTCCATAGGCTTGATGTTCGAAAATGTAATGACGCCAGTAGAAATTAATGTCATAACCGATCCTAATTGGAATGAAGCATAACCAACCCATTTTTGTAATTCAGTCATAACTAAATAGTCACTTTTCAAATCACTATATAATTTATTTTCATCATCAATTGGCATTAACTGGTTACATAACTTAGAATAACATTTGACAATACCATCTGAAATAGAATCATTTATTCTAGCTAATCTTGACTCTTCATAAATCTTAAAATATTTTATTACTTCATCTTGTTTCATAGCATCTAATTCTTGAAAAGTAATGGTCTTAGTTAAAAATTGTTTACACTTCCCGCTAGCAATCAATAGTTCAAGATGGTGTTTACAATATAAATAGTATTCATAATCTATATTACAATTAACTTGAATATTATTTTCAATTTTGGCCGGAATATCCTTATTATCACTAATGCCCAAATCATCTAATGTTTTTTCAATATCAATATTATTCTTACTCGATTTCTTTGACATTTATATTAGAGAAAAAAGCAAGAAAAATATTATAAGTATTCTTCAAATGATACTAGCTAGTTAAAGCTAAAGAATTTTAGTATTAGTTATTGTTTTTTTAGTATTTTTTATTTGTGATATAAAGTATTCTTTTTTGAAAAGAAAATATTAAAAATATAGTAGAATTCACTAGCTAGTTGAAGTTATTGTTTTTTTAATATTTTTTATTTAAAATCTATTATTCTTTAACCACTCATTAAAGACTCAACGTATTGTTCATTATTTGGATCATTGTTCCATTGATCAATAAATTTCTTTGCCTTTGTTAACTGTTCTAAATATAACTGTAAATCTAGTTTATTAAATTTAATTATGTTTTCCTTCTTTTCTAAAGGCCTTAAATTCTTCCAATTCCAAATTAGTTTTTTATTGTATTCATCATTCATGTTAAATTTAGATATTGGTAACACATAATCAATATGGTAATAATCCCCATAATTATCTATATTCATTTTATCATCGAATTGATATATTATCCATGATTTGAAAAATTCATCCGAACAACCCAACAAATTAGATAATGTTTCTGAATGTGTTTCTTTGTTGAATAATTGTGTTAATCTAGATCTTAAACATTGTTTCAATCTAAAATTAAGATCTGTTTGATATCTTTCTCTCATATATTCTGCCATATAATAATTATAATGTTCTATATTATCTTCTCGATATTGTTTGGTATATAGTTTAAAACAAGTTTTACAGCAATATTGAAAACCATCTTTGCTAATCTTACGCTTACTAAATTCTGTTAAAGCTAATTTATCTAATTCACATTTAGAACACTTCTTGTAGTATATATTTATAACACCAGCAGTGTTATTTGTAATATTGATGATTTGTGGTTGTTCTGGTTCCATTTATTATACGTATTTTTTTACTAAATTGGTTAATATTTTAGAATCCTCTACCATTTCTTCGACCAACGTCATCCTTTTTCATTCCTCGCTGCTTTTGATAAGTCAGTTTCGATTCCTTGATATCTAAATAATACCACTGGGCAAAAGCGCGCATTCATGCGCGGTTTTGCTTAATGCGCATGCGCTAATCATAATTATATATAATTATGTAAATAGAAACAACCGACATGAAATATCTAAATCATATCCTTGATATCAAATTCCTCAACGTATTGTTCATTATTTGGATCATTATTCCATAATTCAATAAATTTCTTTGCCTTTGTTAACTGTTCTGAATATAACTGTAAATATTCTAGTTTCAATTTATTCTCTAAATGTGTTTTAGTTTTATTGTGTCTTGATTTTTGGGATTTATCTATATTGATATTACATGTTGGACAGTAGTACTTATTTGCTTCCATTTTAATACTAAATTTTTTATTAAAATTGATTTTAGAAGTTATTAATTTATATTTTATTCATATATATGAATATTTTAAGAGTAATAGGGAATATCTTGTTTCATATCAAAGGTTGAAAGGGCTAGTGAGTAAAAAATGAAAAATATGAAAATAATAATAATTTCTATTTGAATTAGGAGTGAAACTCATATAAAATGAAAAATAAATTCGAGTGTGCGAGAATTATTTTTCATTTTATATGAGTTTCGCTACTAATTCAAATAGAAATTGTTATTATTTTCATATTTTTCATTTTTTATGAGCTCGACATTTCGACCTTTGGTATGAAACAACATATTCCCTATTACTCATATTCTAAACATATATTCGATAATTTATAACCCATATCTTTAACTAAACTTGATAATACAATTTCATTAACAGGAGCAAATGTTATTTCAAATGTAATATCTTCTTGTATAACATATTTACCCTCCAAAGACGGAGGCTGTTAATCTTGTGTCTACGAGAAAAGTTGGATCAGTGCCTGAGATTGAAGTAGACGGTGTTCCGATTACAACCTCTGAGTCTGTTAAGGACCTAGGGGCTTGGTTGGACCAGGGTATGACTATGCAGGAGCATATTAAACGTACTTGTAAAGCCGCTTACGCGTCTTTGTATAAAATTGGTCGCATACGCCGATTCTTGGACCAAAACAGCACTATAAAATTAGTTCATGCTTTCGTCCTGTCCCGTCTTGATTTTAACCATGGAATACTTTACGGACTACCAGCAAAAACATTAGCGCCTCTTCAGCGAGTACAAAATATGGCAGCCAGATTAGTGCGTCGTAAAAGGAAGTTTGATAGAATAACACCTATTCTCATAGAACTCCATTGGCTGCCTGTCCAGGCCAGAATCGAGTTTAAGATCTTGTCAACCGTACACCGTTGTATCCATGGATCTGCTCCAGTTTACTTGTCAAATCTGCTACGTAGGGTAGAGGGGCGCACTCGTTCTTCTACCAGCCTTGCTTTACACGTTCCTCATTCTAAATCCAAATATGGCGACCGTGCCTTTTCTAGCTGTGCACCCTACCTTTGGAATAGTCTACCCATTTCCATTCGTGCCACCGTTGACGAAGGATCTTTTCGCAACGCTCTAAAGAAATATCTGTTTTTGCAGTATTTCCAGGAGATAGCGCTTTGAGCGTGGGATACTGCGGAAAAGCGCTTTAAAAGAACTTTTTATTATTATTATTTATTAATCGAGGAATTCTAACGTATAAAGTTTCATCAGGATTAATATTAGAAGGATTATGAGTAATTATATGATGAGATCTATCTGCTTTAATAGCATTAGATATTCTAGAATTTTTAGAAGGATTTATGTAACTCCCACTCATTTATTTTAAGAGAAAAATTAATTATTTATTTTTTATCATATTCACTAATCCAAAAATAATTGCACTTACAACTGTTACTAAAAATAAAATAATATGTTCAGCAGCAAAGTTAAGAATATTTCCAGCAGATTTCAATATAAAACCAACAATTGATGCAATAACACCGGGTAATGCTGTAGCAGATTTCTTTGATAGTTCCCATAGATATTTTGCTAATTTCTTTAAACCTTCCTTAACTTTATCTTGTATAGAATTATTATTATTTGGAGGTTTATCCGGTTTATTGGGAGTAGGCGTAGATTTTAATGAATTTGATATTTGAATTTGCTAAACCAATTGTTGTAAATAACATAGTTACAGCTGTTAGAATTGAAAGAATTGTTATTCCTTCTAATTTAAATAATAATCTTATTCTATCTCTCAATGATAATTCAGAATCTGGTTTTATCAATAAATCTCTAAAAATAACTGCTAATTTTTTAATATGATTGAGATCAAATGATTTTAATAATATATGTCTTTCTTTTTCCTGTAATTCTTTGTTATAATTTAAATCATCAATTTGTTTTTCTAAAGCTAACTTTCTGCTTTCATAATTAGCTTCCTGGATTAATTGAAGATTTTTATCTAATTTTAATTGTTCTAATTCTTCATTTGCATCAGTTAATTCTTTCTCTAACATGGTTATTTTCGAAAATCTCATCTTAATATTAGCAATTTCACCAGTTGATTCTTGCATACCTTTAATTTCTCTACGTGCTTGTTCAGGAAATATTTTTAATTCTTCTTCATTTAAATCAAGTCATCCTTTTTCTGATAAATGTTGTATTTGATTTGTTCCAGTTTCAGTACTTGGTCTATCTAAAATACTATTCATCTCTTCTTCAAATGAATGAACTGTATCTAACATGCTATCAAAATGTTTTACTACTTGTAATTGACTTGAACCATTATCAATTGGTTGAATGTCTCTTCTCGATGTTTCTGGTGTTGCAGTTCTTAATTTATCTAATCGATCTCCATACTCTTCCATTTCTGGATCAACATCAGTAGGATTAAAATTTGGATTTTTAAATAGTGAATAATTGTTAATATCAATACCAACATTTGGTTCTTCTTCATTTATTCTATCGAGTGCATTCCATATAATTCTGCTAAATTCTGAACCACCTTTTGAACGTTCAATTGAAGATCTTGCTAACATTTCAGGATGGTACAGATCTTCTTGTCCCATTTTAGATAATTGAATTGATAAACTTTTGTTACTTAATTCAACATCATAATACCATGAATCATTTTTAAATTATTCATGAAATGTATGTCATCTTTTCTAATTTGTTCTGAAATATCTTCTGGTTCAATGTTATCTGTTACATTTTTTGGTAATAATTCTTCAATAACTGTATTTGTTACACTTTGTTTTATGTAAAATAATTCTTTTTTTCAATTCAGGGTTTTCTGTTGTTTCTAATCTATTAATTAAACCTTTTCTTTGTGGTCTAGTTTTAATTAATATCTCATCGCGGGTTCTTAAATAATCTATTAATTTTTCACTAATTAATTTGTTTCAGTATCATCTTTAAATTCATCATAATCATATAATATAGGCCCACTAGAATCATCTTCACCTAAATAAGTATTATATGCTGCTCATCCATCATTATCAATATTAGTTTCATCAAAATCAGGTTGTGGTTCATCGCTTATACCAGGGGCGTCACCAAAAGTATCCATTGGAATATCTTCTCCACCTTCTACCATTTATATTATAAAAAATTAAAATTCAAAATATAATATTCCTCCTATTACAATTCCTATACAAGTTATAGCTAATTTAGTATTTTCATGTGATTTATTATCATTATTAGTTTTAATTATATCATGTTGGATAATATCAGTTTTTATATTTACTGATGTATTGTAATCTTTTATTTTAGAATCATTATCCAATTTAATATTCTTAGTTTTAGTTTCAGTTGATTGAATATGTTTTTTAATTTTTTTCACCTTCCATTAATTTTGGAGCAGTAATAATCGTTTTATTTATATCATTTAATCCAAATGAATTATTTATTGTAGCAGTTTTAATTAGATTATTATAACCAACTATATTTCCCATCTATAATATTAAATCATCAGAAATAATTAATAGATTAGGTCCTATACAATCATTTAATCTTACATGTGATTTATCTAAATAATTTTGATATCTTACAATGTTTTCTGGAATCGATCAATTTCTATCATTATGAATGGAATCTTCAAATAATACTTTAAATTGTTTCTGTTTATCAAATGATGTATTTAAATTTCCAATTATTGGGGATCTTGTTTCAACTTGTGATCCTAAAATACAAATCAAATAAGTTCTAATTGATTGATTTATTCTTTGTATACCTGATTTTGCAAATCCTTCACTATTTTCTAAAATAAAATAAACCCAACCATTATTATTTTCTTGTTTTAAATTATCATAGAATTTCGGTAATTAATTGAAATTTAATGTTTCTAAATCCATATTTTCTATTTTACCATAACCTAATTTATTATTATAGATATTGTAATATCTATTAATTGGTAAGGGAAGTGCACAATATTCTGCAATCTTTTTAGGGCAAGGAAGTGATCTTATTGTTCCAATTTTTGTTCTAAAATCAGAATTATTTATATTTATATTAGATTCATTACAAATTTTATAAAACTTTGATAAATTAATATTATTATTCTTTAAAATATCTAGATCCTGGTAAAGGAGTCTAATTCATTCGATATTAATCTTATTTGAAAATAAGTATGGAATCTGAATTAATTTATATTTAGAATTATTCAAATGATCATTCCAACTTATTCCACAACCTGTTGTTGCGTAATAAACTGCACAATTTATTGGTTTTGCCAAAACTTCATATTAGATTTTAATAACCATTGTTTTTCATTTTTCAATTTTTTAAAATTAATTATATATATTTTCCATCTTTGCATTAGAATTATTAGTTTCAGTAACATAAATATCTAAATTGATTAATGAATTATCTTCATTTCTATATGAAATATCTTTATTTAAATCTATTGCAGGAATATTATATTTAATTGATTTTTTATTTTGAAAAGCTTTTGGAAAACTATCTACCATTTATATTATAAAAAAATTAATAATTTATTAATTCTTTTAATAATTTATCCTGCTCTTGAATTGTTATATTACCATTTAAACTTATTATATAATCTAATGTATTTTTTAATTTATTTAATTCTTTTATATTAGATTTTATTTTTTCTTTATTACCTTTTATATTTAATTTTGATTTTATTCCGGTTAAAACACTTGAACTTAATCCTAACGCACCAAATGATATAGCTAAAGGCGTTAATGGGCTGAATATTGCTAAAAATGTAATTACCGAACTAATTGTAACTGAACCACTTAAAATAAAATAATATATAATTTTAGATTTTAAATATTTTTTCTTTTTTATCTTTTAATCATTTTCAAATTCTACTATTTGTTTTTCAAAATATGATTTTAATTTAGTTTTATTTATATCATGAGGAATAATGTCATTATTATCAACTTTATCACCCATTTATTTAACAAAAATAATATATAATCAATTAGTAAATTTATACGGTACAAATATAACAATAACTGTTCCACCTAAAATCCAAATTATTTCATATTTCTGTTGTTCTTTACATGGGGTATCATAATCTGATATTGTAGGTTTATATAGATGTAATTTTTCTTTATTTGTTACTACGTTATATAAACTCATTGCATCATCAACTGATTGAAAATGTGTGTAATTTTCTGATTATAAAATTCTCTATTGATATAATCCATATAGTTTTGTCTTTTTTCTCTATATTCTTCTACTGCATTATTATATTTTTCTAACGCTAAGTTATGTCTTTTTTGTTCTGCTAATGAACTATTTTTATCAATATGCTTAAACAAATATCCACCACCAGTAAATGCTAAAGCGTTAACAATTGCCAATCCTATAATAGTTATAATTGCAGATGCCATTTATTTAGTAAAAATTTGATGCATTTATATAGGAGGAATATATTTTTGTTTTTCCAAATAATGAATAGTCAAATTAGATAAAGTAACTGCTAACGTTAATTTTGAAATATCATTGATATCAAATCTATCAACATTAACACTTCCCATTTTAAATACTTTTTAAATACCATTGTATAACCAACAGTTCCAACTGATTATAATGCTCCATTATATAATCCATTTATTATCCACTTATATCACTCATTTATTTATCAAAAAAATAATTATCCTCAAAATATTTAGTTACCTTAGTTATGATTATTTCAACATTTATTTCATTACTACTTTTATGATTATCATATATTTCAGTTATTATTTTTCTAATATCATCAATAATAAAATCTTCATCTAATTCATAAAATCTTAAAGACTCTCTAATTAAATCGGTAATATTTTCTACATTAAAAGTTTCTTTATTTATTGTTGTTTCATATTCAAATGTTGTTTCATTCAAAAATGCAATATTTTTGATATGTGTTATTACATCATTGATATCAAATTTCATTTCTTTCTCACGTTTAAAATCAAATCCAAAACATATACTCGGTCCTACTATTATATTAATTTATATATCAAAAAAATTACTCTCTACATCTTATAACTAATTCATATATCACAGGAAAGTTATTCAAATCAATTAAATATCCATTATGATTTCTAATTTCTAATCTAAAATTATTAGATTTTGGAATACAAGGTTTAAAATCACATTCAGCTAAATTATAATTTATTTGCGTTCCAAATTGTTCAACATTTGTTAATGGTGAAATATTTAATAAACCAGAATTACAAATTGTATCTTTAGTTGCTTCAAATGTTTTTACAGGGTTAATTAAATTGCAATAAATATAAAATGTGTAAAAGGCATTATATTTGCTATACTATCAACATTTGCATGAAGTTTATTTGGTGCAATTCCTAACATTTTAGCTTATGGTTTTCTCACTATAAATTTATGCTGTTCTTCATTAGCTAACTTTATTCTTAATTTATTATTAAAATCACTTTTAATAAATTTAATTCCAAATCCAGCAGCTGCGCCCATTTTTGTCTTAGCTTTTCTATTAATTTCTTGCGCTAAAGTCTCTAAATTATATAATCCTGGTTTTATGAATAGATGATACCATTTATTATTTCTCCTAACGTGAATCATTAAAGCATTATGATCAAGACTTTTATCCGATACATTATAAAAAGAGTTACATAAACTTACATTTACTAATTTTAAATCTACACAATTCTTAAATTCTCTATCTAATTGTACTAGTAAATTATGTGATTTATAATTTGTAAGTCTTCTTGAATCAACAAATATTGTATATTCTTTTAATTCTACCATTTATTTTACATATTTTATTCGAAATCTTTATCATGGTGCCCTTTTTCATTCTTACACTTACATATAAAATAGAATCCACCAGAACATAATTCTTCCAGATCTTCACTAGATAATCTATGAAATCTATCTGGTAAATATGTTCTGAATTTATATTTATTTCCTTTCAACCCTTCATATTCTAAGTGGATAACTAATTTATCTCCATATTTGTTAGTAACTCTATCAATATTAGTAATTAAATACTTCTTATGAATTGTTAGTGTTCATTTAACTTCTTAAATTTATAATCTGCTGATTTAGCATTTGTGATATCTTTTATTCCATCTAGAAATGATTTGTTGTTCTCACTGTGTACTTGTTTACTCTCCATTTATTATGAATATTTTTATTAAAATTGAATTAAAGCCGATTAACATGTTAGAATCCTTTTCATAATCTCATTCTCTTTGTTTCTTCTCTTTTGAACTTTAAGTATTCATCTAAATTGCAACCATAAGCGACTGTATGAATTCCATCATCTAAAATATATCTTTTATCATCGAAAGGATTCAAACTTATCTTCTCTATCTCTTCAATAAACATCTCGTGATCTTCTGATCTTAAACATTTCATCTTATGTTTTCTAACTTCTTCATTGAATATACAATTGATATAATCTTTGAAATGAATATTCTTTTCTACTACACTTTTGGTTATTCCTTTTAACTTTTTAGCTTCATGAGTTTTAGTTTTATATGAATACATTTTAGACCTAATGCCTATAAATTCAATCATTTCTTCACCACCTAATTCATCTTTATTTACCGGGCACCTTTTTATTATCTTTGTTAAACAATTCATGATCTTTTGGATAGTTACTGAAATCAAAATGATGTTTTAATGTTTTTAAATCATCTGTTAGGTTATTAGTTTTAATCTTTTATATGTAACTGTCAGTATCAAAATATAAGATTTCTATATGCTTTTCTCCAAAATGAGGTTGTAATACGTTATAATATAATTCATACATTAATAATTTTGATATTTCTAAAACTGTTGCCCCAACATAAATTGGTTTATTAAATTTCATAGAAGTTCTCCTCATTTTAACTGCAGCTAAATTTTCATCAAATATTCTGTTACCAATGAATTTAGGATATGTAATCCATCATTGCCCAACCATATAGATTATTTGCATCTATATATAATAACTTATATCCAGGGTTATCATTTATATTGAAATATCTATCACCCAATACACCTGAAACTCCTCCTCGTAATTGATTTATATTTGTTAACAAATCCATTTTTATATCTGTAAATTTTAAACCACAGTCCCAAGTTAAACCTGGACTCGAATAACAATGACATGGATCTATATTAAAATATTTTAGATCTCTAAACCTTTCAAATATATCAGTTAATAATAATACATCTGATTTTAAATATAAATCTACTAATTGTCCATGATTTTTCATCCCAAAATGATTGCAAATATTCAATGTTCTTTTATAAATTTCATCTTTAACACATTCGGATCTTAATTCATCATCGAATTGTTCTTTTAATAATTCAGTTATATTGAAATCATTATGATTTTTATAGAATGAATATGGAATTGCTCCTTTATATCTCATTAATTGAAAATCATCATTATTTGGATAATGTTGCTTTCCATGCTAACTGTGACCGGACGCTAGTTTGTGCGGGTGTGACGCCACGTCACAGTTGGATGACCTATATATCCCCTTACTGTCTAAATGGCATAAAATGTATAAAGCTTATACGGCTTGTATGTATGCCTGGTAGTCCCGGCAACCCCAGGGACTTGTTTTTGTTCGAGTTCGCTGGCGGGTGTATGAATAAAATCTATCTAGGTCACGAAAGTCATTATCGGTGAATTGAGGTCAAGTTGTGTAAACAAAGTAGGGCAAAATTGAAAGCTTTATAAGTAGACACAGCGGCTGGTATACGGTGTCTATGCATAGCGCAGTGGATATAATGGAGATATATAGAGAGAATATGAAGCTGCAGTTAGGGGTAGGGGTACCCGAATGACCCGAAAGTAGGTCAAATTTTTTTTGGACATTTTGGGGGCCCCTAACGACCCCAGAATTGCTAGATCATCAGAAACAAGCTGAATCATCATATTTTAGTGTAGGGAAGCGTATTAGACCGTCTAGAAGTTTGAGAACCCAATATTTTTCGAAAAAAATTTTTTTTCGAAATAAAGTTAGCACAGTCTCGGGATCTGATTTTCAGGAAGTTAGCATGGAAAGAGTTTAATATATTTAATTCATCATCAACTAATGATTTTGATAAATTATCTAATGAACTGCTTAAAAATCTATATGAATCTATAAATCTTAGACGCCCAAATTGGAAAGATATATAATTCTCAGATGTTTTAGCTAATATCTTAAATTTAGAAGTTGGTATTTTATCTTTTGATCTATTTGAATTTAATATTTCTATTTCATTATTGATTTCTTCTATTTTATGGCATAACTGTTTGATAAATAAATGTGCGTCATATCCTGATAAATTATGAAATATAACTGGAACAAAATTGATTTTCTTTGCTTGTAAGTTACAATTCTCATGCGCTGCGCCTCTAAACTTTCCATTCAAATGATTATGATCTCTTACTTTTTTATCTTTTAGATTAAATATCTTTTCAAAATAAAAACATTTATCTGCAAACTAAAATTCTTCTTTATCTTCTGTCATAATTATTATCTGTACATGTATTTTCATTTAACAATTTATGAAATTTTACTTCATATTCAATTAATAAGTTACAAAAATGATTGATAACATTTTCATTTCTATAATGATAATATTCACTTTCAATTAGTTCTGGATAATCAGATTTAATATATAGCCCAAAAGCTGCAGCACTTTGATGAATCTTTTTAATAGTATTTGTTATTAGAGGATCTGAATAATCAATTACATCATTTTGATTAGAATTTAATTTCTTTCTTTTATAATATATTTATTTTCTATCTTGATCAGTTAATTCTTTATTTAGTGATTCAAAATCACCATATATTACAAATAGTACTTTATTTTTGTAAAAATATTTCTTGAATTCTAATATTTTATCTTTTCCATTTGGTAAAATCATTTTACAATAATCATGATTATCACATAACCTTTTATGATTTAATAATGCACTTTCATTACTGAATTTATTTAACCATTTTCTACATAGATATATTTTATTTTCAAAATCATTTTCTGATTTGAAAAATGAATCATTTCTTTTAATCCACATAAAATGATTTGCATAATATAATATATCTATAACACCATTTGAATCATAATCTTTTGATAGATATAAAGGTTCTAATGTATAATGTGTTGTATTATTACCTTTTGTTTTTGGTTATTTGAATAAATCAAATACATTTATTTTTAGATTATTATCTCTTTCTATTTTTGGGATATTTTTAAATCTGACAGGATAATTATCTATCTTTTGATTATTTTCAAATGGTTTATAATGTTTTAATCTAAGACTATGTTGTTTATAATCTTCAACTGGGTGTAAGTAACTAATTATTGACCATAGAAAACATTTATCATCTTCATTTTGTACATTTATAACAGCATTAGTTTTAAATGGTAGTTTGATATAACTTGATCCATTTATATTATCATCTTTATAATATGATAAATTATTTTCATCAATTGGTTTCGATTTAGTTAATTTATTATATTTTGTATTGTATACATGTAAAGTCATAAATATTATTTCATCAACTATTAATCCAAATCCTTCAAAATATTTCTCTTCTATTTTACTTTTTACTTCACTATAACATTTATTTAATTTATCATCTATATGTTGTTTTGAAATAATATGTTGTGAATGGGAATTTATATTATATATTGGTTTATCTTCAGATTTTATAAATTTACTTTTAACTGATATACTAATTTTAGGGTATTCAACATCAGTAATTATTTTTATAATATTTTTCATATTTTCTAAATGTTTTTAATTTTCTTCTAACGTTTTACCTTTATAAAATTTAAACTCGATAGCTGCTGGACCAATATCACTTTTAAATGCTTCAGTTATCTCTATTTCTTTATTATTATCTAATGAATTAATATAATTTCTAACATCTTCCATGTATGGTCTTTTATTTTTTAATTTATTTTTCATTTTTTTAATTGTCTTATGTTTCTTATCATTATCTTTATCAAAATAATCTTCACCTAAAATATCATTATTAATATTTCTAATATGATTTTTAGATTTTAAATGTTGTTCATAATATCTTTTGTAACTGAATGATTGATTACATGTATCACATTTATATATTTCTTTTTCATTCTTCATTTCATCTAATTTAGTTTCTAATATATCATCTTTATATTCTAATTTCTATTTATTCTCTAAGTGAGATTTAGTTTTATTATGTCTTGCTTTTTTAGATTTATCTATATTGATTTTACATGTTGGACGGGAGTACTTCTTATCTGCTTCCATTTTAAAGGGTAACTGACTTTTTTTTAAATTTCAAAATATGATGTATTCTATAATATATAGATGATAAATTAAATAAATGTTATAGTGAAATAAAAAGTAAAATAGAAGAGAAATATTTTGAAGGATTTGGATTAATATTTGATGAAATAATATTTATGACTTTACATGTATACAATACAAAATATAATAAATTAACTAAATCGAAACCAATTGATGAAAATAATTTATCATATTATAAAGATGATAATATAAATGGATCAAGTTATATCAAACTACCATTTAAAACTAATGCTGTTATAAATGTACAAAATGAAGATGATAAATGTTTTCTATGGTCAATAATTAGTTACTTACACCCAGTTGAAGATTATAAACAACATAGTTTTAGATTAAAACATTATAAACCATTTGAAAATAATCATAAGATAGATAATTATCCTGTCAGATTTAAAAATATCCCAAAAATAGAAAGAGATAATAATCTAAAAATAAATGTATTTGATTTTTTCGCCATAAACCTACTGGATGTTGGGCCTGGGGCATTTTAGATGGTTGTAGATAAAAATCCCCTAGGTAAAATCCTCACTTGGCGATTTTTCAAGAACATTTGAAAGCACGATATTTATTCAAACATATTCATCCACAATACAACTGCAATATATTTGAACTGTGCATTAAACTCTTTTGTTGAAATAAATCTTTAAATTAATTCATAGAATAAATGAAATTAATGAACTTTTTATTCATACTATCTTTTAATTCGAACTAAATAACTCTTTTTGACTTGTGGTATATTTCACTGTGCTGTGCGATAAAATATTAGAAATAAAGAACTCTTAATTTGGAATATCTTAACTTCGAGCTTGTAATATATTTTAATTGGCGATGAAATCTTTTTAACTTGCGAGCTGCTTGCGAGCGATGTGAACTGTGCGATAACTTTAAGCATTATTTAAGTATTAATGAACTGTTAATTTGTCGTATTTCCTAATTTCATTTGTACAATAATAAGTATGCTTATGATATGGATTCGATTTACGTATCAATATTTTCATGTTGACGGGGGCCTGATGATGGCTAATAGCATTAGCCGAAACATTGCTCGTAGAACATTGGATATTTAGCTGAATTCATTGTGGGATTTGTCTCGTTATTCACCATACACGGATATTGTGTATTTTCTTCTCATTTTCATGTTGGTTTTGAACAACTTAAATTTTGCGATTCTAATACCTTATTAACTTTAGATGACAGTAATACCTTCAATTTACATGTAAAATATGATCACTGCTGAAAGTGTAATAAGGAATATATATTTACTCCAGTGACAATATTTTGATTCAAAGATTTAATTCAATCATCTAGTCTGAGTCTGTATGGTAAAACTTCTGGCTAACCAAGAGCTAACCGAATACCGGTATATAGAAGGTGGTCGCTTAAAAATTAGTTAATTTACGCAACAGGAATCTATCTTGATTTCAAGGGCACTTCAAATAATCGTTTCAATAGTGACCACTGTAAATTAGCCAGTAGTTTAAATGACCGAATTCAATCAACCGATTCGTACCCTGAGAATGAGAATTGTATCTAACCACAGTAGTTATTCCTCATCAAACGTTCGGTCATCATATTATACATCTATACATCATTACTATCATCTTCAGTTAATAGAAATGCAATAAAATCTAGAATCTATGAGTTGAGTTTTTTTGAACATAATAAATTGTGTTGATTTTATGTTAGTTAAATCAAATATTTGGAATATTTTACCGGGGGATTTTTACTTTGGGGATATAACCTAAATTATTTTAAATCATCGGTTTTCATTAAGAAAAAAAAGAACTATTAATCTTAACTACACTTATATACCTTTTGGAACATTAAGATTCTTTCATTGAATTTAATATGTTATTTGGTACAATAGTTCATCACAGTGCGTCATTCACGCTTAAATGTACAAAACTTCTTTACAGAGTTCAAAATATAAACCAACAATCTCATCTCAAGCATGTACTAGCGCTGACGCTATGGGATAAAACCAAGTCTCGATTCATTGCCTAAAATGTGGGTACATTCATTCAAATCAGGACTAAAATACGCTTATATCAATATCTTGCATGATATCATTTTACAGGGTGTCTCATAGGCCTGGTTTTACTTGTACATTGTCATCAATTAATTAAACATCCCAAGTAACTTCTTTATTTACTTATGGCTTAATCACTGGTATTCAATAGCTAGTCGGCTATAGAAAGACAAAGCCGATTAAATTCCATTAACCGTTCGTCCAGAGTCGAACACTCAGGCGTTAATTCGCAACGATTTTAAGGAAAGAAAATGATTGCATGAAATCTAGTTTTGGTATCAATCGGCGTCCAATCTCTTAAACCATCCTAAACACAGTAGTGTAGTAGTTTGTGTCTATTTGCTTTTGCTGATGTCATTTAACATAACAATGGAAATGTATTCGTTTATTTGGAAATTATATGAAGATATGGAGTAATCATGTGACAAATCAAATTATTACTGCAAGGCAAAACATAGCGCACTTCAGATATATGATATGGCCTTAAAGACTTTTCATATATTAACAGTCCATTTTAACGTCTATTGATATGAATAGTCCAGTTTTGATATGACTGTCGCAACAGTTGGAATAAAACCTATGAAATCTAGGAGCATTTATCTCATGAAATTTAGATTTGAGATAATTGTATTGTATTGTATGAGGATTAAACATTTCAATGGCTGGTGATTATTTGTGATTAAGTAATCAGTGAGATGGACTGTTGATGTAGCCCTGATTGAGGCACTCGGGTCAAATAATATTTTTAGATAAAACAGTGCATTTGTTAAAGCAGAACACATGATTTTAAACTAAATACAAGTAGCTAAACCGTTAATTTTCATTCCTAACTTTTCATCACTCCCGATTATAAGAAATAATTCAACAGTTTGATTAACGGATAGTTGCAGTTAACAACATTTCTATCTGATAGAGAAGGTATACAGGTATACAGAGGAACAAGAAAAGAACATCCAACTAGACACTGAAAAATCTTTCTTCGGGTTTTTTACCAGGGGCCTTTACCTTGGGGTATATTTAACTAGGGGATTTTTACTGAAAGGGACCTTTACGGGGCGAGTTTTTACCCGATCACATCGATTATTGAATGACATGTTCGTTAAAATCATGACAAAAACTGGCATCACTGGTACAATTTGCTAATTTTCGCTATTCGGGTGGTTCTGTAGATTATTGGCTATACCGTTGGTAACTGAGTAGCTATTTGTATCACTGATCGGACTGTGAAAATATAGCTTTGACAACACCACAACGGGAAATGAATCAAATGCAATATTTTACTCGAAAACGAGCTAAACCATGGAATCAGTAACGTTTTTTTACAGTCCATGGCTGAAATGACGCTATAGAAAAAATCATTAAGAAATACTGCCTACTACTGAAAATATAGGAATGAATTCCGAACAGAATCAAATCAGGTTGTTCTTATTGGTATTGTGTATACATTTCATTTAGTAGATATTTCAAGTAATTCGTGTAATTAGGAAAAACTCGATCCAATAATGGGTTTTTCTTTCGGTTTTAAGTAATTTACAACTTACCAAATATGGACTACATGGTTTGACATTAAAACCAGTGAGCATTATGGTATAAAGTTCTACCAAAATTGATTACGATCGGCATTTCGTAGAATCTCCCTGAAGGTCACAATTTTAGTAAATTGACCTTGGGAGGTTTAAACCTCCCGAATCCAATTAGCAAAATATCGGTCCTCTACGTCGGCGACAATAAAAGTACCTTGCGCGGAACTTTCTATTGTGCGCCTGCCGCGTTTTGGGCACGAGTAGCTTACGTAATCTTAATTGAAAGTTGAGATCACAGGCAGATATTGAGGTCTATGGCCCAGACATAACATCATAAATTGGTCAGGAAATAAAGTGTTTTGTGGTATAGATGACACGTTTGTACGATTGTACACTGTAAATCTATCATTTTTCAGGACATAAGGACCAAAAATCGGCAATATTTTTGATACAAACTGAGAAAGTATCAAAACATTTGAGAACGCGTTCCATTTCAATAATGAGAGGTTATAGCCTGGATTTATGATTGCGCTTTTAATCTAAGAATTTACCAAAAATAAATGCAGACCTATGCTTGGAAGTTGCATTTGTTCAAATTGAATTCTTTATTAAATCATATCGCCATGAAAAGAAGGACATTTCGATTAATCCTAACACTACATAACTATTGACAATTTGTAAACAAATCTAACTCCAATCTTGACTTTTATTGGTTAGAGTTGGGAATCGCTCATCACATTTCACATCCTCAAAGAGTATCTACAATATCTTCAGATCTTAACTGAGTCGCTCTAAATAGAACTATACCCCAAAGTATAGCATGAGTAGAATTATCAGTATGTTTATATTGTCACGTATCACTGCAAATCTGAAGCATATGTTGCTACAGTGTATTTATAACAGGGAATCTGGCAAGCGATCTCAAAATGGTCACTTTTCAATAGTTGACTTTTAGAAACGATGTGTTTTGAGAGTAGCTGTTACGGTAAAAGTTACTATCACAAAGTCACTGTTTACATGCGGGTGGTTTTACAGTCACCTCTACTGCTAGTGTGCACTATCGAAACCAGATGTTTTAAAATGGTCACTTTTCAATAGTAGACTCATCGAAACAGCCACTATAGAAAACCAACCGAATTGAAAGGAATACTATTTCAGAGTGACTGTTTTGAAATGTATACTACTGGAAAAGTAGCTGATATCGTTAATTGCTTATTGTTCTCAAGTGACTACTAAGTAAAAGTAGACGTTTGGGCTCAAAAGTGCGATAAACATGTTCTTGGATTCAGCCTTTCATATGTGCACTTCAAATGAAGATATATTCCCCTTCAGTAAAAGTTTCAATTGATCAACTCGTATAATCAAATTATCGTTGCTAAAGTGATTTCTGAATTCCTCTAAAATGCTTTGCATCTTTTCACGAATAATTCTTCATTTGAAAAAATTCCTTCAATATCAAGGGATTGGCTTATGTTGAGCTATTCTTACATATTCTAGCATTGCATGATATATATACGTATCCAACATGTATCGATGTGGATGTCTTCTGGTGTTAAAGTGGGCCACATCGGGAGATAGGACCACACGGTACGACTTACCAGGAAAACTCGCCTCCACTGGTTACACTACTGTTACATGCAACGGTACTTATACAAAATCGATCGTTGCCATTGCGACATTAATCTCAGAATCGATTCACGTATGGAAAACGCATTGCGTTGAGCGCTTGTATACAGTCATCGGCATGATACACTAGACTGCGAGTGGATACTGGTATTCGGAATAGGGATATCAAAGCATCATAAACTGTGACAATCGAGGTATAAGAAATCAAATGAAAATGACTATCGGTCGCAAAGCTATGGAAGCAGGCTATTCCAATCATTATTGTGTGCCAAACAGCAGCAACGAAATGGTATTTTCAAAGGTAGGCAAACATCAGTTATATGACTGTAATGTTTATTTCAGCTTTCTATTGTTTGCACGGTAGTTTGGTGCCCTAATAGCTCAGTCGTCTTTTGGTAGAAGGCCTACATACCTGATAATTAGGTTTTTAAACGACCCGAATTTATGTGGACGGGTAGTTTAAATAGAACAGTGATTGTCAGTAAATTAACTTTGCAGGATTGCTAAAGAAAACTTGTTGAAAAGAGATAATTTTACATTATACAGTCACATGGCAGTATATATTTCCGACGAAATGATGTAATTAAATTAGATGGAGATGAGTTTTAATTCCGGTGGGTGGTCCTGAAGTCGTGCGCTTGACCAAGCCTCCCTGAACGTCAGTTACTGCTTATATTTTATATAAATATATATACAAGAAGCGCAGCCGACTCACTTGATTATAAAAAGAATACATATTAAACGTAAGTTGTTTCTCAGTTATATGAATATATTGTGCAGTTGTTACTCAGTCATTGAATTTTCTAGCTATTAACAGCACGGGGGCTCGTTTGTAGGTTTTCGTTATTGTACCTATATACTACTCTGATACGAGCCCCGTGATGAAGCTCGCACCCCCTTCTCAACCTGAGTGCCATATAGGCCTATGCAATCCCTGACATACCCGGCACTCCCGACACTCCTGATACACCCGACATTCCCGACAATCCCAACATACCCGACTCTCCCAGGATAGAGAAGTAAAGGTGCTGGGATAGTGAGGTATTGAGGTGCGGTTCGACTCCGGAATAGGTAAAAATAGTTCCATCGTGGTTTCCGATTGCCGAATGCTGGGAATTGCATAGTGAGGTATAGATGTTCTCAATAGTGAGGTATATAGATGATGCTGTAATGATAGTGAAGTATAAACGTGCTATAGAGGTACCGGGATAGTGAGGTATAGATGTGCCGGGATAGTCATGTATGGAGGTGCTGAGAGTCCCGGGTATGTCGGGCTTGCCGGGAGTGTCGGGTATTTAGGGATTGTCGGGAGTGCCTTGTACGTTGGCATTGTCGGGTATGTCGGGAGTGCCGGGTATGTCAGGAATGTCGAGTATGTCGGGAGTGCCGGACTAAATTTGATAAGCTTGGCAGAATCACACCTTTTCAAAATTAGAAAAACTACATCTACGCACTATTTCACAAGATACTGGACTTGACCCTCTATGGTATTTTATTCTTGTACTAACTGACCGACAAGTCTATAAGGAAATAAAATGTGGGTTTTTATACGCATTTTAGAGTGTAGTCCATACAAAATAGAAAACAGTACAACCGTAAATATAAGCCTAATTTTCTTTTCATATTTTTCAATCATAAAGTGGACATAAGGGGTATAAGTTATATCCAAGTGATTGAAAATGCATTGAAAATGCATTTTTCAGTCCTTAGATAATTTACTCACATTTATGATTATTTCTGCAGATATAATAGAAATATATGCCACAGCCAAAGCATGGGAAAGAACTAGGCCTACTACGAAACTTTGTTCGGACACATGAGGTCTGAATTAAATTTCATAATTTTGGTTATAATCGATTGGGTGACGGCGGAAGGCGATAAAACGAAAATAATTCTTTTCCTGGTTGTTAAGTCGGAAAAAAAATATTTCATGTATATTTTAAAAGTGAACATTCGAAACAAAAAACCTGGTTGGGCCTAAATAATTAGTATTTTCCAACTGTGATCAATTTTTAAACTGGAGGCTTGGAATGATAAAAAAGAACCAAAGATATGAATTCAAGAAGATCAGTAACTTTTATTGAATTAATAATTCATTTAAGCTATCCAATTGGTAATGTGCATTAGATTTAATAATAATCATATAATAGGATATTTCATTCCATAAATTAACAGTTTTCAAGAAATGAAAGAACAAAATAACGGACCAAATGGCCCGTGGCTCACATTCAAATCATTGAGTATTGTCAAAAATAAAATACTAACTATAAATTAATATGGATTGCAATCGAATGCAGGATAGATTACCAAATTAAAACCATCAACTGGCGATATACTGAACTAACTCTTCAAACAACAATCTTTTATTCTAAATCCAATCACTACAATTCTTAGCCCCTTATTAGACGATTGATACATAATATTATTATACTCGCAATTTCCAGATTTTATCATCCTTGAATTATAGTACGCGCGCGGCTCACGTCTCCCAGTTTCATCTGTTTGTTTTTTAACAGCACGCGTGTGACAACTATGATGTACGTTCTCTATTGATCGCTTCGCACGGATTTCCGTAGTACAATAGCGATATATAAGGGTCTATTTACCTAGATCATTTCACTTTCCGCGAACGAGACACCAGATAAATTTAACAGCTCGTTCCCATGGTCAAGTTATTGTCAATTCGGCTATTAGAAGTAAACGACCCACATTATAAAGAAAAAAATAGATGTTCATTTGACGTCTCGACCAAATCATATGGCTATCTTTAAAAACTGATTTATTATGCAGTTTATTACTTCAAACATTTAACACGTTTCCATGCAACTATCCTTTGATACATTTACGCTTGTCTTTGATCCATAAGCATAATTCGTAACTATTTCACGGTCTCAAAGAACGCGACTTCACTTTGAAACAACTACTTAAGTTTTCTTCATTGTGAGTACTACAAGCGGTGTCAACCATGATTGATGTTTTCAATCATGCGTTATCAAATTATATCCTTTCTTTCTTGAAAGAGAAAATTCGAAAGACGTACGTATAAGCCTATCGCTTAATTCGGGCTTAACAAAATTCGATGAATTTAAACTGTACGAAAGCGAATAAGACAAATTTGGCTACAGTTCTGCTAATTACTGAATACTTCAAATTGGTACCATTAGTAACACTAATATTCAGAATTAAAAATGGTTTCAAATTTAAACTCAAGTGAAACTTAGGAAAACAAAATCAAGGAACGTTTAACAAAAATAAATGTACAGTCAACCCCGATATACCGCACCACATCGGTGCAGAACGATTCTGGCGGTATAGAGAGTATGGTGGTAGATCAGGGGTGTTTAACAATGTATTTGTAGATTGAAATAAAGGACCAATGGTCCAGTGGCTCGCCAAACTAGTGTGAAGTAAAAATCTGTCACGTAGGCTACCGGTATGCAAAAAATCATTTCATTGAAAATTAAACGATGACATCTTGATAAATTGATTATGGGCTTTTTGTCTGAACAAATGTTCATAATTGTAATACATCCCTTGAATGATGTAAAACAACTAAAACTATGAGTGACTCGATAAGATACGGTACAAACTTGATGAGAGCCTGGGTTTCATCGGAGGTTTTTTCATTTTTATCATACGGACCAATCAGGACAGAAGCTCCCAAGTTCTTCAAATTTGAGGCCAGTCAGTGCCGTTTACTGCCGAAATAAAGTGTATTGAGTGACATGATTTTTAATAATTTCACGATAGGATTGCTTTAAGTAGCTTACATCTTCACTCGGACAAATCGTAGTTACGCGCGACCTACACCGTGGCGCGCGTACTCTATAACTGATACATACACGCAGTGAACACGAGAGTATAAGGCTATGGGCCTATTGCCTACGCGACTGTACACTACTGTTTTCAACGCGAACGCTCCACCGTGCCCCAGTGGCGCAAATAGCATTGCATTTTCACATGTGTTATTTTCGAGTTGGTAATAACACTGAATAAGATATACACAAGATGGCGGACACCAATGGACACGCTGTACTTTGGCTCGATCAAAAACCTTTATAATGACCGTTTCCTGATGGAACTGGGTACCAATATTATATCAGTGACTGGCGATTATCCATAAGAAACAGTACGTCAGAACATTTATCGGTTCGTCCGGTAATATATAGACATCGCAAAACCTTTATTTTCACTCGAAATTTTCATTGGAAACTCTAAGTCGCGATATACCGTATAGCGTCTACCGTACATACCGAAATCCGTTCCGCTTGAATAATCACAACACGGTGAAAATGTACAACCAAGGTGACCAAACGCCTGTGACCGTGCATAGAGATCCCCGACCTGGAGATAAACGATCGATATCCACAGGAGTCCAGAAACAGAACAATATAGAACCCTGGAGTACCTGAACTTAGAAACCGGAAAAATCACGAAAGTGGACTGTGAAAGGTGTCCCGATTGCAGCAAATTGAAAAACAAATTAGAACTGATGCTGAATACCGTAATTGAGAAAGTAAATTTACTCCCTGATCTTAATGCAAAGATTGAAACCATCTCCCAATCGATCAACGATTTATCCGGAAGAGTAACGAAAGTCGAAGCCGAAATGACCGCAGTCAAGAACTCAATTGTTAATACCCGTTTGGAACACAATGTAATTAGAAAAGATTATTATAAAAACGAAATAGCTCATCACGGATATAAATGAACAATCGAAGCGAAACGCCCAACGCATACGTAATATCGAAAATTATAGTAGACGGGACAACCTGATATTCTATGGCGTGCCTGAAGCTGACCGTGAGAACTGTGGAAATTTGATTCGAGATATTCTGAAGAATACGATGGAAATAACCAATGCAGACGAAGTGAAATTCCAACGCGTCCACAGATTAAACCGAAGAAATGCCAAACCCGGACCTCGCGCAATAATAGCACGATTCGCTAATTTTCCTGACAGGGAAAATGCCCGTCGTAAAGCGCATAAATTGAAGAACTCTAATATATCCGTTAGTGAAGATTACTGCTCAGAAACGGCAGCTGAAATTAAGAAAAAACTACCAGCTAAAAAAGAAGCTATCAAACAGGGACACAAAGCGCACTTCAACTGGGAAGGGAAGCTTTTCATCAACGGGAAAGTACACACCGGAGATCTCAAAGACCTCCGAAACGTATCAGGTCAACAATCAATGGATACCCAAAATGCTGAACCTGAGCCGGATCCTGATCGGTTGGAAACAAGACCGGACAATGACAAGGAACACACAGAATAAGACATCAGCCAGTCTCTAGACTGTAATATAACAATGGGACAATGGAACGTATATGGCTGGACGGAAACAGAAAATCACGCCGCAAATCTACTTCGCTCAGATATCATAGAAAAACTCAATCTAGATATATTGATACTTAACGAAACACACTTAATGGACGAGAAGGTGATAACGCTGACAGGATACACTTGGTACGGTCATAATCGTAAAGAAATACACAAGAAAGCACTGCGAGGCTCCGGAGGAGTAGGAATACTAGTTAAAAACTCAGTACTAAACAGGTTTGAACCGCAAGTACTTGATCGTTCATATGAAGATATAATGTGGATGCGATTTCGTAACCAAGAAGATAATTCAACATTTACACTCTGCGCGACATACTTGCCACCGGAAAGATCGTCACGGGGCAATAAAGCTCAAGAGTTCTACGACACGCTCACGACGCAAATGTACTACTACTGGAATAACGATATACTCATAATTGCAGGTGACTTAAACGGAAGAATTGGTAGTAAAAAAGACCACGAAGAACAAAACCTCCCCGAAAGAATAAATGTAGATGAAACACACAATAAATTCGGTGACTTTCTCCTATCATTCGTGCAGGACACCAATCTTTGCGTATTAAACGGGCGCTTTGAATCGGAATACGATAATTACACATGCGTGTCATCGAAAGGTCGATCGGTAGTGGATTACCTCTTAACACCGATCAGCTGTTTTGATAAAATCGAAAACTTTAAAGTGCATACTATCTCCGATCTCGCAAAAATATCCACCTACGGTGCAGACTGTCGGATACCCGATCACTCCATATTTTGCTGCACGATCAAACATTCAGAATACATAGATAGCTGTAAATTCTCTCGAAAAACCCCGCAACGTGAACGCGATAAAAGAAAAGAGCGAAAATATTCACCAAACGGAGCGCACTTAAATTTCCTATTGAATGATCGTAGACGTCGTGCAATTATCGCTATATGCAACAATAAAATCAAATCACACTCAACACAGACAGACATAGACGAATCGTATATGGAATTAATACGAGAACTTCAGAATGAAATGGATGTCTCGATACCGTATAAAGACTTAAAAACTAACTTTCATCGTAACAACCATAGAATAAAAGAAAAACCGTGGTGGAACAATGACTTAAAATCATTATGGACGCGATGCAAAACTCGAGAACGCGAATATCTACGACACAAAGGTCCTCGTAGAGACCAATATCTAAATGCGTTTAAAAAAGCCCGAAATGAATTCGATCGCGAATATCGTAAAGCCGAACGGCGTTATTATAGTGGCAAAATGTCGGATATAGAACTACTTCAAACAAACAACCCAAAACTGTTTTGGCGTGAAATCAAACAACTAGGCCCCAATAGCGGAAAGAACTCGAAAATATCATCTGTTGAACTGGACGACGGAAGTACCTCAACCGAAAAAGATACCATCTTAGAAAAATGGAAGAGCGAATGGGACAACTTATACAATAAACAAAATCACGAATTTAACGATACGTTCTTTAACGAGATACAACGGGAATGGTCGAACATTCGATCGGACAATACACCAAACGCTGAACCCAATAATGCAGAACTGAATGAACCGATAAAACGAATTGAAATTGTCAAAGCTGTTTGTAAATTACAGAATGGAAAAGCAACCGGTTCTGATAAGATACCAAACGAAATTCTAAAAAGCCCGCACTTAACGAATATTCTACATGCACTCTTCTATAAGATATTCAGTTATGGGAAAGTGCCAACATCGTGGAACGAAAGTATTATTCATCCGATACATAAACAAGGAAATGACCCCGAAAATCCGTTGAACTATAGACCGATCAGCCTGAACTCAACAATAGGAAAACTATTCAGCAGCGTTCTGAATAACCGTTTAACCCAATATTGCGAGAAATACGACCCAGGAAGAAAGTCACTAAATATTTGGATGGATATATGAAAGCTGTGGGTACTGGAGTGTGTAATGGGTAGCGTAGTGTGATCTGTGTGCATTTGTGGCCAGCACACAGATCACATTGTTCATTGGGGTTTAGTCCAGGACTCGCGAGATTTCAACAACACGGAAGTAACGTGTAATAAATGATGACTTGAATTGCATGACTACCTACCACCCCTCATTATTGTTGGAAAACTAAACGTTCCGCACTGACTAAAAATTAGTAATAATAATTAATAACATTTTAGAAATGGCCAGAATTTTAACTTAGGTTCTATCTCATTTTTATTTTACAATTGCGATTGGTATAATTTTTTTTTAAACGGCCGTTAAGGCTTCATGTTTCGTCTGCAATTCACTGCAAATAGTTACGCAACTACGCACATTTCAGTGTTTTTGGCAGCTGTACACTCAATCGGCACCGTTCGTGACTAGCTTCACTGCGGAATTATCATTAATGAACATCGCCATATCACATCATCAACTTATATTGTGCCTTAAAACCCTGACAGCCGAAATAATTGAAATGCACACACGATTTCTATCATTGAAAATTGAGAGAGTGGCCGTGTTTGTGTTCTGCTGCTTCGCGTAAATCCCGCGGGGTGGCGCCACCGCGCGGAGTGGGGCCGATACGTCTTGTATGCGACGAGCAGAACGGCTTTCGACCTAATCGCAGTTGCCTTGACCACCTAGTATTTAGCCTCACTAGTATCGTAAGTAATCGTAAATTAGTTAAAAAACCAATGTTTGTGTGCTATGTTGACTTTTCGAAAGCGTTCGATTCTGTAAATAGAACTTTATTATTGTATAAACTACACCGTCAAGGAATAAGAGGTAACTTTCTCAAGATTATCGAAGCCATGTATACGAACACTAGCGCGCATATTCGAATTAACGGACACTATACCGATGGATTTAAAACAACTCAAGGAGATAATATATCGCCTACACTGTTTAATATCTATATTAACGATTTAGCATCAGAAATCAAAAGCTTAGA
Organism: Tubulanus polymorphus; assembly: GCF_964204645.1. Lineage (NCBI taxonomy): Eukaryota > Metazoa > Nemertea > Palaeonemertea > Tubulaniformes > Tubulanidae > Tubulanus > Tubulanus polymorphus. Next base: position 16,539,934 of record NC_134028.1, on the reverse strand, counting down.
CCTTGGGATAAGATGGTATAAAAGTGTCGATTTTGTTATATGCCGATGACATTGTTTTAATCAGCGATAGTGAGGATTCGTTACAGCGCATGATAAATGTATCACATAATTGGTGCGATAAATGGCGTATGGCCGTGAACACCGATAAGACAAAAATGATGCACTTCCGAAATAAGACATCGCCCGAAACTAATTTCAACTTTAGATATGGACTCGAACCACTAGAAATTGTTCACCAGTTTAGCTGGAATTTTAGCGAAACATTTCTCTACTAATGGACTCCCGTATGCGGTTTATACTAAACTTTTTAATACGACAGTGGTTCCTATTCTGGATTACGGTGCCGGTGTATGGGGACTCAAACCATGGCGGGTGGCAGAAAATGTTCAGTACAGAGCAATGAGATCTTATCTAGGTGTAGGAAAATATTCCGCACTTGTGACACTGGAGGGTGATATTGGATGGACTCCCGTCAAAATCCGCCACCAACTAGAAACTTTGAGATTGTGGTTCCGTTTGTGTAACTTACCAGTTTATAGACTTACTAGGAAAATATTTCTTTGGGACTATCATTTATCGTTAACTAGAAATACCTGGTGTAAGGACGTAATTTCAATTATGTATAAACTAAATATAGCTCAATACTACGAACATATAGGAAATAAAATACTACGCAATTCTACGATTAAGGAAACTATTTTGTACTGTAAAACCAAATGTTTATCACTTTACCAAACTGAATGGCTTAGAACTGTTACCTCACTTCCTAAACTTAGAACCTATTGCACTTTCAAATTTGATTTTAAAACTGATGATTATGTAAAAGCTCCACTGTCAAGAATGAACAGATCTAACATTGCACGCATGAGAAATGGAACGTTTCCTATTAATATTGAACTAGGCAGATACCGAAATATCCCAATTAACTATAGACTCTGTGAATCATGCAACCAAAGAGAAATAGAAACAGAAGAACACTTTCTACCTTATTGTAATCGTTACTCAGATGAACGGCAGATTTATTTAATAGAATTTATGTAAAGTTGAATATCGATATTTTAGACCTACCTGTATCAAGTAGAATCTCTCTACTCCTAAATGAAGGTAAAGTCTGTAAATTAGTCGCTAACTAACTTTATAAATACAGCCCTACAACTGCGCAATGCCGTCATTTAGAATAACACGTACTATCTTAACTTCTACTAATAATTTACAATTCAATGTAACTTTCTGTACGTATATGCATATTGTGTTTCGTAAGCCTCTAGGAGGCTGGCTTTGTAAAAAAGATGACACGTAAATAAAGAATATATATATATATATATATATATATATATATATATATATATATATATATATATATATATATATACACTACGCTTGAAGCTATTTTTAGCTCACTCAAACGCAATTTCATTTGCCTGTAATTTCGCTACTAATGGGCGAATTACGGATTAAGCAAAAACATATTTCGTTATTGGTTTTTCTTTATTGTGCGCAAAGTTGAAAGTCGTGGGTTTTATATTTTTGAGAAATTTACCAAAAAGTGTAAAAAATTCGATTTATTTTAGCACGTTTTTTTATGCAGCATCTTTTTACTGTCCAAAAGAACACATGTGAAAATGCAATGCTATTTGCGCCACTGGGGCACAGTGGAGCGTTCGCGTTGAAAACAGTAGTGTACAGTCGCGTAGGCAATAGGCCCATAGCCTTATACTCTTGTGGCTGTGCACACTGTGTAACCAGGTTTTGACTGGAGGCATAAACAAGAGTACATTCTAAATAGCTAAATAGGACAAATGGTCATTCAGTACTATAGCTGAAACCGCAAACAGATGTGTACCTCGGCGTTGCCGACAACTCTCGTGTTCGCTGCGTGTATGTATCAGTTATAGAGTACGCGCGCCACGGTGTAGGTCGCGCGTAACTACGATTTGTCCGAGTGAAGATGTAAGCTACTTAAAGCAATCCTATCGTGAAATTATTAAAAATCATGTCACTCAATACACTTTATTTCGTCAGCAACCGGCATTGACTGGCCTCAAATTTGAAGAACTTGGGAGCTTAATTCGAAAGACGTACGTATAAGCCTATCGCTTAATTCGGGCTTAACAAAATTCGATGAATTTAAACTGTACGAAAGCGAATAAGACAAATTTGGATATAGTTCTGCTAATTACTGAATACTTCAAATTGTTACCATTAGTAACACTAATATTCAGAATTAAAAATGGTTTCAAATTTAAACTCAAGTGAAACTTAGGAAAACAAAATCAAGGAACGTTTAACAAAAATAAATGTACAGTCAACCCCGATATACCGCCCCACATCAGTGCAGAACGATTCTGGCGGGGTATAGCAGTATGGTGGTAGATCAGGGGTGTTTAACAATGTTTTTGTAGATTGAAATAAAGGACCAATGGTCCAGTGGCTCGCCAAACTAGTGTGAAGTAAAAATCTGTCACGTAGGCTACCGGTTTGCAAAAAATCATTTCATTGATTGGTCCGTATGATAAAAATGAAAAAACCTCCGATGAAACCCAGGCTCTCATCAAGTTTGTACCGTATCTTATCGAGTCACTCATAGTTTTAGTTGTTTTACATCATTCAAGGGATGTATTACAATTATGAACATTTGTTCAGACAAAAAGCCCATAATCAATTTATCAAGATGTCATCGTTTAATTTTCAATGAAATGATTTTTTGCATACCGGTAGCCTACGTGACAGATTTTTACTTCACACTAGTTTGGCGAGCCACTGGACCATTGGTCCTTTATTTCAATCTACAAAAACATTGTTAAACACCCCTGATCTACCACCATACTGCTATACCCCGCCAGAATCGTTCTGCACTGATGTGGTGCGGTATATCGGGGTTGACTGTACATTTATTTTTGTTAAACGTTCCTTGATTTTGTTTTCCTAAGTTTCACTTGAGTTTAAATTTGAAACCATTTTTAATTCTGAATATTAGTGTTACTAATGGTACCAATTTGAAGTATTCAGTAATTAGCAGAACTATATCCAAATTTGTCTTATTCGCTTTCGTACAGTTTAAATTCATCGAATTTTGTTAAGCCCGAATTAAGCGATAGGCTTATACGTACGTCTTTCGAATTTTCTCTTTCAAGAAAAAAAGGATATAATTTGATAACGCATGATTGAAAACATCAATCATGGTTGACACCGCTTGTAGTACTCACAATGAAGAAAACTTAAGTAGTTGTTTCAAAGTGAAGTCGCGTTCTTTGAGACCGTGAAATAGTTGCGAATTATGCTTATGGATCAAAGACAAGCGTAAATGTATCAAAGGATAGTTGCATGGAAAACGTGTTAAATGTTTGAAGTAATAAACTGCATAATAAATCAGTTTTTAAAGATAGCCATAGGCCTATGATTTGGTCGCACGTCAAATGAACATCTATTTTTTTCTTCATAATGTGGGTCTTTTACTTCTAATAGCAGAATTGACAATAAGTTGACCATGGGAACGAGCTGTTAAATTCATCTGGTGTCTCGTGCGCGGAAAATGAAATTATCTAGGTAAATAGACCCTTATATCGCTATTGTACTACGGTAATCCGTGCGAAGCGATCAATAGAGAACGTACAGCATAGTTATCACACGCGTGCTGTTAAAAAACAAACAGATGAAACTGGGAGACGTGCGCCGCGCGCGTACTATAATTCAAATCTGGAAATTGCGAGTATAATAATATTATGTATCAATCGTCTAATAAGGGGCTAAGAATTGTAGTGATTGGATTTAGAATAAAGGATTGTTGTTTGAAGAGTTAGTTCAGCATATCGCCAGTTGATGGTTTTAATTTGGTAATCTATTCTGCATTCGATTACAATCCATATTAATTAGGGTTTTTCTGTTACATCACAGAAAACCCTATTGAGATTCGCGTGTTCTTATTATTATTTTATGTCACACTATTTTCACTAAATGAACTAAGGCTTTGTTGCCTTGCCGCTGTTGTCGATACAATCCGTATGATATCGTTCAGCTCACTGCTGAGATCTACAAATACTCCGCGTGTTTTTTTCACGAATCATCGTTACAAAAGCACTGTCCGGCCGTAAACATCGAAAATTTAGCCCCATTCAATGGGGCGAGATGTTTTTCGAGTCGTCATCCCGAAATCAACCCGCAGGCCGATTGTCACTTCGATTATCAATTCAAGTATAAATGAACTAATTTATTGTCGCGGTTTCAAATTCAGCCGCGGTCTTCAAAATTTTAACAATAGCCCATTTTCCTCATCAAATCATATTACCGATACACTGGAAATTTACTACTTTAGATTTTAAAAGCACTTTCGAGCCGTAAACATCGACGAATCGACGTGTGTCACTACATCGTCGTTCCGGGGATCAGCTGCGAGTTTCTCCTCATCGTGAGAATCAAATCGAGTACAAATTAATGTATTACTACCAGTGATTTGGCTGCGGGTTTCAAGGAGTTAGTTTAACAATACCTATTTTTCTTTACCAAATTAACCGTGTATTTACTAAAATAAATCTTTAGTGTACCGCGTAGTCGTAGGCCTAAACTAAACACTTTGAAGAGATATAGCGGAGAAAAGCTGTTATGTCGACGAGGTATCAAAATAAAAGAATATATTACTTTATTCGGCCGCGGGCTTCAACCTCTATATCAATACCATCAATTCTCTATATTTCCTACAGTACATACCGATCATTGTCAAATGCACAAGGTTTTTACTAAATACAAGGTTAAAACACACTCCTATCCGTATGCTGGACTCACACTTGACAATCGGAGTAAGCGTTCGCTGTGGGGGAAAGGAGATCGTTCGCTGTGTCGCTTGAAGTGTTTATCGAGTTTTACGTGACCTCATTAAGGCTTTAGGCCTACCGGTACTGACCTTTACTGTCTCAAACAAACACAGTATAAATGTTGCGGTTATTAACGGACTCATTGGATTGAACTTCAAAACAAAATTTACGATATTTAGGAGGGTTGTTATTCAATAGGCCTACGACAAATCTGTCCGGATGTTAGGCCTACGCATATACATAGGCCTACATAGGCTAGTAGCCTCTACTAGGTTAAAGCTAAGTTCACTTCAAAGGAGGGAATCAGATTTATTAAAATGCATGTTAATTAGTGATTAACTGGTTCTGACTTGCAACGATAAATCACAATTATCAATTTTATTGGCAAAAATGAAGTTTTTTTTTGAAAATATCGTCTGAGCAGACAGCTTTATATGCCAGACTTTTCATTTGAGTTTTTTCATCATAAATGAAACTGGTATTTCATTAATTCCTAATGAGTTAAGGCGGACGTAGGTTGGCTTTGTGACGGCTTGTGACTCACTGCGACAATTTTCACTGCGACCGCCAGCGACGATTGTGTCGCAACGACTCATCGACCTACGCTCCCTTGCGACGGGTTGCGACTGTCAGCAACGCCAGTCGCAGGGAGTCGCACGGGTTATACTTTCTGCGACGCGACACGACTGTCACAACCGACCTACGCGCTCTTGCTACTGGCAGAAACTAGTCGCACACAGTCGCTGACAATCGTATCGCAACCGAATTGCACCGAAACTTGCGATGCAACGCGAGGATCGCATCGCGTTGCAAGGCCGACCTACGTCCGGCTTTAAGTTATACTGCTGAGCTCCAGAAATATCTTTTTTTTTGTTCAAAAGACCTTTCGCTTGAAAATTCTTTCGTCGACACAAAATTTATTTCGTTCGTACCAATAATATTCTGTTCGATTGAACCAATTTGAAAAAAATCGTTAGAACAAAGTTGAACAAACTTTTGTTTGTCCAAACGAAAGGTTTTTCATTCGAACAATCGTTCGAACGAACAGAATCGTTTTAATTTGAACAGAATTTTCTTGTCAGAACATTAAGTTTTTCGTTCGAACAAGTATATTGTAAAAAGTTTTTTTCTACGAACCAAAAGTATTAAGTATTTCGTACAATCGAACAGAATTGTTTTCATTCAAACATTCGTTCGAAAAAAATTGTTTTCGATCAACCAATTTTTTTGCCGGGACAAAAGTTTTTCATTTCAACAACAACATAGCTTTTATTCGAAGCGTATTGTTCGATCAAACAGAATTGTTTTCATTTGAACAAGATTTTCTTGTCGGAACATTAAGTTTTTTGGTCGAACGGCCGACTTATTCCAAGATGAGGCGTTCCGTTGATTTCGGCTACAAGTTTTCGTTCAGAGATAACTTCTGAGCCATTTGGGCGACCTATCATTGATACTGTTTCATAATAGCCTATTTAGTAATGGCTGATGTTGTGCCTTATCAAATGCTCTGTAGAAACCCACCGTTGAACAGCATTCTAAGACTGTGCAGAAAACCCGTTATTTCTGCTAAGCAGCTATATTTTATAGTTAGTATTTAATTTTTGACAATATACACTCAATGATTTGAAAGTGAGCCACAGGGCCAGTTGGTCCGTTATTTTGTTCTTTCATTTCTTGAAAACTGTTAATTTATGGAATGAAATATCCTATTATATGATTATTATTAAATCTAATGCACATTACCAATTGGTTAGCTTAAATGAATTATTAATTCAATAAAAGTTACTGATCTTCTTGAATTCATATCTTTGGTTCTTTTTTATCATTCCAAGCCTCCAGTTTAAAAATTGATCACAGTTGGAAAATACTGATTATTTAGGCCCAACCAGGTTTTTTGTTTCGAATGTTCACTTTTAAATATACATGAAATATTTTTTTTCCGACTTAACAACCAGGAAAAGAATTATTTTCGTTTTATCGCCTTCCGCCGTCACCCAATCGATTATAACCAAAATTATGAAATTTAATTCAGACCTCACGTGTCCGAACAAAGTTTCGTAGTAGGCCTAGTTCTTTCCCATGCTTTGGCTGTGGCATATATTTCTATTATATCTGCAGAAATAATCATAAATGTGAGTAAATTTTCTAAGGACTGAAAAATGCATTTTCAATGCATTTTCAATCACTTGGATATAACTTATACCCCTTATGTCCACTTTATGATTGAAAAATATGAAAAGAAAATTAGGTCTATATTTACGGTTGTACTGTTTTCTATTTTGTATGGACTACACTCTAAAATGCGTATAAAAACCCACATTTTATTTCCTTATAGACTTGTCGGTCAGTTAGTACAAGAATAAAATACCATAGAGGGTCAAGTCCAGTATCTTGTGAAATAGTGCGTAGATGTAGTTTTTCTAATTTTGAAAAGGTGTGATTCTGCCAAGCTTATCAAATTTAGTCCGGCACTCCCGACATACTCGACATTCCTGACATACCCGGCACTCCCGACATACCCGACAATCCCAACGTACAAGGCACTCCCGACAATCCCTAAATACCCGACACTCCCGGCAAGCCCGACATACCCGGGACTCTCAGCACCTCCATACATGACTATCCCGGCACATCTATACCTCACTATCCCGGTACCTCTATACCTCACCAGCCCGGCACCTCTATACCTCACTAGCCCAGCACGTTTATACTTCACTATCATTACAGCATCATCTATATACCTCACTATCCCATCACATCTATGCCTCATTATTGAGAACATCTATACCTCACTATGCAATTCCCGGCATTCGGCAATCGGAAACCTGCTAGTCGACCATTTCTCGGTTCGACAATCGGAAATCGACCATTTCCCTTTATTGACTTTCATAAAATTCAGTGTTGTGATTGTGAGGGTGATATAGATACTGTGATTGTGAGGGTGAAATAGATGTTGTGATTTTTTTGTGATTGTGAAGGTGATATAGATGCTGTGATTGTGAGGGTGAAATAGATGCTGTGATTGTGAGGTCGATATAGATGCTGTGATTGTGAGGGTGATATAGATACTGCGATTGTGAGGTTGCTATAGATGCTGCGATTGTGCGGGTGAAATAGATGCTATGATTGTGAGGGCGATAAAGATGATGTGATTGTGAGGGTGATATAGATGCTATGATTGTGAGGGTGATATAGAAACTGTAATTGTGAGGGCGATAATGATGCCGCGATTGTGAGTGTGCAATAGATGCTGTGATTGTTAGGGTGCAATAGATGCCGTGATTGTGAGGGTGCAATACATGATGTGATTGTGAGGGTGACATAGATGCTGTGATTGTAAGGGCGATATAGATGCTGCGATTGTGAGGGTGATATAGATGCTGCGATTGTGAGGGTGATATAGATGCTGTGGGTGATTGGTTTCTGATTGCCGATTGCCGATTGCCGACTCGAAAACAGGTCGACAATCGGCAATCAGGTTTTTGATTGCCGATTGTCGACTTGAGAAATGGTCGACAATCAGGTTTCTTACGGCAATTTGAAACCAAACCACTCACAGTTTTTAAGAAAACCATCCACGATGGAACTATTTTGACCTATTCCGGAGTCGAACCGCACCTCTATACCTCACTATCCCAGCACCTATACTTTACTATCCTGGGAGAGTCGGGTATGTCGGGATTGTCGGGAATGTCGGGTGTATCAGGAGTGTCGGGAGTGCCGGGTATGTCAGGGATTGTTGGGAATGTTGGGAGTGTCGGGTATGACGGGTTTGTCATTAAAGTGCCTGAAAGATATGGATGGGATACTATGAAGGGTATATTGATTTGCGCAGAATTAGTAGGAGAACTACCCAAGATATGCGCGGAAGAATATAGAAAACATTTCTAAGTGTAATGCGGTCTCAATGACTACTTAATCGTATACTGGACTAGAGCCAACATTGACGTGATGTTTCAAATGCAAAACCAGAAGGTCAGTGTTTACGCCATTTTGAAACCGGCCATATATTTAATTGCAATCAAAGCGAGTTAATAAACGGACTGCAGATAATGGTACGACCTCCGACAATTTAGGAGTATTTTTCCGATTTTTCCGAAAATGCAGTCGGTCAAGATCACGACGGTAGGGGCGGGGGGTAATTCCAGAAATTTCCGGAAAAGCAATCAGTCAAAGCCAAGACGGAGGGGGCTACACCGGAATTCCGGAAAAATCTTTCCGGATATTCCGGAAATTTGCGGAAAAACAATTCGTCAAAGCCTATAAACACTAACCCTCTAAACTCTTACCCTCTAAACACTAATCCCATAACTTCTGAACACTTAACCCTTTATACCCAAACCCTCATTAAACCTAAAAATTATAAAATAACATTGATTTTAAAACGTTCAATAAGTGTTAAATCATTTTTATTGCTGTACATGTAATGGTTATGAGATTTTCACTTATGGGCCAAACAATTGAAATATATTTTCCGGAAATTTCCAGAAAATTCTGGAATTTTTTTTCCGGAATTCCAATACACCCCAGCCCCCATCAACTGTGATATCTTTCCGGAAAATCCCGGAATTCCTATAAACTTGACTGTGTAATATGAAATATCTTTCTGGAAATATCCTAAAATCGATATCCTATCGAACCTAAATGCCGAAGGCGCCCAGAGGACGTCCCTTTGATAAAGGCGAATATGACAAAGTGTATTTTTAACCGAATCTGACTCACTGACAACGTCAGAAAAAATTACGTCAGAGAACGTCCGGTTTGAAGTTCATGGGGAAATCGGAAGTAGAATTACGTCACGCTAAAATCCGGCAGTGAAGTTACTAAAACCCGGCATCTTTTGGATCGGGTGATTTCAGAATCTATTCATTTAGTGATATTTAGAACAAGATTGGGTCGCTCAATAGTTTAACTATGAACCGCGTTGATCGAACGAGTTGAAAATAGCTGAAATAATTATTCATTTTATATTGATTAATATAATTTTCTTTATTAATCATTGATGCGTTGTTAAATGATTTACTTTTAATATCATTTAGCAAAGCTATTTTCTGTCCTATTCTCGAAGAATGGTCGGCGTGGAAATCCGGAACAGAGCGAAAGAGTAACGAGCGAACTATCAGTTTGGAATACCAAAACTGGAACTGACTATTTTTACACATAGCTATTCATATAACACAGATTCAAGACAGGTTGAGACATGGAAAATGATACAAAAACAAAGGTGACGAGTAGTGACATGACAGTGAGACAAACAACAATTAACACATTCTGACACAGACAAACGGTCTCAGAGGACAATGAGTAATTAGATGGAGACATAAAACAATAAAGAAATACGAAATATAGATGAAATATGTATAACAGTTATAAGTGACATTTAGTGTTGTTAAATCCTCCCTCAGTATGTTCTGAAAGTTTTCGTCCCCGAAAATTAGATGAAATGAATTTAATGGAGAATTATCAATTTGAGAACAATAATCATATATACATTAAAAGTATCAATCATTTACAAGCTAATCAAAATCTCATTCCTAACCAAACTATATTTCTACCCTTTTTATCCCATAAGTGTTTGATGATTCCTCATTCATGTAACAAGCACAATGAAGTATTTCGATCAATGTCCAAGCATTTATTTTTGGAATTTGGTTCGCGATAGGTGAATGATTTTAAATCCAAATAGTATCTGTTCAAAATTTCATAGAAAACTGATGATAAGGATTGTCCCCAGTGCACAAAGAAATCAGCATATTTTCTCGAGATTGGATCTTGCACCCGGACCTCATATAATACTCCTGTTCGTTTTGCAGCCATGATTTTCGGTTGGTCTGCTTCGTAAAGAGCCCCGATATCAGTTAATGTATGTTCGCATGTTTGAGTGTTTTTCGGATCTTTAGCGCAATGACACGGATAATTTCGCATTTTTAATTTATCCAATTTTGATTGTAGTCCAAAGATTTTTGTCCAATAATGGTTCTTTCTTTTGATTCTAAAATTGGCCTTCAAATCGACAAGTTCACCTGAAAGTTTCTGCGAGGTTTCTTCCAATTTCTTTATTTCAGCGGTAGTTATGACGTCCTCAACTGTCTGAGATCCTATTTCATGAGTCGCGTTGACAGTCATGAGCGCTGTGTCCATGGTAGCGTTATCTGATTTCGTTGACTTCGGAAATTCTGTTTTCAGCATCCTTCGGTTTAGGAATTCCTGCATACGTCTATGGTCCCGATTCAGAGTCGACTTCGATTTCATCGCTTTCGATGGCTTCGATGACTGGACTGTCCATGTCAGTGAAACTTTGATACATCCTTCCTCGGCATTAATAGTCCAATTCTGAGGTGCACGGTGGTATCCAGCCTCTTGAAGAGTTACTACGACTACCGGTGGTAGAATATTCATCGTGATGGGGAAAACTAGCTATTGAGAGCGCGGTACCAGGATCTTATACGGGGAGTTGAATGTAAAACTTGCCCGCCGGTTCTAACACCAATTTAGCAAAGCTATTTTCTGTCCTATTCTCGAAGAATGGTCGACGTCGGAAATCCGGAACAGAGCGAAAGAGTAACGAGCGAACTATCAGTTTGGAATACCAAAACTGGAACTGACTTTATTTTTACACATAGCTATCTATATAACACAGATTCAAGACAGGTTGAGACATGGAAAATGATACAAAAACAAAGGTGACGAGTAGTGACATGACAGTGAGACAAACAACAATTAACACATTCTGACACAGACAAACGGTATCAGAGGACAATGAGTAATTAGATGGAGACATAAAACAATAAAGAAATACGAAATATAGATGAAATATGTATAACAATTGTATAACAAGTGACATTTAGTGTTGTTAAATCCTCCCTCACTATGTTCTGTAAAGTCTTAACTGTATACCAAAATGTCGTCTACATATACTAAGCAAAATTTCCAATGATAGCCACGGAGGACTTCATTCCTGGTCATTTGGAATGCCATGGGTGAATTTTTAAGACCAAATGGTGGTCTTTTAAACATGTAGGCGCCATTTTGAGTAACAAATGTAGACTTATGCATAGTAGCCGGATCTAACTTAATTTGCCAGAAACCGGAGGTCATATCGAGAGTTGTAAATAATTAAGCTTTAGACTCTGCTACGGAGTCAACAGCGTCTGCAATTCGTGGTAGTGGGTAAGAAACAGATTTAGTAATAGCATTTAATTTACGGTAGTCAACCGCGAAGCGATATTCGCCTGACTATTTCTTTACCATCACAACAGGTGAATTAAACGGTGAGTTTGATGTAGTTATAATATCGGCTTTGAGCATTTCGTCTATCTGACGATCTTGCTCTTCTCTAATTATCCCATTACAGCGATATGGCCTCTGGCAAACCAGTATCAATAGTATGTTCGTATATGGAAGTATGCCCCAATTCATTTAAGTTTGAAGAGAATCTTTCACGATTTCTATGAAGAAAAGCTAGTAACAATTCTTTTTGTTCATTATTTAGATCCGAATTAGATAAGTCAAACTGTAAATCTTCAACGTTTGGAGTTTGCCCCGTAGGAGGGAACTTCATAGCTTCGCTAGTATCATAATCTGGTGTTTCAGCATTAATATTATCTACAGAAACAGTTTCTTCTTAGTCAATTGACATAATTGACGACTCTTCAATATCCGATATATATGCTATAGATTGCCCTTTTGGAATTTTGATAACTGATGTAGTTGGGTTATCAATAATCTCATTACTGCTCTACCATTATTAACTGTTACTAAGCAACGGGCACCTGTATAATTCATAGCCACCAATTCTTGTATTGGTGACAAAAGTACAGTTTGTTTATCAAAAGTTTTAGAAGCTTTCACAGGAATTTGAAGTTCTGACTTTTCTGAGCTTTCAATTTGATTGGTTTAATCGTGCGTGCAAACTTAGTATGGATCTCCATGTCCAAAACCTTATCCTCAACACTCTTCGTACGGTTCCTGAACTTCGCTGAAAAAGCTGAAACACTGAAAAGCTGAAACGCTGAAATAAAAACGCTGAAATTTCAGGGAATTTCCGAAAAACGCCGAAATTTCAGGGAATTCCCGAAAAACGCTGAAATCGTGCTAGGTACCGACAATACACGTTTTGAAATGTTTTCCGGGCCGTCGTCCGCTGACGAGTCCTGAACCGTGTTTTATGCTCTACCTTCGGTTACAGAGACATGCCTTAAGGTCGTCGTCATGATCGACTTGATCGATTGCGGATTGCGTGGATTGTTAGATGTGTTTTTTGCCATAGTTTTATGTGCATATACCGGTACGATCTAACAATGAAGTTATCACTTCATTTGAATAAATTCTTAATCACAGTAATATTAATTCACAATATTTTTTCTTATGTTTCGTGATTTCTTGCAACTTATCATTGCCAAGTCTCATACAAGTAGTAGCTGAATGAAAGTACAGTTAGGCTGAACCTGATAACCCAAATTAAGTGCTAGCATGGAACTAATGATTATTTTGATTCTATTTTCGGTGTCATTGAAATTCGTTAATAAAGGTTCAACCGTCATAGTATACTGTACTTAGCATTGCTACAATTGGGTGCCATATTTCTACAATTTCTACAAGGAGGAAGGAATCTTTAAGTGTCTTTGTTCCCGGGTGGGGTACGGGGTAAAACCTGGTTTACTTTCGACTTGCCGGAGACTACTATCTGCAATGTATTGCATGCTTTGATGTGTCTGGCCTATAGGAGTCGACCGATATTTTTTTCCCATACACAGGCATGGCTTTAGTGTAGATGAAGGCTAGGCACTGCACATTGTGGATTGACTGGAACTCTTAACTCACAAAATTAAACGAGTCAACAAGAAAGATCCAATAATTGGACATTTGTCTAACTATATTATTTAACAGCTTGAAATAATACATAACACATTCTGCAAGAGTATACAAAGGAAATCAGTTCTTACATTATATCAGAATCAATAGTTCGCTTAACTCTGGCTAGAATTCTGGTTCCATTGCTTCATATTCTAATGAAATCCACTAGTATACCTTAGAATATCGCTTAGCTTAAGACTAAAAATTTGGTACCAGGAAACAGGGAAGAAAAGTGGGTGTACTGTACATCCGCAATTGACTTATTTCTCTCCGGTTGAATCAAGTTATTATTGAAATAGCATTCGAATAGCCATTTTATTTTTAAAAATTGTGTCGTTCAGCTATCCTGCTGCAAATTTCGCAGTTGAAGTTTACTGGTGCCATCTGATTTCTCAGTATCTCAAAAAATTTGCACATTCTAAGCCTGAATCTAAAAATAGAAAAAGGTGCATTTTAGTCGGATATAAAAGAATAGTGGCTAATACACCTGGACTATATAGCCTATGGGGTGGGCCTAGTTTGAAAGCACTGAGGTCCGAGAGAACAGCACTTAGTAAATAAATACTGAAATTAAACTTACAAAACACCCAGTACTTGAGATGATGTACTTGACAAGAAGTGTCACCAGCTAAGCAAATCAACTTTGTCTATGACTCCTCCTTTTATAGATTCAGTAGTAGTCTAAAAATAAGAATGGGTTCATTTTTCTAACAGTTGGTATGTCATTTCTTCAAAAAAACTAATTATTATCTCGCCACAGCAAATAAATTATTCACAGTTGTTGAATGGTTAGCCCGATTTAGATTAATTGGTTGACGCTAATCAGTATGACCCATACGTAGGGGCCTACTGCATGCCATTTGCGTCAATCCATTCCATTCCATTCCACAGTGAATTAAAAAGAAATTTAGTTAGATCCCTTTTGTCCAAAAGCTGCATCATTTATATAACTAGCTGTCAAATTTAATTTACCTCCTTCAGAGAATACCATAGTGACATAGTCCGTCGCCCATCAACGTGTTGACAAAAGAAAAGTTGCTCCATGTTTTATACATGAACGTTCAAATAAGATATTTTGCGTCTTGCAGGGAATATTGAGCATAGTGTTTAAGTTGGCTTGCACGGTTTGTGTATGGGTTTTCCTCATTATGCTGCCTGTATGCATTAAAAATCCGGATTTCAAGCGAATTAATTTGTCCAACAAGTGGCCCTCTAGAAGTATACTCCACACATACTGTCCATGCGTGTCTCTGTAACCGAAGGTAGAGACTAAAACACGGTTCAGGACTCGGCAGCGGACACCGGCCCGGAAAATATTTCAAAACGTGTATTGTTGGTACCTAGCACGATTTCAGCGTTTTTCGGGAATTCCCTGAAATTTCGGCGTTTTTCGGAAATTCCCTGAAATTTCAGCGTTTTTATTTCAGCGTTTCAGTGATTCAGCTTTTTCAGCGAAGTTCAGGAACCGCTCTTCGTACTAAAGACTTTAATGGGTATATCAATTATTACTTGCTTCTCCTTTATGAAATCTAAACCTAGTATAAGGGGTTGATGAAGATGTTGAAATACATGAAATTTCTGCTCCACTGGCGTTTTTATACCCGGGAAGATTAAGGGCAAGTTTACTGTACCTAGGACTGACAACTTACTTCCACTCACGCCAACTACTTCTTTTATCTCAGGCGCTGATAATTTTTCACTAGCAAATTTAGTTTTGTATAGACATGACAATGATATGCAAGAAATACCAGCACCTGTGTCAAGCAATGCGTTAATTCTGTGCCCCGACACAAATATTTTTCTCTAATGTCGCCATTAACGCAACTTCAACCTTCGAGTGCCCGTCCATAGTTGGATTTTCTTGGACAGGCTCGCACCCCTATTTCTGACCTGAGCTTGGACAATTTCGAGATATATGGCCGAGGGTATTGCATGTGTAACACAATGGAACCTGTTTACATGAATTATCATGTCCATTCCGCGGCGACCATTGATTTCTCCTATTTTTGTTCCCTCTATGCCTCTGGTGTCCCCTGTAGTGCTGTTGCCGGAACTGCTGCTGCTGGAACTGCTGCTGCTGTAACTGGGGCTGCTGGAACTGCTGCTGCTACTACTAGACTGCAGCTGCTGGAACTGCCGCTGCTGGAAATGCGGCTGCTGGAACTGCGGCTGATGTTGTGGTGTCCAAAACTGCTGCTGCGGCCAAAACTGTTGCGTTTGTGGCATGAATTGAGGAGACCAGGACTGTTGTTGTTGTTGCTGCTTCTGATAATTCTGTCCATTCGCATAATTAAATCCGTTGTCACTTTTATTGGAACTATTATATTGTTCTTTATTAAAATGATTTCCCGTTATCGCGTTTACTTGACACGCACACACCTTATTGTCCGGTCTTAATTGAACATTTTCCAAAAGACTAGTTAGTTTGTCGACTGCTGCAGTGAGACTACAAGTCGCGGTAACTTTACCCTCTGCTGCTGATTCTGCGTTCATTGCAATTTTTCTTAACTTATCAAATGTATTAGGGCAGTGAGTTGCGACTTAAGGTTTTAATAGAGTCGTTTAGGCATTCTATGGCTTGCTCGATAGCACATTCAACGTACATTCTGACTGGCTAGCTGCCCTTTCTACTCGGTCCATGTACGCCTGTACGGATTCGTCTGCCTGTTGCTTATGTAGACCCCTCATTGGGTCTTGCAGAGGTTTGGATTTATTTTTCAAGCAGTTTTTTACTGTTTCCAAATCGTTCTGTTGTTCGAGAGTCAATGCATCTATGGCGGATCTGGCGGAACTAGATAAACGCAGTATTAGGGCTGTGGTTTGCTGCTCGAGCGGTATATTTGTCGCTTGGACCCAACGGTCAAAGTCACTCAGCCAACTTTTGATAGGCCGACTGTGGTCGTAACCTGGAAGTTCGAGTTTATAAGGCATGTTATTTTCTAGGTTTTCGTTAATGTCTATATCGTTATCTACCTGGTCGATTTCTGTCAGATGTACTTCTTCGTCCTCCTCGTGAACTATAATTTTTTGAATATCCCTCGGCGGCTCGTATAGCGGAATTAATAATGGGTTTGCAACGTTTTGCTGAACTTGGTTCGTTTGTTGTCTTGTTACGATCGTACGGTTGTTAGATGGTTGCGGCATCGGTATTCGAAGCTGGGTTCTCCACCATTTTAATAATAGAAAGTTTGGATAGATGTATTCCTCAGTAACTCGCGCTGTTGTTTTAATTCACCATTAATTAATTATTAGTGACACAATCAGTTAGACATCTGTCAATTCGACACTTGTGATAACAGTTTGTTTTGTAATTAATTGTGTGCTCAAACATGTCTGTCAACTTTTATAGCATTATATAAATAGAATGTAAATCCATGAACAAGCAGTTGAGTTTGAGACGAGTCTTGGAGCCTGATACATCTTGCAGGCAAATTCCCAAGCTACTCGATTGAGAATCTAAATAATAAAATCGTCTACGTTTAGTGCTGAAAACTACTAGCTTTCTCATTGTCGCATAACTCGGGATTTAATCGTAGCTGGAGCTACCCCAAAAGACGAGTTAGAACAATTAGTTTTGTTAAAATCAGTCATCACATATGTTTAATTCTCATTTCTTTACCATGTTTAAAATCAAATCCAAAAGATATACTCGGTCCTACATTAATATTCATATTTTCTATTATAAAAAAAATAATGATTAATCTTTACATCTCATAACTTATTCATAAATTACAGGAAATTTATTTAAATCAATCAAATATCCATTATGATTTCTAATTTCAAATTATTAAATTGAGAAATAAAAGGTTTAAAATCACATTCTGATAAATTATAAATATTTTATTTGCGTTCCAAATTCGTTCACATTCTTCAAAGGTAAAATATTTAATATACTAGAATTAACATTTTGTACTGTAATATGGGTTAGTTAACTATTGAATGGGTTCAAAATAAGCATCTTGACAAATAAAGCGCTAATTGATCTTTAAGTTGGATTTCATTCATAACTATACACGTATTGGGGATTCATTTTATCTAGCATAATAAGTTAACCTTATCATTAGAATTGTCATGGCAAAATCTTCGAGCAGTGTTATTTGTTCAGTAGGTTTATCTAGATCTGAGTTAAGGTAGTGGATGAAATGGATATATGTAATTCGACGGTAAGGCTTGTAAGACTCATGCTCACTTGGGAGTGTAGTGTGGTGTGTCGCAGTAAAGGATAAATCATCATATCGCGTTTAGTTGGTGTTCGAATATGATCATCCAAATTTTCAAAATTCCAATAGGTTCAGGGGCCAGTTGCACAGTCGTGACTTAAGTCCAAAAGTGGTCTTAAATTTTAAGACGGGTCTTAAGTTGTTAGATTGGCTATAGAACTAAGTTGGTCTTAGACTGGTCTTTTAAGTCTAAGCCATGACCATGCAACCGGCCCCTGGATTCTAGATTACAGTTAAGCCCAACTGTGTGGCGTGTATATCTTCGATATGTTAGTAGAATTCACAGTGAGACAATAATAAGGTAAATTGACTCTTGTACCTACGTTTCAATATGCTTTCAGATTGAAAATATAGTGCAAGGTATGCAAAATCCGATAAATGGCGTTCTTGTCAGGTGTCAGAAGATATTTCTCACTACGATACCTTCAGCATTTACAGGTATGTTTAATTATGAACTACGAGACGAGTAGTACGATAGGTTACTTATTTTTAGAGAGCTATTACGAGTGGTTCGGCATGGTGTCGTGTATGTTTACCGCGAACCAAAGCGCACCATTTTTAAAGTCATTGAATTAACGAAAGATACGATAAATGGGGTTAAATACGCTGCAAAATAGATCCGGTTACGTTGTATTCAAGATTATTTGACATTATATTGGTTTGAATGGTGATAGGCCTAGAAGTTGATCACAATAATATCAAAAATATCAAAAGGGTCGGTACCGTAGCGGTCTTAAATTCCTTGTTTTGTGCCGGGAAAGTCAGCGGGAGTCTTTAAATTTGAAAGGTTGCTAGACAATGTCCTTGAAAGCCATACAGTAAGACCGAAATTATCGCCGAGTTGTATGGCAATGTGGCGTGCGTTTACTCATTTACTGCAGACGTATTGCATCGCAACAGTCGGCGTCTAGCCATATATGTACTACGCGAGGCAAGCGCGTGCTGGCAGATCAAAGTGTCTCACACTGCACACGCTACAGTGACAGCATATGTGCTCATGTTGACGCGCGCGTTATGGCTACCTGCGTTTTTCATACAGTGAAATAAGTTTTTTTTGAATGAAATAAACTTCATCATATATTTTCATTGAAGTTGTCGGTCCAATTATCATTAAAAAGTGTTTGAAAGCGATACCCATTGGCCTGTCGGTCTTTTTGAACTATAACCGGCCATTTCTCACAATAAAACAAATCGACCTGACGTAAGTAATAGGGTAAGTCTTGTGTCAGATCAAAAGTCGAAAGGTCGAGCTCATAAAAGATAAAAATAAATACACACTCGAATTTATTTTTATTTTTTACTCACTCAACCTTTCAACCTTTAATCTGAAACAACACTTACCCTATTACTCTAATAATATTCACAAATATGAACATTATATAAATGAATATAATATCAATGAAATCAATTTTAATAAAAAAATATGTATAATAAATGGAGAGTAAACAAATACACAGTGAATTCCTAGATAGAATAAAAGATACTACAAATGTCAAATCTGTATATTATAAATTCAAAAAGTTAACCGAATTAACATTACATAAGAGATATTTAATTACAAATATTGAAACAATTACTAATAGATATGGTAATAAATTAGTTATTCACTTAGAATATGAAGGATTAAAAGGAAATAGATATAAATATAGACCAAATTTACCAGATAGATTTCATAGATTATCTAGTGAAGATCTAGAAGTGTGTTCTGGTGATTTCTATTTCATATACAAAGGTAAGAATGAAAGAGGATGTCATGATATAGATTTCGAATGAAAAAATACGTAAAATAAATGCAAGATAAATCAAAAGAATATAGAATATTTGTTGATTCAAGAAGATTTAAAAATTATAAATCTCATTATTTATTGATACAACTAGATAGAGAATTTAGAAATTGTGTTGATTTAGAATTAGTAAATATTAGTTTATGTAACTCATTTTACAATATATCGAATAAAAATCTATTGAACATATAGCCTTTTCAATTTTTAATAATATTTTAAATCCGTATGGTTTAGGTGCGATTCTTTCTCAAAAGTTTCCAGATGGCTCAGAGAAACCCATAGCATATGGTAATCGTAGTTTGACTCCTGCAGAACGCAATTACTCCCAAATTGAACGTGAGGCTCTTTCAATCATTTACGGAGTCGAGCACTTCCACAAATATCTATACGGTAGAAAGTTTCTGTTGGTCACTGACCACAAACCTCTTGTAACAATTTTTGGTTCGAAAACAGGAGTTCCGGCCCTGGCAGCTCTGCGTCTGCAAAGGAGGTCACTTACTTTAATGGCATATGATTACGAAATTGTGCATAGAAGTGGTAAAGATCATGAAAACTGTGATATGTTGTCTGGAATTCCTAATCCTAATGCTGAGATGGAAGCAGTGGAACTGGATATTAATTATTTTACGTATGTGAATGTGTTACCTATTAATGCTGCAGACATTGAGTCTGAGATAAGAAAAGATCCAACAATGTCACAACATATACTTAATGGTTGGCCTAATCACTGCAATGATCCTGATATTTTGCCTTATTTTAGGCGCAGAAATGAATTATCTGTGAATCAGGGTTGCATACTTTTGGGATTGAGAGTTGTTATACCACCAAAGTTCAAACAGATCATGTTAGTAATAGGAAAATGACGCTTTCAGATATGGAGGTCGGAGGTCGAGACACCACTCATCATCACAAGTGATTTCTTTTCCTTATAAATGGGAGAGAGTGAACAACACACACAACAAATTGATGTTTATGAAAATAAATATTATTGTACATATTGTAAAAAATACATTGATAAATATCAAAAATCGCGTCATGAAAAATCTACAAATCATATGAAAAATGTAATAGATTTTGAAACTCCAGAAAATTCCAATGAAAGAAAAGAACGATTAGATGATATGAAAAAAGATGAAA
Source organism: Tubulanus polymorphus (assembly GCF_964204645.1). Lineage (NCBI taxonomy): Eukaryota > Metazoa > Nemertea > Palaeonemertea > Tubulaniformes > Tubulanidae > Tubulanus > Tubulanus polymorphus. The sequence goes on along the minus strand of NC_134028.1, from coordinate 16,519,129 downwards.
TTAAATGTATTGTTTGTAATGAATTTATAGTAAAAAGGAATTATAAAAGACATCTCGAATCACAAAAACACTATCAAAATTCAAATAAAAATGTTTGAGGATCAGAATATTTTGATGATAAACCTCAACAAGTAAAAAAATCAACTTCAAAAACTAAATCCATTTCAAATAAACCTTACATGGAAAATGTTAGAAATTATATCGATTCACTAGAAATAAAAGATATAATTGAAATATTAGAAACATTACGTAGTAAAATTGGTCCTGCAGCTATTATATTTAGATTTTTTAAATGTACAACAATAGAAGATTATAGTAAATTTATTGAAATCATGGAAAAAATACTAGATTTGGTAACAGATGTTGAATATCCAAAAATTAGTATTTCTGGGAAAGTAAGTTTTTTAAAGTCAGAAGATGAAATGGATTATGATATTCAAACACTCTCTGAAGAAATAATTTCAAAAACGCAAATAAAAGAGAGGTTAGAAAAAATATTTAATGAATTTAAACGACATATTGAAGAAAGATATTTTGAGGGTTCTGGTTTAACATTGAATGAAATTATATTTTTAGATTTAAATGTTTATAATACAAAAATGATTAAAACATCAAAAAGTAAAACAATGTTTAAAAATGACACAAACTTTACAACAGAAAAGGATATTAAAGCATCATCTTATATTAAATTACCATTTACAACAAAAGCAGTAATAAATATTCAAAATAAAGATAATAAATGTTTTCTATGGTCAATTATTAGTCGCTTACACCCAACTCAGGAAAATGTTTGTTGTACGACAAATTACGAGAAATATGAAAAAAAATATGAAATTGATCAATATCCAGTAACTATAAAAATGATTCCTAAAATAGAAAAAGATAATGATTTAAAAATAAATGTATTCGAATTAATGCAATTACCAAAGAAAAAAGGTGAAAATATTAAAGATTATACATTAGAAGCTTTATATCTAACAAAACATTATGACGATGAAAATTTTATAGATTTGTTATATTACAAAAAAGATGAAAATGAACATTATATGTGGTTAAAACAAATTGATTTATTCTTTAGAACAGAAAGTGATTTCAACAGTCATAGCAAAATATATTTATGTTGAAAATGTTTATCTAAACTTAGAACTGAAAATGCATTACTAAAACATAAAGAATTATGTGATAATAAAGATTTATGTAAATTAATAATGCCAACAGAAAAAGATTATAAATTGAAATTTACTAATCATAAATTAAAAAATAGAGTGCCATTTGTAATTTATGGGGATTTTGAATCGTTGAATAAAGAATTAACTAATCAAGATAGAAAAGAAATATATAATAAAAAGCAAATTTTAAAATCAATGGATAAAGGAAATGAATTAAATGAAGATATGATTCAATCCACCAATTATAAACACAATTAAAAAAGTTCATCAAAGAGCTGCTGCTTATGGAATTTACATAAAATCAAATTATCCTGAATTATATCAAAGTCAATATATTCCTTTTAGAGGTGAAGATGTAGTTAATAATTTTTGTAACAAAATAATTGAATTAGAAAGTGATTTTGCAAAACTATTAAACAAAAATAAAAGAATAGTTATGACAAAAGAAGATGAAATTTATTTTAATTACTCAACTCATTGTTGTTACTGTGAAAAACGTTTTCATTCATTTGATAAAAAAGTTAGAGATCATGATCATTTAAATGCAAAATATCGTGGAGCTGCTCATGAAGATTGTAATTTACAAGCTAAGAAAGTTAATTTCGTACCAATATTATTTCATAATTTATCGGGCTATGATACCCATCTATTTATAAAACAATTATCAGGAAAATTTGGCACAATTCTCCAAGAAATAGAAGAATATAATGCTATGAATGGTACAAATGTAAGAAAATATGATTTTAAACTATTAGCTAAGACATCCGAAAATTATATTTCATTTTAATTTGGTTGCATTAGATTTTTAGATTCTTATAGATTTCTAGCAAGTTCATTAGATAATTTAGCAAAAAGTTTAGTTGATAATGATTTTGTAATAACTCGACATTATTACCCAAATGAACAAGATTTTAAATTATTGAGATATAAAGGCGCAATTCCTTATTCATTTTATAAAACACATGATGATTTTAATGAAACAGAATTATTAAAATAACAATTTTATGATCAATTAAAAGAGGAGTATATGAAAGATGAAGTTTTTAATAGAACATTAGATATTTGGAGTCACTTTAAGATAAAAAATCTTAAAAAATGTTTTTACAGAAAAATTAATACTTACTCAAAATAATAAATACAATTATATTGTTCATTATAGAATGTTAAAATTTTATCTTAAACAAGGAATGAAATTAAAGAAAGTACATCGATATATTGAATTTAATCAATCGAAGTTGTTAGAAAAATATATAGATTTTAATACACAACAGAGAACCATATCAAAAACAGATTGTGAAAAAGATTTCTTCAAATTAATGAATAATAGTTTTTATGGTAAAACATGTGAAAATATTAGAAATAGAAGTTATATTGAATTAGTAAATAATTCGGAACGATTCAGACATTTACAATCAAGTCCTAGACATTTAGGAAATAAAAGATTTGAAGATTATTTAACAGCAGTTAAATTAAAAAGAACGTCAATGAAATTTAATAAACCTATATTCATTGGTTCAACTGTTTTAGAAGTATCAAAATTATTTATGTATGATTTTTATTATAATGTTTTACAACCACTTTTTGGGGAAAAGCATATTGAAATATTATATTTTGATTCTGTAACAGCTGACACCCAATATTATTAAAATGTAATAGTAAGATATTAATTAGAAGAATTTCAGAAATAATTCCAAAACATAATGAATGTTATAATTCGTATGGTGAAAAAGAATTAATACAAATAAATGAATTAATGGATGTTTGGACAAGAAATGGATGGAAAAAATTTAAGAATAAAATTAGGCATAAAACAAATAAGAAAATCTATAGAGTTAGAACTAAATTAGGGTTTGTAGATGTTACAGAAGATCATAGTTTAATTAAACGAAATGGTGATGAAATAAAACCAACTAATATAAAAATTGGAGATGAATTATTACATAAAAGATTTTTCCAAAGAAGGAATCATATATCATTTAATGAAATAATTGATAATATTTTCAATATAGAACCCGAAACATTGGAAGAAAAAGAATATTTAATCAAAGGATTTTTCATGGGAGATGGTTCAGCAGGTGTGTATAATAGTGTTTGGGGTAATAAATATTGTTGGTATTTTTATTTACATATATTTTAAATATTGTTGGTATTATTATTTGCAATCAAGACTTGAAATTATTAGAAAGAATTAAGAAATTCTGTAAAGAAGTTTATTCACATAAAACATTTAGAATCATGGATGTTATGAAATCATCAGCAGTTTATAGAATACTCGTTAATAACCCTAAAGATTTTGCTATAAAATATAAAGACGAATTCTATATTCATGCAATAGTTAAAAGTAATACTTCAACTTAAGAAAAGATAGTTCCAGATTATGTATTAAATGCAAAAGATAATTTAAGAAAATGGTTCTTCATTGGATTTTATGCTGCAGATGGTGCTAAAAAATTTATGAGTTCTCCAGAAATAACATTTGCACAAAAAGGAAAAGTTGCTTTATCAGGATTACATATATTATGCAGTTCATTAGGTTTTGATGTGAATATTGGATTGATTAAATCTATGCCAAATTGTTTTAATCTAAGGCATACAGAAAAAGTAATAACTGAAGAAGTTAAAGATTTATTTGAAATATATATCCCATCAGATTATGTCTATGATTTATCAACTGAAGATGGAACATTTAACTGTGGATTTCCATTAATCCATTAATTGCGGCCAATACGGATGCGTACATATTAAAAATCAAGACAAATGATATAACAAAAGACTTAAAAACATAAAACATCATTTTGATTTTAGCAATTATCCCAAAGATCATGAACTATTTAGCAATGATAATGAAAAGATTCCTGGTAAGTTTAAAGATGAATTAGGGGGTGATGAAATGATTGAATTTGTTGGGATAAGAAGTAAAATGTACAGTTATAGAAAATGAGGCTATCATGAGGCTAAAAAGTTAAACAAAACATGTGGTTGATAAACATATAGAATTTCAAGATTATATAAAGTGTTTATATAACTCAATTGTAATGAAACATAAAATGAATTGTTTAAGATCAGAAGATCACGAGATGTACATTAATGAAGTTGAAAAGACTAGCTTGAATCCATTTGATGATAAAAGGCATATTTTAGATGATGGTATAAAAACATTACCTTATGGTTATTGAAATGGATTAATATCATCAAACTCGAAATCACTATTGGTTTCTTCTTTTCCATTTAATTGTTCTTGTATAATTTGTTTAGGTTCTTCCATTTCATTTTTCTCATTTAAATAAAGTTCTATCTTGTACCACATTTCATCTCGCTCTCTTTGTTTCTTTTTATTCGTTAATTCATCAAATGGAATTATAATATCGATGTTTAAAAAATTTACAATCTTATTTAAAAAGAATTCATAATTAATTGAATCTGTTATTCTATTATCCACATAATATTTTAATATGTTTGTGAATGTTTCTTTTATATTTTCCATATCTTCTTCTGTTAATTTAGGGTTTTTTATAATAATCGTTAAATAATAGATATAAATACATTTTCTTTTCTTGTGTGTTAAATGTTGATGGAATAATTGTTTTTATAATATCTTTTTTAGTTATTTCACCATTTTTATTTTCTATCATTTTCATTTTTTCAAGCAATTGCTTATATTCTGGTGTATGATCTTCCATAGAAAATATATTAAATATTTCATCTAGATATTTTAATTTTGGTTCTATAAGAATAGTATAGTAGTTTATTTGTCACCATCAATATGTACAAGATTAATAATAACAATAGTAAATTACAAACAATGAGGTGACAGGAGCCTGAACAAAGCCATAAAGGCTGTATATCAAAACGGATGTTCAGACACCTTGAACACAAAGAACAAATTAAAGAAAAGAACAAATGAAGAGGGATGAGTTGATGAAAAATTAAGATGAATTTAAATCATGCAGACGTGTATGAATTAGGATAGTATTTTGTATAAGTATCTATTTTGTATCAATATTGGTTAAAAATATCTCTTTTGAACCTACTAATGAGGGTGTTTATAGTTGGAGCGGATTTAATGAGTAAAGGTTGACTTTGCCAAATTGAAGGAACTTTACAGAGGAATGACTTATTGAAAATGCTGGTTTTGTGGGCTTGGATTCTAGGGTGGTTTCGAGCTCTAGTATTATATCTATGATTAAAGGAATTTCTATTGAATAAATTTACAATTGGTTGCGGAAGTTGGTTATAAACAAATCCATATGCAAGTTTGATAAGTTCTAAGTTTATCATATCTTCAAACTTCAGAATCTTGAACTTTTTAAAAAGAGGTGAGGTAGAGGCGTTGTATTTAGCACAACCAGTAACACGGATTGCTTTCTTTTGTAAGTTGGTTAAAACATTGACTTGCTTCTTTGAGATAAATGGGCCCCAGATAGATAAACAGTATGCTAGATGAGAGTTTATGTAACTGAAGTAAAGCAATCGCTTTGACCAGCTTGGTAAAAGATTTTTCACACATTTCAATAGGTAAATATTCTTATTCAGCTTAGAACAAAGAGATTTCACGTGACTTTCAAATGTAACTTCATCATCAATCAGCAGTCCTAAAAATCTATGCACATGAACAAACTCGATTTGGCTATTTTCAAATTTTAAAGTGGGATTGTCAATTCTTAGATGATGTGGTTTAATACAAAGTCCAGCAGATTTTGTTATATTGAGCGTGAGTTTATTTGCCCTGAACCAATTGATAGCAATTTTGAAGTCGTCACTTAGATGTTTAGTTATTTTTTCAAAGTCTTTCCCTACAATTAGAAGTGTGGTGTCGTCGGCAAATAAAATAGCTTTGCAGTTGTCTAGATTATGACTAAGATCGTTTATATACAACAAAAATAGGAGTGGCCCCAAAACCGATCCCTGCGGAACTCCGTAATCAACAGTGTTGATTTCCGATTCAAAGCTATTATATTTGACATAAATTTTCCGTCCATTTAAATAACTCTTGAACCAATCATATGCAATTCCCCGAATTCCATAATGATAAAGTTTGTTTAATAAAATATCTATGTCAAGTGAATCAAATGCTTTAGACAAGTCAAGGAATATTCCCATTGCTTTGTCATTATTATCCAACCCACTTATACAATTCCCTAATAATTCCATAATGGCATGAGTGGTGCAGTGATTGTGACGAAATCCATATTGACTATTGTAAATCTTTTTAGATTTGATTGGGAAGCGGTAAAGCCTAGCGTGCATTATTTTTTTCTAGTATCTTAGATAATACAGGTAAGAGAGAAATCGGTCTATAGTTAGTTTGCTCCTTTTTTGAACCTCCTTTATGTAGCGGAATAACTTTGGCTACTTTCATATTTTCAGGTACATGCCCTTCAACTAAAGACTTATTGAATACAATTGATAACGGTTGACTGATTTGATTTGCAATGCATTTCAGAAAGTTATTACTTAAGTCATCGTGACCAGAGCTATTCTTATTAGGCAAATAATTGATGAATTTAATTATTTCCTCGGGTCCAGTTGGAAATATAAAAATAGAACTTGTATTAGAGCCATCTAAAAAAGATTCATAATTTTCACTCGAATGACGTATCTTCTCAGCATAGGACAGAACTAAAAAACTGACAGAATGAGTTGGCAATTACAAACGGGTCCTTGACTGGTTGACCTTGAATATCAAAAGTATCACTTATAATAGAACTCTTGTCATTGTGTTTACCTATAGAACATCTTAAAATATTCCACAGTTTTCTACTATCACGTTTAAAGGTTTCCAAAGGTTTTTTGCAGCTCTTTTTAAATGATTGTACTTGTTTCTATATGATATATAATTTTTGTATTTTACACTACTCTTATCTGTACCAATGATTGCTTTATATAATCCGTCGCTTTTCTTTGAACATTATAAAAAGCCGGGAGTCATCCAAGGTTCAATGATTTTGACTGATTTGAGTTTCTTAGTTTGTTTTGGGGCAATTTCATCCAATATATCATGCAATTTGTTTATTATGAGATTGTTGCCGTTTTCAGAATTCATAGTTTCAAGATTATTCCAATTAAACTGTTCAAGTCTTAGTCGTATTCTGTTAATGTTTCCTTCATTTAGGTCTCTAACATGAATTCCTGTGTTATTGTTTTATCAGTAATTTTTTTGATTGAAAGTACGCATGGCATATGGTCAGAGGAATGTGTTAATAAGATTGCAGATTTTGCAGAACAAATATCTTGACTAACATAGATATTATCGATAAGTGTTGCTGTGTTTTTAGTTATTCTAGTAGGCCTTATAATAGTTGGTAAAAGGCCATTGTTTACGTTGATTTCAAAAAACTTATTTGTATTATGATGACTTTTTATTTTCAAGTAATCCAGATTTTGATACCTATCACAACTGACTTATTTTCAGAGTCTAGTGTATTTGTTATGAGTTGATAATAATCACTTAAAAACTGTTTTTCACTTTTACCCGGCACGCGATAAATTTCTCCAATAATCAAATTTTTAGAATCACGAAAATTAATCTCAATGAAACAGCTGTCAAAAAATCCTTCTTTGAATATACTAAGGTCATCCCTGGTATTGAATGAAATACTATCTTTTATATAAATACACACACACCACCACAAGCCATTGACTTGCGATGTTTCTCAACCAAAACATACCCAGGTATCTTACAAAGGGACTTATTATTATCGGTGATAAACGTTTCACATAGTAAAAGTACATCAATTTCGAATTGTTTCCTCTTACAATTATCGATCAATAGCTTAACATCATTTAACTTGCTGAAGACGCTATGAATATTGTGGTGAACTATATTAAATTTTGAATCACCTGTTCCAATAGATCCAATTTCAGATACATCTAGATAAGGACAATCAGATCCGGTTAAACTAAAATCTTCGTCTATTAGATTATTCAAGTTAAACTGTTCCATAGTCTCAAGATCACTCATCCGCTTATCAAAAATATTATTCAAACACATTGATCAGCATTATAAGTCTCGCAGTAGTAATGTACTATTCTTATCCTGCATGAATTCAAAAACACAAAAAACTTTGAAAACATCCCACCATCATCGGATATAGATGCTAACAAAAATAGATAAGAAAATATAGATATAATGAACGTGTAAAATGAACGTGGTCATAGCTATTATCGAACCAGAATAAACAATAGAATCTCCGTTCTATATGACGAGTCATTGTTTTCGCAATACAATTATTGTTTGGCGCGCGCGGAGTTTTCGAAACTAAGCGAATTCGTTATTTTTGACCATTCAGGATTCTATCGAATTCCGCTTAACCGTTTACGTTAAATTTTTTCCCATTAATGATCGCAGTAATCCGACCGTCAAACGACCATGACGCGCTCACGTTTTCATGGTTGTATCCTCGCAAATATGGGTTTTCGTACCTTTGAGGTTACGCCTTTGTTTGAGTACGCGTTCTTTGTCCAGATGTCTAACGAACTTAACGATGAGTGGTCGCGGTACTCGGGGATCGATAGACGGTTTACCAATCCTATGCGCGCGATCGATTAGATTGTCTTAAATTAAAATATCCAATTTTTCTTTGAAAAACGAGGTGCATTTGGTAACTGAATCTTCATCGATACTCTCCGTTAAGCCAAAAATCCGAACTGAATTACGCCTTGTGTACATTTCTAGTTCTTCTGCGTAAGCTTCGAGATCTCTAGTGTGAGCCTGGCTGTTGGGACATTTATTTTCCAGTTCGACAATTTGTTGCTTGATGAGATTTACCGAAGCACTCATTTTCTCGACGGCTGTCTCCATATGACTTTTGAGATCGTCCTGTGATTTCCAGAGATCCAACGTAAGAGAATCCAATCTGTCCATCTTATCGTTTATAATGATCGTTAATTCCCTCCTAAACGACGAAAGCACCGAGTTGACCAACGATTCTAGAATACTGCGGACACCTTTGCTGTTGAGGACTTCTAAAATCTTTACATCCAAAAGTTCGTCCTGTAGAGATCGTTCGGAAGGCAGGGTCTCAAAAACATCATCGGCTGCAATTTTTTCGTTTTCATTTTCATTTTCATTGACTGGTTCTTGATGAGAACGGGTTCTGGTTGAGTGTCTTTTACGATCCGGTTCATAGGATGCGTTGGAACTTGCAGAGCCGGAGCTGTTTCGACTTTGTTTACGTTTTGTTCTGCCCATTGTCGGATCTCCGCTTGACACGTATGAGCAAACACGAGTACGAGTCACCTCTTAGCGCAAGTTCACGTTATATCGCCATGTATGGCGTCGGATTCAAATGAATTGTAATAATAAATCCATACGATCGATTCGTAAATAATGATCACCGATATTTTGCCGATATGGAGCGCTCGCATCGACGGATATGAGAGCAACTGAGTACAACTAGTTGCTCAAAAGTAGAACATGAGCAACTGGGTAGAACTGGAGATAGATGAGTGATAATAAGTGGATAATAATTGGATTATATAATGGAGCCTTACTATCAGTTGGAAATGTTAGTTATTCAATGGTATTAAAAAAAGTATTTAAAATGGGAAGTGTTAATGTTGATAGATTTAATATAAAAAGATTGTTTACAATATGTACAATAATATTGATTTTCATTAACATCAATTTATTCTGTATGTTGTTCACTCTCTCCTATTTATTAGGAAAAAAAATTACTTGTGGTGATGAGTGGTGTCTCGACCTCCGACCTCCATATCTGAAAGCGTCATTTTCCTATTACTCATGTTGAATGAGTTGCACTAAAAACATTTTGGTATTGTTGGTATCAAGTCTTTAGCTAGAAATTATTTGTGGTATCCTGGAATTGATCAAGATATTGAAAATTTAGTACAAAACTGTCAATTGTGTCTTAGTATGAGAAATGCTCCGGTTAAGGTACCATTGTTGCCATGGCGACCAACAAATGGTGCATGGGATAGGATTCATATAGATTTTGGTGAACTTGAAGGTTAACATTACTTCATTAATGTTGATAGTTTTTCTAAATGGTTGGAATGTTTTATGATGTCATCAACAGCTGCACTGCACCAAGAGTGATTTATACCTTGAGAAGTGTTTTTGCTCGGGAGGGATTACCTAAGGAGTTGGTCAGTGTCAATGGGCCCCCATTCAATTCGGAGGAATTCCATGACTTCTTATGTAATAATGGTGTCAAATATACACCAGCACCTGTTTACCAAACTCAAATGGGCGGCCAAAAGGTCAGTACAAATAGTTAAACGAGCGCTCAAGAAACACATTTTGATGCATTTTGAGTTGATAAGGTTGATCCGTCTAAAAGACTGGATAACTTTTCGTTCATGTATCGAACAACACCACGCTCGATAACAGGTAGGTCCCCAGCTGAACTTTTCAGGAAACGACAGTTAAGATCTAGGCTGTCACTTATTAAACCAGATATGTATATCAAAATGTGTGCAAAACAGGATATTCAGAGGAGATATCATGATTCCGTATCATCAAAACCTAGAGAGTTTGTTGAGAAACAAAATGTTATGGTTTAATCTAATGTGAGAGGTCTTGAAAAGTACTTTCCACGTGTAATTATTCACAGGAAAGGTCTTCTTACCTACCTAGTTAGGGTTGGTGGCAGATATCGTTATTGTCACATTGATCACTTATTTCCCTGTAGTGAAAATGTTCATGTAAATAGTAGTCGTGAAGATGATGTAGATAATCGACAATATGATATGCCTAGTGTTACTGTACCAGTGATACCTCCAGTCAATACTGATCTGGGTACTCAAAAAGGTTCAAACCCAGATGTTGAGAGTGGAGTTAGAAACTCAGGTGATTTGGTTGAAGTTTCTGATCAACTCCAAGCCCATAGTGTTCCTATAACTGTCAGGAAATCTTGTCGTGTTTCTGTACCACCTAAGAGGCTGATCGAAGAAAGTTAAATGTGGATTTCCTGGGTTTTATTATGACAGTTTTTCTTTTATTACATTTTAAGATGTTAATATGGAGCTTATGCATTTTAAGATAACTCCTAGTTCTTTTAACTAGTGTGGAGGAGTGTGATGTATGTAGCTTTCGGTAATTAGTTTTCCTGAATAAAGACACTTCCGTTCAGAGTACAATGAATGGCGTTATAGTTCATTGATAATCGGCCAGCAGGAAACGTCACATTATTGAAATATTATATCTTGATTTGGGCGATCTGAAAGTCGGTTTTTGAAATAAATTATTGTGTTGATGCGATCAGAGCCTTGTTCTAGATTGTAACTATTTTTGTACAAAATGAATTGTGCGAGAAATAAAAGTTGCGAGTGTACATTCGAAAAATTCTCTATGGTTTTGGTAATTCCTTTGTAGAGATGACTTGAGTTATGCGTATGGATGTGTCTATTTTTTCGAATAAACCTTACGAGGACAGCAACATATAAATTAAAGTAAAATGAATTTTATTTTTCAACAATTGCCTATGTCTGGAAATCTTACATCATCACCACCAGAACTGCATTTACACAAATAAACACGAAAATACAATACACTAAAATACAACTGCACAGCACAAAGACGAACCCTGGTGCCGTTTATCCAACCGGTGTGATTTTATGGAGATTTTTGACTAATAGATTTCTGTAAATTTGAGACGATATAATTTTCGCTATAGTACAATCTTTATCATCAAATTGAACATGAATTTCTGGTAAATCAGGATCAAAGTTCAGATCAGATAGAATAAGGTTCCAATGTTGCAGTAACGCATGCTATATACGTGTGTCTATTTATCGATTTATTAGTTGAGTTTCGTTAAATGTATTGTACTTGCAAAGATTATAGATAGATGATGTAAATTGGCTATACCGTGTTATATGTACTCTGATAAATCAGTTTTCTCGTCTAGTTTGATTTTATGTTAATGTTCACGGGATCCCCGAGCAGGTGGGTCGAGCAGGTGTGCGTTATTTTACTAAACAAAATGGCGGTACAATTGAATGAGTTGATATTCATCGTTTTATAGCGCGACTCATGATACTCAAGGCGTATGCTATAACGGTTTATTGTGTTAAATGTGTTAAATGATTCGTCTAATTTCGAAATTAACGTTGCATCAAGATATTATGCGAAAATGAGGGTTCAAAATGCGGAAATTTACTTCCGTGGTCGCCATACGGCCGGCTGATATATTGATTGCATCGAAATTTTAGTGATAGTCTTATATTAACACGATTGAATACTTGTTTTATCGCCATTAATTGAATTCATTTTATGGACGTTCGGGTTAAAGATGCACTTCGGGGGCCTGATTATGTGTATAGTTTGTTAACTTGGGCACAGTGATAAGTAGTGCGCGTTGAAAAAATGAGGTACAGTCGCGTCGGCAATATCGCCTTATACTCTCGCGTTCGTTGCGTGTATATCAGTAATTGATAACGCGTACCATGGTGCAGGTCGCGCTTACAATCTTACAACATGTCAGTAAAGACGTGAGCTTGAATCACTGCTTGCTTATTACTGCCTGTATGGAAATATTCTATGGTAGAACTATTGAAAATCGGCTTTTGCACTTTCGTACCCCCTACCAAATTCTTTCTAAAATTCCTGCATATTTTTTTTCGATGTCAAAATACTGATAATTAAACGATATCACCCTCAAGGTAATTCTGTGATATTATGGACTTATTTCCGGTTTAGATTTAGCGCCATTCTCGCGAGATTAGCAACAACCAACCCGGAAGTAAAGTCGAGCCCATCGATGAACCTTTTATGAATTGAGGGCAAAAAATATCTTAATTTTGACATAGAAAATGTAAGTTTTTTGGTTAAAAATTACTGATTTTGAATCCCTGATTATATCTATTCAAAAATATTTTGAGGGGGGGGGGGTACAAAAGCGCAATAGCGCCTAAAAACCACATTAGTCGATACATTTGAATTCGTCATAACCGGTCTAACCAGCCTGGTTTAAATTTGAAGAACTTGGGGCTTTGGTTGTATCGTCCGTGTGATTAATAGAAAAACCTCCGATGAAACCAGGCTCTTCGCAAGTTCACAAATCACGGTTCCTGAACTTCGCTGAAAAAGCTGAAACACTGAATAGAAAACGCTGAAATTTTAGGGAATACCCGAAAAACGCTCAAATCGTGCAAGGAACAGACAACACGTTTTGTTATTACTTTTGGGCCGGTGTCCGCTGCCGAGACCTGAACCGTGCTTTAGTCTCTACCTAAGTTTCGGATATTGAATTGGTTATAGAGATATATGCCTGCAAGGTCGTCGTCCTCGGCTCCGTTCAACATGTTCAACCTTTGATGGCATCAGACGGCAGCTGACCACAATTAGGTTAGTAGCTCGAAGATGCGTAGGGCCGGACCCGAAAAATAGTATCTCGAGTGAAGACGAGGTCCCCCATAAATGCCGCCATAATTCTGCAGATGGGATAGGTAACGGATTTCGGTTGTATGTATAAAATCCATTGGTCCTGAGAGGCAGATTGGTGATGAAATAAGGGATTTCCTGGACTTTTTCTGCTTGGAGTAAGGCTACCAAGGCGTATATTTGGGGGATACGCCTAGGATAAAAGTACATCCCGACAAGCCTACAAATAACCGGACGACCTCGAGTGTCAAACTCAACCGTAAATTACGGATTCAGACTTACCATCAGTCCGGATCCGTCATTTACTGCGAACAATATACAGCCGGTGTGCAACAAGTGTCTTATTAATGAAACAACATGGCGGATGGTTGAAGTCATTTTCGGCTTAACTTTATCGCTGATTTATGGCAAGTTTTAGGACTTCATTGTACTATGATCCCTAAAATGAGTCAATTGATTAATTCTATTCGTAAATCAATTTACGTTGGCTACACTTCCTGGAAATTTCTGGCTCAAATCAACGCAATATGGACAGAAATGGAATTTTCATATGGAATTTTACTTCCGCGTTCATTTGACGACTCTGAATGATGGCAACGACGGCAGAGTTTATGTAATTTAAGGTGAGAATCCATTAACCAGGGAATGTTAGACATGATTTCTTGTTCTAACTATAGTTAAGATGACCTTTCCACTGGGTGGTGCTATGATATAAATACATACGGTAGAAAATGAGTACGAGTACTCGGCGAAGCAATGATAGGCTACCTACTTAGTGCCTAGCTTTTTTGGGGGGGGGATACGCCTAGGATAGATTTAGGCCCTTAATGTAGTGAGTAGAGCCAGTGGAAGCATAAGTAGTTAGTAAGGGGCTGGTTTACACTCATGTATACGACTATTTATTTCGATTACTTTCTGTCCAGCTATTATACGTGGAATGAACAGGTCACAACGGTCTTCAATTCCTTTGCGGATTCTTGCAGCAGGTGGGAATATATTTCAACTGCAGTGTGCAAGTGTACGTTTCAAATCAAGCTTTTTTGTCATTGGCGGTTAAAGCCGTAACGTATGCGCAACTGTCTCCTGTAAGTACTTGACGTTTTGTGTTATGGTTTTTTTTCTAATGCCATGTTTAAAATATTTGGATTAGTAATCAGTCGAGCTAACGTACATGCAGAATCGGTTTCATTGTTATTGTGGGATGATAATTCATGGGCGTTAACAGTCCTACGACATACCCTTGATATCAAGCTTTTTGGTTTACCTTTGTCAGCAGTATGAGGTTGGCATTGAGCCAATTCATGTAAAATCGCGGTACGTTTTTTTATGTGAGCATTTTTTTCATTGGTTCTCGGGTTAAACTTCCGTCGATGACATGGTCAACTTTGTTAAAATTCGACGAAAAACTGTTTTTGGCGGGAAAATTCTTAGCTCTTGCGTATAAAATTGCAATGACCTCGATTGGGGGGCGTCGTCTCTACGAGCGAATATGATTGGCTGTTTTTGGGATATACAGGGAATTCCGGCGCTACTAAAATAATGGGATAGCCATTTATGGCGAACGTTTCATTCGACTAGGTGCGAATTTTAAAGGTATTGTTTCGTTTTAATATCCGATGATTGTGTTGATTGAGATTGAAGTGAAGCAAGCGTTCACTACACAAGGCCTCCACGTGCGCTGGACGGGAGTGCTAAACATTAGACTGTTGCATACACAAACACACGCTCATACAGACTACTATATGGAGATGCTGTAACGCTGCTTGGCGCGTGCACGTTTGGTATGATAACAGGCTGAATAATCGTCGTAGCAGAAGATGAGCGCTGTGTTTTCTGTTTGTACGTTTGTACGTTTTAAATTCCAGGATTTAAAACGATCTAATACTACGCTCCGGTGTTTTAGCTTCCGCGGCCATACATTGCAAGAAGTTTCGTTCCCAAGACTCAATATTCAGCCACCCTTTGATATGTGACATCATATGAATTTTATTTGAATATTTGTTCATATTGTGAAAAATATTTTTTTTTTTAAATATAAAATAGTTTCCAATGCCGCGCCTACCTGTACCCTACGAAATTATGGACGTAGACCATAAACAAATGTTTATCTTTGGTCTTATGTGACTACAAAATAATTCTTTAAGAAAGATAAAATACAATATAAACTTCTAGAACTTTGAAGTCACGAATTAAAAAGATTTTTTTTCAAGCAATGCCCTTACTCCAAACAACCTCTAGCTTTCAAGGTAAACCACACTTTGCCCATGGGCAATTTATTAAAGTTTATCAGAGACTTGTTTTGGAGTAAACCGAATAGCCATTAAAATACCAATTCCACATGTCTCAATGGTCGGTGTCTATGCTCTGCGAGACAGTAGTAATAGATGTTACACGACAAACGCACGATTTAAATTGGTATATCTATTATACTTTTTTCACTCCTCTATTATATTACATAGCTGAGTAATTCTTACATTTGATTGCTTAATTACAGGTGGAAAGAGGTCAGATGCATAGGGACCTGACAAAAAAAAATTTTGACCCCAGTATCCTAGGTACTATATATAAAAAAAACAAGGGAGCCAACTCTCCGTCAGATCGGTCGATAGGTTTTTCACTTCAACAGTTCGTAACTTCGTTATTGTCCCCCGCGCGGCGTAGGCCGCGAGCGGGGGACTTGGTATCCGCCTCCGTCCGTCCGTCCGTCCGTCCGCATGAGCTTGTGAACGCGATTCAAGAAGAACCGTTGATCGCAGGACTATGATATTACAAAGTATGATTACCCCTAGGGAGAGGATGTGCCCTATCGATTTTGGGGTCCAAGGACTAAAGGTCAAGGTCACTACAGGTCATTCATGTGAAAGCTTATGAACGTCATTCAAGACGAACTGTTGATAGCAGGACCATGCTATTACGTAGTATGATTACCCCTAGGGAGAGGATGTGCCCTATTGATTCTGGAGTCCAAGGACCAAAGGTCAAGGTCACAACAGGTTATTCATATGAAACTTTGTGAACACGATTCAAGAAGAACAATTGATAACAGAACAATGCTATTTCATAGTATGATTATCCCTGGGGAGAGGATGTGCATTAGTGATTTTTGAGTTCTAGGGTCAAAGGTCAAGGTTGGTAGACGTCTTTTGCCTTAAACCCTGTAAACTCAATTCTTAAATAACCATTCATGGCAGGAAAATGATATTTCATAGCATGGTTATCCCTGGATACACTCATCATTTATCTATACCAAAGATCAGTGTCTTCAGGGGTCATTAATTCCCTACTGGCGATCGCGGGGGACATAGATACGTAGTATCAAATTGCCTTGTTGATAATTCAATCCGCTTCAAGTAAGATTATTCTTAAAGACAACGAATTTCTGCGTTAGACTGTGTGGTTTGAGAAAGATTTGATTTTTGGATTAATGACTAATTAGCGCGAGTAGATAAAGCGTTAATGTTTCAAAAGGTGTAGCCAAAATGCTTGTGTCATCAGGGGTAGACAAATTATCAAAAGATAGATGAAAACTTCACCTTGTTGATCGTCAGTTGATTTTGCTGTAATTATTTCACCTGGATAAATCAACAAACACATCGTACATTTCTAAATCTGTGTTCAGTAGAATTTCTTTCAATAAAATTTATTTGACTAATGTTTATGTATTCAAGACTAAATTTGAATTGATCTTAAAACCAGAGCAGAAAGTATTCAGCAATTTAGAAAATCCTAGACTCATAATCAAATTATGTGAAGTCAGTTAAGGTTTCTTGTTCGAATCAAGTTCAGGGCTCAGGTGCCTAAAATTCAATTGCTCAATGTCCCTGTAATGCCGAGTACGATGGAGTTTACACTCTGAAAAACATTGGGCTGTGTAAGTGATTTAAGTGAGCAATATAATGACCACCCTGCCACGCTGCAACCGAGACGTAAACAAGTTAGCCTGCATTGCGTCGATGCTTTGATTGACGCCTGAGAAAGATGACCCAAATGAAATGTAAAACATGGCTGTAAAGCAGCAATGGAGTTTTCTAACATTCTACCTACATGTGACCTGAAGGGATTCATTGCTCGATATTCCATCAGTTTTTTATTAGGGTTTTCTGACTTTCGTCGAAAACCCTATTGAAATTCTGTTGATTATTATCATTATCATATATTTTCCGCCGATTTCGTCAAATAAAATTCATCTTCATTCAGATTCGGCAACTGACAGCTTCGAAACGAAATGTATAAATTGATACTGTAATAACGGTCTCTCTGAACCAACAGATTGTCTGAATGTACTTTCCATCCTATTTGAAACTTAAAATTACTTATTAGGTTACTGTAAATAAAGAATTGAATTGAATTGTTAGACACAAGCACCGGCGAAATAACAGTTTGTGACGTCATTTAGTAAGTAAATAAAGGAGGGCTCCGAGAATTTCCAAATCACGGTGGACTATACTGGGGTTAGACCATTCAACCAAAAAGAGGATTGCTCCGATAATATCCAAATCATCTCATTTTATTTTTTCCATCGAATACCCGGTAATTAATTTTTCCTTTCGATCACATGCATCCAGAAAACCCGTTATCCTGCTTTGCAGCTATGTTTCATAATAATATTAATAATAGTGCTTTTTTGGCGATCTACAACTTCACATACGTATGTATTCAAATATTTCAATGTAACAGATGTCTTTTTTCGAATTAATAGAGATATATTCTTATGTCTGTTGAACTCATCAGAATAAGATTGAGTTCTTGTAGGGTCCATACCTATGTTCCCCGGGTTCTATATTCCCCGGGTGCTATATTCCCCGAAGAGAAATTATTCAAAAAGGGTTCTATATTCCCCGGGTCCTATGTTCCCCAAGGGAAATCATACATATCAGGGGTTCTATTTGTTTCTCGAGTCCGGTGTTCCCAGGTTCTATACTATTCCCCTGGTTATATGTAACCCCACGGAAGATTATGGAAAATGTACAAAAAGGTCCGGTGTTGTCATATCGCGGAAACACGGAATTGCGGAATTACTTCATTTTAACTATAAATAGTAACCAGGTTTTCCCGTGGGGATACCCACTGTCGGACAAGGCATCGGTGACATGTTTTCATAAAAAACGCAGTCTCAAATGTTTTGTGACTTTCTCAAAATGTATCCAAAATTTAACTAATTTTTAGTTCATAAGTCCTCAAATATTCATAAATGAACAGTTAAAAATTGTTGAAACATGTCGACTCTGCTGTAAAATCAACCTATTAACAGTCCGGAATTTGGGATACTATTGGGCTTTAGAGAACATAATGCCCCCTAGGTCTTCAAATTTACAGAAAAGATTACGTAAGTGATTCACGCGCAGCGCGCGATAGGCGCACAATAGAAATCTGAGCCGCGCGTTCTTTGAGTGTCACCAATTAAGAGGACCGCTATTGTGAAAATTGACTGCGGGAGGAATATTCCTCCCAATGTCAATCGATGGAAACTTGACCATGGGGTCCGATATTTTAACAATTGACTTTGGGAGGAATATTCCTCCCAAGGTCAAACGAAGAGAATTTGACCTTCAGGTCTGATATTCAAAGTATCGACGTCGGGAGGAATGTTCCTCCCTATATCAAACCATGGACGTATAATCTAGTTTATACGTCCATGGTCAAACGAAGGAAAATGGACCTGGTCTGATATTCGAAATATTTTCATTTGTCAACTGAAGGAAAATGAACCCGAGTCTTTGATTCAAAGTATATTGATTTTGGGAGGAATTTTTCCTACCACCACTAAACGCTATAACCTGAAATTTTAGAAAGATAGGTGTTTTGGGTGTAATTAGTTTTTTTAAAGCCATAAAGCCGGTAGATTTATGAATTTCGAGTGATACGATACACAGTGTTCGAGGTAATGAGACGGTATGAGACATAGGCCTACATACAATTTTAGAAAACTAAATAGATTTTGTATTTTCTTTGTCTAACAGTAAATTGCTTTAACTTTGTTGACAATCAATTGTAATCAGATTGTAATCAGGCCCTTCCCGATAAACATGTAGAGGGGAAATCGTAATTAAAACACGTGCATAACATAGAAATTAAGTTTTGATTATACAGGGAATATATTAGGACTGCTTACAAATTTTCACTAGACTGCGATAAATCTAAATAGCTTAACGGCACGAGTTTAGCTAATTTACGGGTTTAAAGGTTCATTTTCGGAGTCAATGGACGTAATTTGATAAATGCATTCTTTAAATGGAAATTCTATAGTAATCGATACAAATCATTTATATTAAGTGTTTTGTGTTAATTAAGAATGGTCATTCAAGGATTAAAGATCATTATGAAGCTGATACATTTCATTCGTGTGGATTCTTCACTCATTACTAGCGTTAATAGGAGATTCGCGTGTCACGCATGATAAAAAAAAATTATTCGAGTCGTATTTCTTTCATTTACGGTCGCAAATTAGCCATTGTCCTAGTGCATTATTCTCATTTATACGTAAAAGTGTATTCGGTATGAGGGTTTGTTTCTTTCTTCACTCCTTTATATACAATTCAGAAATAGGAGTTGATAAGGAGGTTTTTACTCCTAACCGAACTCAGTTCCCATTCAGTTCAGTTCAAGTTTATATGCATGGAGATCTATGAAATAAGGGAAAATACAATCCAGCCTACTAGCCACTGAACGTTAGCACCCAGAAAACGTCAGGAATTTGCAGAGAGAAAACATTATGTTACAAAAATATTGGATAAAATTCATTCTAAACATGCGTTACTAAGCCCAGAACTCCAGATATCGGGATGTTATGTCTAAGGCAGATTTCTCCCTTTGTGACACAACCATTTAATTACTCATGTGACCATTATGTTTAAACACCTCTCACAATCAAGCTTAAGATTAAGTGGCCTGCGGTATGAATGCTTTAGTATTGATTCATATAGGAAGCATTATAGTCTTTACATTGAAATTAGTTGATAGAATGCATCTTACTTTTTCTCGACTTAATAATTATTATTTGATTGACATACCACGGATTCGGAAACTAGTTGATTAAAAGCACAAACGCATATAGTCGCTATCCTGTTAATTAAATCGACTTAAAAATCGATTGATTATTATTGAAATGATGAAAGTTGAAAAAGACAATCAACGTTTTTATGAGATATATGTTTCGTTGTTCGTGATATTCAGCATACAGTACACCAATGTCCAGTAAAATTTAACAATTCAAAGTTATTACAAAACTTGCAAATTCTAATGTTTATTTAGCGGCAATTTTCCCCTTGCCATTTTTCCAACGTTTATCCAAAGATTGAAATACTTCATTAGTACTAAACTAATACTAAAAGTTATCGCACTGGTAAAATAATATTTCAAATTTCAATAGTATTTCAAAGATATTTCAAATAAAAAGTTTCAATAATTTATCGCATCGCACAGCAAAATCCGTGAAATACATTTTTGATTTACGGGTGCCTCATAGGCCTGTCATCGCTTGTACATTGTCATAATGAATTCTCTTTAATTGAGCAATATTTACTTAGGACTTAATCACTGACTTTCTATAGATAATGAGCTATACAAAGCCTAAACCGATAAAATTCAGTGGCTTGTTATTGTCAGCTTGCTTGTATACCAAGCTTCGCTAACATAAACGATGATGTTGCCCTTTTTACTGAAATCTTGACGTATCAAACCATAAATAAATAAAACTGCAAAAATTGCTTCAATCGTTTTTACGCATGAGGAATCGATCTTGATTTGAAAGGCACTTGTTGACGTGTGGGGAAAAATTGAAAATTTTCACAGAAATCCTTTAAAACGATTCCAGTTATTTTGGACTTAATTTTGCAATACAAACGAAAACATACCAGCGGCAGCAAATCATAAGCTTTTTAATTGGTATTCTTAGGGGATTTTTACCGGGGAATTTCGACCATTACCGTGTAGACGAGCCGGTAACAAAAACCTTTGGAAACAACAAATTATTCGCTTGTATGAATTTACGCCACTTTTGATAGGACTGCCTAATCAAATATTTCAATCATGAAGATGGCGAGTTGACTGAGCCCGAGGCGCACAGTCGATAGTAGTTATATAGAAACAACACACATAATGCATTTTCCTTAAAAGTGTTTGATCTATAGAGATTTAATACAACTTGTCATCAGTTCAATTTCTATAATGCGATGACCTATGTATGAAAATATGTTTTCTGTTTGTTTTACGCGTGATCCAGGGGGATAATACCTTCGCCCAAACGTTCTACACACACATGATACCATTAAATGAATCCGAAATATATCCAGGCCTAGAGTTCATGCTGAAGGATGAAGACTAAGAATATCTTAGCAATATGAAAATATGTTTTCTGTTTGTTTTACGCGTGATCCAGGGGGATAATACCTTCGCCCAAACGTTCTACACACACATGATACCATTAAATGAATCCGAAATATATCCAGGCCTAGAGTTCATGCTGAAGGATGAAGACTAAGAATATCTTAGCAATATAATTTTTAGAAAGAGATTTTTGTCCACTGAAGTTTAGAATAGCACGCCGGACTCTTTGTTAGGATCGACCACAGTTCTATAGTGAATTGATTACAAGTAGTTAATTTAGCAAAACAAAGTAAATTGTTCATTACAGTGCATTGCTAAGGGTTAGTTGTAAAAAAACCCCAGAATGTTGGAAAAATGGCCAAGGAAAAATGGCCAGGAAAGAATGGCCAAGGAAAAAATGGCCAAGGTAATTTGTCCAGGAAAAAATGGCCAAGGTTAAAATGGCCACGGAAAAAAGGCCAAGGAAAATTTATGAGAACTACTGCCAATGTTAATAAAACATTAAGCTTTCAATATAATGACATCACATATTTTTCATGGGGCTTAAAACAATTAAAATCGGTATTAATGAATTCAGAAATGTGATGAACTTACATTTCATTTCATTGCATATAATGAATATATCGAGAACTATCATGCAAGTGGTCAATGAATAAACTTACTAGTGATTAACTTAAACTTAATAAAATAACTAAGTCAATAATTCAAAACATCTAAGTAAGCGAGTAAAAATCCCCTCGGTAAAAATCCCCAATTCTTCAAATTAGGTAGTCCCCTCCCTTTGATTATAAGTAGATACAATCTTAAGGTCAATTAATTCGTATTATTGATACGTATATCCAATTTATTCATATTTTACTGTCGAACACCGTAAGGATATCAATATGCCCATACAAACTATGCTATTTAAATTAAAACATACTACAAATTAACCTTTCATTGATACTAAATTAGTACATATACATGTAGTTATTGCACAGCTTAGTGAAGGGGTTCATCGCACATTTCAAATATATAACACTAGCTTGAATCTAAAATATTTAATATCAAAAGTACGTTATTTCTAATAATCCATGGCATCGCACAGCTGAAATTCAAAAATATTCCAGTTCGAATCTTAAGATATTACAAATAAAAGTTTATTACTCTTATTACTCTTATTAATTCTTACAATTTATTTTATCCGTAAGAATTTATCGCAACGAAAGATTTCATTTAAAAGTTCAAACATATTTCAGTCTCATTGCAAATTCGAGAAACATCGTGCTTTGACATGTTCTTGACAATCACCAAGTATGAATATTTGGGGGATTTTTACCCAGGGTATGTTTACGTAGGGTTTAGATTTTTTAGATTTCTACATAGGAAATCTTTACCATAACATAACAATCAACACACATACATAACACACAAATCCGCGTATACGCTAGAATCCATACTGTTAGCAAAAATCACTAAGAATCGCAATTTGCTCATTTTGTAATATTTTTGAAATCGTCCAATTTTATTGCAGAGATTCCCCGATATATCACGAGTAATGAAACAGATATCACGTTTAAACGTAGATTTTTCTTTTGTTTTGAAATCCATAGAGCAAACATTGGAACCTAATGTTATTGAACATAAAGCTCCCAACCCTCCCTGCATTTATACATCGAGAAATCCTACTCGACTATAATAGGCTTTTTATCATGGTGTAATATAGCTTGTGCAACAGGACGTCACTGAGTCATTACGTTAATTGTGAGGTGTTTATACATAATAGTTTCGTGAGCAATTCATATGGTGGGATCATAATCGGGAAAGATCCGCCTTAAACACTTTATCGCCTTAGGGAGTTTGTGCTTCTCGATAAAATTCCCCAAAAATAATTCAAAATCGCCCTATCCAATATCTAAAGGCCATTCAAAGCAATATATTTTGTCAATTCATTTTGAATTTATTCATAATCAATAACATATTCTTAATAGTAATGATTTTATTATTAGGAATCTGATCTAATATATTTCTAGTTGTAAAATGTAGCTGTCGGATTTACGAGCAATTATCACATTAATGAGATGATCGCTCGTAGGTCGGATGGATGGACATATTAGTGTGTACCGGTCTACAGTGTCTTTAATCAAAGATTCCATTTGATATCTGTCGTATTTCTATGAAAGAGTACAAACAGAAATATAAACCCTCTACAGGGTACAAATCAGAAGTTAAAACTAGGACAATGGCTAATTTGCAAACATAAAGGGAAAGATTTCTCCCAACAATCATGACCCACATAAGCCGCGATCACACGGAGAGGATTTGGCCCGGGCCAAATTAGCACCGATCAGGCTCGGGCCAAATTTGGTAATTAAAGAGCGCGTTCACACGCAAACCATTCACTCGATACTAAACAATGCTCAAACAAAGCGAAGTGGATCATTTACGGTGCTAGTTGCAATTCAAACGCAGTCATTTGTCTGGTGCTCGGGCCTGGTCCGACGTTTTTGGTCGGGCCAAATTTGGCCCTGGCCAAAAATACACGTGTGATCGCAGCTATAGAGACGATTTGTCGGGGCTAAATTGGCTCGAATCAGGCTCGACTTAACAATGCTTAAACCATGGAATCTAAAACGAGTCCATACTTAAACCAAGCGAAGTGACTGACTTCCAGAACCAGTTTAAATCAACACGCTTAATTTGACTCAGGTCTGGTCCGTAGTTTTTGGTCGGGCGATTAGGCACGGGTCCATTTTGCGCCCATTACTGTTTTTTTTTCGCCAGATCTCTCCGTCCCTACACCTTTTAACTTGATTTTTATCATCCACGTATTTAAATTTCGATTCTTTCAGCTTGTGTTAATTTTATACTCATGCAAAGCACACTGATTACAATTTGCAGCAGTGCGCTATATAATGAAATAAGTAATATTGATTATAGTTAATTATAGTCAAAGACTCAAGATCAAGTAAAGAAAAAGGAAGATGCATTCTAACAACTGATTGCGATATGAAGACTATATTAGGCTTATTATTAGAACCTGCACTACAGCTATTCAACTTTCTATAAATCATTCGTCGCAGACCTTCAAATACCGTGTACATTATCACTCAAATTGCCTAAATATGTCTGATGTCGTCGCTATAGTATACTACTTATTAAAACAATTATTACACCAATATAATTAATATATATATATATACCTATCATTCTAAAAGCTCAGGTTTAAGCGTTTAGTGGTTTGGAAGAACATTCATCCCAAAGTCTATATTTCGAATAACAGACCAGGTCCAGTTTCCTTCGTTTGACATTCGGAGGAACATTCCTCCCGAAGTCGATACTTTGAATATCAGACCTGAAGGTCAAATTCTCTTCGTTTGACCTTGGGAGGAATATTCCTCCCAAAGTCAATTGTTAAAATATCGGACCCCATGGTCAAGTTTCCATCGATTGACATTGGGAGGAATATTCCTCCCGCAGTCAATTTTCACAATAGCGGTCCTCTTAATTGGTGACACTCAAAGAACGCGCGGCTCAGATTTCTATTGTGCTCCTATCGCGCGCTGCGCGTGAATCACTTACGCAATATTTTCTGTAAATGTGAAGACCTCGGGGGCATTATGTTCTCTAAAGCCCAATATTATCCCAAATTCAGGACTGTTAATAGGTTGATTTTACGGCAGAGTCGACATGTTTCAACAATTTTTAACTGTTCATTTATGAATATTTGAGGACTTATGAACTAAAAATTAGTTAAATTTTTGATACATTTTGAGAGTCACAAAACATTTGAGACTGCGTTAAAAGGGCACCAGTAGGCCTATGTGATAATTCATTATTTCGCCAGTCAACAGCTTAATCAATGATGCAGAGTATCGCCGTCTCGTACTATACTGAAGGAATCAAAAGGCGTTTTTACGAGCATCCGATTTTTGCGTTTGATTTCGTGAACGATTTGCTCCAATCGTGCGATCGAATCAGACGTTCGTAAAAATGACGATGGATTTGGCTAATCACATGACATAAATATGGCGAAAGAACTTGAAGGCTTCCGAACCTGAAATGCAACCAATGTTAGTCGATGTTGTGGAAAATCGGCACTATCTTCATTTTATCTTTATCTTATTAAATGAAAATTAACGACATGAATCACAATACAAAATTGCCCGGGCAAGTCTTAAAGCCTTTTTAGTGTGACTCTGTAACTACTGCATGAATTACCGTGATTGATCGATATCGTCATCTCGAACTGATCTCGTTCAGTTCACGCTGTTGCATAAAATTAAAAGCAACCTTGTCTGTATCAAATTTATAGTATTTTAGCTAACAGATGTTATATATGATGGAATATTATTAAAACCATAGGTATGGACCCCTCCGGCCAACCTTTGTTTTATTTGGAGAATATGGAACGCTTTTTGTATCGTTTCCCCTGGAGGAAAATAGAACCCGGGGAACATAGGACCCGGGGAACATAGAACCCGGGGAATATACCCCCCTTGATAGAATAAATCAAGATCTTTAATGATGTGATATTATCAAAATGCTTCACGAATGCATGTTGAAATCAATCAGCATTTATTGAGCACAGGTGGTTGAATTCAGTTTCAAAGCTGGATCACATCAAAAACATTGTATAAGTACATACATAACTGCCATTTGCCAACGGGTACGAATAGTGCATGCAACACCCAACGGAACTATGAAAGCGCCAAACAATTAAGGTACATCAGTACTTTTTCGTGGAAGCCCTTGTGGATCCACATATCCGGGATATGTGTCGCGCTCCTTCAAAATAGTCGCATTTTATCAACTGATAAGAATAACTGAAAGAATGTTCCGATACCGGGTTTCGGAGATATAGAAGAATAAAAATACATAACTTTTTGCGCTTTCCAGTGCGACATTTAAACCAGCATTTAAACCACCCGTTGTCGCTGCTTTGCAGCTATATTTTTTCTTATTGTTTGGTTATTCCTTGCAGCTTATCATTTCAACGTTTCGTACAAGTAGTAGTTGAATAAAGTAAGTACTTAAGGATGAACCTAGCATCGAACTTATGATTATTTTGATTTTATTTTCCGTGTCATTGAAATTCGTAAATAAAGGTTCAACCTTCATAGTATACTGTACGTATCATAGCTTCGATAGGGTGTTATATGTCTACAATACAAGGATGAGTCCTAAAGGGTCCTCACGGGTAGGGGTAAAACACGGTTTACTTTTTCTCTCAACTTGCTGGAGATTAATGAAATGGTACGACAATCTCCACCAGTTGCTATGGGACTTAACGATCTCTGTACCACATGTTGTGGTACCTCGTTCTTCTCACTAATGCTGTGCCATTGGATCTTCTATGTAACTGGTTCCTTTCGCTGACCTGCCTATTCCTTATGTATATATTAACTACCAACACTTCTATCTGGTATGATCAAGCATTTCTTTATTTTCTCTCTACTGCTTACATTATCTATTCAGCTTTATCCCCAACTCTCGCGTACTCTTTCATCTCTCATTTGTACTCTCTCTTATCTAAAAACCCTTGACTTACATACTAATATATACATTCTTCACCTTCATATACCATGACCTAACTTCACCAAGAGTCTTAGTGTCTGATGTACCACAGGTTGGTTACACTAGGATCGTAGAGCGACGGAGATCACTGGTGGAGACAACCACTGCCAGTGCTGGGTGAAGACCTAACCCGCTTCTATCCTTACCCTATTTGGTGTATCTTTTCGTTGCTACTTCCATTTTACTCCCTCCTGTACTACACTAACCATTCCCTTAAAGTCCTTAAATGTAGTTACTAGAAGCTTCTTTCTATTCAACATACTCCTTCTTTGTAATTCGAGCCATTAACATTCAGTGTGCGCACCAGCACACATGTATTGTGCGCTATCGTACCCACTGCACACATACTATCTTTTCCCATACACATAAAACCCTAAAACTATTGCTGCTACACTACTATCTACATTCATTCTTGAATAGAAGAGTATATATTTTGAGCAACGTTTCGGCTAAACACTATTCTGTTATTTCATTTTGCTCTCAGTACGCCTGATGATGGCTAATAGTGATTAGCCGAAAAAATATATACTCTTCTATTCAAGAATTGATCATCTTTGACTGAATCTTTGTGGGATTTCACTCGTTATCTGCATTCATGCTTAGATTTGCCTGACATATATGAGTCGAACAACATTTTCTCATACACAAGCTGTGGATTAAATGGAACTTAACTCTCAAAATTAAACGAGTCAATAAGTAAGATCTAATAATAGGACGTTTGTCTAACTATATTGATTAACAGCTTAAATTATACATCACACATTCTGCAAGAGTACACAAAACAAATCAGTTCTATATTATATGTGTATATCAGAATCAATAGTTTAAGCCACAGATTCTGGCTTGAAATCTGGTTCCATTGCTTCTTATTCTAATGAAATCCCTTTGCTTACCTCGGAATATCGTTTAGCTGAAGAATAAAAATTTGGTCCCAGGAAAACCAAGTAAAGGGGGTCTACTGTACATCCGCAGTTGACTTATTTCTCTTTGGTTGAATCAAGTTATTACTGAAATAGCTTTCGGATAGCCATTTTATTTTGTTTTAAAAAATTCTGTCGTTTAGCTATTCTGCTGCAAATTTCACAGTTAAAGTTCATTGGTAGCATCTGATCGTACATTCTTAGCCCGAGTCTAAAAGGAGAAAAAAGTGCATTTAAGTATGAAATACAAGAATAGTGGCCATTACACCCTTGACAATATAGCCTATAGGGTAGTTTGAAAACACCGAGGTCCGAGGGAACAGCTACATTTAATAAATACTGAAACATACGATACGCCCAGTACTTGAGATTATGTACTACAAGTCAAGAATTGTTCACAGTGTATGTCCTTCTAAGCAAATCAACTTTGCCTATGATTCCTCCTCTTATAGATAAGGTGTGTCCAATTTAGATTACGTCGGAGTCAATCCATTCCATGCGCACGATGAATTAAAACGAAATTTATAGATCCCTCTTTTGTCCAATAGCCGCTTCATCACTATAACTAGCTGCCAATTTAACTCACCCCCAGAGAATACCACAGTCGCCCATCATGACGTGTCGACAAAAGAAAAGCTGCTTTCATATAATCATATTTCATACATTTGAAACGTTTAAATAAGATTTTCTGCGTCGCGTAGAAGTAAATCATATTCTTGGAATATTCAGTATAGTCTTTAAAGTTGGCTTGCACGGTTTGTGAATGGGTTTTCTCTCATTATGCTGCCTGTATGCATTAAAAGTCCGAATTTCAACCTAATTAATTTGTCCAAGTATACTCCACACATAGGCCTACTATTTATGCATGTCTCAATAACCGGAACTTATGTAGAGACCAAAGCACGGTACAGGAATCGGCAGCGGACACCAGCCCGGAAAAACAAAACAAAACGCGTATTGTCGGTTCCTAGCACGGTTTCAGCGTTTTTCGGAAATTCCCTGAAATGTCAGCGTTTTTCGGGAATTCACTGAAATTTCAGCGTTTTTCTGGAATTCCCGGAAATTTCAGCGTTTTCTTTTCAGTGTTTCAGCTTTCAGCGAAGTCCAGGGATCACATAACGACGAAAACACCAGCAAGCTATTATAGTACGGGGATATCGACACATTCAAGTTCTGGAATTACTCGTTTGATGGTGCTAGTCAAAACCGGAAATTTGAACCTAAATCCGCCATGTTTTAGTTCATTTGATATGAAAATCTCTCGCTTCAAGTTTTTAATGAGCGTTTTTTTTTATTACTATGTATCGTCATGATTGATCCTTCAAATACGATATCCTACCGTTACGTTGGATGCGATAAAACCTCACTGCAAAGGCTATAAATCACTATAAATGTCCTAAAATGATCAAAAAACATTTTGCAACAACGGACGATGTAAAGACTGGTTGCCAGGTATCACATGGTGGTTGCACTTGACCGCCAAATTTTGATTGTCGGTTCGAGTCCTGGTGCTTTTCAAATTTTTATTGGATCTACGATTGAGATCAAACAAATTTCGTTTACCTCTAATACCTCAAAGCCCCAGACTTTCAATGAACAAAGACAAGATTCTCAAGTTTATTTTTGTAGATTTATAACGGTTGAAACATGGGCTGGGTAACGTGCTGGTAAAACATATAATGTCAGGAAGATTTTTTATAAGGTCGATTATTCAAAAAGTATTGCAGATAATCTGAAAATTTGTCTACCTTCATCGGGTATGGCCTTTCCAATAACAGCAACATTGGACAGTTTCTATAATGCTATCATGCCCAATTCTTTTTTTTTGTATTCAATGTTACAATGTAATCTTAAAACTATTTTAAAGCAATTTTACCAGAATATTACAATGGCCGTTTTAGTGGTTGATATATTTTCTAAGATATTTTTATATCAGATTTACAATATCCGTCAATTATTGAAACGTGATTTAAGACAGTCAAAATTCATTTATTGAATAATAATATGTCAGCAATAGAGCCAGTTACCATAAAAACAAGTCAATAAGTAGTTATTAATGTTACTAAACGTTCTTTTCACACTATTAGTCATTTCATCATTTGTGAATGAAATGGTTTGAGAATGTAAGATAGATTTTGTTCCGCGGTTCCTTTCTCCTGCCGTATCCTCGAGTGAGATTCTGGCCCGTGGTCAAGGATCCACGCACACAAGCCACCAAAAGCCAAGAAATCAAAAAGAAATCCATGAAACATGCTGCATGTGAGAAATTAACCTACTAACTATACATAAGCCTAAAGGTCCTAGCTCTCCCTCTAGCCAAAAATAGCGCTTATCTCTGCTATCTCGAGAGGGGCGATCCTCGAACTCCAAATGCGGCCAACCGTAAGAACGAGCAACGAACGTAGCTCCACGATCGACAGAGAGCTGGGCCCCTGGTACTGATAGTTATCATTTGCATGTGACCTTTTACCCAGCTCTCGACGTCATGATACCTCCTGCTTAGTTGCTCACTCCCCAACGTTTAATTACAGTATATCTTATCTTACCTACATGTCGAGAGTTAGGATTACAGCCACATTTTCATTTATTGGCTTCTGTCCTTTCCTTCTGTAGAGATTGTAGCAGGAGTAAAACGTAATGAGCCTTTCAATTCCCAAAAGTATTCTGGCCTACCCCAATTCTTAGCGTATTTTAACAGGTTATATACATTTTCACGAATGTCATTCTATATTATATTGTAGGATATGATTTGGTGGAATGGCTGATAGAAAAAATGCAAATGCTAGATTCAACAGAAGCAGTACACATGGCTAACCTTTTCTGTCAGTATGGATATATATTTCCGGTTACCGAATCTCGTAACATTTTTGTAAAAGATGATAATTCATTGTACAGATTTCAGGTAAAATATCGTTTTGAGTTATTCCGATTAACTATGAATGTTCCACTCTTAATAGATATTGCTAAATGATTCTTTCAGAGTCCGTATTTCTGGCCATCCAAGAACTGCAATCCTGATGACATAGAATATGGTGAGTAGGGGATACATTTGATGATTTATGTTATTAGGTAAACGTCATTACGACTTTACTAATGACAAGGACAATAAGACCATTCAAAAGGAATTGGCTATTTCAGATGACTCAAACCCAGGTTCCTATTTTTCGTTTCTTCTGTAAAGTTCGGATTTTCTACCATCAACAAATGAACTTGAACTATAAACAATTTTATACTAATGGAAGATCTGATTGGATTCGAGTCCCACTTACCTCAGTGTACTCTGGATTGATTTTTAGTTCCGATTTTTAAAGGGCTTTCCCTGGAGGGAAGGGAGGCGACTTACAAATCCCAAAATTCCACACAAGCCTTTGTAAATTAGAGAAAGAAAAAACAAGAGACAACAGAAAAGAAAAACTATATTCTTGGCATATATTTATCTATATATTTATTTTTTGCTTCAGTGAAATAGATTTGCACAACAAACAAACAACAGTCACTGGGTAGGCCCTACCGTACCAACAAGTTTAAATAAAAATACTACTTAGAATCATAATTACTACAGTCTGAATGTGAGTTAAAATATACTGTTTACCGGTATTTATAATAAAGAGAATTCAATAGTCACATTACTAATACAGAGGGTACTTTCAAGCATCAATAGGCCCTACCAGAGACAATTAGGCCTACATGTTAAGACACATTCACAGTCCTCAAAACATTTTGTTAGAGATAAGCACGGAGCTAGTATGTACCACCACATATTGCAGGTAACAAATTATTGCAACACCTAATGCTATACTCTTAAATTGCAACCTGGGCGGCCTTAAAATCACTACAGTCAGTAGATAACAGCGAAGACAATGTCGAATTGTCCGCCATATATATGTCATTCAACATGCTAATGTAAAATGCTAATCCGTTATACTATCTGCAGACGGAACGGTCTGGTTTTGAGTCATCTGAAATAGTCAGTTCCCATTCAAAAACCGTGTATCTCATCACGGTTGGTGATGGGTAAATCGGTGACGAAAATTGGGTAGATATAAAATATGCGCTCGGGCGTCTAGAATGATCTACGTATGTTATATTTCTATGGAAAAAAAATTCACGCGCCCGCATCAGTATCTTTGTTAATATAATCGAAACCGCAATTCTCGACTTTTTTCAAACTTGCTACCCATGTAAGGCATCTCTTGGGGTAGAACCATATAAAAAGTTTGGTGGATGAGCTTCAAATCATGCACACCATGCAGGGACAATATGAAAAAGGATGGATGTTGTGATATGCTAATAAGCCATGTGCTTGCAAATTCAATTACTTTTCGATTCATTTTGCACCAAATTCAAGTCAATTTTGTACAGGTTAAAATGAACAAATCTAATTTAATTTCGTTTAGCAAAATAAATCGCAAATCAATGAGTGCAAAAATAATAAATTTAAAGGATTTGCTACTGCCCGTGTTACTCAGAAATTACAATTGTACTGTCTCAATAAAAGCATGTGCTCCAGAGCACTAGACTGAGCAATGTCCTCTCCTATAAGAATTTCTCCCGGTAAAATCAAAGCACTCCGGATGCAATTGCCTGTATGATTAGTGGAAGAAAGCCTATGCTCCATCCAATAGCTATGACCCCCTTGGCTTAATTTAAAGTATCACTTGTGTCTGGAATTGTCCACCCAACTACGTTGTATAATTTCAAAGGGAGTAGACGTGTGGGACTGTGCCCCCAAACATAAACAATGGTGATGTCACCTGGTTATACATACATAAATCAAAACATAGCATTTTATATACACGTTTGATAGTACGCGCGTTACTGTACACTAGCTTGAATCTAAAATATTTCAAATCAAAAGAACATTATTTCTAATAATTTTTGGCATCGCACAGCTGAAATATACCACAGTTAACAAGAGTCCGCAGTTCAAAAATACTCCTGTTCGAATCTTTAGATATTACAAATAAAAATTTATTATTCTTATCAATTCTAACAATTTATTTTATGCTAAGAGTTTTACTTAAGAATTTATCGCAACGAAAGATTTCATTGCACAGTTCTAACATATTTCAGTCTCATAGCAAATTAATAAAATTGGAGAAACATTTTGCATTGGAGATTTTTACCTACAACCATATTCCTATGTTTTTTTGAGGGAGATATTTTGGTTCAGATATTCTGGATATGGGACTCATTATCATCTCTAGCTACGGTAGATACTTTTCTCACTTTGATTATTCGCTATATATTATTACATATCACGCAAATACGCTTGAATTTATACTGTTAGCAGATATCACAAAGTTTGCTCATTTTGTAATAATTTTGAAATCGTCAAATTTTATTGTAGAGATTCCTCGATATATCACGAGTAATGAAACAGATATCTCATTTAAACGTAGATTTTTCTTTTATTTTGAAATCCATAGCAAACATTTATAGGAACCTAATGTTATTGAGCATAAAGCTTCTGGCCCTCCTCGCATTTATACATCGAGAAATCCAACTCTAAACTATAAAAGGCTTTTCATCATGGTGTAATATATATTATTTATTTTCGTCAAAATAATTATAATACTTGTATGACAATCTTTCATAGATTTTACAGCTGGCGTTCTATCTCAAAATGTACATACATATCTTTTTCATTTAAGTAGCCCCAAGAAGCAATTTACGTCCCTTAAACATCTGTCGGAGAAATTTTCCAATACGCTTTAAGAGATTGTTGGATGTTGTGTTCATCAAATGAATTTATGAATGCTCGGATTATTCCAATAGTATTGGGGAAGAAAATTGCTTCTTGGGGTGTTATAGTGGATACAGCATAATAAAACGTGGTACTCGTCTTCGATTTGATTCGACTTACAGCTACACAAACGGCTTTCGCGTGGGATCCGTGGCCTGGTCCATCTACCACTTTCTATCATAAGATCGTGGCTTCCACAGCGGAATTTACTGAAAGCAGTTACTAAACTGGTGTCATTAATATCAAGGTATTTTTCGTAGGTAAAGGATGACTTAAAATGCTTATAGGTATAACATTTGGGGCTGGTTTCAATAGAGTGGGACCAGTTTTGGATAAATTGGTCTTTAAGTCTTTGCTCGACCAGTTTTATAAGAAAGGCGGCATTTCCTGCATCCTGTGAAAATTCCCAAGACCTAAATTATTAAATAAATCACGCATTTTGGATGCCCATTTGATTTTGGATGCCCAGTTAGATATGAGAGGGTTGTTATTAATCTGGTTCAGGAGGAATTGGTAGCTTTTGTGGAGTGTGGGGCTTTCAGTATTTTCAGCCAGAATTTGGTAGCAGAAATTTGAGCATGAATATACAGCGGGAAACGACCAAGTTCTCCGTAAACCATAACATTAGGAGTACTACTGCGGACACGAAGCTAATATTTGCAAAATTTTAAATGTATAGACTCAATAGCGTTAAGATTATCAAAAGCCCATATTGGACTACTATAAACTAAAACAGACTTGACTAGAGAATCAAAAATATCTAGTTTAACCTTAGGAGATAGAAGTCTAGCATTCAGCAGGTACTTTTTCAGCTAAAAGAAGGCTCGCGATCCTTGATCAGCAAGGGCTTTGATGGCTGCTGTGTGTTTACCATTATTTGATATCATAAGACCCAGATACTTGAAAACCGAGACTTCATCTAGTGCGATACCGTTATAGTTACAAGCTAGAGCATTTCTGGTATTTCTTCTTAGTCCTATTTTCATAACTTTGGTCTTTTCAGTATTTACATTGAGTCTCATCTTTGTACAATATTCAAATAAAATGTCCATACATCGCTGTAGAGCTTCAGGGGATTCTGCTAGAATAACAGTGTCATCTGCGTATAAGAGGATATAGAGTTTAAAAAGTTGCAAATCGATCCCTGTGTGACCATTATCAATGAAATATTGCTCCATGTCGTTGATATATAAATTAAATAATACAGGGGAGATGCATTCGCCTTGTCTGACCCCGATGGTACATTTAAAGAAACTGGATATGAACCCGTTATTTTTTACACACGATTCGTTGTTGGCGTACATAGACTTTATAATATTATATACCTTACCAGTAATACCAGCTTCTAGTAATTTTTTCCAGAGAATATCATGGTTTATTGAATCAAAAGCTTTGGAAAAATCCACAAACCCTAGACAGGCGTTCTTTTTGTTGTTCTTTACACAATAGTCAATAACAGAAGACAGGACGAATGATTGCTGTGTTGTACCATTGTTTGGTCGAAAACCAGCCTGGGAATTATTAACAACATGATAAGTTTCAGTCCAGTGAATAAGACGTGTGTTTAAGATTATAGAAAAGATTTTTCCAAAGCAACTTAAAACTGTGATTCCGCGGTAGTTGTTTGGATCGGAAGTCGATCCTTTCTTATGGATTGGAGATATACAACCCTTACTCCAGTTTCTGGGATAAATACCAGTCTGAAGTATAACATTGAAATGTGTAGTTAGAGTAGGGGATAGAATATCGGCTGCTGTAATCAGCATTTCGGGTAGAATATTGTCTAATCCGGGGGATTTGCAACGTTTTAAACACTTAATGGCCTTGAGGACCTCATCATTAGTAATTGGTATATCCAGTTCATGTGGCGTATGTGAATCAATTCTATCTTGATCAGTAATTTGAAAATCGGGGTCAACCACAGTTTCTCCATTTTCATGGCTTAAATCGCTGAAGAATCGTTCAAAGTCAGGAGTCGACTGATTTTGATCGGAATTTACATTTTGAAAGGATTTCAGGATTTTCCAAAAGGACTTTGAGTCGCTATCTTTTTTTCTGATTTATGTTTGGCCTTAGATATTTCTTTCCTATAGGTTTTTCTCTTGGTTCGTAGATCTTGCAGGTTATTAGGGTTTGGATATCTGTAGTATAAGCGATTCGCTTTACTAAATTGATTACGTGCGACAGCGCAGTTCCTATTGAACCAATGACGACGGACACGCCGCCGTCTCACTGGTCTCGGATTTTCACGAGGTAGGGTTGAATTATTGGCGTCATAACTGGCTAGTAGGACCGACGTTATATTGTCCGTCGCAGAATTTACTTCGTCAATGCCCGGGTTTTGATTAAGGATTATACAGTCAATAGATGAGGTCAACTGGTCGTGGAATTCGGTGCGACGGACAGTATCAATAAATTTGTTTTCAATCTGTTCATTCCATACGTATCGCGCTGGGAGTTTGTCGTATCGTTGATTTGATTCTTGGTGATAAGGGGCTCCTATCGTTTGGGCTTTTTTGAGAGAGATGGATAGTGGGGCATGGTCAGAGAAATATTGACAATTCAAAATCTCAAAGTTTCCGAGGATGCGAATGGCTGAGAGGTTAGCTAGGCAGTAATCAACAACACTACAGCCACTGGTTTGAAAATTTGTGAATTTACCAATGTTCTTATCCTTAAAGGACCTCCCATTCAATATAATCATTTCCGTACCTTTACACAGTTCTAGTAGCTCATTGCCGTGTACATTACGTGCTCTGTCTAAAGAGCTTCTTTCAATTGAAAAATTGATGTTATCATCCAAAAAAGACAAAATGTCATTATTTAGCTCGGGATTATCAGTAAGATCTTCGGGTATAGCATCATGGATAAGGCCCGATTTACTCGAAGTACGGGCGTTGAAATCCCCCATGATAATTACATTGCCCTCGATACTATACGCTAATCCTTCGATCTCTAGCGTGGCTAAAGTATCCTGGCGCAAGCGCCGATTGTTATCAGCAGGCGAAATATATGCTAAACAAATATATGTGTCTTGATTCAATTTGAAAAAAACTTTATCGAGCCTTATCCATATGATATCCGGATTATCAGAAGAAATAAACTTTAAGCCGCATTCTAGTTCGGATCGATAAAGTATAAGGAGACCACCTGAGTTCCTTTTTGCTCTTGGTGGTTTCTTTCGGGTACTTTGGAAGTAGGAGAATCCATCAGGGGTGTGAAATGTTGAATCATTTTTGTTCCAAGTTTCCGAGAAAAGGGTAATGTCATTTGTTGCAACTATTTTATGAACGTCCGGTAGTTCAAGTTTACATATTCGGGTTTTGTCGATCACAGTATGCAGCCCATGAACGTTAATATGCGTTATTTTTAAGTCACTGATCCTACGTTTCTCGGTCTATGTTTGTGTATCTGAAACCGTGTCCACTGTTTCGGTGTCCTGGTTGTTTACGGTTGTAGGTGTTCCAAGAAATTCACCACCATCTCCATCATACGGTTTTCCGTCAACGAACAGTCTTCCTTCCCAGTTGATGTGAGCTTTATGCCCACACTTTATAGCTTTTCTCTTAATATGTAGTAGCTGCTTAATCTGTGCGGCCGTTTCGGGGCAATAATCCTCACTTATTGATATTTCGCTATTTTTCAGTTTGTAGGCGTTTCTGCGTATACGTTCACGATCCTGGTAATTCACAAATCGCGCTATAATTCCTCTCGGTTTCGATGTCCCTGTCTTTCGATTGATACGGTGAACGCGCTGGAAAACTACATTTTCTGGGTCCGGTATACCCAGGTCATATTTCTTGACGATATTTCGTACTAGACTCTCGCAGTTTTCTCGTGTTGACGTATCGGGATTTTCTTTTATTCCGTAGAAAATCAAGTTTTCGCGTCTGTTGTAATTTTCGAGTGACGTCAGACGGGCAATCGCTTTTTCGGTTTGCTTGGTCATTTGTAATATAGTCCCTTTATTTTCAATGACAGTTTTACGGATCTCATCGTGTTCGAGCCTTGTGTTTATTACAGAATTTTTTGTTGCGATCATTTCATTTTCGATTTTAGATACTCTAGATGAGAGATCAACAATTGATCTGGATATTGTTTCTACTTTATTGTTCAGATCAGGGAAGATATCGAGTTTGTCTATTATCTTTTTCATCATCGCCTCCATTCTAATATTTAATTGATTACAGTCGCCACATTGTGGATCGTCCCTTCTGGTTACTATATTGCCGGTATCGATGTCTAGGTAATCCAAAGTGCCACCTGCTCCCAGTGGCGGGCTTCGATGTATTAGGCGCCTTTTTTCACCAGGCCTAGGGTCCTTATGGTGCGAGATACTTTGTGGTGTCCAGCATATATTGTTCACATTCGAATTATTCGGTATTTCTTCGACACTGGACATGATATGGTTTTGAGTATTCGTACACTGCAGGCGATTATTTGTCCGGTGGTTATTCAAGCGTGAATGATTTTTTGCCGTACTTCTGTGTAACTGGTTCGCAACCAGTTTGTATTAAATATTATATCATATGTGAACCTTTGCCGAACGAATTGTTGCGTATGTTTTTCGATATTGACGTTCCCAGACTTCTCGAACAATATCTAATTTCGAAATTTTCAGCAGGAACAGACCGCTGTAGGTAATGGTCGCACAAATAAAATGAATTGAAACATAGCTTGATAATTGATTATAGCTTGTGCAAAAGGACGCCACTCAGTCAGTACGTAAATTGTGAGAGGTGTTTATACATAATAGTTCCATGTGCAATTCATATATTGGGATCACAATCGGAAAAGATCTGCTTAAAACACTTTATCACCTTAGGGAGTTTGTGCTTCTTGATTACTCGATTAGCAGTGACACCGCAGATAAAATTCCCCCTTCAAAATCGCCCTTTCCAATATTTAATTAAAAGCCATTCAAAGCAAGATATTTTCTCAATTCTTTTTGAATTTAATCATAATTAATAGCTTATTCTTAACAGTATTACATGTAATATCATTAGGAATCTGATTTTATGCACTTCTAGTTGTAAAACGTAGCTGTCGGATCTACGAGCAATTATTTCATTAATGAGATAATTGCTTGTATGTCGGATGGATGGACATATTGGTGTGTACCGGTCAACAGTGTCTGTAATCAAAGATGCCATTTGATATCTGTCGAATTTCTATGAAAGAGTACAAACAGAAATATAAACCGGCCTATACAGGGTACAAATCAGAAGTTAAAACTAGGACAATGGCTAATTTGCAAACAAATTGGCTCGAATCAGGGTCCGACTTTAATTGTTTTGATGGCTTACCAAAGAGCGCGCTGATTTTCATGTTCAAATTTATTTCACATTCAAATGCAAACCCATTCATTCGATACTAAACAATGCTTGAAGAGACTCTAAAACGAGTCCATACTTAAGCAAAGCGAAGTGACTGACTTCCAGAACCAGTTTAAATTAACACGCTTATTTGACTTGGCTTAATTTGACTCAGGTCATGTCGGGCAATTAGGCATGGTTCAATTTGGCGCCCATATCGTTTGTTGTTTCTTTTCGTCAGATCTCTCCGCCCTACCTTCAACTTATTTTTCATTATCCACGTATTTCAAATTCGATTTCTTCAACTTGTGTTAATTTTATACCCATGAAAAGCACACTGGTTACAATTTGCAGCAGTGCGCTATATAATGATGGGTAATATTGATTATTAATATCAATATCAAATGTGAATTCGCAGTTGAAACATAATTGATTTGATCAACAATATAATTTGATGTAGACCTCCCAGCGTGAATCAATCAAGAAAAAAATTTAACTAGTCGTCTCAGATCAAAACAAGAAAAAGGAAGATGCATTCTAACAACTGATTGCGATGTGAAGACTATATTAGGCTCATTATTAGAACCTGTACTACAGCTATTTAACTTTCTAAAATTATTTGTCGCAGACCCTCAAATACAGTGTATATTAACAATCAAATTGCCTAAATATGTCTGGTTTCGTCGCTATAGTATACTATTTATTAAAAACAATTACATCTATATCATTTATGTAGACCTATCATTCTAAAAGCTCAGGTTTTTAGCGTTAGAGGTTTGGACGAATATTCATCCCAAAGTCAATATTTCGAATATCAGACCTAGGTCCATTTTCCTTCGTTTGACAGTCGGAGGAATATTCCTCCCGAAGTCGATACTTTGAATATCAGAACTGAAGGTCAAATTCTCTTCGTTTGACCTTGGGAGAAATATTCCTCCCAAAGTCAATTGTTTGAATATCAGACCCCTTGGTCAAGTTTCCATCGATTGACTTTGGGAGGAATATTCCTCCCGCAGTCAATTTTCACAATAGCGGTCCTCTTAATTGGTGATGATCAATGAACGTGCGGCTCATATTTCTATTGTGTGCCTATCCGGTGTAACGCGCGACACGCTTACATAATCTTATCTGTAAATGTGAAGACCTCGGGGGCATTATGTTCTCTAAAGCCCGACATTATCCCACATTCGGGACTGTGAATGGGTTGATTTTACGGCTTAGTCGACATGTTTCACCAATTTTTAACTGTTCATTTATGAATATTTGAAGACTTATGAACTAAAAATTACTTAAATTTTTGATACATTTTGAGAAAGTCACAAAACATTTGAGACTGCGTTGAATGTTAAACTGACAACAAATTATTAATGATTCTGCTTTAGGTTTGTTTAGATTGCTAGAAGACAGGTAACTATCAATCGATCCCAGTTGCTAGTTACGCCGTTATGCAGGGTTTGAAGTGGCTTGAATACATTCAACAAATCGATTAACACAACGCTAACACGTTTAATCTCGATATAACGGAATGACAATGTATCTCATTTTCTTCCAGCTATTTATCTAACCAAAAGGACACTTCGAAACAAACAAAGGCATGGCTTAGATGACTATGAACAGGTATTGTCTTTTTAAATACTAAAGCTATACCACATGCCTCTGAGGGGTTACATGTCCAGTGTCTTCAAATATACATGTACCTTTAATGAAAGAGCGATCTGTTTGATTGAAATTACTCAATTTTTAGCCCATTTGGAAGTACCAGCTGGCTACTGCGTTCAATTTTCACCAGTTACCGTGGTTTCGTTTGTTCACTCGTAGATGGAATCCATCTTTTTGGGACGTTTTGAAAACCGTACAATGCGTTGTCTTAGTATTCGATCTATTTGTAACAGTTTTCATTGCAGCCGCGTATGTAGTCCAAAAATTGGTCACGTCACAATTAGGTTGGCCGACTTGAGGCACCTTCGACACATTTTTGATGTTATCAAGGGAACTAAAGATCGGTTCCTGAACTTCGCTGAAAAGCTGAAACGCTGAAATTTCAGAGTTTTCGAAAAACGCTGAAATTTCAGGGTATTCCCGAAAAACGCTGAAATCACGCTAGGAACCGACAATAGACGTTTTGAATTTTCTTACGGGCCGGGACCGCTACCGAGTCCTGAACCATTGCTTTACCTAATTTTTGGTTGTAGAGACATGCATAGACAGTATGTGTGGAGTATGAAAACCTATCAAAACCCTATCACAACCGTACAAGCCAACTTTAAACACTATGCTGAATATTTCAAGAATGTAGTTTACTTCTACAATCCGAAAAAATCTTATTTGAACATTTCGAATGTATATAAAATATGATCATGAGAGCCACTTTTCTTTTGTCAACATGTCACGTATGACTATGGGCGACTGTGGTATACTCTGTTGGAGACTGGAGGTAAGTTAAATATGATAGCTAGTTGTAATGATGATGCGGCTCTTGGACAAAAGAGATCTTACTTAATTTCTTTCTAATTCATCGTGCGCATGGAATGGATTTAACAATTGCGAATAATTTATTTCCTGTGGTGAGAAAATCATTAGGTTTTTTATAGCAATGACATACCATCGGTTAGAAAAAATGTATCAATTCTTATTTTTAGACTATCTATAAAAGGAGGAATCATAGGCCAAGTTGATTTGCTTAGATGGACATACAGATACCGAGAAAAGACTTCTTGTATCATTGATTATATTTCATGCAATCAGATGCCACCAGTGAACTTCAACTGTGAAATTTGCAGCAGGATAGCTAAACGACACAATTTCAAAAAATAAAACGAACGCTATTTCAGTAATAACTTGATTCAACCAGAGAAAAATAAGTCAACAGTTGATGTACAGTAGTACCCCGCTTTACTTGGTTTCCTGGGACCAAATTTGTAGTCTTTAAGAGCTAAGCGATATTCCGAGGTAACCGAAGGGATTTCAATAGAATAGGAAGCTTAAAACCAGAATTCAAGCCCAAGCTAAGCGAATCTGTGGCTTTAACGCTTGATTTGGATAAAATATAGAACTGATTTCTTTTGTGTACTCTTGCACAATGTTTAATGTATATTTCAAGCTGTTAATTATAATAGTTAGATAAACGTTCAATTATTGGATCTTTCTTGTTGACTCGTTTAATTTTCAGAGTTAAGAGTTCCAGTTATTCCACAATGTGTGGTGCCTAGCCTACACTAAAGCCAAGCCTATGTATGGGGAAATGTTGTTCGACTCTCATAGGCCAGACAAATCGAGGCATGCAGATGGTAGTCTCCAGCAAGTTGAGAAAGTAAACCAAGTTTTGACCTCTACCGGGGACGACCCTTTAAGGCTCCTCCTTGTAGAAAATGTAGATATATGAAACCCAATCGAAGCTAAGCTGAGTACAATGATAGTTGAACCTTTTTTTACGAATTTCAATGACACCGAAAATAAAATCGAAATAATCAAATTTCGATGCTAGCACTCATTATGGGTTGTCAGGTTCAGCCTAACTGTACTTTCATTCAACTCTTGTATGAAACGTGGAAATGAGAAGTTGCAAGGAATTACCAAACAATAAGAAATACTATTGAGAATTTGAATTACTGTTGTTAAGAATTTGTTCAAATTAAGTGAAAAGTTCTTTGTTAGCTCATACGGGTACATGCACATAAAACAATAACAAAAATTTATATCATGATGCACAGACAAATGAAATGTAAATAAATGAAGTAAAATGTTATTTATCCAATTTTCCATTTTGTGGAAGCATGATGGTTGTTTTTGGAACTGATGTAGTTTTGATGAACTAGTTTTTGACTAGTAAGTATAATGTCATACAGTGTGTCCTGAACAAATATTGTTCCTCTTGATACAACTGAGGATTCCGGAAGATTCTTGTCACGGAAATTAAGTCCTCCATCAATCGATCAAAAGTTGAGCTCAGGCCACTATTCCAAAATCTTCTATATCCTATAATATAGTAAAAATAAGGAACATAAGAATTTCATCTATAAGCGCGTAAATTCAGGGGAAATCCTGCTTATGGCATAGGCCAGCATCTAAGCGACGCATTGAAGTGGTTTTTGCCCCACATAGGCCTACCCAACCTAACTTTTGAAATAAAAAAACCTTTAGAAAGGTGGGGTATCCCAGTACAGGTATGCCAGTACATCCGAGCCGAATGCCCCTTCGTGTTTGGTATCCATACTCCGAGCAAAAAGAGGTCCAGGAAATTCCATTTTTCATCATTCTGCCTCTCAGGACCAATGGATTCATACATATAACCGAAATTCGTTACCTATCCCATTTGCCGAAATTATGGCAACATTTACGGGGGACCTCTTCTTCACTCAAGCTACTATTTTTGGGGGTCCGGTCTGGCCCTACGCATCTTCGAGCTACTAACCTATTAATTGTGGCCTGATGCCAGTTGAGCTCAGACCAATATTCCAAAATCTTCTATATCCTATAGTAAAAACAAGAAATTCTAGAGTTTAGTTCATATATAAGCGCGTAAATTCAGGGGAAATCCTGCTTATTGCTCTTAGGCCAGCATCATAGCTACGCATTGAAGTGGTTTCCGCCCCACATACCCAACCTAACTTTTGAAATTATCAAACCTTGAGAAAGGAGAGGTATCCCAGTACAGATATGCCAGTACATCCGAGCCCAATATCTCATCAATATCAATGTGCAAGGGAATCCCCACCGTGTTTGGTACCCTTACTCCAAGCAAAAAAGTCCAGGGAATCCCTTATTTCATCATCAGTCTGTCTCTCAGGATCAATGGATTTCATACATATAACCGAAGTTTGTACCTATCCCATTTGCAGAAATAATGGCAACATTTATGGGGGACCTCTTCTTCACTCTAGGTACTATTTTGGGATCCGGTTATACACATCGTCGAGCTACTAACCTAATTGTGGTCTAATGCCAGTTGAAAATGTGAATGAGAGCCGAAGATGACGACCTTACAGGCATATCTTTATAACCCGAAAAGTTAGTAAAGACTAAAGCACGGTTAAGGACTTGGCAGCAGACACCGGGCCCAGAAAAATTTTCTAAACGTCGGTTCCTAGCACGATTCCTGCGTTTTTAGGGAATTCCCTGGAATTTGGAATTTCGGCGTTTTTCGGGAATTCCCTGAAATTTCAGCGTTTTATTTTCAGCTTTTTCAGCGAAGTTCGGGAACCGACTTAGGATGACGTTCAATCGATTATCTCGATCCTCCATTTCGTTAGCAAAAGTGAGTCTATCGGAATTAAGATCTTGTCATCTTGTTTGTGTAACTTTTGCCTAAATTCCGAGACGATGCCTACTTATGGCTTGCCATATTACATTTTCCTTCATTTTCGACTGAAGGTATACTTTCGGAAGGGATCATTAACATATCATATCAGTTTTCCGATCAGTCAATTGTCACTCAATCAGTGGACATCCTATTTCGTGTAGTCGTCAT
This sequence comes from Tubulanus polymorphus, assembly GCF_964204645.1. Lineage (NCBI taxonomy): Eukaryota > Metazoa > Nemertea > Palaeonemertea > Tubulaniformes > Tubulanidae > Tubulanus > Tubulanus polymorphus. The sequence goes on along the minus strand of NC_134028.1, from coordinate 16,474,285 downwards.
TATTGGATTACAACGGTTTTTAGGTAAATATCGTGATACTTTGACTATTTGAGAAATTCTATACGATAGTTGTTGTATTATGATAAGGTCATGGGATAATTGATTGGATGTAGCCATTGGAGAGACAAATTCATAAATCGCGAGTTTGCTCAATGTATATGGTACTACATCAACAAATGAATTTACTTCTTTTTCATTATATTTGACGAATGCTTGTGGATCGAAAAGAGTCGTACGTACTTTTTAAACTGGTGAATGGAAAATTATAACGTTTCAAGCCCCTCGACGTTAGGTCCTGTATACTTTACTTCTCAGAGCTTGTACCTACCGATTTCAAAACACCACTCACGTTTATTATCTACAAAGTAAATGGATGTCTATGTAAACATAACGATTGCAGTTCTAAAATCGGTACAATTATTGGACAATAATAGTATGACCATCATCGATGCTATTCGAATTCTCAATGGCTTTCGTGAATTGTTTTGTTTCATGGAAAGTGATGGATAAACTATTAAGTTAAGTTTGTTACCTCTTTCATATTATTGATTTCTTGTTATTCCGGTTATTTCATTTATGTATAATGCTGATCTGTTCCCGTAACCAAAGCGTCAATGAATAAACTTTGAATTGATCAACTCGGTTCGACTCAGAGAGAAAACAAACGACAGAAAAGTATCAGGTGATTACGATAGCCTACTACTACACGACACACAGTTGACAGTGTTAGGCCTGTGCCGGTTGGTGCGTACTGGGACTAAAATATACTGGTTGTTCAGTGGGTTTGGTTGTGGGCCCAAGTGTAATATACGACGAAATAGTGCAATGCGTAAGTTGAAAAAGTAGATATTCGGTCCTGTATTATTCGATCTCAGATCAACAGGTCTGAACGTCAAATTTAGCCAATAACCGGTAATGAAATGTAGACCTGTCAACCTGCTTAAAAAATCCACCACCAAAAAAGAATTGAAAAGTTAAAAAGAAATTGAAAGAAGGGGACGATTATTGGTGTATCAGAATGTTTCGTTTATTCAAAATAATGTTTATTACACAGGGTACTGGCTTGAGATATCATCAAGCAGCTTGTAATATATACATCACCATTTTTGCTACCAAAACGATAACGGTACATATAGTACTCTTCTAAGTATAAAGGCAGCTCACTGGACAAACAACCATGGCGCTTTTTGATATCCCCCTTAACATGGCCCCAAATACCTTCTATTGGTATATACGCCCTTCGCACTTTTGAATTCCTACGAGTGATTCACTGTACCATACTTGTATCTTAATTTCGTGAGGCTATTATACGAAGCCCACATATCTGAGAACACAGTAGCCCCAGTTTTCGATGAATAACGGGCAGTAGCGTATTTGCAGAACGCGATGATTACTATGCGCAATCCAAATTACGAGTACCTCGCTGACACAAGCCAAACACCCAATTTCTTTGTTTTCCAGTTCCCGGGTTTAATACACGTAATGTAATGTAATGTTGACCTGTATCAAGACTGGGTCAAGCACCTATATTTTGTTTGCTTTTTGGGCTTTTTTGTCACCGAAAAAACTAACCAGTATTGGATCTTTTGTGTTGTTTACTGCATCTGTCTGATCACCCGTGTACCTGCCAAGAATTGGCGGCGTCAATGTATGCTAGTTTACCTGTTTACCTTGTGTACCTATTGGCGAATCGTAGACCTGTAAACCTGTTCAACTTGTGTATCCCATTTCTCATCAGCCACATGCAAGTTGACCAGTCAACCTGTAGACCTCGTGTCCACCCCCTTTTACCTAATCTATGCTCGTAGACCAGTAAACCTGTTCAACTTTTGTTCACTACCCCTCATCAGTGTATTCCAGTTAACCAGTCAACCTGTAGACCTCGTGTCCACCCCCTTTTACGTAGTGTATTCTCGTAGACTTGCAAACCTGTTCAATTTTTGTATATTACGCCTCTTTTTATAATTACAGGTATATTATAAACTCATGCGCGTTAATATCTGCACTATTTTCATAGTATACTATACTTGGGCCCGGTTGTGAAGTGTGGAAGACAAGAAAGCCTACCGGTATTTATTTGTCTATAGGCCTATTATAGTAGCCAATACCATTTTAAGTACGAAGTTGTTACGTGACTATACGGTGATCTCCGCAGTCAACTGTACGTGAGTTCATATAATCTACATACTCGCTTGCGTGAAAGAATAGGGTTTGGGTTAGGTAAGGCTATTTGTAAATCAACTTTCATCCACCCTGCAGTTACGTTCGTTGGCTCAATGGGTAAATCACTGGACTACAGCTGGATTTTTTTTTTCGTTTGCTTTCGAATCCCAATATTGCAAATCAGAGCATCAACGCACTCACATACGGCTAACCTGTGCAATTCACCATACAGTCACGTACTGGTAACAACAGCGTTTTGAGTATTAAGTGAGTACGATAAGCCTACCATGCCTATTAAAACAATACAGTGAGGTATTCACACGCAGAAAAGCGTTTGAGCAATGCAATTAAATTTTACTCAGGCCTTCTTTGACCTGCTGACATTAATAGTCAAACCTAGATCCAAAACGTTCATTTGGTGACGGCTTGTATACCAGACAGCATTGTAGGCCTGTACATTCTGCTGTACGTAGGTTTGATATACCGATTTTTCCAATCTTGACTGATAAGTGTACGGTACAGCTGTACGCATTATACAATTGTACCAATGGGAATAGGGCCTATCGATTGGGCTTATTATTTCCTGCTTTAGAATACTGAAATAAGCCCAACGTTCTTTCAAACATCCAACATCGGTGAAAGTTTGATTACTGTATACATGTAGTGTAGGTTTTCATGTTGTATGATATTTTTCAGTTCAAATGGGTATGATGATGATTCCAATGTCAAACACATGAAGTTAAATGGTCAAGGACAGTCAACACCAAGATATATCTCTTCGACCGATGTTACACCATAAAAGATCTGATTCTTTCAACTCAAACAAAGTGATTCAACAGATAGACATAACACTGGAATAGTTTGCAGCGACTAACAGTTCATTTCATTTAGTCCTATGTACTTTTTAGCCAATTTGGATTTGATTGTAACCCTGGAACTGTTAACAAGAGACGAGTAGACAAGTGGAAAAAACACAAGTCATGCTTATTTCTCATGTTCAAATTTAATTCAAATTCAAATTTATTTTATACATCATATTTACGAAGCATATCATTGATTTATACAGTAATAAAGATTTTATGTATCGGTTTTTCAATTTACCACAATTCCTATCAACCTAAATGGCTTTTGTTGAAGCAATAGTTATGGGGTTTTATGTCTATGGGAAATGATAGTGTGTGATCACGATAGTGCATTCTAGACGTGTGCTGGTGCGCACACTGAATGCAAATGACTCGGGTTACAAGGAGGGAGTATGTTGATAAGAAAGAGCAACATTTAGCAACTATATTTAATATGTAAGGACTTTTAAGGCATGATAAGTGTAGTAAAGGAGGGAGTAGAATGGAAGTAGCAGGGATTGATAATACCAAATAGGGTGATGTTAGAAGCGGTTGAGATCATGGTATAGGAATGTAAAGAATGTACCAAATAGTATATAAGTCTATAAGTATATTTTTGGTTCAGGAGAGTACAAAAGAGAGTACGGGGAGAGGGAGAGGGAGAGGGAGAGGGAGAGGGAGAGGGAGAGGGAGAGAGGTCAGCGAAAGGAACCAGTTCAATAGAAGATCCACGGCACAGCATTTAGTGAGAAGAACTAGGTGACATAACAGTGGTTGAAGTGGTAGTCCCATTACAATTGGTGGAAATCGTAGTACCATTATACTTTCCAGAAAATCCGTCATCGCTGCTTTGCAGCTATATTTTTCTCTTTTATTTTCAAGTCACACTTTTGTGTATCCCCACAATTCTAAACCAGGCTAAATGATATCGGAAATCAGTTCATCACCGAAGTATTCATGCACACAGAGTTCCTTCAAAATTCCCTGATATTTCTCTTATCTACGAATAAAATTTCCCGAGCTGAAATTCAGATTACTGCAAAATTTTTTCAGACTTTGAGAAAATTGTCTCAAGACTAAGAAATCTTCAATACATGTATTCATAGATTATATTTCGATATCCATGAGAAAATTCCCTGATCCGGAGGAACCCTATAAACAATGGGACCTTGTAACAAAATTCGTGGCTACCTTCCAAATGAAATTCATCGCTACCAGGCTTTTTCCCTTTGTTCCACATCTCGAAATCAACTCCTCCCATAGGGTCCACAGAAACCGAAACTTCTCATTTCGCCTTCCAGTTTTTCGTCATTATCTAATATCTTTTTGAACGAACTATAGGTATCGTAGATCTTAACATCATATCTTTACTACCGCTGCCTGGTAGTCCCGACCAGTCTTAAGGAACTACCGTGCACCTGTATCAAAATCTTTAGCAAAATTTGCTAGACATAGTATCAAACAATATTACATCATTCACTAAGAAAAAAAATATATGTTCTATCAATTTGTAACCAAATTCGTGGCTACCTCGTGCAATTCATCACTGCCAGGCTTTTTCCCTTTTCCACACTTCGAAATCAACTGCTCCTATTAAGTCCACAAAAAAACGTCTCCTCATTTCGCCTTCCAGTTTTCCGCCATTATCTAATATGTTTTTGAATGAACTAGGTATTGTAGACCATGTTTGATCATTGATCATAGAAAAAGGCTGGTTTTCACCCTGAAAAATTTTGGCCTAGAGCAAGAAAATTATGTGACAAATGTTTGCAGGAAATTGTCGCCTGAATTATCTTTGTATTCTTCTTTGAAAAACATGGTAATAAATTGAAAAGGACGCACGGAATTACTTAATTTCCATTATCTACACGTTTTTTTCGCTTTCAGACACAATTGAACTCACTTAATTCGGATTAGATACTGGAGCTGCCCGAATCAAGTAAAATCTAAATGATGAATAATAGTTAGTTTACATTGCTCCAGGTTAGATGGACCAAATTTTCATCCAAATTAAGTGAAAATCCGGATTGAAAAAATCCAAATTAAGTGAGTTTTATTGTTATCACATGAAAGATTTAATCGTCGTCGTTCCCCGCAGATTTCATAAACAAATCTTTGTATTCTTCCTTGAAAGACGTCGTAAGAATTTGAAGAGGACACACGGATCTACTTAATGTATCATTGTCAACGAGTTTCTTTTTCATGTAGTTACACAAAAGATGCAATCGTTGAGAAACGTTCAGTTACAAATTACTGATATCGTACCCAATTGAATCGGTACACAACTGAAGGAAATCATCAGTTTCGTACATCGCGTGACGATATAAGTCTTCTAGTTCCTTTGTCGATACGCCCGACTCGATAGCCGATTTGATTTCGTCGAGTGAACTGGTAACCAGAATATCGATATCTGGGTTTCGCGTTTGTCCTTCTTACCAGCATCGTTGTGTTATGGTACGACGATTTCCTCCAATGTAATGGTACTACGTTTCCATCACTTGTAATGGGACTACTACCTCCACCACTGTTATGTCCCCTGACTCTCCTCTGTTGTTGTTCTAACTAATGCTGTACTGCTGGATCTTCCTCTTTTCTCAAGGAGATATAAAGGGCCAACACGTACAAGTCTTTCTTATATGATGACCACACTGCTTCTTTATTTTCTCTTCTTAGTGTTACATATCTTTCTGCTTTATCTTAACTTCAAAAACCTAAGACTTATATACTACTTTGTACATTTTTCACATTCCTATACCCTGACCTCACCCGCTTCTATCCTTACCCTATTTGCTATGATCAATCCCTGCTACCTCGACACTCCCTCCTGTACTACACAAACCATCCCTTAAAAGTCCTTACATTTTAGATATAGGTAGTAAATGCTGTTCTATATTCCCACCATACTCCCTTCTTGTAATTCGAGCCATTTGCCTTCAGTGTGCGCACCAGCACACATCTAGTGTCCGCTATCGTGCTCACACACTATCTTTTCCCATACATATAAAACCCTATAACTGATGCTTCTACAGTTGCATGTTCGCGCTATTCTGCGATCTCAGTTTTTTTCGCAGTGACATAAGAGGTTTCAAATTTTTCCTTCAAGTTACGCCTATGGGTATCCCGAAAGTTTTCTAAACCTCGCAAATATACATTACGACCATTGGAAAACAGTTTATCACCAAGGTAATGAACAAACGACTTCGGATACATTGTAACTAAAAATACTCGTAAAAACCAGCCCTAAAAGAGGTTGGCAAGTCGAGTAGCTGGAATTTTGGTCAAGAGTTTTTATTAATAACTGCCATGGTGATGACAAAAGCAATCATTGCAGTGATCCACTACAATGGAACCAAGTTACAGTGAACTTCACGGGACCAGAATATGTGTTCATTATAACCGATAGTTTGTTATATTCAGAATGAAATTAATCACATTGTCTTACTTGGGATACAATTCTATATTTGTAATACGAGGTTCCACTGTAGTCAACTTGAAGTACTCGGTAACAAGAGCCACATAAAGTATTCTCGCAGACCAATGTGAAAGTCTTTGATTAAGAGAAAGATTACTTCAGATAACTGAACCGAAAGCTTTCACAAAGTTTCTGAAGGCAACCCTTTCTCAGTTCACAAATAAATGGGCAAAAATGGCAGTCACAAAGGAAAATACTCTCATGTATATATTAACAGCAGTTGTTAAAAAGTTTTAAGAATTAACAGTAAAACAAACTTACACCAGTCACATTTCAGCTTGTGACATTTCAAAAACTGAATTATTTGTTGACAAGTTACAAATCTCCCATTTATTTGGCAAGTTAAAAAATGACAATTAGAGACACTTTTGAGCATTAGGCTCCAGTTAAATGCTTGTATAAAACGCTGAACACAATTTCAACTCATGACCATTGGAAATCGGCCAAATCTTTAGCAAGTCGAACCACTTTAGGTTTTTTTTCGCAACTGTGAACACTATCTGCCTTTGACCCTATCATCTGATATACAGGAACAAATTATCAGTGAATCATCTTGATAAGCTAATCACAAGTGAAACCAAAACAATTCACAGAATTAAGTCTAAAGAAATCTAAGGAATTTCTCCCATGAGAATTCCGCTTTTTTATGAGATCCAATGGATCAGAAAATATGATATATTTAGTTGCATGGTGAGTTCTATAGAATGTGGTACCTGCTACAATGTGTTCAAATAAAAATGCTGTCATTTGTCATTTGGAAGAAATCACTTAGAAATATAAAATATTTCCATTGAAAATTAGAAGGAACTGTTGGTATCCAAGCATCCAGGGTGGTAGCCATTCTGAATTAAGAAAGGAACCTGCAATAAGATCATAAATAAAAAGTATCCATAATAATAAGTATCCTTAAAAGGCTATACTTACCAATTTCAGCAATGAAGTGTTGTCGGCAAATCCTTCTTCGTAGATTTCATAGACAAATCTTTGTATTCTTCCTTGAAAAATGTTGCAAGAATTTGAAGAGGACACACCGATCCATTTAATGTTCCATTGTCAACAAGTTCCTTTGCTTTCATGTCCTAGCATAAAAGATGCAATCGTTGCGAAACGTTCGGCTTAAAATTACTGAAATCATACCCAATTGAATGGGTACACAACTGAAGGAAATGATCAGTTTCGTACATCGCGTGAGGAAATAAGTCTTTTAGTTCCTTTGTCGATACGCCCGACTCGATCTCGTCGAGTGAACTGGCAACAAGAATATCGATATCTGGGTTTCGCATTTGTCCGTCTTTCAATCATCGTTGCATGTCCGCGCTATTCTGCGATTTCGGTTTTTTCGCAATGGCACTGAAGAGGTTTAAAGTTTCCTCTTCAAGTTACGCCTATGGGTATCTCCACAGTTTTCTAAAACCTCGCAAAATAACATCACGCCCATAGGAAATCAGTTCATCACCAAGGTAATTAACGAAGGACTGCATTTATTGATATACGCACAAGCTCACGACTATAGTCAGCCCATAGATCTATCGGAGCTTAAGGAGCCCCAAATCTGACTGTCGAGCCTCACCACAACTCCGACTTTCTATCGGAAACTCTGTTCCACTCAACTAAACCCCCTTATATTTATACCCCTGGTTGTGTGGTCACCAAGACATGTCACGACAGGTGTAGGAGCTATGATGACACCTGTCCAAACAGTCATTAAAGATCACTCAACGACAAGTGTCAGATAGATATTGATTATTAAGATATATTCATAGTAATAATGCTACAAATAAACACGTCTCTATGTTGCCCCCACAATTAAATATACTCATTTTTGGCGTTATAGAAAGTAAGGCGGTATATCGTTGTTTTACTATGTGTATTGAGATGTAATTGAGAAAACCTGGCAGTGAGCGGGGGCGGTGGGATATGGGAGGGCGGTTTATCGAGGGTTAACTGAAGTTCATTTTCAATGAGTTAAATCTAGTCGTCAGATTTTAATTTAGAACTGTGGAACTGGGTCCTGAAGCGTAATTAAACTTTACTATACAACATAATAAGTCTAAATTTTGATTTTTTACAATTTACAAAACATCAACTCCATCATCAATATTCAATTTAGCTTACATGTATAACCCAAGAGAACCCATGGGGTCATATTTGTCCCAGCAACTTTTACCCCCTGAAAATTTTCAGTACAACGAAAAAATTTAAGTCACTCAGAAAGCCCATAGGGACACATATGGGCATACTACGTTGACATCTGGTGGCAGATTTCATAACCTTTAAGTTTTTACAATGAATTCAAAATGGCGGCCCGATGGAAATGAAGAGTGCATGAATATGTGTGTAGTCATCCAGCCACAGATTATAGACCAGGTAAATGGTGACACTACATTGTTGTTAGATGTTATCTGTAGTACTGGTAGCACACGTAGGCCTCGTTTTTAATGTGGTAAACGATGAGGATGGTTCCAGTCAGCTGTGTTATTCAGCGTGGGTCACTATCATTCTTTATGTCTGATGCAAAATTTAACAATCAGCATTCAAAATACTATTTACAGGGAGAAACTATGGCCTACTGTATATGTATTTACTGTGTATGCATTACTGGATTGAGATGTATTATATTAACCTAATTTTTCTTTCTTTTACATGTTTACAGAATGTGAGCGGACAATGTCCACCTTCATCGAGATGTCCAGTTACAAAAAAAGGATGTGCAATCTGATAAATATGCCTACTAGCCAATACAGTTACAAGAACATGAATGCTGTGATTTGTATTGAATAGATAAAACTGACCAAAATTGGGACATGAGTGCAAGGATGGACTTTGTTTCACAACAGACACGTTTACGTCGCCATGAGTACGTAATAACTGAACTTCACAATGCCTAATTGGTTTTATGAGGACTGTTAAGATGCTGAATGTGCTTATTTTGTGATATTACGAAATTTGGCAACTCTACTATTTTTACAATACATTATGACTTTGACACATACATTTGGTCTTGGGTTCTCTTGGGATAAGAATAATGAATACCAGTTAATGATTCAACTGACATGAAAACATAAGCCCTAATCATCATTAAAAATAGTTGTGCTTTGAGAAACTGGCCCATGATTATGATCATACGTGACTATTAATCGAGATAAAGAGATAATGGTTCCAAACTTTGAAATAAATCATCGTCAACATCTGTTTCATCGAGTAGATGGAGACAAATACCTTCTACTGGAACGATAAGTTGCAGCGATACTAAAAAGAAAATATAAAGCATGTGTCACAGAGCGGGATCCTCCGGATCGTTGGGCGATGATATTTCGTGGTGAACACAACCACCAACTGTCTTGGCGACTGACCTTCCGTTTCTTCTCACCAGGAACTGATGACTTTAGTTAATCTAAATAAGATACAAATTTTGTTGTATACGTACAAGAAACTTTATTAAAAAAATACAGAATATCCTGCCTATATGGCAGAATTCTAAAGACTGACCACCTCTCAACAACTATTAATTTATATACTTATAATCTCCATCCAAGGAGAACGTTATCTCACAACATCTTCATTGAATTGTCCACAAAACAATAGAGTAACTTACATATTACATATCACACTTAGTAATCAGCTTTTTCTACCAATTTATATCTCGATTTCCAAACATTTACTATTTACATACGATATTCTGATAGAAGACCGAAGATACGACCACTTTCTAACCTACTTAATTAGCATACAAAATGGCGGGAAATTTGATTTCATAAAGGAATTTCAACAATTCCTTTTAACACATCTAATTTCAATGACAAGGCCTATAAATACAGCATAATACAATATCTACGTAAGACAAACTTACCTAAATAAGATAACGTTTTGGTATGACTGCAGTTTAGGTGTCGTAGAGGAGCATGTTTATTAGTTTAAATCATGTAAATGGAGAATGTTGATTTTGTAACATGTAAATAAAGTTTAATTGAATTGAAATATTTTTTCATTAGTAGCGCCACCAAATCGTTGTGCTGAGTTGCAGTAGACCTTGACTTAGTGAAATCGACTGTGATAGCGTCGTACCTTGTATATGTACTGTGTGTTATAGTAGACTTTGATTTTAGTGCAGACAGCGTGGACATCGTCAGCGTGGTACCTTACTATGGCTTATAGTATAGACTTTGATTTTAGTGTAGACAGCGTGGACATCGTCAGCGTAGCCCTTACTATGCCTTATAGTATGGACTTTGATTTTAGTGTAGACAGCGTAGACATCGTCAGCGTAGCCCGTACTATGCCTTTTAGTATAGACTTTGATTTTAGTGTAGACAGCGTGGACATCGTCAACGTGGTACCATACACTGCCTTAGTACTTTGATTTTAGCGTGGAAATCGTCAGGGTGTAACTTACTGTGTAAAGTCGACTTTGATTTTAGCGAATGAGTGATATTTTTAATGTTATGATATTTACAGTGTAGAGATCGTGGACACCGTGATATAACTAAGCATTAGACTAAACATTTTAAATTAACTTGACATTGACCGGTGGTCCGTTGTATCAAGATAAAATGCTCACTACTATTATGCCTTAACCTCACCCTAACCCTAATCTTTGATCAAACCAACTATCTAAACATGACTGAGTCCTAAAACATGAAATATTAGCTATAGGTTTTATGCTAGTTAAGAAAACTACGCACTTTGTAGTTTTATTCCAAAAAAGTAGGTCTTATGTTCATTATACCTAAATCTAAACCTTACCCTATCCTTCACCTAACACGATATGTGGACCTAACTAAAACCTTAAACATAAGATATTCGACGCATGCTTGTAGACTACGCAATTTGGGAAGATTCCACAGTCCCCTTACAAAAAATTCACACATGTTATATGTGTGAATAACACACATTACATGTGTGAAAGGTGTGAAAGACACAGAAAACACATGTGATTCCAGCTATCACATGTGTGATCTGTGTTGTGGAGCATATCACATGTGTGAATAACACATGATCACATGTGTGATTCTGAAATACATGTGTGATTGAGAAATACATGTGTGATTCACACATGTGATTGGCTCAACAACACAGATCACATGTGTAACCGCTAGGATCACACATGTCATTAGAATAACACATGTGATTAACATCAGTTATTCCAATTTGCAACACAGTGTGAATATTTCGGATATGAACCATTCCCATGTTGGTTCCAAATTCTGAACATCTGCATTTTTGTCATAGAATCCATGTTGGAATAAGAATATTTCCATAACTGTACTCATTATTTCAACATTTTCAACACATGATTAGATTTATGGTTAGATTTTTTACTGCGCAAAAACCAAGTACCAATGTCCACGGACTATTGAGTTTGTATTTTCATTCGGCTTAATAAATAAAATAAGGTTATGATATGTTTTTACATTCGCTGTTGAGTTCTAAAAAATATAAATATTCAAAAACGACTTCGAAAAATTAGCAGGTATTTACGGGATTCGAACCGTTGACGACGGCTAGCAAAGGACTTGGAATGAGCATGCAGGCACGCACGGCGCCATTTGCAATTATTTCGAGGATAGTCGTTGCTGTTTTTAATCAATTTGCATGGTTAATTTCTTAGTTCGAAAAGTCTGGTGTTTGAATCCAAGCTCAAAAGCAAGTATTATTGTGTTTCATCAAATATTCATAGTCGATGATGTTAATTGAAAGTACTGTAATCGGTAAAATCAGTGGCGTGTACCAATCAATCAATTAAATCAAATTCATCCAAACTTTATTTCAATCATGGACATGATTGATGCATTACAAATATTTCATGATTGATGCTTGCAAAGTACAACATGTCCATGCCTAACAAGTAGGCCTAGATTACACCATGAACTATTTTTAAATCACGATATGTCCAGGAAAAAGACACTCGTTTGCATACTATACTGTATAATTCCTAAACTGAATGCTCAGCTGGTATTGAACAGTATTTGCCAATTCTTTCTACATTGGAATGAATCATTTACAAATTAAACTGGAATTTTCCGTTATTAATCTAGGGAGTCAGTACATTTCCTCGAATAGTAATTTATCTACATGGAGAATGAAACGTGTACTTTCAGCCGGAACAAATTACTGAAAAAGGGGTTTTTGAGTCCTGTTACGATGCTCTTTCCTCCCTCGAATATGTATTATACTGTCCGTTCGATTATGGGGGTGTTGTACGTATATATATATATCACATTTCAGATTTGAAAGTGTGATCAATAAAGTGAAATTGAATTGAAAATATGAAGTTTGTAGAATTCTAAAGACTGACAACACCTCCAGGAAGTCAACCGTGATTCCACGAACACCCATAAAGGGTCGCCAGCTTACAGTAAATAATTTTCACTCTATCACACATGAATCATAACAAACATCGAAAAAGTTACATTGAAAACAATCAATAGGCGACAACGGTTCTCAGGCTCAGATTCAAATCTGTCGCTTGTAGAGGTCGTATGCACGAGGCATTATGGAATTCACGAAGATATCTTCATGAATATCGTCCCTGTTATCTCAGTTATGAGGTCACCTACAAGGTCATGTCGCTGAAAAGCAAACACATTTTTAGTGCCTTGGTCTGTCCCTAGGTGGCGCGATGGGCCATATTTTGCACTGCACTACACGCAGGTATCATCAAGACCGACCCACTATTAACGTAACTAAGTAGCCGAAAGAACAGTAAAAGAAAGAACAGTAGAAAAATAAGGATCTCGTGATGGAAGCCTGACAATCAATTAGGTAAAACTTACCATTCAAAAATGAAGTCATTAAAACAACTTCCTCTCGTGACGACAACTCTTCTGCCATTATAATCAACTTATAGAAGAGATGATGTTGTGGTCATTGTTTTACTACTACATGTACTAGATTGTTGATAATTCACGAGAGGTTGTTCATCACGGGTAGTTACCCTAGTTGACACAACTGCATCTGTAGCTTAAGATCCGTCAAAATGGATTCTGTCTGTACTAACGGAATCTCGAATAAAGAACATAAGTATGTGAGACGAGTAAATGTTGATATTTACCCTGTAGAAGCTTCCCATAGTCGTGGTGGGGAGTATTAGAACAATGTATGGAGACAAACAGATAATCACGCATACATTGCTCCGTAGAAATAAGTATGAATACGCATCGCAGGGTTAAAAAGAATTTGAACAAAAACTGAAAAGAGATTCAGTAAGAAAAACTTTTAAGATATTGTACAAGTGAAACAACAACACAAAAAGCCTCAAAATTTGAAAACTCATATGTATCGTTTAGGGGTAATTACATCTCGGGTTAACTAACCCATGCCTATGAAATAGACCCATGATTAATTAGAAAATTCATCATGAAAAAAAAACGAAACATATATACCACCAAAGTTTATAATCATGCCGAAAAATTGAGCCAGTAATAGGTGGTTTCATAGCGAGTTGTATCGCTTGACTTCAATTAACAATGGTATTTTGCACCAAGTCCATAAGCGTTTTTTGGAATAAAGAATCCATTAGCGATCGACAAATGCGGCTGAGGAAAATAATACCAAAACGCATCACATACTGAGATGATTTTCAAATGTAATTTTAGATGATGCTCCTTTCTAGTGGTCAGAGAAACTCCCGAGATGATGGGTGCTATATAAAGCTTTTTTATGAGTCAGCATAATAGAAATAGATTAGCTATTTGGATTATGTAGTCGATTAGTGTCAATTATCATAACCGGGTACGTTGGGACATAAAAATGCCAGCCGCGATTTCTCCGGAGAACGCCATCTTGGTTGGATTAGGTAATCGGCATACTTGCTCGCCGAGCGAGTATGCTCATCGATTATGATAACCTATGTTCATAAAGATGACGCATTATGACATAATCCATGCTCATAACACGTTTTGCATAATCGAGTACACTAATCGAAGATTCATATAAAGGCCTATATTTAGTAGTTAAACAGAAACCACATCCTCACTTGCCAGGGTTTGATTGCTGACAGCTGAATCACACGCCAACACAAACCAAAGCCGCAAACCGTTCATCGGTCAATTACGTCGGCCAGAATCACAGGTTCCCGGTCAGAGCCCACCAGTCTGTCTAACCAATCAGATTTTGGAAGATGTAATAAATCGATCAGGGGTTTGCAGCCAGGGTTTGTGTTGGCGTGAGCTTCAGCGGGCGGCAATCACACAAAACCCTGGCAAGCGAGGTGAGGGTCCAGGTAAACATCACCTCAAAAACGTTAACGTAGGCCTTTTGTAATAGGGATTTCAGCCTAAGTTCACTTCTTCTGCGAGGCCTTAGCATAACGATCTATTAGACCTAATACAAGTAATTTCAAATGAACCCTCTTACCGCAAAACTATTAGGATTTCTTGCTGCGACTCCGATTTCCCTGTCTGCGTCCGCTATCTTGACCAACGAGCAATCTTGTGCAATCTATAGGCCTTGCGCGTGGGCTTTAAGCCGGCGACTCGCCGTAGATAATCGGAGCGTTCCGTCAAATGCCGGAGATCAACCGAGATTTTCATTCAGATCCCCGAAACAAAGCGGAGCACGCGCCGATGTTTCGAAAATCGGTATCACGTTCGTTATTTTGCGTCTTAATTCCGTATCAGATCACAAAATTTTCGACGTCCGACGAAATTTTGTCCGATTTGTGATATGATCAAAATCTGGAACGTGCCGACAGATAAATGTCTTCAAGTCCGTGATTTATCGGTAATTTATCGTTTATTGTCGGAATTTGCCGCTAAAACGGCACTCTCCGAACTTTTTTTTACAGTGTAGGGACATGGACATTTTTCTGCTGAGCCGAAGCCCCAAAATTTCGTGTTGAAGCGGTTTGCTGCATTTTAACAATCGCCGGAAGTCGATAAAAAATTTCACGGGCACGCTTCATAGGCAATCTATGGCCTTAGATTGGCAGTAAACTTCCTCTTTCAGTCATAAAATGATTGAGTAAGAATTAGCGAAATGAGCCCTTTCGTCTAAACAAAAACGGAATGAAATAGGTGGAGGAAAAGCTCCTACTAGGAATCGTACAAGAGATAAAATATTTATTTTGATTTTTTCGGGGTTTAATACTAATCTTGACGGAAAATCGATGAGTTTAGGAGAAATTTTCTGTTCCTGCTTTTGAATTAGGAACTTCTACGAATCTTGATGAAATGTTGTTCCCCTGCTCCAACCGTAATCAACGGTAAATAGGAAACTCTAGCTTATTACTTTGATGTGTATCTTTTTAGCTTGCCTTAACCAAATTGCAGAATGATCATTGTGATAAACTTGAGTTCATCCATACGCAAGCAGAGGAACAGGTCAGGTATGTCAAATTTAATTCAAAACGTTTTATAAATCTTCACATTATTGAATTATACATATCATATAATATACACTGAACAAATGTAACACAAATTGTGGGCTAGACTGGGAGATCTCAAGGATCTATCGGAGCCGAATTACATTCATTCACATTCACATTCATGCACCTCACCCACACGCGCGCGGGCGCGCGCGCGCAAGCGCGCACACACAGTGAATACATTCATACATAGAATGGAAGTTCACAATACATTATCACGATAATCTAAGGAATGTTATATATTTTTTGAAATACTGGTAAACCAGGAGATGTGCTAATCGATTTTGGAAAGGTTTTTCAGAGAAGGGGCCCAGTAAAATAAAAGTAAAATACAATACGGGCGGTCGGACGGGCGTGCAGATGTTGTTCCCGCTCTACACGCTGTTTTTGTTAGATTTTCTTCTTACTTGGTTAGTTTGCTTTGGGTGTGAAGAGGATGAGCCCCATTGTTTTTGACATACACAGGTACTCCAAGATGGCCGCCACAGTAATTGAGGTGTGTAAAATAACCATTTTTGAGCTTGTTCCCGCTCTACAGACAATTTTGGACAATACGATACGGCCATTTCGACATGTAAAACAGCCATTTTTGAGTTTTTTTAACCATAGTGGTTGATATTAGGAGGATGAACTGTATTGTTTTTAAAAAACGGTATACATGTCATCAAAGATGACTGCCACAGTCATGTTGGTGTGTCAGCTATTTGGAGTTTGTTTCCGCATCGTAGTCGCCGTTTTATACCGATGTTCTTATCACTTAGTTATATGGACTAAAGGCACAGGGAGGGTTTTGAATGTGTGTAGGTCATCCAAGATGGCCCGCGCAGTCATTTCAGTGTCTTGAATAGCCAAAATAGGCCCGTGCCGAGCTTTTCTGAGGGGCGGTTCTATTTTAAGGAAAGAGGACACTCTTTACCGTGAAAATGGCCACGAAATTGAAAATATTGAAAATATGGAGAGGGTGCCTTAATTAATCATTTAAGAATGGATTGTTGTAAAAAAACCCGTGACGGTCTAGACCCCAATTTTTTTTTTTATTTTAAAGGGCACTTCAAAAGTTTTACGGGTTCAGGGTCCACTCAGCACGAGCCTCCAATATGGATATTGTCACTGCTCTAAGGTGTAGAGTTTTGGACTGATTTTATTCATACTTGAAATATGGTATGATGGGAAAAGGATAAGTCCAATTATCTTTGGCATATAGGCTATGGGACATCGAAAGCAACCGCATTTCTGTGTGAAATATGGATTATGGACCACGTTCTTACTCTACAATCGATAGTTTTTTACTGATTTTTGTATGACTTGGTATGTGCATTAAAGGAGGAGACGGATAAATCCTAGTGTTTTTGATGCATAAAGATGTAATCCAAGATTGGCCCCACAGTCATATCGAAACCTATTTTTGACGAGAAACTTAGTGTCAAGTGTATTTACCCTATTATACTTTTGCATTCTCTACATTACTCTCACTCACTTGCCGAGGGGTATGTCTGTCTAGTTACAAACTGAATTTGTGATCCTCCAATGATAATCTTTTGTTTACAGTTACACCCAATGACTCATTTCCATGATGAAGGTTCTATACATTAGTAGCAAAAGGTCGTGCGTCAAATAGATAGTTTACCTATATTGTACTTCTCGTCTCGTTATTTATAAATACACCCAAAAACCTTTGTCGAAGAAACTCTGTCAACTTCCATGAACTAAGATTTCTGTATTACCATTCTACAACTCACTAAATAAAATATGAAATGTATTTTTACGCTCGACATTAGGGGGTGTGGCATATAGGCTAGGTTTTGACTTGTCGATGGTCGATGGTCGATGGTCGATACCGCGTATTTATAAACATCTGTAACTACGCGTATTTCACCTAGGATCACGAAATATCATGCTGTTGTTGGAGAGGGCTCAGCCTTCGAGATATTTTTTTCAAACTTGGTTCATAGTTAGGAAATAGTCCGAAGTAAATTCCAACAATCATTGAATTCAGGGCGCTGAAGTTTATGTTGTGCTCACTCGGGGGCTGCATTGAAAAAAAAAACGTTAGCACGATAGAACCTTCATTTCTCGAGATAAATTTTAGGCTTGTCGTAGGCTATGCCTATTACTTTACAAATAGATGAGCAAATTTAAATGACATGGTTTCCAGAATTAAGACCCTTTGTTAGTTACATAGGTTTTACATGGTATGAGGTTTATTTCTACGAGCCAAATGATATCGGCTTTGCTACAATACCCAACGTTTTCAATTAGTGTAGACAGCGTTTCCCGATTGTTAGCTGAGGAATTGGTCTAGTATAGACATAGCTTATAAGTGGGGGTGGGGAGTATAGACATAGCTTATAAGCGGGGGGGACATCAGAGGTGTACCAACCCATTTAGTTGTAAGATGTTGTGCTTTTTATAAGTTACAAACAAAGCTGTGAGTAGACATTTTTCTTAGGAAAACGGTCAATAAAATAAAATTAAGTTCGCTGCGACGCCATTTCGCTATCGAATGTATCCTAGAGGGTAGGCCGACTCCTAAAAAATCCGCTAGGTGCCGCTTAATATTTGTTCAGCATCTGCACCGGCTGCGTTAACCAACACGTCCCGGCAAGGAAACGGGGAGTTTGACTTTGAAATAAAAATCGAAATATTTGTATGGTTGTGTGGTCGGCTGCCAAATTTACAGAATCTTTGTACGTACATAATTTGAAGCTTTAAAGGTCAAGTGCCCTCTAATTCCTACTTTTTGAGATTTACTTTCCAAATGATACTTAAGTAGGATAGTAATATATATGAACATTATATAAATGAATATTATATTAATGAAATCAATTTTAATAAAGAATATGTATAATAAATGGAGAGTAAACAAATACACAGTATGAATTCTTAAATAGAATATTATTAATTATTATCAACTCAGGTGTCATGGCCGACAGTGGTCAGCTGGTCTTGTAGCACTGCAGGATTTCAGCCATTTTAACCAGTAAAATACCAAATGGATGTGTTGAAACTGATTCGTATGGATTATACGGAACGGATTGTAAAAAACAGAGAATGGATCTATTATTCTAACATGGTGATTTTTGAAGTTTTATAAAACTACGGCTCGATTATTACTGATTTTCATTGTTGATTGCGTGATTGACAGCTGTCAGTTGACACGTTGATATTGACTCAACCGAACAGTAGTCACTTACTTGGGTTTGGACTACTTGACACCTATCAAAACTACGAAAATTACCCATCAACGATACATACTGACACATACTGATTAATCGAGCAAACCGAGTTGAAATGACCACCAAAACCAATATAACCAGCATGTTGTGTTCCAAAGGAACAATGAAGTCCGGTACTACTGATAATTTAGACAATACACTCAATGAGTCTGAATCTGAAGTTTTTGCTAATGCCATAGTTCAAAAACCTGAGATATCGAAATCTGCACCCCCCGCCAAAAAGAGGAAAGAACGAATTTCAACTATTGAAACCGATTTATCGTCTCTCGATGAGAGTGTTGCGAACCTAGCTGTCTCAGTAAGCGAGATGAATCAGAAAATTGACGCATTATCAAACATCAAACAGGAAATAACGAATTTTAAACATGAGATACTTGATCTCTTTGATAAAAGACTCCAAGCCCATAATAAAGAAATCGAAAACTTGGTTCACCGTACTGAAGAACGCGTTTACGACTTGGAGCAGAACAAAGTTCAACACGAAGCTAAATTAATTGAAATTAAAACAATGCTTACGCAGGAAATAAATGACTTGAAACCAGAGATAAGTGAAACAAAAAACCATAACTATGAAACGCGCAGGCTAGCCGTGGATAATAATCAATATTCAAGACGTACTCATATTCGTATAGGTGGACTAATCCAGACTGAAACTGAGGACTGCACACAATTATCTATTGATAAACTGAATCAGCACCTAAACCTAAGTGAAAGTGAAAAGCTCAGCACCAAAGATATCGAAATAGCTCACCGTGTACCATCTAGACAGCAAAAATTTGACAAAAACATCAAGCCGTATCCGAACACAATTATAATGCGATTCTTTGATAGGAAAGTGCGAGACGGGATCATACAAAAACGGGCTAGGTTGAAAAACTCTGGGATTACCATACGCGAGGATCTTTGCCCTGAAATCATTAAACTTGTGAATAGGGCTGTTAATTCAGGTCTCTACACCAAAGTCTGGACGATCAATGGTAAAGTTTTTGGTAATAGTTGTCAGAGTGGAAAGAAACTTAATATAAAAATGTTTGAGCCTCTACCGATGTAAAATCTATGTCCCAAGCTACGAACATATCAACTTTTCTATACTATATCGTACGGCTAATACCTGCTCAACTCGATCATGCGAAAGCCTACTTATGACCTAGGAGATTTATACATGATTTGTATATATATTCATGTATATGCTCTCCCAGCTCGATTTACTATTTTGTATTTACTACTTAGATTATGCTATATAAAAATTAATTATATCAGTTTTTGATAAATCTAATGGTTAAAATGCCTGACATTATACCTAGGCATTCTTTATTATTTGTCTTTCTATGCCATTAGGTATTTAACTTAGTGGGGATATTCTCAATACATTAACTTGATCACTTGCCATCACTCGTTGTGATGTCGCTTTAGTGTGAAAGGATATTGCAATTTATTCCTTTTCTTTTTCGGTATCCTTATATAAATACTATTATCATAATTATTTTATTCATTTTTGTTTTTCTTAATTATTCGTTTGTTTTTTTTCAGCTCAAACTTATCAAACATATCAAATTTCTTTGAATAGGGCCCATGTGTTTAGGCAATGAGAATTTTTTCAATAGATTTAAAGATGATGATTACAATCTAAACAATATTCTAGATGATGAAGGATCTGCAATCTGCAATTTTAGGTGTCCATATATTGAACCGGATAATTTTTTCTGATTTAATTAACAGTGAAAAAAGTTCTACGTTTAACGTTCTACAGTGTAACATACATAGTCTCCCAAGTAAAATTGATAATTTGAAAATGTTAATTGAAAACTTTAGGCATCAAAATATTGAACTACATGTAATTATGCTCTGTGAAACATTCCTTACTGATCATAATGCTCAAACTTATATTTTACCAGGATACTCATTATTTGAGGTACACCGTACAAACTTATCTAGAGGGGGAGTTGCACTTTTTGTGAAAAATAGTTTATCATTCAGAACGCGGACCGACCTAAACTTTTATGAAGAAGGCAAATACGAATCTTGTTTCATTGAGATCAGGAAGGGCAAATCCTTTCAAAACAATTTGATTATTGGTGAAGTCTATAGAGTACCTGGCACCCCTGTGAATGACTTTATTTCAAGCTATGATAACTTACTTAAAACAATTAAAAAGGAAAAAAGTGACATTATTCTTGGAATGGATCAAAATATAGATTATATTAAGATTAATTCTCATAATAATACATCCAAATTTTTAGACTGTAACCTAAATAGCAATTTGTTTCCTTCCATCTTGAGACCAACTAGAATTACTCACTCAAGTGCTACCTTGATTGATAATATCTATTTGTCACCAAATCTCTGTTCACGGGCCAGTAGTGCAATTTTGACCACTCATATTTCGGATCACTTACCTTGTATAGTATCAATAAGAGGAATTACCAAGTATCGAGAAAGCACTGAAACCACCAAGCGTAACCTATCATATAATAACTTTGCCCTTATCAATAGAAAATTACTAACAACTGACTGGACTGGCCTCGCTCACATGAATGCCAATGAAAGTTATTCTTATTTTATCAATAAACTCAGTAATATAGTGGACGATGTAGCGCCTGTAATGAAAGTTAAAGCTAGAAAGCACATTAGAGAAGAATGGATGACGCCATCCATTTTAAAATCGTCACGGAAATGTGATAAACTATATAAGAATTGTATTCGCCGAAATAAAAATGACCAGAAATATAAGGAATATGTCCTATATAGAAACAATCTGAACTATATCAAAAGACGACAAAAACTTGATTACTATTCAAACTAACAAATTAACCATGTTTAAAAATAATTCTAAAAAGCTCTGGCAATTTATGAAAACAGCCATTGGGAAAAACCGAGATAAAACTTCAGTGACAACTAATAGCTTTATAATTAACGGCAAAGTGACGTCTGATCCAATGATGATCTCAAATGGCTTCAATGATTATTTCTGTACTATTGGAGAAAGATTTGCAAATGAGATTCCGAAATCGAACAGAGACTTTACTAGTTATTTACCAAACCAAAACACTAACTCAATGTTTCTTAGCCCTACAAATGAACAGGAAATTGATTTACTAATCAAATCTCTGCCCAACAAACTCAGTTCTGGTCACGATAATATTAATAATTTAATAGTTAAAAAAGTAAAGCAAAATATTCTCAAACCATTAACCCAAATAATGAATAAATCTCTCGAGGAAGGAATTTTCCCTGATGATATGAAAATAGCGAAGGTTATCCCTATATTTAAAAACAACGACAAAGATCTTTTTTCTAATTACCGACCAATTTCGCTGCTGCCAGTTTTCTCCAAAATCCTCGAGAAACTCGTACATTCTAGGCTTTATTCTTTTTTAGTCAAGAATAATATAATCTATACGAGCCAGTATGGGTTTAGACCAAATCACTCAACGGGCCACGCTATAAATGAATTTTTAGGCGCCATACTAAATAACATTGAAAATAAAAAAACATCTCTCGCATTCTTTTTAGATTTGTCAAATGCTTTTGATTCCCTTGATGTTAGTCACCTACTCTTTAAGCTTTCCCATTATGGAATCAGGGGTCACTGCTATAAATGGTTTGAAAGTTATCTTACAAACAGAAAAATGTATGTTAATTATAAGCTGAATACAGATTGTCAATTAAAACCTATCAACTTTGGTGTCCCCTAGGGCTCGGTACTCGGTCCTTTGCTTTTTTTGATATATATTAATGACCTTAATCATGACCTAAAAAGTTCCAAAACAATTCTTTTCGCAGATGATGCTAATATTCTTTTTGAAATTGATATAATTGATTCAATCCAAAAAGTCATTGACGAAGATATCAAGATTTTAATTGACTGGTTCCGTGCAAATTTATTAACGCTAAACATACCAAAAACTCATGCAATCCTTTTCTCGAAAAAAAAAACTTGAAGACATCCACTTAAGATTTGGTCCAGTGATTATAACACCCACTAAATCATGCAAATTCCTAGGATTAACAATTGAAGACCAACTGAACTGGAATTCACACTTGAAACAGCTTGTCTCTAAAATTAAAAAAAACATATTTCTTCTCCGTAGTGTAAAAAATTTTCTCCTACCATGGGCTAATCGTCTACTCTATCATAGCTATGTACATTCCCACCTTACCTATGCATTAGTAGCCTGGGGCCCAATGCTATCTAAATCCCAAGTAAGCACTTTATTCAAACTACAGAAAAAAGCCATCAGATACATTGACAATTCATCATTTAACGCCCATACTAGTCCTCTTTTCAAAAAGTATAAAATCCTCAAATTTGAAGACCTCGTCGAATTAGAACTGATTAAATTTGGCTATCAATACGTAAATAAAATCCTTCCACATCCAATTCTCAAGCTATTCAATCCAAATTTTTTACACCATACATATAATACCAGAAGAAAAAATCTACCCAGAATCCAATATCATCGTACTCAAATTTTCAACAAATCGCTTTTTGCTCAAGTCCCCATCATCTGGCAAAACCTACTAATCAAGTTGAGAAATGCTAAAAGCCTATCATCTCTTGTATCTGATTTCAAGAATCTGAAGCTGAATAGTTATTAATGAGCTAATCCATAAATATTGTACTGTGATTCTCCTTGTCTATTACTAATATAATAGTACATTTACTATTATTATTACTTATTATTATTGTTACCATTGCCTTTATTGCTATTAATCTTTATCTGTTTTTTTTTACATTATTATAATCATTATTATTATTATTATTACTATTATTATTATTATTATTATTATTATTATTATTATTATTATTATTATTATCATTAAGTATTATAATCCTTCTTATTGTTATGAATATGGATGAATATTATAATGTTATATATATATATATATATATATATATATATCTATTTGTATTGCACCTTGCACATAATGCACGTGGGCACAGTGCCTTAGTAATTATAAGTACAGCCCTAGGCTCGCACTGTGTCCCTCATCTTATGTCTGTAAAAACTATGTTTAACTCCTATATTGTATCTTGCATGACATAATGATGGAAAATAAAAATTATAATTGTTAATTAAAAATTCAGTAACAAAAGATATTATGAACAACATTTAAAATCTAAAAGTCATATTAGAAATATTAAAAATGATATTTTAGGTGAAGATTATTTCGATGAAAATATTAATAAGAAACAAAGCATAATTAGAAGAATCAAAAAATAAATTAAACAATAAAAGACCATACATGGAAGATGCTAGAAATTATATTAATTCATTAGATGATAGAAAAGATATTCAAATAACCGAAGCATTTAAAAGTGATATTGTACCAGCTGCTATTGAATTTAAATTTTATAAAGGCAATACATTAGAAGAAAAAAAAACATTTAGAAAATATGAAAAATATTATAAGAATAAGTACAGACGTAGAGTATCCTAAAATTAGTATATCTGCTAAAGTTAAATTTATAAAATCTAAAGATAAACCAATATATAATATAAATTCTCATTCACAACATATTATTTCAAAACAACATATAGATGATAGATTAAATAAAGCTAATAATGAAATAAAAAGTAAAATTAGATATCTATAAAGGAACAAATACATTATTTATTTTTGACGATTGTGCAAATTTACATGATTCAAAAGTTATAGAAAGTGACTATATTAAGTATACTATGTTATCTAGCATTCTCTGGGAGACATTTAGGGATAACGACATGGGTTTTAAATCAAAAATATAATTCGATTGTGAAAATTTTTAGGGAAAACATCAGATATTTAGTATTATTTTATAACAAAGATAGAAAATCTATGCAACAATCATTGGAAGAAAATCCAATTATACCTACTGAATTACATAATGAATATACGTATAAATTAAAAAGTAATAAAGGTTCAAAATTATTACTGAGGCTTCCATTTCCATATGAATATAAATTTATTAAAGAAAATTTATATAATTCAAATTATAGAAACTATTTAGATATCTATGTACTAGAAATACGAGTAAGAATCTTGGAAGAATCTTGGTAAGAATTCTTACGTACGTCTAGTACATAGATATATAAATAGTTTTACAATAATTATTCTAAATATGAATTATGTTAAAACTTTCAATGTTAAACATTTATGTTAAATTTTCAAATGTTCATAGTTTACGTTTGAATAAGTTACAAATATGTATTAAATTTATATTTCTAATTAATTTTTAAATATAATCAATTTATATTATTTTCTAAAATGTTATATCATATATTCTTCCAAGAATTATTCCAAGATTCGTACTTATGTCTAGTATATAGATATATAAATAGTTTTATCTGTTATATTATTATCATTAGTTTCAATTGCATTATCATTATTATTTCTTTTTCTACATGTTTCTTTGATTTCTTATGTGATGCCCAATTTTTATATTGTATATATTTCATACATATATCACAATATTATGGATAACAATATATATTACAATCATATGTAGAAGGTATATCATTATTATATGTAGAAGGTATATCATTATCCTCTATTTTAGGTATCTTCTTTCTTCAGGTTCAATTTTATTAGTATATTCTATTTTAGGTTCAATATTATCCTCTATTTCAGTTTCAATATTCTTATCTATTTTACTTATTCTATACTTGAATTAATTATAGAATTCTCCAAAATACTTACTATATTCATAAGGTATTATATAATATATATCTGATGTCATTTCACTTGGAGTTTGTATTTCATGTATTCCACCTTCCATTTAATATATAAAATTTTATTAAAGATGATTATATTAATACATAACGCTATCTAATTGAGAATTTATGATATTTAATTGCGCGTCAGATATAATATAAATATGCATTTTGTAATTTAAACCTCTTTTTTGTTTTTCATGAATAATTGTATTCCATTTTTTGTATTTTGTAATTTTTTCCCAGAACCATGGAATAGGTTATCCTCTGCTGTTCTAAAATCTAACCATAATACATATCTATTGCCGGTATAATAATCAATTTGATTAATATTACAATGTTCAGTTTATTTTTTTTCAATCATGAAATGTTTTTTCAATTTCTACCCATTGATCTATCATTCTCATTCCCTGACAAAATATTTTATTTGCTATAACTTCAATAGTTATCTCTACTTTTGATATTTCAGGAGTATAATGATTATCAACCTTTATCGCACCATTGGAATATGTTGCAATGGTAAAAAGTATTAATATACCTTTAATAGATCTTCTTGGGAGGTTAATATTCTCATTAATTATTTCATCATTTGCATTAATAGTTACAGTTTTGAATTTATCAATATAATCATATAATAATGAAAATCATTGATTGTATTTAGTTTGAAATGTGTTAGCAATATTTTCATCAGTTACTGTGTCATATACTAAACATATATTCAATAATTTATAACCCATATCTTTAACAACGATAGATTGCACAATTTCATTAATAGGAGCAATTGTTATTTTGAATCTAATATCTTCTTGAATTGGATATTTATATAAAGGTGCATTATTATTTATCAATTCAAAGTCTAATGGAATTTTATATTTGCTTCCATAAATCTATTTCATTAAATTATCTATGTCATTAGTTACTACGTTATGTGCTTCAGATCTTTACTTTGGTTTTCTGATTGGATGCCTTGAAATATCATATTATCTTATTTTTTTTTGTTAACCATAAATCTCTATGATGCGTAAATAAATTATAATCATCTAATGAAAAAACTGTTTCTGGTCCAATCTTTATAATTAATTGTTTAATTAAATATCTTCCAACATTATCTACGACATAATTATTATCATTACCAGTTACTTTTATATCAGCTGATAAATGAATACTATTTGGAACGTAAAAAGTATTTTGTGTTAATCGAGGAATTCTAACATACAAAGTTTCATCAGGATTAATATTAGATATATTACGAGTAATGATATGATGAGATCTCTCTTTAATTGAATTAGATATTCTAGAATTCTTAGTAGGATTTATATTACTCCAACTCATTTATTTAAGAAAAAAAAAATTATTTTGTATCATGTTTACTAGTCCAAAAATAATTGCACTAACAACTGTAATTAAAAATAAAATAATATGTTCAGCAGCAAAACTAATAATATTTCAAGCATATATTAAAACAAAACCAAATGATGCTAAAACTCCAGGTAAAGCTGCAGCTGATTTTTGAGATAATTGCCATAAATATTTTGCTAATTTTTTAAACCATCTTTAACTTTATCTTGTATAGAATCATTATCATTTGGTGGTTTATCCGGTTTATTAGGATTTGGTGTAGATTTTAATGAATTTGAAATAGCTAAACCTATTGTTGTAAAAATCATAGTTACAGCAGTTAAAATCGAAAGAATTGTGATACCTTCTAGTTTAAATAATAATTCTATTTCATCAATTACTTGATGATTTAAATCAGACTTTAATTGTTTTAATTCTTCATGTGCTTTACATAATTCCTTTTCTAAAGTTTTGATTTTAAAATCTCATAATTTTACCGTGCGCAATTTTATCAGATGCAAGTCTTATACTAATAATTTCTCTAATTGTTTTATCAGAAAATATATCTAATTCTTCTAATTCTTGATTTTGTAAAACCTTCACTATTTTCTAAAATAAAAAAAACCCAACCATTATTGTTTTCTTGTTTTAAATTTTCATAAAATTTCGGTAATTTATTGAAATTTAATGTTTTTAAATCCATGTTTTCTATTTTACCATAACCCAATTGATTATTATATATATTGTAAAAACTATTATATGGTATGGGAAGTGTGCAATAATTTACAATATTTTCAGGAAATGGAATTGATCTAATTGTTCCAATTTTTGTTCTAAAATCAGAATTATTCA
This sequence comes from Tubulanus polymorphus, assembly GCF_964204645.1. Classification (NCBI taxonomy): domain Eukaryota; kingdom Metazoa; phylum Nemertea; class Palaeonemertea; order Tubulaniformes; family Tubulanidae; genus Tubulanus; species Tubulanus polymorphus. Next base: position 16,446,323 of record NC_134028.1, on the reverse strand, counting down.
TATTTATATTAAATTCGTTACAAATTTTATAAAACTTTGATAAAGTAATATTATTATCTAATTCTTTCAAATATTTTGACCCCGGTAAAGGACATTCTAATTCATTTAATTTGATTCTGATTTGAAAATAAGGATGAAATCTGAATAAACTTTGAATTAATATATAGTTTGAATTATTTGAATGATCATTTCAACTAATTCCACAACCTGTAGTTGCGCAATAAACTGCAAAATTTAATTGGTACTGCCAATATTTCATATTAGATTTTAATAACCATTGTTTTTCATCTTTCAATTTTTTGAAATTAATTAAGTATACATGGAATATATTTTCCATCTTTACATTAAAATTATTAGTTTCAGTAACATAAATATCTAGATTAATTATTGAATTTAAAGCAACTTCATTTCTATATGTAATATTTTTATTAAAATCTATTACTGGGATATTATATTTAATTGATTTATTTTATTGAAAAGCTTTTTGTAAACCATCTACCATTTATTATATAATAAAAAATTAATAACATTAATTCTTTTAAATCTTGTTCATCAATTGTTATATTACCATTTAAACTTATTATATAATCTAATGTATTTTTTAATTTATTTATTACTTTTTTATTAGATTTACTTTTTTCTTTATTACTTTTTATATTCAATTTTGAACTTATTCCGGTTAAAACACTTGATGATAGTCCTATCATTGAGATAGCTAAAGGTGTTAATGGTGAACATATTGCTAAAAATGTTATTACAGACCTAATTGTAACTGAACCACTTATAATAAAATGATATATAATTTTGCTTTTAAAATTTTTTTTTAACTATAACTTTTAAATCATTTTCAAATTCTAATATTTTTTTTCCAAATATAATTTTAATTTATTTTTTTTATATCATGAGGAATAATATCAATATTATCATCTTTATGATCAATTAAATGCACTGTCCGAACCTTGGTTCCTAAACCCCCTCCAACGGAACCCGGTAAGTGACCTCAGAGATTTTCTCAACAATAATGTAAGGACCCATCAAGCGCTTATGGAACTTGGCTGCCTCACCAGTCTTGAGGGCATGGCTATACCTCTATACCCGGTCACCCACGGTGAAAACGCTAAGCAAATCTATCGTAATTTGCTGTCTGACGTCGTTGGGCTTTTCCAAGCCTGTCACGGACTTTCTGATGAGCTTCAGTCAGGTTTCTACACATGTCCTGGCTAAACTTGGTCAGGTGGACAGGTTTCTCAGGAGGGCTAACTAAAACTTCCAGTGGTAAGGTCATCTAACTGCCAAATATCATGAAAAATGGCTTTTCGCACATTAGATTCGATTCCTGCACACTGGAACGAAAAGCCATCAATCAGGACTGAAGTTTCTCGTCCCAGTCATTCACCGTCGTGGTCAACATTAACTTACAGACTTGTTAAAATTCTCGACCTGGCCGTTTCCCATGGGGTGATAGGCGGTCGTTCTGGTCATATCAATATCAAGCAGGCTCAACATCTCACTGAAGAGTCGAGATTCAAAATTGGATCCACGCCCCGAATGAATACTTTCGGGGCATCCGTAGCGTGTGATCCATTCGTTCACGACCTTCCTGGCAACTGTTGGTGTTTTCTGGTTTCTGGCCGGCCAGGCCTCAACCCACTTGGTGAAAGCGTCCCGCACCACAATGATATAAAGGTTCCCACGTTTACGTTTTGTTCGTTGCAGTGGGCCAACAATGTCGATATGCAGCCTTTGTCCTCTCCTAACGATTGGCGTTGGTACCAGTGGCGCTTTAGGTCGTTTAGGAGGGTTTTTGCATTGCTGACATTTACGGCACTGCTTGGTTAAGCTATTGACTGCTTTCGCCAGTCCGAAACACCAAAAACGTTGGCGGACTTTTATCTTAGTTGTCCCTAAGTGCCAACCGGATATACCATTATCGAGGTGAGATAGCCAGCCTTTCATTCCAGTAGGCGACTTGGCCTGATAGAATATTGGATGACCGAAGCCACTTTAGGGCTGCGTGGTCAGTCCGGACAAGGAACTTACCGCCCAATAAGTAGTGGCGGAAATAGTCAATTGATTCGACTAGAGAAAGCATTTCTTGCCTCGTGGCGCAATAGTTCTCCTCCCCGCCTCTCAAAACTCGACCCCAATATGCTATTACTCGTTCTGTGTGATCGCCTTGCAACTGTGAAAGAACTGAACCTATAGCCCAGTTACTAGCATCACAAGAAACTATGAATTTCCGCGATCCCTCTGAAAAATCAGGGAAGGCCAGTACTGGACGGCTTGTCAACGCATTCTTCGAATGCTCTTTGCTGACTGATACCCCATTCGAAAGGCTGACCCTTCTTTGTGAGCAGATGGAGGGGTTTACACATTTCCACATATTCCTTGATGAATCTTGAATAGTAAGTGACGAGGCCAGTGACACTTCGTACTTCTGATACATTGGTAGGGGCTGACCAACCAAGGACTTTGTCAATTTTTGCCCGGTCAGTTTCAATTCCGTTTCCACTCACGACATGGCCCAAGAATTTTAACCGCTTTTGGATGAGGTGACATTTTCTTGGCTTCAATTTCATATTTGCTGCTTTGAAACAACCGAATGCCTCTGACAGCTTAGAAATGTGGGACGCCACATCCGCAGAGTGGACTATGACATCATCAAGGCTGTTTTCCATGACACATATTCAAGATCCAAAGACATGAGCCGTGTGAAACAGGCCGGAGCATTTGTGAGACCGAATGGCATAACATTCCCTCCCACAAACGGTTCTCGGCACAAAAAGCTGTTTTTGGTTTGTCACATTCTTGGATCGACACTTGCGAGTAGCCACTGGTCAGATCCAGAGAGGAGTACCAGGACGATCCCGAAAGTGCCTCGAGGGTAGAATCTTTTCGCCCCAATGGGTGACTGTCTTTAGTTGTGACGTCGTTTAATCTCCTGTAGTCACAGCACAGACGCAAACTGCCATCTCTTTTCTTGGCTAGGACGATTGGGCTAGCCCAAGGTGACTGGGATGGCCTGATAAGACCTTGGTCACACAGTTCTGCAGTGTACCCCTCAACAAATTGCTTGTAATGGGGCGGCAGACGTCGTTGATGCTGCCTAATCGGCTTCTGCTCCCCGGTATCAACCTCAAACTTAATGAGGGGTGTCCTCCCAATATCACATTCCCCTGAGAAAATACACCCTGATGCTGCGCTAGGACCCTCTTCAAATCCTCCTGATCACCCTCCGAAATCTCGAGACTATCCACATTTAGTTCGTCGTAAAGACCCTTTAAATCATGGGGATCGTGTTGGGGCTGAGGCAGTTCCGTCTCCGACAAACCAGAAGTGTCTTCCACAGTGAGTATATCGATTGATTCGATAGGTGAGAAAAAACCCACAAACTCCCCTCGACGGACCCTAAGGGTGTCATCCGAAAAATTTGCCAGGCGGACTGTTACCTTCCCATCCCGCGGACATACCAGAGATTTGCCAGCCAGGCACGGAGTACTGTTCCCTCGACCAACTATACCAACAAAATTGTTCCTTTAAATCATGGGGATCGTGTTGGGGCTGAGGCAGTTCCGTCTCCGTCAAACCAGAAGTGTCTTGCACAGTGAGTACATCGACTGATTCGATAGGTGAGAAAAAACCCACAAACTCCCCTCGACGGACCCTAAGGGTGTCATCCGAAAATTTCGCCAGGCGGACTGTTACCTTCCCATCCCGCGGACATACCAGAGATTTGCCAGCCAGGCACGGAGTACTGTTCCCTCGACCAACTATACCAACAAAATTGTTATTTACACTATATCTATGCTTGAAATACGCAGTGGCTACGACCTCATGGCCTCCCGGAATATAACAAGTCTCGGTCAGGAACAAACGACAGCAACTAGGTCGTGCATTCTTGGTCTCCAATGGTACATGTGTAAGGCCACACTACAGAACTCTACCAGGGTAATCAATAATGCAACCATTCTGTTCAAAGAAGTCACTACCCAGCAGGCACTCCTGAGCCAAGTCATCGGCTATTACCATGGGGACCATGAATCTACAGGTTCCCAACTGGAGCTCTACCTTGGCTACCCCATGAACATTCATGTTCGCAACCGTGGCAGTGGCTAACGCGAAGTCGACTGGCAGCAGATTTCCCTAATCGGTCCTACGACTCTTCTCCCAGACAGAGGTTTTCAACAAAGTCACAGAGGCACCGGTGTCTAAGAGTATAGACGTACGTGTTGAACCATTAAGGATACCAGGGCAGTAAAGCCCAGTGTCTCTCAAATCGACACGACGGACCATTTTCTCAGCCACGGGGCAGCTCGGACCTATTGACACATCTGGCTGGTCAGTTGTTATTGTGGTTACGACCGTATCTTCGTGTGACTTTATCAACAGAGAGTTATCTGGGCACGGAGGTAAACTATTTAAAACTGTCTCCTGCCTCAGAGGAGAACCATCCGAAATTCAATCACCCAGTTGACCGACCGATAGTGAGATATCTAGGTATGGAGTTAAAACATTTAAAGTTGCCTGCTTTTCCATATATGTACGACCTGTCGTATCGGTTCCGTCAAGAATTTTTTTCCCAACAATTTCCCTTACGCAAGCGTCTAGTGAACTATCTACAAATATTGAATTATTTACAATTGGGCTCTATCATGTACGGAATCGTTAACGGGTGAAGGAACATGTTTCCGGATTCTACTGTGTGGAGGCAGATATTTCTCCATCATATATGTGGAGGGTCTCTTTATTGGCGGCGATTTCCTTGCCCACTGGAGGACCGCCTGTAATCGTTTCCCTGTTTCCCGGGGCAGTTCCTGGCAAAGACACCTCTTCCAGAACATGGATGACATGTAACCTAGGGACATGTATCCGCTGTATGATCCGGCTCTCGACACCTCCAGCATGTGTTGTCCCTCCCCTGGGAGTTGGCCTGAGTCTGTGTGTTAACCCTGGCCTCTAAACCGTCCACCCGGACATTCAAACCCTTGACGAGGCCCACGAGTTCTGAAAGTAGCTCATCCGTCTGACTGGCCTTCACCTCAATTACATGTCGACGACGGGTTCTGGACTCGTGTCTCTCAGTCAGGCGCCGGGCAGTCTCATGACCCGAGCCAATGACTCAGCCTCCGATAGGGACTGTGGCTGAGCCACGTATAACTGCTCCCAAACACTCGAGGGTACCGCCACACCGGCCAAGAATTGGTCACGTGCCAACTCATCCTGCAAACTGTGATCAACCCCTGGATACGCGCTCTGTGCGAGTTCTGTCAATGCATCCGCGTAGTGCCCGATGTTTTCTTGGGGTTTCTGCTCCCGAGATTTCAACATCATTTTGAAATCGGAAGCTGACCGTGTCAATGACATACGGTCCTTTATCCCCTCAACAAAACTATTGTAATCCAGGGATGGGGCGAGACGGAGGTTTTTTACCGCCTGGTATGACTCGTGGTCCAGGTACGTTAATAAATGTTGTTTCCTAAGCTCACTACTACATACACGGACAATGTGCAGTAGCTTTCAAAGCGCTATGATATGATTTATTTGCATAAAAGATTGTTACAGAGTTTACAAATGAATACACAATATATGGAAAACAATGTACCAATAAATTATGCGAGGAATTAGGAGAAGCCAAAGTTGGCTTAATCTAGTCCTAATCCCTCGTCCATACACTCTCACATACACACAGACATATACACCAATTCACATTCATTCCTAGTTTACCAAACAAACCAAATATACATAATATACATAGACAATTGCAGATAAAGTAATGTGGCACGTTATAAAAGATTACACAGATAATTAATAAGTGGAACGAAGATAACGCTGAAGCTGAATTTTATAGTTGGATATCGAGTCTAGAGATTTTAATTTCTCTGGTTAACTACTCAAGAATTTCGCTCCTTGAATTTTCATAGGTGTATACTTGTATTTAGATTTAGCAAAATCTATTGATGAAGCCACGACTAGAACGAAGATTTTGGGTGTTCCTGAGAATGAAAAAATCTTTGAAAATGGTCGGTAATAAAAGGTTGATACTTAAGAAGGCAAGCGATCTAATTTGAAGTCTGTAAATATCATCCAGTTTAAGAATTTCTAATTTCCTGAAAATCGGGGATGTATGTAAATGCATAGGTCGCGCCGTGTTGTGGCTGCACTGTTTTGACTAAAGTAGTTTTATTCAGCTGTGATTTTATTTCGACTCCGACATTGGATACCAGTACATCAGTGAATACATCAGGATTCTATACATGCATTTATTAACTTTTAACTTTGCGGTTTTACTGAACAAATGGCGTTTTTAGTCTGAAGAATTTATTTGGATTATATTTATGAAGATGGCAGCACGGCATAGTATTTGGAATGTTATTAAAGGACTTGGTGACCTCAGTTCAACATACAGAATATCAAAACCAATTTATGACAGATTGCATGAACTATCGAGCAATGCCAAACAATCAACCAGTCGTGGTTGTAGAGGTGGATCAAAACTCAACAAAAGGAATTACTTCTACTATGGTGAAGCTGACAATGGTGCTATTCCTGTCATAATGTCAAACAGACCGTCAATTCCTGACCAGACTTTTAACTTAGTCAATCAGAAAAACTTAATATATGTGCTTATGGTCAAGGACAAATCTGATTTAAAACTTAACCTCGCAGTCATCAATGCTCAATCTATCTGTAACAAATCGCTAGCCGTATCTGATTATCTTTTTGATCATTCAGTCTCAATTGCTGCTGTATCTGAAACTTGGATGACCGATAATGACTGCATTTTGAAGGCCAACTTTAAACAGTCTGGTTATAACTTAATGCACTCACCCAGGTGTAATGGAAAGGGCGGCGGTGCCGGAATTATCTATGATGCCACCTTCCAACCGAAGGAGGTTAAACTTCCAAATGCCAAGAGTTTCGATGCGATAACTATAGACTTGATTTTTAAAGAAGACTGTATACGTCTGATAAACATTTATCGCCCACCTCCAAACAGAAAGAATAGATTTACTGTTTCCCAGTTTCTGACTGAATTTGGAAATCTCCTAGAAGAAACCATTGCTTGTTCTAGTAAATTATTAGTTGTTGGTGATATAAATTTCCATGTGGATGATCGAAAAGATTCAACTGCCAAGAGATTTTTATCATTTCTGCATTCCTTCAACCTCTGTCAACATGTCAATGTACCAACGTACAGGAAGGGCCATACATTGGATTTAGTGATCACCCGCCTTTCTGAAGATTCATTTGTTCGATCTATCAATGCTGCTGATATTGGACTTTCCGATCATTTTCCAGTTAACTTTACTGTCAACATCTCACGTCCGTGTGCTTCAACTAAAACTATATCTTACAGAAAACTTAGAAATATCAATGTCTGTGAATTCAGTGAGTCGTTCAAGAGTAGAGTGGATATTTTAAATTTTCGCGATCCCCGCGTCATGGCCTTGGAGCTAGACGCTGCTCTGACCTCTTCACTGGACGAACATGCCCCTGTTGTTACAAAGCCAATTATACTTCGTCCCCACGCTCCTTGGTTTAATGATGACATTCGCATAGCTAAAAAGCTACGCCGTAAATTGGAAAAGCAATGGCGAGCAACTAAACTTTCAATTCATAGAGAAATGTTCGTTACTCAGAGAAATTTTGTAAATTGTCTCATCTTATCAGCTAAAAACAGCATTTAGCTGATAAGATAAATAGTAATTATAACAATCCTAAGAGGTTGTCTGAAATTATAGATAACCTCCTAAACCGCAAATGTACTACTCATTTACCATCGTGTTCCACCAAGACTGTACTCGCCAACAACTTTGCTAATTTCTTTCAAGCAAAGATAACCAACATCAGGGACAAACTTGATTATCCTAGTCCTTCAACTACAGTCTTGGACGAACCCGAATTCAATGGTATTCACTTGGATGAATTTAAGTTGGTTACAGAGGCTGAGCTGGCCAAATTTATAATGCAGTCTCCTTCTAAGCATTGTAAACTCGATGCCATTCCTACATGGCTGTTAAAAGCAGCTCTACCTTACCTCATTCCGTTTTTTACTGTTATGATTAACAAATGTCTCGGTGTTTTTCCGGACTCTTATAAAGTTGCATATATTCATCCACTTTAAAAAAAACCTAGTCTTGATGTTGAATGTCTCAAGAATTACCGACCAGTGTCTACTCAGCATTTCATATCAAAAGTAATGGAGCGAGTAGTAGCTCATCAGCTTAATCAACGTCTTCAAAATAATGGTTTACATTAGGTTTACCAGTCGGCTTATAAGTCAGGTTGTAGTACAGAGACTGCTCTTGTACGTGTTCTAAATGATATTTTGATGTCAATTGACCAGGGTATGGTAGTTGGGCTGGTTATGCTCGATTTGAGCGCCGCCTTCGACACTATTGACCACGATACTCTACTCGCTCGTGTTAAACACCGAATTGGTCAGATAAATCATGTCCATGGTAAAACATGTAAACCACTTATGCTCTGTAGCTTTTTATCACCTTAGAAACATTAGTAAGATCGGACAGTTTTTGAATCAAGGAATTGCTGAACGCCTTATTCACGCTTTTGTGACAACTCGCCTTGACTATTGCAACTCTTTACTTTTTGGCCTCCCTGACATTATTTTAGATAAATTACAACGTGTTCAAAATTCTGCTGTCCGGATCCTGACTCGAAACTCAAAATTTTGTCACATAACACCGATTCTACACGATCTGCATTGGCTTCCAATCAAATACCGCATCCAATTTAAAATCTTGATCCTTACTTATAAATCCTTGAATGGTCAGGCCCCACACTATTTGAAATCATTAGTGCAATACAAGGCATCCTCTAGAGTGTTAAGATCAAACAGTCAATCACTTCTAGTCATCCCTCGTGTCAATCTAGTTAGTCTGTGCGGGTCACAGGGCCTTTTCTTACTCCGCCCCACTACTTTGGAACTCCTTACCAGATGCAATTAAATCTAGTCCTTCTACTGATGTTTTTAAATCGCAACTTAAAACCCATTTGTTCACTAAAGCTTTTAACTAATGATGTAAATTGTTTTTTCTATCTTTATTTTTAAATTGTGTCTTTATATTGTAAAGCCAATGAGCATATTTTATATGGATTTTAGGCTCAATAAATTATTATTATTACTATTATGTTCAAGCCAATCTGAACGAGTGATTATCCGAAGGGCTTTTTTCTGAAGGATGTATAATGGTTGCAAATAAATTTTACTGGCATGTCCCCGAATAAGATTGGCATAATGTAGGTGTGAGTGAACGAAACAATAGTAGAGATTTTTTAGAATATCTGAAGGTAAAATGTACTTTAATCTATTGATTATACCAATTCCACGAGATACTTTTTTACACGTAAAAGATATATGCTCCTTCCAGGTTAAATTGTGATCAAATATAACACCTAGAAACTTTGTAGAATCAACACGTTTGATAATTTGGTCATCCAGACGACTGGTGAGTTTAATATGGTCTTTATTACCAAAAATGATATACTGGGTTTTTTCCTACATTTACAGGCAATCTATTCGCCCGAAACCATTGCAAGAGATTAGCCAACTCTGAATTCAAGGTGTATTCGACAAATTTTGGATCATGATGGCTGTAAAAAAAGTTGTTGTCGTCAGCAAAAAGAATTGACTCTAATGCTTTACAGGAGGAAGGGCAGTCATTGATATAAATCAAAAATAATAGCGGCCCTAGGATAGAGCCTTGAGGGACACCAGAATTAATGTCGAGAGTTGAGGATAAACAGTTATTGAACTTCAGTGCTTTTTTTCTATTAGTTAGATAATTTTGGAACCAGAGATATTGTATGCCACGTATACTGTAATGTTCTAATTTTGAATTTAGGATTTTGTGATTAATTGTATCAAATGCTTTTGATAAGTCTATGAAAATTTGTCAAGAAATTTTATCAACCGATTGTAAACAAGTTTTTCCAACACTTTTGAAATTGAAGGTAGAACAGAAATAGGGCGGTAGTTACTAAAAGAAGACTTATCACCCATTTTGTAAATAGTGGTTATGTAAGCGATTTTGAAAATATTGGGAACTATACCTGTGACAAAGCTACAATTAAAGATATGAGTTAAGGGACTTGAAATAGCGGAAATAATAGATTTGAGTAATTTATTGCTGATATTGTCACATCCACACGATGGTTTACTTTGTAAGTTAGATACAATTCTTCTGAGGGGTATGTAGGTGAGAGAAAAAAGTTTTCGTCGTTTTTATCGCCAAGATATTGTTTAAAATCGTGAGTGGAATTTGGAATTTTAGACTCAAGAGATGAAGCAATATTTACAAAATAATCATTGAACTGGTTTGCAATTTCTAGTTCATCAGTAATAACCCTGTTATTGTGTAAAAACTCGGAATTACACTTCTTATTTTTGGTCTTATTAAGTAATGAATTGATTATTTTCCAAGTTTCCTTAGAATCATATTGACACGATAACAATTTTACTTTGTAATAACGTTCTTTAATTTTTCTAAGTAAAGAGTTTAAGAAATTCCTATATTTACAATACTTCTTTTACCTATATGTTTTCTATATAATTTATCCTTAATTTTGATAGACGTTTTGATCCCGGCTGTAATCCATGGTTTATTGTGTTGTTTGGGTGTAATATACTTAACCGGAAAACATGCTTCATAACACGTATTTACAATATTATAGAATTCGTTACAAGACTTTTCTGGACTATTGCTATTGTAAACACACTGCCAATCGCTGGCTAACAATGATCGGGAAAATGTTTCGATTGACCTTGGATTAATATCACGGATCTGAATTATAGGGAATTGGGATTATATTTCTCATTTAAAATATCCATCACAGCAAAAATCGGGTAATGATCTGTGATATCGTTAAGGAAGACCCCACTTAAAATTTTAGACTCTTGGCTAAAATTAATTAATATGTTATCTATTACCGTAGCAGATTGCTCAGTAACTCTAGTGGTAAATTAATAAGCGGTGAAAATGAATTAGAGCTCGCAATATTTATGAAACTCTCATACAAAGAATTTTTTCCAATTTTGCTTAAGTCAATATTATAGTCACCCATTAATATAACATTCAAATTTTCCTTGTTAACCAGATGTGTAAATTTATTGAATTCATAAATAAAGTTTGTTAAATCAGAATCAGGCGCACAATACAAAACACCAACGATAGTATTTTTTTTGAATAAGATAATTCAGCAAATATAGATTCACCAATAACTAAATCCTCCCTAATTTTATATCGAAATGTATTATTTATTAAGATACCTACACCACCACCCTTTTTATTCGATCTACTTCGAAAAACACTAGTGTAGTTTGGGATGTGATACATTTGGGATATTCTCGTCAGTCCATGTTTCGGATAATCCAATTACAGAGAATTGATGGTTCAGAGTTTGAAGGTAATCACTGAAGTTATCGAAGTTCTTCTTGACACTTCGGACGTTAGCATGAAATACACTCAACGGTTTTCCCTCACAAGGTGTTGAAAATTTTAAAGCGAAATTGTTCGCACAATAAACGTCACAATTAGTACATTCCGGTTCTAATATATATTCCGACTTTGTTTAACTGACATCAAAATTGCTCTAACTAGACGGGAAAATTTTGCCCCATACTGTACATTTTTGGGCACGGGACTTTTACCCGGGCATCCTCCCCGGTCCCTGGTGGCGATTTGGATTCTCTTTTCATGCACCTATCAACCTATGTGCATAAACTGTAGCTAATGTCTGAAATCATCCCCGCTATTAAAGCAAGCGTATAACAATGGTTTAACTACTGAAGAGTATCCGCGATACCGCAGTCGTAAGGAAGTAGGTCAGACTACTCACGCTCACACGCTTCTCGAAAAACAAAGGGTTGCGATTCAACTCAATAATACGGCCGTAATGCTCTCCTATCCCATTAAAGAGCATATGCCATCAAAATAAAATATTGTGTAAAATTCATTTTCAAATGTGATGTATTCACAAATATCAAATATGGAACTGGTTTGAATTTTAGTTCAGCCATTACTGAGACATGTGACTTTTAAATCGGCAATTTCAGCACGTGCTCACTGTTATTGTTTATCTTAGCAGGTGCGTGTTTCTGACGTCATCTCTGACAAACGCTCACGGCTTGCAATCATTTCACTAGACATTTCATGCGATATTATATGGTTTTGGAGTGATTTGAATTAATAAACTCTTACCATTGAATAGTGTTGCTACCGTTGTAGATGGCATGATAATCGTATATAAGTGAGTAGCGCTGTAGGTCAGTGAATACGGTGAACAAATGGTGTTTATTTTATCGATTATACATAGGCTACGCGCACTAGGCCGCACACGTGCTTGTGTTGATTGTCATGGTTAACATCATAAATAGCGCCACCCGCGGGTTGAATATGAACTATACGCACGGAGTGAAGGATAAATAGATGACTATTCCGCTAACTATTAAGGCTAATTTGTGCTCCTTTTTTCAATAAGGTCGTCTAATTCATCTCAGGTCGTTATATGTATACTAAAGTTTCTTCTGGTTAAGAAATCGCGGAAAGTACAATTTTGATGGCATTTGCCCTTTAACGCCACCACCAGTGTAACGATCCTGTCTTCTAAATGTCGTATATAAGTGAGTAGCGCTGTAGGCCAGTGAATACGGTGAACAAATGGTGTTTATTTTATCGATTATCCATAGGCTACGCGCACTAGGCCGCACACGTGCTTGTGTTGATTGCCATGGTTAACATCATAAATAGCGCCACCCGCGGGTTGAATATGAACTATACGCACGGAGTGAAGGATAAATAGATGACTATTCCGCTAACTATTACGGCTAATTCGTGCTCCTTTTTTCAATAAGGTCGTCTAATTCATCTCAGGTCGTTATATGTATACTAAAGTTTCTTCTGGTTAAGAAATCGCGGAAAGTACAATTTTGATGGCATTTGCCCTTTAACGCCACCACCAGTGTAACGATCCGGTCTTCTAAATGTCTAATACCTCCTTTAAGGATGATCTACGCTCCAACGATAGACTATAAAGGGGCAATTTATCCCGAACAAAAGAACAACGAACTTACTCGGACAATGGATTCACTTCTAAGAGAACGCACCTATTGGTGATTCATTACACTATACATTACACTAATTACCGACGATAAACTATATACATAATAACGGGTTCGAGACCAGTTACAAAGTCCTCAAATATTCATAAATGAACAGTTTAAAATTGTTGATACATGTCGACTCTGCCGTAAAATCAACCTATTAACAGTCCCAATTATGGGGTAATGTCGAGAAAATAATGCCCCCGAGGTCTTCACATTTACAGAAAAGATAACGTAAGCGATTCAAGCGCAGAACGCGATAGACACACAATAGTTATCTGAGCCGCGCGTTTTTTGATCGCCAATTAAGTGGACCGGTACTGTGAAAATTGACAGCGAAGGGAAGAAAGTCAAACAATGGAAACTGGACCAAGGGGTCTGATATTCGAACAAATGGATTTGTGAGGAATATTCCTGCCAATGTCAAACGAAGAGAACTTGTCGGGAATATTTTCCCGCCACGGATTATATTGTATTATTATTTTCCCGCGTGACATGCGCGGTGGTGTTGTAGAGGGCGTTGGTTGTGTGTGTACTAGAGCTCTCGCAAGCAGGGCGGAAGTGTATGAAATTACTCTTAATAAACCTTGTATATACGTTGAATGGAATTCGTTATATGTTAGTTATTTATGTCTTCCTGACAGAACTTGACCTTCAGGTCTGATATTCAAAGAATGGGCATCGGGAGGAACATTTCATTACCTTAATAATTCGTCGCATCGAACAGCGAAATCCGTGAAATATATCACAAACTCGAAATGTTGTCATATGTCAAATAAAAGAAAATGGAACTGAGTCTTATATTCAAGGTATATTGAATCAGTGAGGTACATTCCTCCCACCACTAAACGCTGAAACCTGAACTTTTAGAATGATAGGTATTGGCGTTTTGGGGGTAATTAGGGTTACTCTTATAATTCTCGTTTAAATTATTTAACTTGCTGCTTGAAAATGAAGTCTTCCTATGTATTTGGAAACTCGGTGTAGTAACTGTCATACATAAAGGTGATAAATCAGATCCGATTAACTGCAGGCCACTTACATTCTTAAGTACATTATGAAACCTATTTGAAAGAGTTCTATATGACCCTATCATTGAACACTTAACAATTCAATTTAATCTATAAAAACTCATCTGGCTTCCTTCGTGGCAATAGTTCTAGTGATCAACTCTCGTCAATTACTTCTCATATTTTCGAACAATTTGAAAAAAATACAAGGATGTCAGGTCTATGTATTCAGACATCAGTGCGGCATTTGACTCAGTTCCCCGTGATTTGCTTTGATGCAAATTAAAGTCGTATGGAATCCGTGGAAAATCACTCAACCTGATTACATCATACCTAGAAAATAGGCATATACGAGTACGTGTAGATGATGTTTTGTCGGAGCAGTCTTATGATCATTTTATTGATTGTTCTGTTCCAGAGGGTTCGATTCTCGGACTGATGCTGTTTCTTTTGTATATCAATGATCTTCTAGGTCGTCTAACTAGCACTGTCTTCCTATATGCAGATGATAAATCTCTTTATATTCCTATTGATCCCAATGATCCTGATGTATCTACTAAAATATAGTATAGTGAATATTGTGCCCTACGCTGGAAATTAAATATTGAACCGTCCAAAAGTTGTGATTTAACGTTCACTAAAAGAGGCAATAAGGCATATAACCCTCTACTTTTAAACAATGCTCAATTTCCATCTGTTACTCACCATAAACACTTAGGCTTTATTTCAATACCATGTTGACATGGTGGCCACTAAAGTTCAGAAGGCAATAAAATCTCTGAAATTCTTTGCCAAGAAATTAAAATCAGCTCATCTCTATAGAATCTATAAGTCTTTTGTCTACCCCCATTTCGAGTATCGTGATATCCTGTATAACAGCTGTTTGAAATTAAATTTAGCAAAATTGGAAATTCTTCATTACCAAACTGCTCTATTGGTACCGGCTGCATTAAAGGATCAAACTCGAACAAAGTTTTCAACATCCTCAATAGGCAGAATCTTGTAAGTAGATGCTACGAAAAACTACAACTCTTTATGTAGAATGTAAATACCGGAAATAAACCTTCCTCTGTTCTATCATTATTTGGCAATATCATTGAAATTAGACTTCCATATAATAGATCTAATAGACCATATCGTATTCCAGCTCACTAATCTGCAAAACATTCTTCACCCCCACCCTCTTCTATTAACTTATGACTACTTGCAATCACACACGTCTGGATATAAGAAGCAGTGCTACAATTTCTCTGTTTAAATCAAAGATACTACACCGTAATTGTAACATGCCTGTTATTCCATCTTATCTAATTCCAAATATTTCTCGTAGTGAAGAAATGCTTAAATAGGCTAGGAGTAGACCTACTGTTGAAAAGTCATCTTTATAATCACAACTTTCTAAATGTTATTTCATCAAATTGTTACTACTGAAACATTATATTAAATACCCGGGTACCATCCACTTTATGTCAACATGCAGGAACCCAGTCCTTCATCAAAATATCATTGACCTCACTACCAACCAAGATAATATTCAGAATTGATTATTTATTGCTTTCCAAAGACTAAATTCCTTTGAAAAGTGCCAATTGTTTCTTTTTGGAAGTGCTAGCTTAACCTGCAATACAAATATTCGAATAATATACAACACTTCAAAATTTATGGAAACAAATCAATATTTACTCCTTTTGAAACCAATATCCATTCATCCTTAGTTTAGTTAACGCAAATTTTTATAGTTTATTTGTTATATTCAACTTCGTACTATTTCTTATGTAACATTTAGTAAATTATGTTTTGGTAGCAAATTAACTGTTTATCTAATGTGTTGCTAATAATGTCTTTTCAAAAGTCTTCAGCATATTTTTATTCCGTAAAATTTTTCTTTCGTTAATAGAGTTACTTATTACAAAAACCTTGATATGCTAATTAGCTATGTGATCAAACTGAAAATTAGATCAAATTTAATTTTGCAAAAAATATCAAATCCAATTCAATTTCACTTCACAGATCAAATCAAACAACAAATCAAATTCATTTTGTATCATTGAGCAAATTTCAGATAGTCCAATTCAATTCCATTCTGCGCTAAAATCAATTAGACCTAGGGAAAAGATTGATCCGAGGTATTTGTTCCAAACAACTCCCTGTCTGTGCTACCTATGAAAACACGATTGTAATGTGTATATTATAGGTATTGCCTATTTTGATACCCCCACGATCTTGAATATGAATCGCATTTGAGTGAAAATGTTTCGATAAGAAATGTTTCTATGATAGAAGGTTCAGAATATTAAAGCATTTGGTTTTTCCAGACTGGTCAAGGAAAAGAAAAAGTCAGATAAAGTAATAATTGATAGTCAAGAAAGAGCATTCTGGCGTATGCACCGACCGACGGTAAGTTTAGGCTAGTTTTATGAGCAGAAATAATTCTGAAATAATTGGCACCATGAAAGCGCCATAAAAAGTGTTAGCCAAATTCATGGCAGAAAATTGCTCGTGAAAATGATTGCGACATATCGCTTCCTCCATCACCCAAAAATACTCATGATAGCAGATGGTCCCGCAGTAATTCCAAGCTTGTGCATGAATACCGAGACTAGTAGTAAGTGGATGCCATGAACGCTGATATACATTAGTAGGGAAAGCTTGTGCGTCAAATAAATAGTTATCCTATATAGTGCTGTTCGTCTAGTAATTTAGCCTACATCCGGTTAACCGACTGGATGTTGTCTTGGCTTGCCAACTCTGGATTCATCTAGAAATGTAGTTTCTACAACATTCGCTTCAATCAGAGCCGTCGATGTTTGGCAGATCTATATTGTCTTCGCACCTCTGAACCCGTCCACACTTTGTCTACAATCATTTTCCCGATGCAATAACTAGGAGAAAATCTTTCAGCTTTGCGGCTAATTAGTTTTCAGGAGGGTGTGATGTATTACAATTAACGTCATATTTAATCATAGTGTAAAGAATGGACATGATAAATTCCTTGATATACTTTAGATACAACAAAGTAATGGATTAAAAAAAAAATCTATTTATATCTTCACTCCCAATATGATGATTTGCATGGCCCATAATCGATAGGCCTACGTGTGTGTAAACGATTTCATATATTTCAGCCGGGGCAGGTAAAGCGGTTTGAAGAAAATGTAATGTCTGGTTTTGAAAGGAACTATCCCCCCCGTAGGAAAAAAACTCTTCAGGCAGCTCGCGCGGAGGTAAGTAGTTCGCGATGCTTAATTTCTCCTTCGTTCTTGTCATATATATTGAAAGGAATTTATATTTCTGTTCATTTTGAATTGTATTTATGAGTTCAAAGCTTAGGAGACTACCTAATTCAAAGAAATATACACTTATGAATTCATCACGGTCAGTGTTCTCAGCCCCGCGATATTGCACTGAGCGAATACTTGAACAAGCTTACTGTTGCTTCAAACCAGTCCTTCATTTAATGTTATTACATATTTGATGTAACATATTTAATGTTGCTGCTAATTCATTTATTCTGTAAAAATATAGATGACAATAAATCGTCATCATGAATATAAATCATCACCAACAGCACAAACAGCACCATTCCCACCACAACCACGTTAATCTTTCAACATTGAATGCAGATCTTTAAGAAAATTTCAGTTTGCATATCCTGCTACCACAGCTTAGGAACCGCATTGGTATAAGTTAGCAATGGCATTTCTTGTGCAATGGGAAATAGAAACCAGGTAGCGCAACCAAACAAGTTATTCGTAGTATTAAATCGGTACATTTTCAATGGAATTTGAATTTTATTTTCAGGCGCCCAAATACGAAAATGATGTAATATGTCATTAGACATATTTAAGATCTGCTTTGTCACTCTTGTATAGTACCGAATTACTGATTAACTAATGAGAAAAATAGATTAGAATTCACTCAAAATGTAGAAGAAAATTGATGCGCAGTAACCTATTGCCACTGGCGGTCCTGACGAAAAATCACTGAATCATCGTTTCCCCCTTAGCGTTATCGGTATCAAATTGATAAGGGCTATCTCTCTCCAATCTCTACCAGAATTGAATTCAAAGTTATATTGCTTGTCTGTCTACAAATGTTTGAATGATTCAATCCAAATGAAGACTGACCACTATCTATCCTGATCACAAAGTCTGAATAGTATTAATCACAATAACCGAGTGCTGTTGATCAGCTCGGCGATCTGGGTAATACTCTGAGAACTCGCAATCGCGAACGTAGCAGTAATCACCGGAAAGAATATGGCGGCTTCTGAAGAAAGTGACTTGTCCACCTGCCGATAAGTCGTATTTTCCTCGCTAGAATATAGGGATTGAGATTGAAGCTCAAAAAGTGGAACAAGTGATGACCCACCCGCACAAATAAAATTTTCCTGCTCGAGTTGCATGGGGCAAAAAGCTGGCTGAAAATAGTAGGCTGCAACGAGCCCTGAAGAAAATGTTGGCCCTGCCTCCAGCTGGACCAGTTGTCCTTACCGATGAGGAAAATAAAGCTCAGCCAAAACACAAATTAGGGTAGCGATCGGTAGGTTGTTAGTAGGTATGGGTACACTCTGTTATCAGAATGCGAACTACACGATGATGTGTCCGGGAGAGTGCACATAATGGGCATCTTGGTGCAGATTTGACAACCAAAACCACAATAGTCTCGACCGTCAGCTGGGTAGAAAAATTAGAAATCATAAATGAATCTTGGCTTTCACAGGGCCCAATCAAACCCCAATGTGGTGGAGTCTTTTAAGCCGAGGGTGAGGCCATCAATTACAAGTTGTCGCGGTCAAACGCAACTCGAGCAATGGCTACGATAGTAACCCTCCCCATAGAACTCAATACTTTCCCGCACAGCACGAATAGCGACACTAAACTGAACCCAATCGTTCTGATCGAACCGAGTGCTCCAAACGACGATGCGTCGTGCTTCCGACCACAGAAAATAGGTCCAGAAATGTTAAACGCCGACGTTTAATCCCGGGCTGCGCTCTACAAGAAGTATAATAGGGCAGAAGGCAACATACGTAGACTTTGGTTTTTGGTTCGTAGAATGGGAACCTAAGCTATCGTCAAGTTGCAGTCACGAAGTCACGTGACAGGATCGGAAGATTTTTTTTCAGTTTAAGTGAAACTTCTCAATGAAATAGGTCCACATTCATAATTCGCTTGTCTTATGAATATTATAATTCTCACGATAAATATATTCAAATACTCTGAATAATATCATTTTTTAAAATCATGCATAACGAACGCCGATTTAGCGATTAAAACAAATCATTATATCTATTCGCGCATAAATACAGCATCAATGCTCTGTTAAAGCGCCGGTACAGCCATACACACGTTGATGCCAACACCGGCTTCCACTTCAAAAGTTGAGAACAAAATATAACCAATATTTGTGATCCGATTTACACCAAATAAACCTTTAAAGTAAGGTATTTAGCATCGGATATTGTGTCGAAAAGTCCAGATTGATACACTACATAGTTTTTCAAGTAAGCGCATTTTTAGTGTAAACCAATGATGTTGATTGACAGGCAGGCTCAGCTGCGCGCCTCATTTTATCGATGACGTCAGATGTAAACAATAACATTACCAGGTGCGTCATGCAAACGGTAAACTAATTTAAATTTTTTAAACAAACTTCTCTAATGGAATATCAATTTCTTTTCATAATTTGCCTTTCTTTTATGTAGTTCATAATTTATAAATCAGACGTTGCTTCTTCGAACCTCCGGACTCTTGTAGTCTCTGTTAGCATAGCAGTCGTCTCTCGGGTGCTAACATAATCACGGTTCCTGTTAGGCGTCTTGGGCGTGTCTGGGAAGATGGTCGGTCGGATGTTTCTGCTCAGGGTTAGTGTCCGATCTAGTAATAAATGCACGGAGTGTAAAAGTTGTATAGGATACAAGTACAAGTTAACTTTGGCCGAATAGCGGAACCTTCAGACCTTGAAGCATGACACATCACAGGCTCGTAATAAACACGGGTCGTTCACGATCGACGAGGTGACCAAAAACCGAGCTCATTAGGCACGCAGATAGCAGACCAGGGCTTCCACCGCGAAACAGCTGTATGGAGGTGAATGTGAGGGTCTAATAGAGTCACACGACCATGGGTTGCAGTAAGATTTGAGTTTTGGCGCTCGGGCTAGGAAGGGGTGGGTCCAGGGCCTCCCGAGAGCCATTGTTTCTAAATGACTGTTTGAGGGAATTTAGTAGTTTTTTCTATTATTTTCTATTCTGCTGCTTTCGCAGAAACCCTCTTGTAATTCTGTTGATTATTATTATTATTATTAAATTTTCCACTTTCCAGCTAAAAATTTTTCATGAAATGTAACTGCTCTCAGATTCGGCTACTTACAGCTTAAAAACGTTATTTTAAATTATGACACAAATTTAACTTAGCACCTGACCATTTCGAATTTGAGTATAGTATTTTATTATGAAATAATCCCGCGTAATTACCGGGTCTAAACAGCGACAAGAATGTCGCAAAGGTCATCCATTGATAACGGTGTTGTCATATCGTGGAATCGCGGAATTTTCCAAAAACACGGGTTTATTCATTTTCACTATGCATAGTAACCGTGTTTTTCCACGGGATTCCCCTTGTTGGACAAGGCACCGGACGCATGTTTCCATTACCGGTACCTGGTAGGCATTTGTAATAATCTATTACTATCGTCACTCAACAAATTAACGATACTTCCAAACGAGAAAATGGAGGCAATTAATCTATCAACATTGATTGCTGACCCCATCACAGTTACTTGTGCATCGGGCCTGCACTGAAGCTAGTGCGTCGGTTGAGACCGCATCTACGATTTCTGCGAATGTTACCACTAATAAACCTTTAATTTAAGAAATGCTGCATTGTAAAATGGATATAAAAAGATGGTTTATTTAGACTGCACTGTTTCACTGGTCGTATTCAGACCAAACTGAGGTATGTTTTCATACGGTCAATAGAAATATCCCAAAACGAACGATGTCAGACGAAAACAGACACACATTATGCATATTCTGGCTTTGGATTTTTAATGCTTCACGTGTATCTAATTTCCGAGTGTGGTGTATATAGAAGATTCAATAAAAGTTAAATGATATTAAAGATTATGGTATTTTTTTAAACTCCATTATTTGTGAAGGGAAAGCTGTTACTTAGTTCCTTCTCCTTGTTGATTCCTTGGGTCTAAAGAACGTATCATCGATACTTGACGGTGGTTTTTTTATGAAAGTAATTTTTAAGGAATCGCGGTACATAATTGGTAGTAGCACATTTCACGTTAGCAGCCATCTGAAACTACGGCCCAAGCTAGAACGTGCTCAAATCTACTAAAATCGCAAAACGTTGATTATAAATGATAACCAATGTTTGTCCTGGTGCCAATCTCTTTGTCCGAAGACATTCTGACTGCTGCTGCAGCTAAACGGTATCATAAAACAATGTCAGATAAAATTGCGTGCTAATAGTGTGAAGCTAACTTAGTGCATCGATTGGTCCGGTGCTTTGTCCGACACCGGGTATCCCCTCGGGAAACCCGGTTACTATTCATAGTGAAAGTAAAGATATTCCGTGTTTTTAAAAACATTTCGCGATTCCGTCATTCCGCGATATGACAACACCGCATTGATAAAAGTGCACCCCGAAAAGCTTCAGATTTACCGGACGACCTTTCGCGTACAAAACAATAACTACAGCTGGTGCGCAATGAAATGGAAGACCTGGAGGGACATGTCAATTCCTAGTTGCTAGTTGCCAATTGCTAGTTGCCAAATGCCGTTTGATAATTGCTAGTCCGTCTGCTAGCACCTCCTCAGTATATACCTTTTGTTATTCATTGCATGATTACCAAAAGTCGATACCCTATATAACCAAAGTTGGCATAATTTATCGACCAAATGCAAAAATATCTTATTCAACCAGAATTATATGTTTATTGATTATTTTGGGGGGACACCTGGACCGGACAAGGTCAAGGGCACTGCTGACCGGCGACCAGACTGAGGCACGTACCAATGACGAGCCACCCGCCCAGCGTTGGTTCGCTTCAAGCTTTTCATTGATTTCTAAAACTGAAGAAAATGTAGCAATTTGGCCGGTCGGGCCTGCGTTCAGTCAGACTCGAGCTGCTCAGTTTTCGTATCTAACCAAGCGGGGTTGGGGACCCAGAACTAAGCGTTTCTTGCCCTTTCGGCTTCCGGTCCTCTTGTTTTAAATCATCGTTCCTGTTTTGAAAAAAAGTCTCTTAACCCGTTTAATGACTAAAAGTAACGTAATTGCGACTGTTAACGTTAGCGTGTGTAAGATTCCACACCGATTAAGGGTGACAACTATTGCAATCGGGTGTTAGGATGGTGGATGGTTGAAATCATTTTCGGCTTCAATCCATCGCGAGTTTTAGGACTTTAATGAATTTCACGAAACCTTGATCCCTAAAATGAGTCAATTGATTAATTCTATTCGTAAATCAATTTACGTTGGCTACATTTCCTGAAGATTTCTAGCTCAAATCGACGTAATGTGGACACAAATGGTAGGAATTTTCGTACGGAATTTTACTTCTGTGTTCACTTGACGACTCGGATCAATGACAACGACAGCAGAGTTTATGTGATTTAAGGTGAGACTCCGTTAACCAGGTAATAATTTACGTGATTTGTTTATAGTATGAGTACATAAAGTACTCATATAATATACCATATTATGGTGTAGCAAATAAGTACTCGGTGAAGCAATGATAATCGTAGTTGGCTACCCGGTATCTACATAATGCCTACATTTAGCTAGCTTTTTGGGGGATACACCTAGAATAGATTAAGGCCCTAATGAAATGTGTTGCGCCATTGGAAAGCCCAAGAAATTAGTAAGGGGCTGGTTTACACTCCGTACGACTATTTATTTCTAGTACTTTCTTTCCAGCTATTATTCGTGGAATGAACTGGTCACTACGGTCTTCAATTCCTTTGCGTATTCTTGCAGCTACTGGGAATATAGACCACAGTGTGCAAGTGTACGTTTCATATCAAGCTTTTTTGTCATTGGCAGTCAAAGTCGTAACTTAAGCGCAACTGTCTCAGATGCTGTAAGTACTTGACGTTTTGGGTTTTTGTTTTTTTGCTAATGCCATGTTCACAATATTTTGATTAGTAATCAGTCCGGCAAACGTACTAGGACTGCAGATATGGATTCATTGTTATTATGGGATGTTAATTCATGCGCGTCTAGAGTCCTGTGACATACCTTTGATATGAAGCTCTTAGAGACTTGTTTTGGAGTAAATTAATTAGCCCTTACGATACCACTGCCACATGGCTTAACGGTGTCTACGCTAGACAGTAGTAATAGATTTTTCACGACAAACGCACAATTTAAATTGGTCTCCTAAAATATCTATCATTTAAGTAATTCTTACTTGGGATCGCTTAATTACAGGTGGAAAGAGGTCAGATGGCATGAAAATCGACTGTGGCTGACTAATTGGTGCGAGTAGATCAGGCGTTGATGTTTCAAAAGGTGTAGCCCAAATGCTTGTATCATCAGGGGTAGAAAAATTATCTGGAGATAAACGAAAACTTCACCTTGTTGACCGTCAGTTGATTTTGCTGTAATTTTTATCAGCTGGATAAGTCAACACATCATTCAGTTCAAAATCTGTGTTCAGTAGAATTTCTTTCAATAAAATGAAAAATTATTTGACTGATTTTTATGTATTCACGATTGAATTTGAAATCATCTTAAAACCAGAGAAAGCATTGTTCAGAAATTTAGAAAATCCTAGACTCATAATCAAATTCTGTGAAGTCAGTTAAGGTCTTTCGCTCGAATCAAGCCTAGGGCTCAGGTGGCTAAAATTCAATGCCGATTACGATGAAGTTTGCACACTGAAAAACATTGGGCTGTGTCAATGTAATTTGGACAAGTCAGCAATCTAATGACCGCCCTGCCGCTGCATCTGAGACAAACAAGTTAGACCGTATTGCTTCGATGCTTTGACAAACAGACTCCTAAGCAAGATGACCTGCCAAATCAAATGTAAATTAAGAAAGGAAACAACTAAATTAATTGATCAATCAATGCCTTTCGTCTTTTAAAAGTTTCCCCGGAAATATTACTTTTTCTGGTCGCCACCTGCCTCGACACGATACTTTTTTGATGCAACTGCTACCAGGGGACCATATCTTCGGTATCCTCAAAGCCATTTTGTCTAGACTTGGTACATCAGTACTTTTTATGTGGCAGCCTTTATGGATCCACATATCCAGCATATTGTTGACCCAGGTTGCGCTTCTTGGAAATTGTCATGTGTTATGGATGGATTAGAATTATTGCGATGAAATCTTTTTACGCTTCCCAGTACGACATATGAACCAGTTAGGCAGAAACCCGTTATCGCTGCTATGTAGCTATATTCAAGGGTTGTTATTGGAGTTTAGCCACATTATTGGAATTAATTTGAGGAAACTTTTATAATAACTGCTTTTCTAATAGTGAGCGATTCGGGGATGATTGTACTGACGAGTATTGTATTGATGGTATACAGAATTGTTTTGAAATAAGTCTATGATCGGTGCTGGTAGTTCATTGTTGATAAGCCGATATGCGTGTTTTAGTATTTCTAAATGGATCATGTCTTTGAATTTTAGAATTTCTAATGTGCGAAACATTGAATCTGTTGGGCTATTGTATGCTGATTTAGAAATAATTCGAACGGCTTTTTTCTGAAATTTTTCTTATCTGCTCAGGTTTCTTTTTAAGATAAGTGGGCCCCCATGAGATCAGTGAGTACGTAAAATGACAATGGATACGACTGACATAAAGTCGTTTTTAACAGTATGTAGGTTCAAAATGTTTAACCTAGTTAAGTAAATGAATTTGACTATCTATTGTGGTGCAGATTTTGCTAATGTGTAAATTAAAATCAAAAATCTCGTCTAAATGTAATCCAAGGAAGCATGTTGATGATACTAAATTAAGTTCCTCGTTGTCTAGTTTTATCGTATAATCTTGATTCTTAATATTTCTAATTCCATTTGGTTAAAAAAGAATTACTTTTGTTGGCCTATTGATTTTGTTGACATAGGCTGCGAGCCTATGTCAGTAATAGGGAATAAGTTGTTCTAGATCAAAGGTCGAGAGGTCGAATGAGTAAAAAATGAAAAATAAATTCTCGCACACTCGAATTTATTTTTCATTTTTTACTCACTCGACCTCTCAACCTTTAATCTAGAACAACTTATTCCCTATTACTCTTAAAATATCTAATGACTTCTAAAATCAATTTTAATAAAATAATATGTTATTAAAATGGAGAGTAAACAAGTACACAGTGAGAACAACAAATCATTTCTAAATATAATTAAAGATACTACAAATGTCAAATCTGTAGATTATAAATTTAAGAAGTTAACAGAATTAACAATTCATAAGAAATATTTAATTACAAATATTGATACAGTTACTAACAAATATGGAGATGAATTAGTTATCCACTTAGAATATGAAGGATTAAAAGGAAATAAATATAAATGTTGGGAATAGTAAATTGCAGTTAAGGGAATATTAGTTTTACTAAAGGTTAACTAGTATCATCCCCTAGAAGTAAGGAAAATTCAAGGAATTGCCTCAAAAATGAGCTTTCATTCGACAAATTCGGTGAAAGGGTTCAAAAGATATGGGAGAAAATCTTATGGGAAAAAAAGAATTTTTTCAAATAAACGCATATAATGTATGGTTACCATGGTGACAACGTTTAGTTATAATTTACTCGTGAACGAATATGGAATGATTTTAAAATTTTAAAGAAAAAAGATTAGATATGGTTTTAGATAAACACATCCTCAATTAATCCATTGGTTACGTCAAGAATGTGGACAAATTACGCGATTTTTCTGCAATTGCAACAATGGTTACCATTGTTGCAATTCAATTGTTAGCAAGACGTAGTAATAAGCGGCCCAATACATGGCCGAAGACTTTAGGCAAGTTTGAGAACATTTGGAATGTCACGAAAGACCCAACGCCCAAAATACCGGTACCTGACGGATGAAGAACGCAGATTTGAATTGCTGTTACCATAGAAACCAATAAACAGTTAATCCCGATATTGACCAAGTACATACGAGTTATAAGTAAGTTTAAAGAAATATCAATATAATCAACAAAAAACATTAACAACATCACTATTTGAGCTAATAACCTTTAAAATGAATATTTCATATGAAATTGCTATTTTCAAGTGAATATTACACGATTGTTGCTGCTGTAACTAGGTAACAAATGAATGTATGCATAAAATTAACGTTGCGCTATATGCACTGCAATCCCCCAACTCAGAAAAGGTTTAGATTGTAAAATTACTCCAAACCTAAGATGAGATATTCGAATTATTTAGCAAAAGTAGTTTAAAGTGTATTTCCTTGACGAATGAAAATGAAGATGTTTTAATTTCAAAATGTCTGACTTTAACGCCCCCTGTAGGCCAAAAAACAAAAAATTATAAAAGGCATCCACCACACATGGTAGCCCACATACTCTGCTATCAAATGAGCCCGGATGCCAAGCTGTAACAAAAAATGCCGTGATCGTCGAATTTTCCATGATTGGCTGGCTGACTAACACTCAAACGCAATTTACTAGCCTGTAATTTGATTACTAATGGGCGAATTGAACGGATTAAGCCAGAATATATTCCATAATCTGTTTTTCTTTATGGTGCGCAAAGGTGAAAGCCGTGGGTAACCAAAAAGTGTAAAAAGTTCGATTTATTTGAGCACGTTTTTTCAAGTAGCATCTTTGATTGTCGAAAATAACACGTGTGAAAATTCAATGCTAATTGTGTCGGAAGAACTTTACCTCGTCATGATCCAACGCTTTGTTCGGTAGTTATGGGCTTTCAAAGACGAAACCCCCCAAAATCTCGGGTATATATAATTTGTGTTGACCCGGTTGGAACTCCATCATGACGTCATCGAATTTTTTAAGATGATTCTGATATTTATACACGACTGGAATAATAGTTTTATCATCATTAATTGAAGTCATTTTGACGTTCGCATTAACGATCCGTTTTGGAGCCTGATTATTTGTATTATCTTGTCAATGGCGGCATAGTGATGAGCGTTCGCGTTGAAAACAGTCGTGTACAGTGGCGTAGGTAAAATCGCCTCATAATCTCGTGTTCACTGCGTGTATGTATCAGTTATAGATAACGCGCGCCAAGGCGCAGCTCGCGCGTAACAACCCTTCCGAGTGAAGATGTAAGCTTGCCTGCCTAATTAAAGCAATCCTATAGTGAAATTATTAAAAACAATGTCAGTCGATAAACTTTATTTCGTCAGTAACCGGCACTGGCCTCAAATTTGCATAGACTTGGGAGCTTCTGTCCTAATTGAGCCGTATGATAACGAAAAACCTCCGATTGAAACCCAGGCTCTCATTTTGCCGGGTCAAAAAAATGGTTTTATTTGTTTTATATGCCATTCTATGAATGTATTAGAATTATGAATATTAGTTTGTTGAGACAAAAATTCCCAAAATCAATTTTCCGAAGATTTCATTCTCGTTAAAAAGTCACTTATCACTGACCAAAATTAGGTCCTTTATGATATATTTTTCTTATTTTATTTTCAATGAAATTAATCTTTAGTAGCCTAGTAGCCATACATGACAAATTTTTGACTCCACACGGTGGTTTGGTGAGCCACTGGACCATTGGTCCTTTATTTCAGAAATGTAAACAGTAGATTATTAGCAGTAAACCAATATTGTAGTATATTCAAGTCATTTTCATTGCTTTGTATTAGATAATCAATTTAGCTTCCACTAATATATGCAGTCGTGTCGTCGGCGAATACGATAGGTTAACATTTTTCAGACACATGTGCATATTGTTAATAAATTTCTTATTGATTATTGCTGTTTACTTATAGTTTTAGTTTTATTTCTCCCGCCACATCTTTCATGCTCCCCATAATCAATAAACATGTATGGTTTTGTGCTTTTGTTACTATGTTTAGTGCCTTTGTCACCCTGATATGAGTTGCATATTTCATTATCATATATATCTACAATGTCATATCGAATGGTTCATAATATTTCATATCTTTAACTACATGAAATGCTTAATAATAATAATTATAGTATTAATAATGACATATAACTTATGAATATAGTATCAATATGTGCTTTATCGTAATCAACATGTCAGACTACTCAATATGTATTCGAAGTAATTAGTGCTCATCATTAATTAATTTGAGTCTCTCAAATATGTCTCCAGGTGTAAGTTTGTGAGTCCTGATGTCTACAACTTGTCTGACACCTAGTTCTCACTTTATACTCATGATTCTGTATATAAAGACTATGTTAAGTTATGATAATCAATCTCATTCCGGGATGCAATAAAGATTGTACATATAAGGTTTAACTGCCTTTTTGTTCCTGATGGATCGAATCCTGTACCGCTGGTGTAAATGCTAGTTCCCCAGACAGCCTGCCGATACAACAACCAGCCGGTTACACCTTACTAGGAGTGCGGTACTACGCGCGTTGGCTTTTTTAGTGTCAACCCTCTAAATTATGAGTCAGCCTTGCAGGTTTCAATTGAACGGTTTTTGGTTCAGGAATAGTGGATTACAAATTCTCACTTTAGAATTCTGCCATATATCTACTGGGATATGTAAACGTCGTCAACAAGTTATTGTCCCCCGCGCGGCGTAGGCCGCGAGCGGGGGACTTGGTATCCGCCTCCGTCCGTCCGCATGAGCTTGTGAACGCGATTCAAGAAGAACCGTTGATCGCAGGACTATGATATTACACAGTATGATTACCCCTAAGGAGAGGATGTGCCCTATTGATGTTGGGGTCCAAGGACCAAAGGTCAAGTTCACTACAGGTCATTAATGTGAAAACTTGTGAACGTCATTCAAGAAGACCTGTTGGAAGCAGGACCATGATATCACGTAGTATGATTACCCCTAGGGATAGGATGTGCCCTATTGATTATGGGGTCCAAGGATCAAAGGTCAAGGTCACTACAGGTCATTCATTTAAAACCTTGTGAACGTGATTCAAGAAGAACCGTCGATAGCAGAACCATTATATTACGTAGTATGATTACCCCTAGGGAGAGGATGTGCCCTATTGATTTTGGGAAAAAGGACCAAAGGTCAAGGTCACTACAGGTCATTCATGTGAAACCTTGTGAACGTCATTCAAGAAGAACCGTTGATAGCAGGACCATGATATTACGTAGTATGATTACCCCAAGGGAGAGGATGTGCCCTATTGATTTTGGGGTCAAAGGACCAAAGGTCAAGGTCACTACAGGTCATTCATGTGAAACCTTGTGAACGCCATTCAAGAAGAACCGTTGATAGCAGGACCATGATATTACGTAGTATGATTACCCCTAGGGAGAGGATGTGCCCTATTGATTCTGGGCTCCAAGGATCAAAGGTCAAGGTCACTTCAGGTCATTCATGTGAAACGTTGTGTCGTGAATGTGATTCAGAAAGAACTGTTGATAGCAATACAATGATATTACATCGCATGATTACCCCTAGGGAGAGGATGTGCCCTTTTGATGTTGGGGAAAAAGGTCAAGGTCACTAGATATCATTCATATGAAACCTTGTAAAAACGATTCAAGAAGAACCATTGATAACGGAACAGTGCTATTTCATAGTATGAGTAACAGGGTACTATTTGTTCTAAACCAAAGGTCGAACGGTCGAAAAATAAATTCTCGCACACTCGAATTTATTTTTCGACCATTCAACCTTTGATACAAAACAACTAATACCCTATTACTTCTATATAATCACAAGTCTCTTAATTTACAAGCCTCAACACGTTGATTATTGCGTAATACATGTTGATTTTAGATGGATGGTTCTAGAAAACTACATTAGCCAATCACAGTTGAGTATTAACCTATCCAATCACAGTTGAGTATTCCCAGTTAATCACAGTTAAGTAGTCCCTATTACTCTATCCAATCACAGTTGAGTATTAACCTATCCAATCACAGTTGAGTATTTCCTATTACTCTAGCCAATCACAAGCCTCATAATTTACAAGCCTCAACACGCAGCTGGGTTTTCCCCACTGTTGAGTAGTATAAATAGGAGGGACGCACACGTGGCTGGACGCGTTGAGAGGTAAGTGTTATGTTCAATTTTGATAAAAAATATGTTATTAAAATGGAGAGTAGTAAACAAGTACACAGTGAGAACAACAAATCATTTCTAGATAGAATAAAAGGTATCACAAATGCTAAATCAGTAGATTATAAATTTAAGAAGTTAACAGAATTAACAATTCATAAGAAATATTTAATTAAAAATATTGATACAGTTACTAACAAATATGGAGATAAATTAGTTATTCACTTAGAATATGAAGGATTAAAAGGAAATAAATATAAATTCAGAACATATTTACCAGATAGATTTCATAGATTATCAAGTGAAGATTTAGAAGAATTATGTTCTGGTGATTTCTATTCCATATATAAAGGTAAGAATGAAAAAGAACACCATGAAATAGATTTCGAATAAAATATGTAAAATAAATGGTAGAATTAAAAGAATACAGAATATTTGTTGATTCAAGAAGGCTTACAAATTATAAATCACATAATTTACTAGTACGATTAGATAGAGAATTTAAGAATTGTGTAGATTTAAAATTAGTAAATGTAAGGTTATGTGATTCTTTTTATAATATATCAGATGAAAGTCTTGATCATAATGCTTTTATGATTCACGTTAGGAGAAATAATAAATGGTATCATCTATTTTTAAGACCAGGGTTATTCAGAAACATTAGTGCAGGAAATTAATAGAAAAGCTAAAACAAAAATGAGCGCAGCTGCTGGATTTGGAATTAAATTTTTAAAAAGTGATAATAATAATAAATTAAGAATAAAGTTAGCTAATGAAGAACAACATAAATTTATAGTGAGAAAACCATTAAGAATTGCACCAAATAAACTTCATGCAAATGTTGATTCTACACCAAATATAATGCCTTTTGCACATTTTTATATTTCTTGCAATTTAATTGATCATAAAAAAACATTTGAAGCAACTAAAGATACAATTTGTAATTGAAGTATATTAAATATTTTACCATTGAAAAATGTTAAACAATTTGGAACTCAAATAAATTATAATTTAGCTGAGTGTGATTTCAAACCATGCATTCCACATTTTAACAATTTTAAATTAGAAATAAGAAATCATAATGGATATTTAATTGATTTGAATAACTTTCCTGTAATTTTTGAATTAGTTATAAGATGTAAAGAATAATTTTTTCACTATATAAATGAATAAAACTGTTGGACCGAGTATATGCTTTGGATTTGATTTTAAACGTGAGAAAGAAATGAAATTTAACATTAATGATGTAATAACACATATTAAGAATATTGCATTTTCTAATGAAACAAGATTTGAATATAAAAGAACAATAAATAATGAAACTTTTAATGTAGAAAAGATTACTGATTTAATTAGAGTCTTTAAGATTTTATGAATTAGATGAAGATTATTATTATTGATATTAAACAAATATTAACTAAAATATCTGATAATCACAAAAGTAGTAATGAAATAAATGTTGAAATAATCATAAATAAGATAACTAAATATTTTGAAGGTGATTTTTTTGATAGATAAATGAGTGATAATAAATGGATAATAACTGGGTTATATAATGGAGCATTATTATCAGTTGGAACTGTTGGTTATTCAATGGTATTAAAAAAAGTATTCAAAATGGGAAGTGTTAATGTTGATAGATTTGATATAAATGATATTTTAAAATAAACGTTAGCAGTTACTTTATCTAATTTAACAATTGATTATTTGGAAAAACAAAAATATATTCCTCCTATATAAATGCGTAATTTTTTTACTAAATAAATGGCATCTGCAGTTATAACTATTATAGGATCGGCAATAGTTAACGCTTTGGCATTTACTGGTGGTGGGTATCTATTGATATAATATATTGATATATAGCATCTGATAAAAATAGTTCATTAGCAGAACAAAGAAGACACAACTTATCGTTAGAAAAGTATAATAAAGCAGCAGAAGAATATAGAGAAGAGACAAAATTATATGGACTATATTAACAAAGAATTATATAACCAGAAAATTACACATAGAGATTTTCAATCAGTTGATGAAGCTATGAGTTTATATAATGCAGTAACAAATAAAGAAAAATTACATCTATACAAACCTAAATTATCAGATTATTATACACCAAGTAGAGAACAACAGAAATATGAAATAATTTGGATTTTAGGTGGAACAGTAATTGTTATATTTGTTGCATATAAATTTACTAATTAGTAATTTCTTTTCTAAATAATTGGATGATAAAGTTGATAATATTGATATTATTCCTCATGATATAAATAAAACTATATCAAAATTATATTTGGAAAAACAAATATTAGAATTTGAAAATGATTTAAAAGTTAAAAAGAAAAAACATTTAAAATCTAAAATTATATATTATTTTATTATCCGTGGTTCAGTAACAATTAGTTCTGTAATAACATTTTTAGCATTATTCTCACCATTAACACCTTTAGCTATCTCAATTGGAGCTTTAGGTTTAAGTTCAATTGTATTAACCGGCATAAGTTCAAAATTAAATATAAAAAGTTATAAAGAAAAAATAAAATCTAATATAAAAGAAATTAATAAATTTAAAAATACATTGGATAAGATAATACGTTTAAATGGTAATATAACAGTTGAAGAACAAGATAAATTATTAAAAGAATTAATAAATTATAAAATTTTTAGTATATGAATGGTAGATAGTTTTCTAAAAGCTTTTCAATATAATAAATCAATTAAATATAATATTCCTGCAATAGATTTTAATAAAAATATTTTATTTTATTCTTAATTACAGTTGTAAGTGCAATTATTTTTGGATTAGTGAATATGATGAAAAATAAATAATTAATTTTTTTGTTAAATAAATGAGGGAAGTTACATAAATCCTTCTAAGAATTCAAGAATATCTAATGCTATTAAAGCAGAGAGATCTCATCATATAATTACCCATAATCTAATATTAATCCCGATGAAACGTTATATGTTAGAATCCCTCGAGTAACAAAAATACTTTTTATGTTCCAAATCGTATTTATTTATCTGCTGATATAAAAGTATCTGGCCATGATAATAATTATGTTGTCGATAATGTTGGAAGATATTTGATTGAAAAATTAATTGTAAAGATTGGACCAGAAACAGTTTTTTCATTAGATGATTATAATTTATTTATGCATTATAAAGATTTATGGTTAACAAAAGAAAATGGAAGTAATATGATATTTCAAGGCATCCAATCAGAAAACCATGATAAATTAAGATCAGAAGCTAATAATGCAATCATAACTAATGCTACAGATAATTTGATAAAAAAGATTTATGAAAGCAAATATAAAATTCCATTAGACTTTGAATTGGTAAATAATAATGCACCTTTATATAAATATGCGATTCAAGAAGATATTATATTGGAAATAACATTTGCTAAAATTGTAATAATAATTAAATTGATTATTATACTGGTAATAAATATGCATTATGTTTAGATCTAAGAACAACAGAGGATAATTCATTACATGGTTCTGGGAAAAAACTACAAAATAGAAAAGATGGGATACAATTATTCATGAAAGAGAAAAAAGGAAGTTTAAATTTCAAAATGCACATTTATATTATATCTGACGCGCAATTAAATATTGTAAATTCTCAATTGAATAGTGTTATGTATTAAAATTTTAGTTTTAATAAAAAATTCTATAATAAATGGAGGCAGGTAAAGTATATAAACATATTCCATAAATTGATAAACATGAAAATAATGATGGCTTATATTATGTAATACCTTGTAATATAGCTTTGATATTTGATCCTATTTTCAAAAATTATAATACTAAACTAATAGAAATCGATAATAATAAAAGTGAAGTTGTTGATAATGTAAGTAATGAAATTGATAATAATGTTTTACCTCCTACATCTGATAATGTTTTACCTTCTACATATAATAATGAAATAATATTAGATCATAGTGAAAATAGAAATTATTGTGGTTATTGTAAAGGTGAATTTTCAAACTGCCAATCAAATTGAATTAACCATATGAATACATTTGTACATATTATTAATGTTATAAAACGCGTTGGTTTAAGAGAATTTATAGAACACTCATTAAGATATGTAACAAAGTTTGTTTCAAATAAAAAAGTAAATGGTAAAGATTTATATAAAGATTTATTAAGTGAATTTTTATCTAAGGTACCTGAACACAGTAAAGATGATCAAACATTGTAAATAAAATATTAAGACCAAACACTAAGAAAGAAAATAAGGAAAATATAGTTACAGATAAGCATATTGATAATGAAGATTATATAGATACAGATTGGACGAGACGTAAAGTAGTAACTATTGATGTTGCGGTAGATAGGATGAAAAAGGATTATAATGAAGAAACTTATGATGATCCGGTAGATAGGTTTAATAGATTGTTAGAGTCTGATGATGAATTGGAGGATGATGATGATGATGAAAATGATGTTAATCTCACATTCATATAAAATAATAGTTGAAAATGGTATAAGATAATCGTTAATAAAAAAGGGGTTTTAAGCATTTAGGTATCTAATACGTATTTAATACGTATCTAATACGTATTTAAGTATTTATGTATCTAATATGTATTAATCTAAATAACCTTTATTATTTTCAAACTTAGTTGAAAAAATAAAAATATATTAGTTGAAAAATTAAAATAAATAAAACATTTTTAAAAAGGGGTTTTAAGTATTAATGTATCTAATACGTATCTAATACGTACTTAATACGTATCTAATACGTAAATGCTTTAAATGCCTTATTTTATAAATTTATATTCATAAGGAAATTGAAGCGTCAGAAGTAATTTTTGAGCCTTTATTATTCTTTAATTTATTCATATATTCATCATGTAAGTCAGTAGGTATAATTTGATTTTCTTCCAAAGATTGTTGCATAGATTTTCTATCTTTATTGTAGAATAAAACTAAAAATCTAATGTTTTCCCTAAAATCTTTAACAATTGAATTATATTTTTGATTTGAAACCCATGTTGTTATCCCAAAATGTCTCCCAGAGAAAGCTAAATAACATAGTTCACTTTCTCTAACTTTTGAATCATGTAAATTAGCACTATCATCTATGATGAATAATGTATTAGATCCTTTGTAAATATCAATTGCTATTTTTATACAATTATCTAAATTTTCTATATCTTTTATCATCAAATGGGTTCAAACTAACCTTTTCTATTTCTTCAATAAACATCTCGTGGTACTCAGATCTTAAACATTTCATCTTTTTTTTTCTAACTTCTTCATTAAATATACAATTGATGTAATCTTTGAAATGAATGTTCTTTTCTACTACACTTTTAGTAATTCCTTTTAAATTTTTAGCTTCATGAGTTTTAGTTTTATATGAATACATTTTAGATCTAATACCTATAAAAATATAATAGAATTCATTATATAGTTGAAGTTATTGTTTTTTAAATATTTTTTATTTGAATTCTATTTAAAATCTTCTTTGAAAAGAAATAGAAGAATATGATTTTAATATCTCACTACTTTTGTCTATCTATAGGAACAAATAAATTGTCCAGATAAGTCATTTCGGATTCTCGATATTCAATCATATTCCTTTTATATTATTCCATAATTGTATAAATCTTTCAGCTTTAATTATTTGATTATTATATAATTCATTATCAATTTTATCATGTTTAATTCTATTTTCTATTTTCGATAAAGGTTGAATATTCTTCCAATTACATATTGTTTTTATTTCAGATTCATCTTCTATTGATGATAATGGGATAACATGATCTAACTCCCAATATTCTCCATGATTCTCAAATGTCATATTATTATCGAACTGATATTCTATCCATGCTTTAAAAAATTCTATAGAGCACCATAAATAACCAATTGATCTATCAGATTTTATATAATTTTTGAAAACTCTGTTCAAACTAGATCTATGAATTTTTGATAATTTGAATAATGGATCTGAATTTTATTTTACTTTTTAATAATTATTGATATGTTCACGGTTATATTTTTTCCAATCTCTCATATATTCTGGGTTATTTTCATGAAATGATTTATTAACAACTTTAGTACAGCTTTTACAGTAACTTTGCTTACCATCATTAGAATATTTATCTTTATAATATTCTGATAATGATTTATTTATTTTACACTTCCAACATTTCTTATTGTTTATATTTATAGTTTGTGTATTTTCCATTTATAATATATATTTGTATTAAAAATTGATTAACATTTTAGAATCCTGTTCATTATTTCCATTTCTTTTGTTTCTTCTCTTTTAAGTTTTAGATATTCTTCTAAATTGCAACCATAAGCAACTGTGTGTATACCATCATCCAGAATATATCTTTTATCATCAAATGGGTTCAAACTAACCTTTTCTATTTCTTCAATAAACATCTCGTGGTACTCAGATCTTAAACATTTCATCTTTTGTTTTCTAACTTCTTCATTAAATATACAATTGATGTAATCTTTGAAATGAATTTTCTTTTCTACTACACTTTTAGTAATTCCTTTTAAATTTTTAGCTTCATGAGTTTTAGTTTTATATGAATACATTTTAGATCTAATACCTATAAATTCTATCATTTCTTCACCTCCTAATTCATCTTTGAATTTACCGGGCACCTTTTTATTATCATTGTTAAACAATTCATGATCTTTAGGATAATTACCGAAATCAAAATTATGTTTTAATGTTTTTAAGTCATCTGTTATTTTATTAGTTTTAATCTTTAATATGTAACTGTCAGTATCAAAATATAAGATTTCTATATGCTTTTCTCCAAAATAAGGTTGTAAAACGTTATAGTAAAATTCATACATTAATAATTTTGATATTTCTAAAACTGAAGCACCAACATAAATTGGTTTATTAAATTTCATAGAAGTTCTCATTTTAACTGCAGCTAAATTTTTATCAAATATTCTGGTACCGATAAATTTAGGATATGTTTGTAAATGCCTTATCCTTTT
Organism: Tubulanus polymorphus; assembly: GCF_964204645.1. Classification (NCBI taxonomy): domain Eukaryota; kingdom Metazoa; phylum Nemertea; class Palaeonemertea; order Tubulaniformes; family Tubulanidae; genus Tubulanus; species Tubulanus polymorphus. The sequence goes on along the minus strand of NC_134028.1, from coordinate 16,409,018 downwards.
ACCATTGCTAACTAACTCAATATCATTTCTATTTCTAATATTTTCACAAGTCTTACCATAGAATGCATTATTCATTAGTTTGAAGAAATCTTTCTCGAAATCGGTTTTAGCTTAAGTTCTCTATTTGGTGTTAAAATCTATATATTTTTCTAACCATTTAGATTGACTGAACGAAATATATCTATGTACTTTTTTTAGAATCATTCCTTGATTCAAATAGAATTTTAACATTCTATAATGCACTACATAATTATATTTATCTTCCTGAGTTACCTTTAATTTTTCTGTATGAATATGATTTTCGGGTTTAATTCTTATTGATAATTTGAAAATTCTTCGTGTGTAACAGTTTTATGTTCGGGGCAGTATGCTAGATTTCTAGATTTAAAATTAATATTTTCAGGGTATTCTAAATCTACTACAAAGAAGTAACCAGTATCTGAATCATCCGCAATATCTAGATTTCTTTTCTTCCAATCAAATGTATCATTATTTTCATGCTGTAAAACTTCAGTTATTTCAAATACTCCATAAGGTTGAGGTTCCATCATTGCCCAACCATATAGATTATTTGCATCTACATATAATAACTTATATCCAGGGTTATCATTTACATTGAAATATCTATCGCCTAATACACCCGAAACACCTCATGTTATAGATTTTTCAAATAATAATAATTGATCTATATTTGTTAACAAAACCATTTTTATATCTGTAAATTTTAAACCACAATCCCAAGTTAAACCTGGACTAGAATAACAATGGCATGGATCAATATTAAAATATTTTAGATTTACATCTCTAAACCTTTCAAATATATCAGTTAATAATAATACATCTGATTTTAAATATAAATCTACTAATTGTCCATGATTTTTCATTTCAAAATGATTCCAAATATTCAATGTTCTATCATAGACTTCATCTTTAACATATTCATTTTTTAATTCATCACAGAATTGTTCTTTTAATATTTCAGTTATATTGAAATCATCATGTGATTTATAAAATGAATATGGAATTGCTCCTTTATATCTCATTAATTGAAAATCATCATTATTTGGATAGTGTTGCTTTAATATCTTTAATTCATCATCAACTTATGATTTTGATAAATTATCTAATGAACTACTTAAAAATCTATATGAATCTATAAATCTTAGGCATCCAAATTGGAAAGATATATAATTCTCAGATGTTTTAGCTAACATTTTAAATTTATATGTTGGTATTTTATCTTTTGATCTATTTGAATTTACTCTTTCTATTTCATTATTGATTTCTTCTATTTTATGGCATAACTGTTTGATAAATAAATGAGCATCATACCCTGATAAATTGTGAAGTATTACTGGAACAAAGTTAATTTTCTTAGCTTGTAAGTGACAATATTCATGCGCTGCGCCTCTAAACTTTCCATTCAAATGATCATGGTCTCTAACTTTTTTATAATTAAATATCGTTTCACAATGATAACATTTATCAGCAAACTCAAATTCTTCTATATCTTCTGTCATAATTATTTCTTTATTTTTATTTAACAATTTATTAAATTTTATTTCATATTCAATTAATAAGTCACAAAAATGATTGATAACATTTTCATTTCTGTAATTATAATATTCACTTTTAATTAGTTCTGGGTAATCAGATTTTATATATAACCCGAAAGCTGCAGCATTCGATGAATCTTTTCAATGGTATTTGTTATTAGAGGATCTGAATAATCAATTACATCATTTTCAATAGAATTTAATTTCTTTATTTTATGATATATTTCTTTTCTATCTTGATCAGTTAATTCTTTATTTAATGATTAAAAATCTCCATATATTACAAATGGTACTTTATTCTTGTAATTATATTTTTTGAATTCTAATAATTTATCCTTTTCATTTGGTAAGACATTTTTTACAATAATCATGATTTTCACATAATTGTTTATGATTTAATAATGCAATTTTTTGCACTATCTGAATTAAGTTATACATTTTCTACATAGATATATCTTATTATCAAAACCATTTTCTGATTTAAAAAATAAATCAATTTTAATATACATATAATGTTTCCCATAATATGATATATCTATAACATCATTTGAATCATAATCTTTTGATAGGTATAAAGGTTCTAATGTGTGATGTTTTATATTGTTACCTTTTGTTTTTGGTAATTTGACTAAATCAAACACATTTATCTTTATATTATTATCTCTTTCTATTTTTGGGATATTTTTAATTCTAACAGGATGATTATCTGTCTTATAATTATTTTCAAATTTTTTATAATTTGTCAATCTAAAACTATGTGTAATATCTTCTGTTGGATGTAAGCAACTTATAATTGACCAAAGAAAACATTTATCATCTTCATTTTGTACATTTATTACAGCATTAGTTTTAAATGGTAATTTGATATAACTTGATCCATTTATATTATTATCTTTATAATATAATAAATTATTTTCATCAATTGGTTTTGATTCAGTTAGCTTATTATATTTTGTATTCTATACATGTAAAGTCATAAATATTATTTCATCAAATATTAAACCTGATCCTTCAAAATATTTCTCTTCTATTTTACTTTTTATTTCATTATAACATTTATCTAATCTATCATCTATATGTTGTTTAGATATTATATGTTGTGAATGAGAATTTATATTATATATTGGTTTATCTTTAGATTTTATAAATTTAACTTTAGAAGATATACTAATTATAGGGTATTCAACATCTGTAATTATTCTTATAATATTTTTCATATTTTCTAAATGCTTTTTATTTTCTTCTAATGTTTTGCCTTTATGAAATTTAAATTCAATTGCAGCTGGTCCAATATCACTTTTGAATGCTTCGGTTATTTCTATTTCTTTTTTATTATCTAATGAATAAATATAATTTCTAACATTTTCCATATATGATTTCTTATTATTTAGAGTATCTTTTATTCTTTTAATTGTCTTCGGTTTAATACAATCATTATCAAAATAATCTTCACCTAAAATATCATTATTCATATTTCTAATATGACTTTTAGATTTTAAATGTTGTTCATAATATCTTTGTTCACTGAATGATTGATTACATGTATCACATTTATATATTTCTTTTTCATTCTTTAATTCATCTAATTTATTTTCTAATATATCATCTTTATATTCTCACTTTAATTTATTTTCTAAGTGAGATTTAGTTTTATTGTGTCTTGCTTTATGAGATTTATCAATATTAATTTTACATGTTGAACAGTAGTACTTCTTACTACTCTCTATTTTAAAAAGATATTTTTTATTAAAATTGAACATAACACTTACCTCTCAACGCGTCCCGCCACGTGGTGCGTCCCTCCTATTTATACTACTCGACAGTGGGGAAAACCCAGCTGCGTGTTGAGGCTTGTAAATTATGAGGCTTGTGATTGGCTAGAATAATAGGGAATACTCAACTGTGATTGGATAGAGTAATAGGGAATACTCAACTGTGATTGGCTGGGAATACTCAACTGTGATTGGATAGTGTAATACTCAACTGTGATTGGCTAATGTAGTTTTCTAGAACCATCCATCTAGAATCAACATGTATTACGCAATACTCAACGTGTTGAGGCTTGTAAATTATGAGACTTGTGATTATGTAGAAGTAATAGGGTATTAGTTGTTTTGTATCAAATGTTGAATGGTCGAAAAATAAATACGAGTGTGCGAGAATTTATTTTTCGACCGTTCCACCTTTGGTATAGAACAAATAATACCCTAATACTAGTATGATTACCCCTGGGAAGAGGATGTGCATTAGTGATTTTGGAGTTCTAGGGTCAAAGGTCAAGGTTGGTAGACGCCGTTTGCCTAAAACCCTGTAAACTCAATTCTTAAATAACCATTCATAGCAGGAAAATGATATTTCATAGTATGGTTATCCCTGGATACATTCATCATTTTTCTATACCGAAGATCAGTGTCTTCAGGGGTCATTGATACTGGCTATACTGGCTATCGTGGGGGACATAGATACGTAGTATCGAATTGCCTTGTTATTGATAGTATACCACGTATATATTCATTTCCTGAAAAAGGACTCGACAATATGAGTCGAAATCGATTGGAACGTGTAAATAAAATGATTCAATAATCATGACTTGATTTTGATACTTGCGTTTTTACCACCATTTCCATTATCAATTCTGCCTACCATCTTTGTTTTTTCCACTTACATTGTTGATATCGGTGATATCGATGCGTTTTTTTAATACGATTAACTCTTATTGGACTAGCGTGTGCACATGTAAAACTTATCTTCAATGAGCTATTGACGTGTATGGCTCGCCAAGGAATAAATGTTTGTAGATTACCTTACTGCTGACGCTGAATGCTGAATAAAATAGTCGCCTATGATGCACGCCTTAACCGTCACATCTAAAATCGTCTGAATGAAAAAGCTGGATAATCCTCTTTAATGTGTTGTTCAGATAAATGAAAAATATAATGAACATACCAGAATTGCGTCACAGTTTGTCTCTGTGATACTCGCGACTGCGAAAAGAGCTACTTTTTTGCTTAATCATTTATTATTAATACTTTAGGTTGGACAGCTGAAACTCAGATTAGAATTACCCCGAATGAAAGTATCCAAAGCACTAGAAAGGTAAATTTACTATCCATTCATTTAATGTAAACTATGCTTAGTTGTACATATTACCCGTATATTGAAAGCCATTCCCAGGAAAAAAAACTAACTGAATGTACGTAAACTTTAGTTAAATGCCTACGTTCATGGTCAAAGCGTCTTAGTGTAATGTGTGTAATGCGTGTAGCATCGACATCAACATCAGATGGCAACACCATACGAATAGTATACTGGTCCTATTCTCATATTTCCCGATAATTTCCTGGTCTGGCTACCCATTCAGCAAAATTGACCAAGTGGCTGCCATAACCGTCATGACAATTCCATGCCTGATCTGTATCAGGTTACAGGCATAGTTATTTCCAGGCTCGCGTTCCAGCCTGGGCGCCGACGAATTATATACTATACCATACGAGACAGGACTAGTACATGTACGTTACTTCATAACGAAACCTTTAATATCATGTTTAGTTCATATCTGTTCACACGTATATGAAAACAAACGACGCGGCTTCTGGTTTATAAAATGCTGGACGTTTTCCGCATAATTGATACCTGACGACTGTGACCTACTGTTCGCTAAAACGAGCGCCACTAGGCGCTCCTCTCTCATCTAGAACGCAACACAGTTTCACACGCCGAAAAGTAGAGAAAGATCGCTCTGCCTCGCAACTAGTTACCGGAATTACGCAAGCGATCTGCAATGAATACTTGACAAGGAATATTTCGAACATGCCTTCAAGGTGGCACACGGTTATTTCGGACACTTTGTTTCGTCTGTTCCAATCCACCTTCCACGCCATATTTTTAACTCAGTGTGAAGGTTGTCAAACCGAGGAGCATCGGGCTCGTATGCGCTTAGACGAGTGATTAGTAATAGGGTAAGTGTCTTTTCATACCAGAGGTCGAAAGGTCCAGCTCATAAAAAATAAAAAATAAATTCTTACACGCTCGAATTTATTTTTTTATTTTTCACTCACAAACAACCTTTCAACCTCTGATATGAAACAACACTTACCCTATTACTGTAATAATATTCATATATATATATATATATATATATATATATATATATATATATATATATATATATATATATATATATATATATATATATATATATATATATATATATATATATATATATATATATATATATATATATATATATATATATATATAATATTAATATGAAATCAATTTTAATAAAAAGTTTGTATAATAAATTGAAAGTAAATAAATACACAGTGAATTCATAAAAAAGTTATTGAATCAGATTAGTGAATTGATCTAATAAATAAATGAGCGAAAATATATTAAATTTATTACATCTTATATACAGATATCAAGAGAGCATTAAGTTAATTATTATGATATCCGGAATGGTTTCTGTTTCAATTTACTCATTAAAACAGTTATTAGAATTTTACGATACTTGTAAAATTAAATATATAGAATTAAAAGATAACATATATTATAATTCAGATAAATTGAATAATATTACGTGTTGTGAAATATATAATAAAAAGTATAAAAATTCAAAGAGTTTAAAAAATCATAAATATATTCACGAATTAATTATATAATTATAGATTATAGATTACATAATTCAAATTGAGTTTTTTAATTTATTCATATATGATATTGTAATTCTTTATGCAACAATAATTCAACTAACTAAAAAAAAACTAACCTAAAAAAAATCAAATGATAAGATCATTGAAAATAAATCGAAATTATTATTAATGGATTAAAATAAGATGAAAAAAGAACAATATTTAAGAGATTTATATTATAACCCAGAGAGTGAAGTATCATATTCTAGTGTTACAGAATTATGGGATAAAATAAAATTTGATAATGAAAATATGAAATATAGTAAATTGAAATTATGGTTACAAAATCAACCAACATTTACAAACACTATTTAAGAAGAAAGGTTATGGTTTCATATAATGATCAACAATGGCAAGCAGATTTAATTGATATGAAAAACTTAGAAGAATACAATAAAGGATATTTTTGGTATTATATATATATATATATATATATATATATATATATATATATATATATATATATATATATATATATATATATATATATATATATATGTTCAGTAGATACGCATGGTCAATTCCAATCAAAAACAAAACTGGTATAGAAATAACTAATGCATTAAAAAATATATTTAAACAAGTTATCCCAGATAAGATACAATTTGATGAAGGTAAAGAATTTTAAAAATTATTATCCGATAACAAAATAGAAAATTTTTCAACACACTCAGATAAAAAAGCATCTATCATAGAAAGATTTAATAAAAAATTGAAAGCTAGAATGTGGAAATTTTTTACTGCTAATGGAACATATAAATATATCGATGTATTATATGATTTAGTGAAAGGTTATAATGATTCTAAACATTCAAGTATTGGTATGAAACCTATACAAGCTAGAAAAGAAGATAATTGACAACTAGTTTGGAATAATTTATATGGTGCGTTTGTTACACTTGATTTCGGGTCACCTAAATTTAAAATAGGACAACATGTTAGAATTTCTAAAAATAAAGAAAAAAAATTTATAAAGGTTATACTCCAAATTTTACTGAAGAAATATTTAAAATTAAAAACATAATATTAAATAATAAAAAATAATTTGTTTATAAATAAGAAATAAATCTAAAAGATGAAGAAATATAAGGTTATTCTTATGAACAAGAATTATCACATGTACCAAATCCAGATGATAGAATACAAAATAAAAAATGTATTTAAAACAAAAACATTACGTGGTACGAAATATTCTTTGGTGAAATATAAAGGGTATGATGATAAATTTAATGAACGGATTTTATCTAGTAAAAATTTAAAGAATAAATGAAAAAAGATTTATTTATATTTGGACCAGATAATATGTTAGTTACTGGAGTGTGTATTTCATATTAGATTTATTAGAAACTATTTATAACAAGAAAATTAATTTTAGAAAATAATTTGATATTGAAATTATATGTTTAAACATTTTCATATTGACCGCTTGTAGCCGCTGATGAAATTCACGCCGGCCCTACACACATCGTAGATAGCTTCGTCATTCCACCGGCATGCCCACGTCAGGGTCTGACTTTTATATCAGACTTCCAAATCGTGTATACATCCGCCATTTAACCGAATAATCCGATTTACTTATCATTTCTATTTATGCCTGCCGCTTCTGATATAATCATACATCCTTTACTATTACAATACGTCTTCTTATGATATTCAATGCAATATAACATTTCGACGTTCAAATATAGGTCATTATATAATCAAAGGAAGCCATTCTACATCTATGTCAATAATATTTTGCCAGATAGCTTATTTGTGTACACATAGACCTGTGACGTTTTGCACATCGATTTACGGCTGTCGTTTGTAAAATGACGCTGAATGGTTAACATTGTTTAGGTTTCATAATGGTAACGTTTTATAAGGCGTCAAAAAATCATTTTGATAATATAATAATATTCTACTTATGAAATGAATGAAACGTATAATTGAGATATAGTTTTTAAAGATAAAAGATTTATAATATTAAATCCTACTTCTGTAAAGAATAACTTAGATAATTGTATAGAAATTGCATTATATATTAATAAAGGAACAAATACATTATTCATTATAGATGATTGTGCAAATTTACATGAATCAAAAGTTAGAGCAAGTGAACTATGCTATTTAGCTTTCTCTCGGAGACATTTTGGGTTTTAAATCATGGGTTTTAAATCAAACATATAATTCAATTGTTAAAGATTTTAGAGAAAACATTGGATTTTTAGTTTTATTCTACAATAAAGATAGAAAATCTATGCAACAATCATTGGAAGAAAATTAATTATACCTACTGAATTACATGATGAATATATGAATAAATTAAAAAGTAATAAGAGGTTCAAAATTATTACTGAGACTACAATTTCCATATGAATATAAATTTATGAAATAACCTTAAAAAAGATATTTCAATTAATACCCCCTTGTGTCATAGTGTCTTTAGTAGTCTTAGTACTTTTAGTACATAACGAATAAAAGTAGTTTTGAAAATAGAAAAGATAATTTTTAAATATTGTATGGTTAGGTTCATGTATGGGAGTACCAAAGTCCAACGCGATTGTACCTAAAGCCACCAATGGTACCTAAGTCCAACATCGGAGGGTACCTAATGTCGATATTTCCTCGATATATACAACTACGTCTCTATAGTACGAGAACACCGTTTATTCTGCCTAATCCCGCCAACCCCGGTGAGCGTTGGAGCATGGAAAATATATAAAAGTTAATCTACCGTTTCAATGACTAAATCATATCTCCAACACTCTCCGGGGGTGAACGAGTTACATAATATTAATTACGAGAAATTTCAAAAATTCGGTTCTTGGCTTCTGTTTTGGCTCGTCTTGGTAACCGATCATCTTCTTCTGCATGAGTTCTAGTTCGGCCATCTTCTTCTGCATGAGTTCTAGTTCGGCCATCTTCTGCTGCATGAGTTCGTCTATCGTCTTCGACGTCTATGTTGGTATATTTGACATCTGGACTGGCTCGTAGTTCAAGTGGATACAGCTTGGACACTGCTCGGTTCGTGAAACCATTTGCTGTCTTTAATGCAACAGATCTACATATTCTATCTGGTCCATAGAACAGTTCTGTCACTAGTCCCAACTTCCATTTAAGCCTTGGCGTTTCTTCATGTATGATCACCACTTCGCCAACCTTTACTTGTTCTTCTTTTCCAGATCGTTGATTATACTCTCTTAGGGCTGTAAGATACTCTTTAGACCATCGACTACGAAATCGCGTTAATATCTCGTATAATCTTCTAGCTCTCACGTCTGCTTCATTCTTCTGAATCTGGAAGTCTGGATCTACCAGCTCTTCCGGGGTGATAAAATCATGTGGAAGTGTAGTCAGCCGATGACCACACATCAGCTGCGACGGTGTAACAGGGGCTTCATCGTTTATGTCGGTAGAACTGTACGTCAGTGGTCTGTCGTTGACGATAGCCTCTGCTTCCGATACCACTGTCCGAAATTCATCAAACGAGATATGAGCTCTTCCTATAACCTTCTTCAATACCATCTTCACAATGCCAACTAAACGCTCCCAAAAGCCTCCATGCCATGGAGCCCTTTTCGTTATGAAGGACCACTCTACTCCTTTCTTCGACACATATTCTGATGCTTTCTTGAAGGTTGCAGCATTATCAGTCAAAACCTTCTTTGGTAGAGATCTACGGCTTACAAATCTTCTAAAAGCTCTCATGAACGATTCTGTAGACTGATCTTCTGTGACTTCCAAATGTAAACCTCTACTCACTGAGCATGTGAATAGACAGATATAGCACTTCCGAGATTCTGACATCATCTTCACGTTGAACGGACCAGCAAAGTCAATACCAGTATGGAAAAACGCGGGAACATCTGCTACTCGCGCACCTGGCAACGGTGGCTCGACAGGAAGCTTGAATGGACGACCTGATAGTTTACGACAGACGACACATTGACGGACCATACTCTTCACTAACTGACGTACACACGGAATCCAAAACGACTGTCGGATGAAAGTTACGGTTGAATTAATCCCAAGATGGAAAACTCTCTCATGTGCATCTCGAACGACAAGTTGAGCCAATCTGTGAGTTTTCGGCAACAATACTGGGAACTTTGCGGAGAACGGCAGATCCGAGTTACCAATTCGACCATGACATCTAATCACGTCATCATCATCGATGTAGAGATTAAGTTGATGAACGATATCAACCTTAATCTTACTACGTCCACGCATCATTTCTCGAGAAGCAGCGAATTCGTCTCTCTGTGCCGCTTTAATCCATTCAATTCTAGCTCTTTCGATTTCAGACGATCTCAAATTTTCTTCTCTGTTTTTCTGATCACCACGTACAACATCAACGAATCTCATTACCCATGCTGATATTCTAAATAATCTGTTTAAATCAGAATAATCTCGAGCATCAATAATCTGATCAATCCCAATCTTCTCAGGTTCAATGTTCTTTCCTACTTCTTCAAGTACTGGTAATTGAACATTCAGCAACGTTGACTCAGCAGACCACTTAGAGTGATCACCAGTGCGTAACCATTCTGGGCCTTCCCACCATAGTCTATTGCATCTTAGCTCAGATGCTGTACAACCGCGTGTTAATACATCAGCTGGATTCTCTGAACTTGGGCAGTATCCCCAAACAGCATCTGGAACTTGACTCTTAATTTCTGTAATTCTGTTCAATTCGAACGACTTCAATGGTTTATCAGATTGTAATCTATACAGTACTGACTGGTTATCAGACCACGCAAACAGCTTCTTAGGTGTACCAATCGCATCCATGATAAACTTAGCCAACCGTGACGCAATTACACCAGCGACAAGTTCCAGTTGTGGAATTGATAGTTGTTTAACGGGTGCAACTCTTGACTTCGACATCAGTAATCTTGAATCTGTATCACGAACTAGATAAGCGACAGCTCCATAAGCCTTTTCACTTGCATCTGCAAATACATGTAACTCGCAGCCTTCTATCGAGTCTAAACCATAGTCAAACGTCATACGTCCATAGTCAAAATCCAGAGCTTGAGATGTTTCTGTTGAAATTTTAACCCAACGATCTTTAATATCTTCTGGTACTGGATCATCCCATACAAGACTTCTTCTCCACATATCCTGCAGCAGTGCTTTAGCGTTAATCAACAGTGGAGAAATAAATCCTATCGGATCGTAGACCTTTGATGAATCACTGAGAATCATTCGTTTAGTCAATGAATCTTGATGAATCGACGAAAATGTAACGGGTAATAGTCTCAAATTATCATTTTCAGAATCCCATCTGAGTTCAAGTACCTTCACTTTAACCGATTTCTCAGCAACACCATCTCGTTCCGCTCGTTCCATTACTTCTGGACAATTACTACTCCATGATCGTAAATTAAAACCACCTTTCTTCAATAACTGACGAGAATGTTCGTAAAAATCTGTCATAGATGACTGCTCATTCATCGAGATTATGACGTTATCCACGTATATATTCTTAGCAATCAAATCAGTGATTGATGACGTATTCAGCTGTAAATGTTTAAGGACTGTAGCATTAAGAATGAACGGCGAGCACGTTGCTCCAAACAATACCGCGCGAAATCTGAATGTCACCAAATTACTTCCTGGATTTTTCGGATCTTCTAACCAGAGAAAACGTGTCATATCTCTATCCTGTTCTGCCAGAAGGATGGATAGAAAAGCTTTTTCCAAGTCTGAGACCGCAGCATATTTCCCGATTCTAAAACGCAATAACATTCCGACAATATCATTGTGTAGAGGGGGTCCCGATTCCAGACAGTCGTTCAAGCTTATGGATGAATTTGTCTTACAGCTACAATCAAAGACAATACGGAGCGGTGTTGTACTAGAGTCTTTTATCACGGCATGATGTGGTAAATAATGACATGATCCATCAGTTGGTGCTGCGTCTGGAACTCGTTCTATAAATCCTCTTCTTTCTTGTTCTGTTATTAGACCAGCATAAGTCTCCAACATTGAATTGCTAACCAATCGTTTTATAGTCGACATAGTCCGTGCACGACACATTGTAAAATTGTCATTCAATGGCGGGTGGTCACTCTTCCATGGTAGACGCGCAACATATTTACCGTCGGTAAATTTAATCGACTCAGCACAGTACTCCTCCATAGAAACTGACTCACGCTTCGATGCATCAGGACTTTCAATCCCTATAGATTCCAATTCCCATAGTCTTTTCATATTGAGTTTATCGTCGGTACTGTTAACCAATGTGTCTAGCATTGTCACCATTGACGCGGACGAATGACTACTATATGCTTCGCTGATCGGACCCGACAATAAATAACCAATTTTCGAATTAACTGCCACGGGATAATTTTCGCTCGATCCTCTGATTATCTCATCTTTAACAATATTGTAGTAATAATCCGATCCGATTAGTACAGTGATGTTGAATAAATCAGTATCATCAACGGGATGCGCTAATGTCAAATTTTCCAAATGAGAAAATTCTTTAGTAATTTTAGACATATTCTTTATCGGTGCTGCAATTTCCGGAACGACAAGTAACTCCATCTCAAAAACTTCTTCACCTCTGCATATCAACCTTAGTTTAACCACAGGAAGAAGACGTACATCACTTGCCGACTGAGACCCAAAACTAGCCAATCGTAACAGTTCTTCACGCTCAGTAACAAGTTGAAGTTCTTCAGCCAACGACTCTTGAATAAAACTTCTTTGAGACCCATCATCTAATAAAATATTAGCTTTCGTTCTAATTCCCGATACAGCATTTTCAACTTGCGAAACAGCAGTTTTCAGTAATCCTCCTTGTAGTGTAGCATTACAGTAATTTCCAGAGACAGCAACAGCAACAGCAACATTCCTGGATACGGTTGGGGCATCAATATTCTGAATTACATCTACCTGGCTAGAATCAGCATTATCATGGACCGCAGCAGAGACGTGACTTTGACTTTGACCTTGACCTTGACCATTTTGTAATGACGAATTTGGTACTCTTTCGTTTTGAACACCTGCCAAATCTGAACTCGAACCCTGTCCTCCAGTCTGTGCTTGTCCTCGTGACTGACTTCCGGTACAAATACTAGTGTGATGTCTTCCAACATGGCATTTTTTACATTTGATTCTTGACGGACACTGACGTGACTGTTGACTCGACATTGAGCAGTTAAAACAAAGACCAAGTTGTTTTATTAGGCCAGCCGTAGGCTGAGCCTATTACTATACAAATGGAGCGAATTTAAATGACATGGTTTCCACACAAAAGGCTCTTTTGCTTGCCAAGTGAGGGCAAATTCGAACAAATCACGTATTTAAGCGTAATCCATTCTCGGAATCGTAGCGAGCAGAATTTTGAAATAGGGTCTCATAAAAATGTTTTCTGCATTTTTCACGAAAGTTAAATCGGGAAAATTTCAATTTTTATCAGCCAATCAGGAAGTTGTGTCTTCCCTGTGATTGGTTTATCTGAAAATATCAGCAGCTGTTCACGTGAATTATCGCGATTTCATTACTGGCGCTTTTGCGCATGACGTCATATATCAACACGCGACAATACTTCCGCGTTCGCTACGTGTTCGCTGATTGGCCCATTTACTGGGAAATTCCACAGAAGCCTAATGTGGTTTAATACTTACAAGAGGAAGGTAAGAATGCTCATCTGGCACTTGATTAACTGGCACTTGCACCTCTGTCCTTTTCTGCACCGTAACGATGTTTCGTACTTCAGATGACTAAAAATACCACACCCAAAATACATGAAAGGAGTATAATTAGAGGCATATACAATGTACTAAATGTACATACGTTAGCTGTTCCAAACGTTTTCATAACGGCCCTAGCCGCGCCCTCTATATGTTTCACTTTTTGTCCGATCATGTAGTATTTGTTTGCTGTTGCTGTACTGTGGCACATCAGCTGCGCCAAAGTATCAGCCGTCTCTGGGTGCTCTGTGCGAGTCAGTTTTGTTGCGGACTTTCTGATTAGTTTATTAGTAATCGGTTTAAATTTTCCCGTCGACTGTTTCCAATAGCGCTGCAGTACACTTAGATGAAAATGATAACAATAATTATTGTGACAATTAACTGAGACGTACAACAATTCAAGATACTTACATGCTCATTTTGGTTAATTTTGTTCCCGCAAAACTTACCCACCTTGTGTGGACGCACATTTCTAATTACTAGTGGCAGTACTTTTTCGATGTAGAGAGATAGCAATCTTTTCAGGTCACCGGTTAAATACAGAATAACTGCACCATGCGTCGAAACAGTCTTATGACCTCGCTCTGGGTCGCCTGTCACCTACGTGAATTGTGAAGTGATAATTATGGCACAGGAAAATTGAATATGTATCTTAAGTATTACTTACTGTCACGTGGTATAGGTCTTCGTTATCATCTGATTCGACGAGCCGAATTCTATCGATATCCGATACGGTAAGATGGTTAACAACGCCAGCTCGTTGTGCATTCTGGGTACAAATATAGGTAATGAGATGATTCCGGACAGCCGTGAACTGCGCCGTTGTAATGCACGACACCTTGCCCCGAGAAATTTGACGACGTCCCTGGCAATGTCGGAACCGAGGACTTCCTGCCAATCGTCCTTGGTTATAACGTTTTCTAAAATTCGGGAAATATGATGAATAGATATTGCAAGGAGGATTTGATATTGCAACTATTACATACCGGAGTCCTCGATGTTCTTCTGTGCAGTTTCAACGTCCTTGCGCCTGTTCAGGAGTTTCCTCCAATGAGTTATTAAATTTCTCAACCTCCGCAGGTCTGCCTCTTTTTGCAACGATTCCATTAATTTCTTTAATATGACGCATATATGTTGTATATAATATAACCGTGAAATTTAGTATATAATGTTACATATAATATAACCGTGAAACTTAGTATATAATGTTACATATGATATAACCGTGAAACATAGTATATAATGTTGCATATAATATACCGTGAAACTTAGTTTACAATATACACTATATATGTACTTACATCAGCCAAAGATGTGAGGAATTCTGTAAATGAATTCATGTATATAATGGCTGTGTTGGCCTTCAGTCCATTCTCGACGAGACTAAAAAAGGATTTTTTAAGGGCTTCGGACTGCAAGTGCCACTCCGAGGCATTTAATGCAGCGCGCACCTGCTGTACCTTCTGTTCGACCACCCTTTTGCTTGCAGTACTCGTGCTGTGACCGCATATCGCCGGGCCACACGGCCATTCCCCGAAGGAGCTAAGGAGATCTGAAATGAATGATTATTAATAACTGTGCATGTGTAATCGTTGGTCTAGTCAATGAACTCACGATTAGGAATCCGATTAAGATCTGATTGATCACTTTATCGCGATTGAATTTCTTTGGAGTTCTTCTCGGAGATTCGAGCTTCTCTTTGTTAACACATTCCGTCGAACGTTTAACAGGTGTTCGCATTTGACTCTCCTTCTTTTTAGGTGTTTTCTCGTTTACATCTGTGTGTTCTTCCTCGAGTACAGGGACGGATTCTGGCACATCTATGTTTTCTTCCTCGAGTAGAGGGACGGCTTCTGGAACGTCAATGTGTTCTTCCGCGAGTACAGGAACGGCTTCTGGAACGTCGATGTGTTCTTCCCCGAGTACAGGGACGGCTTCTGGAACGTCGATGAGTTCTTCCCCGAGTACAGGGACGGCTTCTGGAACGTCGATGTGCTCTTCCCCGAGTGCAGGGACGGCTTCTGGAACGTCAATGTGTTCTTCGTCGAGTGCGGGAACGGCTTCCGGAACATTATCGTCGTTATCATTGTCGTCAATATTTGGTTCTGAGGGCACAAATTCACTTTATTAGATTATGCAATTATCAACTACTTAGCCACGATGCGGATTTCCAAGTCAGCCTCACTCGCTAGCTGAAAAAGTACAACATAAATCTTACCAAATGTACAGTTTCTTTCGTGCCAACTGGCACGGTTGAACATTACGCCACAAAACATGCAGGTTCGTGGTTTTGGTTTTCTGGAACCTTTCTCATTCCGTCTATTTGTTGCGTAAGTCGGCAAAATTCGACTGAAAAATGAAATGAATTACATTGGGTCTAAGTAAGGTTTGTCTTCGCTACGAAGTCTTAACTTACTACCAATTTTTGGCCCTATAGGGCGACCATTGGTGTACCTTTTTGAGGTGTCTACTCATTTGTTTAACTCTTGAGGAACACCCTCGCACGGGGCAGTCACGGACAGCGCGTGTTTTTTTAACGGGACTACCGAAATCGGTTGGCTCCGGCGTGGGACGTCTCTTAACTCGTTTTTTTTCTTATTAGAATCACTGGTGGCTCCTCGGGCTCTGCGTCGTCTGTATCTGATGTCTCTAAATCTTTTGAATCATCCTTAGGAATAAACAATTCATCGGCACCCGAGTCATCAGCCTCGGAGGAATCGTCCGAAAACAATCCATTTGAGTCTATTGGAAAAAATGACAAATAAACATACAACAAGCAATATGCTGTCTAGGGATACAGAGATGCGGTATATAGCCTACTGGATATCCGACAACGACGTTTCCTTTTTGGCCATAAAGCTACGATATCGCTACGAGTCCATCGTCAAACTATGTATGATGCGGCTCCGTGGTGTTATCTTCTGTATGATGCGTTTCCGTGGTGTTATTTTGTGTATGATGCGTTTCCGTGTTGTTATCTTCTGTATGATGCGGTTCCGTGGTGTTAGCTTCTGTATAATGCGGTTCCGTGGTGTTGTCTTCTGTATGATGCGGTTCCGTGGTGTTATCTTCTGTATGATGCGGGTCCGTGATATTATCTTCTAATCCGTCGATTCCGATACGTTAAAATCATCCATGATCTAATATTTCCAGGGTGCCTAGCGTGCTGAAATTAATGGGGAACATACACTAGTATCTGATCTATGGTTAGAAAATTTGAAAGCATGTCTAAGTGTGTATAGAAAAGCTGCGGGCTGCTCCGGCGCCGAAAACGTACCAAATATGGCAAGTTTACCGATTTTCAGGGACCCGAAAAAAATATTTGTAGGGTACTTAGCGTGCTGAAATTATTAGGGAACGTGCATCTCTATCTAATCTATTGAAAAAAATTTGAAAGCATGTCTAGGTCTCTCAGGAAAAGCTGCGGACTGCTCCGGCGCCGAAAACGTATCAAATATGGCAAGTTTACCGATTTTCAGGGACCCGAAAAAATATTTCTAGGGTACTTAGCGTGCATCTTTGCTTGCCAGGGGTCCGGTTTCACTCCCGAACTCGCTTCCACCAGCCCCCTGGCCTCACGAAGCGTGATTTCATTACTGGCGCTGTTGTGCATGACGTCATATATCGATTTGCGAAATACTTCCTTGTTCAGTAAAACGTTCGCTGATTACGATTGGTAGAACACTATATCCGTGTTGACGCGATGAGGAGAGAATCCCACAATGATAATAAAAAGTCCGAAAAAGAAACTTCGAGATAGTAGTTTATTTCAACGTTTCGACTATATCCTAATAGTCATCTTCAGGAATAATGAGATACTACAAAAATTATGAGATATATATACAATCCAGAGACAAAGAGAATAATTCAAGTAATCAGAGATGATACAAACTAAAGGAAAATTAACGTAGAAACAGTTACACGCTAAAATAGATTAAAGGGAAGCAAACTAAGGGGTGATTATAAATAACAATAGTCAGTATAAATATAAATGAAACTTAAAGTCAGTAGTAAAAAGAAAGACAAACTAGGGGGCACTTAAATTAAAACAAAGGTGAATACAAGTTAAGTCAGAGAGGAAATTGATGAGAGAACAAATAACAAATAATCAAAGGGGAAATCAAGTGTTGAGTTTAACCAGTTTACAGAGGAATTTTGATATAAGTTTATTATGGGGTGAAAAACCATTGTTAAGGTTTACAACGTTGTTCGAATTTTCAATAATTAATGCAGATTCCAAAATATGTCTTCTAGTTTTATCGCTGCAAGGGTAAATTAATTCAGCATTAGCAAAATCAAAATTATGTGAAGTCTGAAAAACATGACTAGCAACTCCGCTTTCAGGTTTAAAGTTTTTTACATCTAATTTATGCTCTTTTATGCGTTGATTAAGATTCCGACCTGTTTCTCCTATATATACTTTGTCGCAAACTTTACAAGGTATTTTATAAATTCCACAGTTTAGGGATTCGGTTTTCGGTTTGTTATTAATCAATATGTTACTAAGTTTATTATTGTATTTAAAGATAAGTTGTTTATTTAGTGACCGAAGAGAAACTTTAGAATTCTCGAGGAAAGGTACATACGGTACAATGATAGGCTGTTTATCGGTAGCCAACGTAGGAGTTCTAAGGTTGTTATTTCTAAAATGCGTAGTACGAGCTTTAAGTAGAGCCTTTTTCAATAGGAAATCGGGGTAGGCAAGTTTTTTGAGAGATTGGTTAATATGGTGAATTTCATCGGGTAGAAATGAGGGGTCGCAAATTCTCAAAGCGCGAAGAAATAATCCTTGAGCTAAACCGAGTTTAATATCCGGAGAAGTAAAAGAGAAGTAATGGAGGTAGGATTCAGCGTTGGTAGGTTTCCTATAAACCGCGAATTTCAAAAAGGATCCACAGTTAAAAATCAAAACATCCAGAAAAGGTATTTTACTATTAGATTCCCATTCATACGTAAAAGCCAGAGACGGGTAAAGGGAGTTTAAATATATAAGAAAGTTATCAACATTGAAGTCAGTTCGCTGATTGGTCCATTTAACGGGAAAACCAATAGAAGCCTATAGTCGTTTGTTACAAGCGTGTGAATGGTACGACTGGATTCTGGTCGGCTAGTAACGACTCCAACGACTCGTGCTTTGTAATACAGAGGGTACTTTCAAGCATCAATACCAGAGACAATTAGGCCTACATGTTAAGACACATTCAGTCCTCAAAACATTTTGTCAGAGATAAGTACGGCGCATAGAAATAAAATTGTAAATTTTATTGTTTGTTTTCTCTCAACCTGTGTACATAGCCTGTCATGCTTTCTGTGAAATAAATTTGAACTTGATCTTGAACTTGAACTTGTGAGGTGAAGGGGTTCGGCGAACAGCTTTAGCGTAGTGGGTTCGAATCCCTTGACGGGTGAAGATGCTTAGCGTGCTGAAATTAATAGGGAACGTGCATCACTATCTAATCTATTGTAAAAAAATTTGACAGCATCTCTAAGTCTCTCAGGAAAAGCTGCCGGCTGCTCCGGCGCCCAAAACCTCAATAATTACGACTTTAAGGGCCTAAAAATGTAAAATGATGTGTACTATGATAATAAGATCCGACTTCTGAGATCGTGTTTCTTCAATAAATTCAATGATTGAGTTGGATTGGTTGATACCAAGAAAAACGGAACTGACTATTTCAGATGACTCAAAACCAGACCGTTCCGTCTACAGATAGTATAACGGATCAGCGTTTTACATTAGCATGTTGAATGACATATGTATGGCGGACAATTCGACATAGACTGCGCTGTCATCTACTGACTGTAGTGATTTTAAGGCCGCCCAGAATGCAATTAAAGAGTATAGCATAAGTGTTGCAATAATTTGTTACCTGCAATATGTGGTCGTACATACTAGCGCCGTGCTTATCTCTAACAAAATGTTTTGAGGACTGAATGTGTCTTAACATGTAGGCCTAATTGTATCTGGTATTGATGCTTGAAAGTACCCTCTGTATTAGTAATGTGACTATTGAATTCTGTTTATTATAGATACCGGTAATCAGTATATTCTAACTCACATCCAGACTGTAGTAATTATGATTCTAAGTAGAATTTTTATTTAAACTCTTTGGTACGGTAGGGCCTACCCAGTGACTGTTGTTTGTTGTGCAAATCTATTTCACTGAAGCAAAAAATAAATATATAAATAAATATATGCCAATATAGTTTTTCTTTTCTGTTGTCTCTTGTTTTTTCTTACTCTAATTTTACAAAGGCTTGTGTGGAATTTTGGGATTTGTAAGTCGCCTCCCTTCCCTCCAGGGAAAGCCCTTTAAAAATCGGACCTAAAAAATAATCAATCAAGAGTGTACTGAGGTAAGTGGGACTCGAATCCAATGAGATCTTCCATTTGTATATTATAGGGATCAATAAAATTAAAGTCCTAGTTCATTTGTTAATGGTATAAAATCCGAACTATACAGACGAAACGAAAAATAGGAAACTGGTTTTGAGTCATCTGAAATAGCCAATTCCAAGAAAAACCTCTCTTTTCTCACCAACGGAGCACGAATAAATGTCTCTAAACTAGCAAAGAATATGCTTTGGTATTAGTACTTACGGTTTATTTCATTGAAACCAATTGAATACCTTTTAAATCCTTATAATAATCCACGAAAGTTGCTTTCAGACGATGTTTTAATCCCATGCAGCAGACGATCAAAATCAATAATTTGCTAATTTCAGCTAGACGAAACGACATTCTTCACGGGTTACTACAATACACTAAGTCTAGACCTCAAAAACGACCCCGCTTCTAACATCTCCTACAAACTTGTCGGGTATTAAGAAGGTGTCGTCTAGCTGATACAGAACTATCGGAACCCTGCACGCGGGGGCCCGTTATGTCTGGGCAGGCCGTGCCCAAAACGGCGACGCGAAAATGCACTAAGTCGAGACCTGAAAAACGACCCCGCTTCTTACATCTCCTACGACCTTAATACTGGCCCTAGGGCTCTGAAACATTTCAGGGAAAATTTTATCGCGTGGCCGTATCAGGGGTCTAAAACGGCCGCGCGACCACTTTCTGGGGACTTGCTCGACCCCTAATAGTGGCCCTAGGGCTCTGAAACTTGTAGGGTATTTTGAAGGGGCCCTGTAGATGATACAGAACCATTAAAACCCCGAGCGCAGAGGTCCGTTGGGTCTCGGCGAGCCCTGCCCAGACCACGAAAATCAGTGTCAAATATACGCGAAAATACACTAAGTTGAGAGCTTAAAAACGACCCCCTTCTAACATCTCCTCCGACCTTAATAGGGGCCCTAGGGCTCTGAAACTTCTCAGGGACCTAGGGGAGGGTCTCTTACAAATACGCAAACATCAAAAAAGACCCTAGGCCCATGGTTGCGGAGCTAGACATTTTATCGCGTGGCCGTACCAGGGGTCTATAACGGCCGCGCGACCACTTTCTGGGGAATCGTTCGACCCCTAATAGTGGCCCTAGGGCTCTGAAACTTGTCGATTATTTAGAAGGGGCCCTGTAGATGATACAGAACCATTAAAACCCTGGGCGCGGGGGTCCGTGCCCAGACCGCAAAAATCAGTGTCAAAAATCGAGACCTGAAAAACGTGAAAAACGACCCCCCTTCTAACATCTCCTACGATCTTAATAGTTGCCCTAGGGCTCTGAAACTTGCTAGACCCTAGCGAGCAGCATTCTACCGTTTGGCGCATGGACTTACCAGGGGTCTCAGACGGCCATGCGAACACATTACGGGCGGTCACCCTTTAATGTAGTCTGAGGGCTCTGAAACTTGTCGGTTATTTAGAAGGTTATTTATCGTCTCCAACGATATGGGACAAGCCCAAAGAAACTAAACGAACAAAACAACCAACGGCTAGTTAACGGACTTGTTTAATTTTTAAGTGGCGATAATCGAAAAGTCGTTGACTACAAATTTCAAAAAACAGCAATAATAAGTATTCCATTACAAAATAGTTACATTACTAGACTATACTTAATCACAAATGCGTATTTGCTGCAAATTATAGCGCATTAAATTTACTATAGACCAAATTTTAGGCCAAACTACGCCAGAATACCAAGTAAATGAAATGGCACATAAAGCTTACATTTATGTCATGAAAATTAGACTTCATCATACAGAAATGAGATATAACAAATTTGCGAAACTTACAACTATATCCGCTGTTACCAGTAAAATGAGTACTTCTCGTCTACTGACCTAAGTATGTACTGCCACAAACCTGTGCGTAAGGCACGAAGTAAATTCAGAAGTAAACCGGTGACAGAACAAACATAATAGAGGATTAAACTCAACACCCGAATGCAAAATTCACGAACCCCAGCGACACAAAACCCAGTGGTCTGGAAACAGCGCCTCCTTGACGTCTCAAACTTTAAAAGACGTCAAACCCCTTAATTTTTATGTACACACAGACCGCAATTAAGTTGCAGTTATAAACATCACACAAATGCTATAAACCATCGCTATCGACAAATCAAGAAACTCACGCTTAAATACTAAGTATTTCAGTTTTCACGACCTTAATTTAACTTGCTGCAAGATAACACTTAAATATTTACATTACCACTAGATATAATCACAACTCTGACTCCTCAAGAAGACAAACTTTGGCTACTGGATGAACATATTCGCCCTTTTGAGTTTTAATTTTGACGGTCCTCACCCCGCCATCCTCACTGGGATAAACCTCCAATATACGGGCAAGGGGCCATTTCTCGTCGATGAGAACTACAACGTCACCTATACGAAGATTTCTTACCTCAGTTCTCCATTTCTGACGTTTACTTAGAGTTTGCAAATACTCCTTGGTCCATCTTTTCCAGAAATGGTCAGCTATTACCTGAGCCTGCTGCCATTTTTTACGACTATTAATTTCAGAAGAACTTAACTCTGCTGGAGTGTTCTCACTAACAGCGCCTCCGTAGAGGAAATGGCTGGGCGTGATTGCTATAAAATCGTTTGGGTCTGAACTATTGTACGTTAATGGGCGACTGTTGACCGCAGCCTCGACCTCGATTAGAGAAGTACGCAAGACACTATCTTTCACTACCTGACCCTTTAAACAGGACTTCAGGGCGTGTTTAGTACTTCTTACCAACCTTTCCCATACTCGTCCAAATGTGGGGCCTGGGGAGAGGAAAAGTGCCAATGCACGTTCCTCTGCAACAAAAAATTATGTACCTTCCCCTGATTCCAACGAGTTATAGCATCCCGTAATTCACTTTCTGCACCTACAAAATTTGTGCCGTTATGACTATATATATGCTGCGGCTGTCCCCTACGGCCAATAAAATTTCTTAACACCAGAATGAAGTCATCAGTTTCCAAGGATTCGGCCAGCTCTAAATGAACAGCTCTGGTGACTAGACAAGTGAACAAACATCCCCATCGCTTTAAACGACTACGTCCTTGCTTAATCTCCATAGGACCGAAATAATCACAACCAGTAAAAGCAAAAAGGCCGAGTGTAACCGGAAACCCTGGACGCAGAGAGATCAGACATCATCGGAACCTCAGGCCTCAAATAATAAAGACGACAATCAGAACAGAACCTACGCGTACTATTCTAAGCCATAGAACGAGCTTTAATGGGCCAATATTTTTGACGAACCTCCGATATTATCTGCTCCGGACCACAATGAGCATTACAATCGTGAATACTTCTAAGGATACTTCTAAGGATAAGACGGGTCACATGATGTCCAAAGGGCAGAATAATGATGTTTTGCCTCAAACGGCAATTGAGCCTTTGACAAGCGTCCTCCAACTCTCAGAAATGAACCATCGCTAAACGGGGCTATCGATTGAATTGGACTCCTCTTAGACACTACAAACCCTGATGCTAAACACGCAATTTCATCTGGAAATTTCTCCGACTGAGCAAACTTAACTAGACAGTCTTCTGCTTGACGAACCTCGGAAGGAAGCAAAAACTCACTAGGAAAAACTTTGGAAAACTGCAATCGACTTCCTGCAAATTTAAGAACAGCTCGTAGTATCCAAGCAACATGACGCTTTAGTTTTATCCAGCAAGAAAACCTATTAACATCGATAAGGCCGGTAAGATCTAAGTCACTTACGACCAATTCTCGTACGACAGCCACATTGTTCATACACTTTGGCCTGCTAACATTTACGTCATCCTCTGAGATAGACCCTGAAACACCAAGTTGATCAGGCCACATGGATTTATCTTTCAAGAATGCAGGACCAGAGAGCCAAAAATCCGAATTACAAACCTTCTGGGCCGACATTCCACGGGTACAAGGATCCGCTGGATTCAGATTTGTGGGAACAAACTGCCACTGATCAGGTAATGTGCAACTATGGATCTCCGACAGACGATTGGCCACGAAAACTTTAAACCGGGTTGTAAAGTTGTTGATATACCGTAGGACCGTCATAGAATCAGTCCAAAACATGAGAAATATGTAACGAGCTGAGCTCCTTCGTCAATGTTTGGTACGGGCGAACAGAGAGGACAGCTGCCTCCAGTTCCAACTTAGGGATAGTTAACCTCTGCCGAATGGGTGCTACATGAGTTTTGGACGCCACCAGAGAAGAACATGAACCTTCGGAACCAAACGAACCACGTAAATAGCACACGGTAGCAAAACCACTTTCTGACGCATCCGAAAAGAAATGAAGCTCCACAGACTGGGGGTGAAATACTAACGCAGGATGATACCTAGGAACTTTAAATTCACGAAGAAACTCCAGGTCAGATAACCAGTCGGTCCATCTCGACAATAAATCATCACTTAATTCATCATCCCAATCCAAACCAAATTTCCAAACATCCTGCAACAAAGTAGCGCGGAAAGTGAAAGGAGCGAGAAAACCGATGGGGTCAAAGATGGAACTAACAGCACTAAGCACACAACACTTTGTGAGGGGTCCCTCCTTGTTAAACGATTTGAATACGAAACAATCAGACTCCACGTCCAATCTTACTCCTAGGGCCCGCTCGACGGGCAAGTCATCCAAATCCAAGTCCAAGTCGGGTTTAGCACGTTTCGCCCTGTCAATCCTAGACAAAACCTCCCTCACATTACTCAACCACTTGGTTAAATGAAATCCACCTTTTGCTAAAACCTCGGAAACCTCATTGGCCAAATGGACCGCAACATCCGGGGATTCAACCGACTTCAGCAAACCATCCACATAAAAATCATTTAAAATGCTATCTGTACATAAAGACGAACAAAAATCCTGATTATCGATAGCTGACCGTTGCAGGGCATAATTGGCGATACAAGGAGAATCGGCCGCTCCAAAAATATGAAAAACCATTTTGTAGACGTCGGGTTCAGAATCCTGAGTCAAATCATCCTGCCACAGAAACCTAAAAGAATCTGAATCATCCTCTGGGACCCGTACCTGATGAAACATGGCCTCAATATCAGATACCATGGCGACAGCGTTTAAACGAAAACGCTGTAAAACTCCAAACAAATTGTTGAGTAAATCAGGACCGGTCATCAACATGCTATTTAAGGAAACACCCTTACATTTGGATGCAGCATCAAAGACTACACGGGGCTTAGGCTTGTTTGGGTTAATAACGCAATGATGTGGAAGATACCAAATCCTATTAGAAGTACGAGTAACCTCATAAGGCGTCAACTTTCGAGCACACCCCTTTGAAATATAACCATTTATAGTATCGCAATACCCAGACATAAGATTCGAATCCTTACTCAACTTCTGTTTCAAATTCCTAAACCTTACCTCAGCCACATGGCGATTATCAGGCATTTGGAGATGTGGATCCCGCCAGAGCATACCTATCTCATAATGACCATTGACTAACTTACATGAACTATGTAACAACTCACGAGATTTTTTGTCTTCAACTGAATCACCTAAAGCAGGGGAAAACAAATTAGTAGACTCAACCTTCCAGAACAGCTCCACTTGAGCCTTTAGATTCTCTTCCTGAGCAATAACAACATTAGCCTTAGCCAGATAACTAGATACGCGCCCCTGCTCATCTGAATCTCCCATAAGGCTCCAGCCAAGAGGGGTTTTAATTGCGAATGGGTAAGAATTATCAGGACCGGGACGAACCTCCAACTGCAGGTGTGCCCTTTGAACATTGGCACCAATCAATATCTTGACGGAGATATGACAAATCTCATCGAGAGGGACATCAGTGAAATAACTAAAATCTCTTTTAGTCTGTGACGAACAATTAAAGTGCCCATGACGAGTCCAGGCGCTAACATTTATAAGTTTGTCACCATACTGGCTCCCAGTAGAAAATGATACGAACCGTGAGCGTTCACTACCCTCGGAATTAAGTGTACATATTGTGAGTTTACCTTCCCTACCTTTTAAACCCAGTTCCCGCGCTAGGTCCGAATCAATGAGACTTACATTGCTAGCAGAATCTAGTAAAGCATGTGTGGAAATCTGCCTACCGTTTCTACCATATACTATAACAGGTAACATTTGAAATTTTACCTTTGAAGACGATTCTGACAACACACCAATCTGATTCACCGCGGATTTAGGTTTGTCTGGTTCGACGGTAGTTTCTAACAAAGTTTTGGTCTGAACAATCGGAGGTGGGCGTGCAAAAGGTGAGGACCATGAACGGTGTAGAGTTGTATGGTGTTTTTTACCGCAGTTTGTCTCCCTGCATTTACCCTTCGAAGAACAGGTTGCAATTACATGACCTGAAAAAAAGACAATTGATACACAGGTTATGACCTTTTACAAACGAAAACCTTTCCGAGACTGACTTATCTAAAAATTCTTTGCACTTTGAAAGGTGATGCAATTGTTTACACAGAGGACAAACATTTTGTTTACTATTAACATTATTACATGAACCAACTGTATTTCTAACACTGACGTTCTGTCTAGCTTGTTTTTTATTCGGAATCGCAAATGGACCAAAGTCTGAGTCAACACAATCCTTTAACCAGTTCATCAATTCAACTAGCGATGGATTTTGATACCTTTTTACGTAATCATTCCATTTTGATCGTTTTTCCATCGGAATTTGACGTGATGCCTTAAGCACGACTTCACTGCTACCTATTTCGTACTGATAGTTTAAACGAATCAACGTGGCTACACAATCCCGGACTTCGATATAAAGGTCTCGAAGGGCTATAGAGTCATAGGAAGGTACTTGACCCCCACATATTAAAGCATCAATATACGCCCTACTAATACCTACACGATGGGCAAATACAGATTTCAACTCTTTTAAACAATCTGCATAATTGGTCGCCGAGTATCCCATTCCTTGAATCAGCTTCTTGGCTTCGCCCTTGACGTGGGATTGCAACAAATCCATTCGACGGACATCCATGATACCCAGCCTGGCATGGATTTGAGTATGAAACAGTTCGATGAACCTCGGCCACAGTAAAGGAGATCCATCGAAAACGGGGATTTCAACTTTAGGTCAACATATAACTGGGATAGAGCTAACTCGATACTTACATCATCTCCGGAGTGCGGGATGACTGATTCACTGCGGATACCAACTCGTCGATCCAACCGTCGATATCGGAAGTGACTGACGAACCGGACTGTGATATGGACTGCGTAAACTGTGCCGTAGACTGCGTCGACTGTCTTGTAGACTGCGTCGTTGCTCTAAATGCCGTCGCGTTCGGATTCAGCGGCGGTGACGATTCAGCAGTCTTCTCCGCAAGGTCTTGGAGAGCTTTCATAGTTTTATCGTGGTACGCCTCGAACCAGATTTCTTCTTTTTTCGATTTCGTTCTCCTCCAGCTGTACAACAAGTTCGCCCTGAACTTTCTGAAGAGTGTTGAATTGCGTCTTAATTCTTTGAGCCAGGATATCGACCCCTGGACGCGATACTGTTTCCACCCTGGCGATACTCTTCTTGAGCCAACCAGCATGACTAGCCCGCGATTTCCTGAGCCTTCTAGTTAACGGACTTGTTTAATTCTAAGTGGCGATAATCGAAAAGTCGTTGACTACAAATTACAAAAAACAGCAATAATAATTATTTCATTACAAAATAGTTACATTACGCGCGGACGTTTTAAGTTGCGCCCGATGCGTAATGATATGGGGTTCGAACTTATTCTCAACGGATGTCAGGGCTTATCAAAAGATTCCGCTTACAGACAAACGTCAACCAAATTGCGCATTACACAAAGCAACTCCTTTGATTTATTTACGTTCCTTTTGTTCATTAAATGCACCGACCTTCAGTGTTTACAAACTCAATGATTCCTTCAATCATACTGAAGTACACTTTTCTTTTTTTATTTCATTCTAGTCTGACACAAAGATGCGAACTTTATGCAGAGCATGACCCATTTATTTGTGGTTCTCTACCATCAAATCCGTGGATCTCTGACGATACGACTATGTGGTTGTTAAACATTGTCACGTGAGTAGCGATCAAGACACTATACGAATCCACAAAAAAACTCCGACATCTTTTGCGCAATACATGAGCTATTGAGTCAATAGCGACATGAATTGCCTTTCCAGTAGTATGTTTGAAAGAGGTAACATTGAAATAGTCTTTTAATCAATTACTGATGAAACTTCGTAAGTCGAATATCATAAGCAGGTGCGCATCTGGGTTACAACACTGTGGTGGCACAGGGTTTACGGTCTTGGTATTGGTAGGGCAGAGAAAATGACTTCATGAGAGGGCGAGAGTATGTCTTTTTTTCATTTCGTTTTTTTTTCCGAAGTTGGTGATTGTTAAATTAATTATTTTTACTCTGGAAATGTGTATTTTTTACAACTCTTCTCTAAAGTGAATAGTATTAAACATCTGGTTCCGATTGTTCGCCCGAGAAGGAGACTAAAACTAGTCGTTAAAACAGTCATTATATTTGCAACTCATACCATAAGTAAAGCTCCTCTAAAAACACAGTGAATCAATTTAAAACGCAAAATCTTCAGAATATGAACGATATTTGCATATAAGAAGAATACGACGTACATCTGAAACTGAGAATTGGACAGATGATTGGATATATTAAGCCGGAAAATATAATTTACAACGATCTATAAAGGTTGAAAGTTTATGTTTCGTGCTCTCTCTGTTGTCCACAATTCTGTTGAGCGAAAAGTTTCGTAGGTTAGTACGTGTGTAGGGCGCGCTTAAGAGGGATCAGGTAACAAAGTGCGAGTTTGTGAGGAAGGGAGAAGAGCGTAGGTTAGTTCGGGCCAGGAGTACGCTTAAAGGAAGTAGTAGTGACTACACACACCATTAGGGGTAAGGTCAGACGAGAGTGGGGGCATAGCTTAGGAACGGTAGGAATGGAAAGAAATGCATAAAATTAGTATATAAAGTCTAAGTTCTTTGGCCTCGGAGAAAGAAAGGGGAACAATGATTATACTAGTCGCCTCAACATTCTTCACGGCATTCCGTTTCCCAATTGAAAAAATCTGCATGCGCTTGTTAACCGTAAGTAATAACAATATGGCGTTTTCATACCAGAGGGCGTCACATCACTCATCACCACAAGTATTCTTTATCCGTTATAAAAGGGAGAGAGTGAGTTCCAAACAGAACAAAATTAATGTTAATAAGAATCAATATTAATTTTCATATTGTAAAAATACATCGATAAATCACTTCAATCTCGACATGAAAAATTCAGATGAAAGAAAAGTACAATTAGAGGATATAAAAAAGATGAAATTAAATAATATTTGTAATTAATTTATAACAAAAACGAATTTTAAAAGATATCTTGAATCGAAAAAAACATCAACAAAATTTAAGTAAAAATATTTTGGAAACAGAATATTTTGATGATAAATCTCAACGAGTAAAAAAATCTATTTAAAGAACTAAATCTATTTCAAATAAACCTTATATGGAAAATGTTAGAAATTATATTGATTCACTAGAAATAAAAGGTACAATCGAAATATTAGAAACATTGCGTAGGAAAATTGGACCTGCAGCTTTTTTATTTAGATTTTTTAAAGGCACAACAATAGAAGATTATAGTAAATTTATTGAAAAATGGGGAAAAATGGATTTAGTAATAGATTTTGAATAACCTAAAATTAGTCTTTCAGGAGTAAAAGTAAGTTTTATAAAATTAGAAGAATAAATGGATTACAATATTCAAACACATTCTGAAGAAATAGAGAAATTGGAAAATTATTTAATGAATTTAAACGTCACATCGAATATATAAAATGGTATCTTTTCAACTCTGTTATTTGTGAATAGACAGACATCTAAAAGTAAGTACGGCCCGACCTAGAGTGACGTGCTCAAATCTACTAAGATCGCAAAAAGTCGATTAACTTCGATAGCCGATGTTTACCCTGGTGCCGATCTCTTTGTCGACTACATTCTGTCTGCTGCTGCAGCTGGTAACTGTCAGCCAGTGAACGGTATTATAAAATAATTTTAGATAGAATTGCGATTCCCGTTTACTATTCACAGTGATAGTGAAGATATTCCGTGTTTTTAAAGAATTCCGCGATTCCGTCATTCCGATATGACAACACCGGCCCGACAGTGCTTTTATTAAATTCATCGATTCATAAAAATACCGACGGAGTATTTGTAGATCGAAGTTAGCTAAATGATATTATACGGATTGTATCTGAAACAGCGGTAAGGTAATAACCTATGTTCTTTCGACGAAAATAGTGTGTAAAAGGGAAAAAAAGAATAAATCACGTGAATATCAATAGGGTTTTCTGTGGAGAAACAGATCACCCTAATAATTTAAAGTGTTACACGAAATTAGGATTGGTTGATGTTACCAAAGATTATGAAAACATTTAAATGTTGATAGTATTGCAAATTAAGGCAAATATAAGGCAAATTAAGGCAAAGTATGGCAAATATAATACATTTTACACACTTTTATATTTATTGCAATTTAATTGATCCCATAAAAACATTTGAAGCAAATAAAATTACGACTTGTTATTCAAGTTTATTAAATCTTTTACCATTAAAAATGTAAACGATTTGGAACACAAATGATTTATAATTTATTATGATGTGATTTCAAACCTTGTATTCCGCAATTCAATAATTTTGAATTAGAAATTAGGACTCATAATGGATATTTGATTGATTTAAATAATTTTCCTGTAATTTATGAAATAGTTTTAAGATGTAAGGAATACTCTTTTGTAAGTCATAAATGGTAGAATTAAAAGAATATAGAATATATGTTGATTCAAGAAAACTATTATTAAGTCATAAATCTCATATTTTAGAAATACAATTAAACAGAGGGTATAAAATTTGTATTGATATGAAATTAGTAAATATTAGCTTATGTTACTCTTTTCATAATATATCAGATACAACTCTTGATCGTAGAATCTTTTTTATTTACATTAGACATATTGATAAATTTTACTTATATCAACTATTTTTAGAACTAGGATTTTATAATTTAGAAACATTAGCGCAAGAAATTTATAGAAAGGCTTGGTTGAAAATGGGTGTTGATGTCGGATTTATTATTGATTTTTTTTAAGTGATAGCTGAAACAAAATGAGGATACATGTAGCTAATGAACTACACAATTTATGGTAAGAAAACCTTTAGCTTAACTGTTAGGAATTACCCCAGATAAAAGTTTTTACAAATATTAATGCTACACCATATTTAATAACTTTTACACACTTTCTATATTTATTGCAATTTAATATTTTACCATTAATTATGATTCATCAGAATATGATTTTAAACCTTGTATTCCACAATTTTATAATTCCAAATTAGAAATAACAGATCAAAATGGTGAATTCATTGATATAAATAATTTTCCTGTTATGTATGAAATAGTAATAAGATGTAATGAGTAATTGTTTGTAATAAATATATGAATATAACTGTTAGACCGAGTATATGTTTTGGATTTGATATTAAACGTGAAAAAGAAATGAAATTTGAAATCAATGATGTGATAACTCATATTAAAAATACTACATTTAGTTATGTCAAAACTCTAAATAAAGATGCTTATAATGTAGAAAAAATGACTGATTCAATTAGAAAATCTTTAAATTTCATGAATAAGATGAATATTCTATTATTGATGATATTAAAAAATGATTACTGAAATATTTGAAAATGAAACTTATAATGATATAAATGTTGAAATAATGATAGCAGAAGTAACTAGATATTTTGAAAATGGTAATTTCGTCTTTAATAAATGGATCAAAAGTGGATAGTTAATTGATTATATAATTTAGCATTATTATCAGTTAGAACTGTCGGATACACAATGTTATAAAACAAAGTATTTAAAATAGGAAATATTAATGTTGACTGATTTGATATAAATGATGTATTAAAATTAACATTAGCACTTACTTTATCTAATTTAACAATTGATTCTTTAGAAAAACAGAAATATATTCCTCCAATTGATGTTTAATTTCTTTGTTGAATAAATGGCATCTGCAATTATAACTATTATTGGGTCAACAATTGTTAACGCCTTAGCTTAAACAAATATTAGAATTTGAAAATGATTTAAAAGTTAAAAAGAGAAAATATTCAAAAAGTAAAATTATGTATTACCTTATTGTTAGTGGATCTGTTACAATTAGTTCTGTAATAACATTTTTAGCAATATTCAGTCAATTAACACTTTCTCTTTCAAATGGCGTCTTAGGTTTAAGTTCGAGTGTTTTAACCGGAATAAGTTCAAAATTAAATATAAAAAGTAATATAGAAAAAAATAAATCTAATACAAAAGAAATTAATAAATTGAAAAATACATTAGATTATATAATTAGTTTAAATGGAAATATTACAACCGACGAACAAGATAAATTATTAAAAGAATGAATTGATTATTAATTTTCTTATTATATAGATGGTAGATAATTGTCCATAAGCTTTTCAATATAATAAATCAATCAAATATTATATTTCAGCAATAGATTTTAATTAAGATATTACATATTTACATTTTGTTTTCAATTCATTAGTTGATTTAGATATTTATGTTACTGAAACTAATGATTTTAATGATTAAATGGAAAATATATTTAATTTATATTTGATTTATCTTAAAAGATTGAAAGAAGCAAAACAATGGTTAATAAAATCTAATATGAAATATTGGCAAAATCAATTGAATTTTGCAGTTTATTATGCAACAACAGGATGTGACATAAGTTGGAATAATCATTTAAATAACTCTAAATATAAATTTATGCACAGTTTATTTCGATTTCTTACATAGTTTCAAAATAGAATCACATTAAATGAATTAGAAAGCCCTCTATCGGGATTAAAATATTTTAATAAATTATATAATAATATTAATTGATCAAAGTTTTAAAAAATATGAAATGGATGTAATATAAATATAAAGAATTCTGATTTTAGAACAGAATTGGAACAATTAGATCAATTCCTTGTCCTGAAAATATGTTAGAATATTGTGCACTTCCCTTACCAATTAATAGTTTAAATCTTTTTTATAGTATTTAATGTGTTAGTAAGATAGAAAATATAGATTCAAAAACATTACATTTCAATAACTTACCAAAATATTATGATAATTTAAAACAAGAAAATAATAATGGTTTGATTTACTTTATTGTAAAAAATAGTGATGGTTTTACAAAATCAGGTATACAAAGAATAAATCAATGTATATCAATTTTTTAATTTGTATTTAAGGATCACAAGTTAAAACAAGATCACCGTTAAATGGAAATTCAAATACTTCATTAGTTACACAAAAACAATTTAAAGTATTATTTGGAGATTCAATTCATAACGATGAAAATATCTCAATTCCAGAAAATATAATAAGATATCAAAATTATTTAGATAAATCACATATATCATTGAATTATTGTATTGGACAGAATTTATTGATTATTTCTAAGGATTAAGTATTAAAAATAGCAAATGTAATTGGTTATAATAATTTAATCAAAACTGCAACAATCAATAATACATTTGGTTTTGATAATATAAATAAAAAAGTTATTACTGCTTCAAAATCAATGGACGGTGAAAAAATTGTTATTCAGTCAACTGAAATTAAAACTTAGAATATAGAATTGAATAATGATTCTAAATTAAATGATTGTAATACAACAGAAAATATTAAAACTGATTATATTCAACATGAAATAATTGAACATAAAAATAATGATAAATCGCATGAAAATATTAAATCAGCTATATCCTGTTTTGGAATTATAATTGGTGGAATATTGTGTTTAAGATATGAATTTTCTTATTATATAAATGGAAGGTGGAGAAGACTTTGGAATGGAAAACTTTGATGAATCTAATATAACTGATGGACAGCAACCTGATTTTAGTAATGATGCTGAATATAATTCTAATTTAACAATACCTACTGGTGAATTTTTTAATAAATTACGTTCAAGATTGAATACTATTAAAGATCCAGAAATAATTTAAAAAAAGAATTATATTATGATAAATTAATTGATAATTTTAAACCAATATTTAAAAAAATCTGGATTTAATATAACTGGTAAAGGTGCACAATATTTTTGCACCAGATTTGAAATATTTAAATGGTGATTATTATTGGCATTTGAAAGATTACTATTATTTTTAGATATCTTCTAATAAAAGACTTGATGAAATAATAACAAAATCAACTTAAACTAAATAAGAACAGTCTAGAATTAAAAAGATAAATAATAATGATGATATAACTAATGTTATAGTACAAGAAATAAATCTAAATAAAAGAATAGTTAATCGAAGAAATTATGATTTTTTTGAAGATAATTAATGAAAATTTAGAATCAGAAACAAATCCTAAAGATTATTAATTCTAAAACCAGTAAACCTAAATCAAAGAAAGTGCAAACTGAAAAACTTTTACCGAATGGATTTTCTGACACAACAGATCAAGCATTAGAAGATTTGAATATATTTTCTGAAAAAGCATTAAGATAGTTTATATGTGGGTGAAATGAAATTGATAAAATTGCTCATAATAAAGTGACGAGAAATTTAAAAATAAACACTTAGAAATAGAATATAATATAGAATTACAGAAAGAACAAAAAGATTTATTATCATAATCATATGATTATAAATTTAAAAGATTAAAAGTTATTATGAAAGTTTATTAATAAAACAAAATTCTGAAATATAATTAAAGATAGAATAAAATAATTATTTGAATTAGAAGGTATTACTATTTTTTCTATTTCAACAGCTATAACAATGATTTTTATAACAATAGGTTAAGCTATATCAAATCTACACCTAACCCTTAAAAACCCGCGGTACTTCCTGGTTTTAGTTATATATCTAAAATTGTTTTTCAAGATCGATTTCTGTGAAAGCTTTAGTTGATTTGGTTTTTGGGAGGAATATTTTTATTAGCACTATAGAAAATATAATTGACCATTGTGCAAAGTCCAGGAAAAATAGCTTTTTCTTAAATCGGATAGATGACCTCTATATGCTTATTAGCCGTGTGCTCAAACTACAAATTCAATCAAATTTTATTCTGCAAATCCAAAATATCAAATATCAAATCCAATTCAATTTTCTTTTATTGAGCAAATTTCAGGAAATTCAATTCTATTCTCCATTAAAATCAATGAGACCAAGGGAAAAGATTTATCTGAGGTAACGTGATAAAACTACGCAATAAATCGCGAGAGACGAATGAAATATGAATCCCACAATCACAAGTTCGAAAGAGATTTTAAAACATCAAAACTATAAAGAATTTATTAAAACCTCGAATTTCCGGTTTTATCCATTCTCAAGAGTGACTAAAATTATGACATTTCAGAGTATATGTATAAGCAAGATCGACACACACTATTGCACATGAAAACTAGGTAATATTAATCAGAGAGGAAATGTATAGGGACAAAAGTTAATTATGGGGGAGAAACCAGGTTACCATTGACACAGGAATTTGAATGGGAATTCATTAAAACCGACTTAACTAAATGACGTTGGGGTAATACTGTGAGACGGAAAAATTATACGAAAATCATTAAAATCAAATTGATGGCCATTGGTATTCCAAACATGGGTAGCCACAGCACTTTGGGTTTTTTGATTAATCATATCTTACTTATGCTCTTTAATACGAATGCTGAGGGAGCGACCAGTTTCCCCTATATAGAATTTATCACAATCTAAGCAAGGGATTTTATAAACACCGGTATCGCATGGGTATTGGACAGAGTATTATTTTTGGATAAATGACTAGAGATTTTGTTATTATACTTGGATATGATATCAGTGTTAAGCGCCTTGAGAGTGGGTTTCAACTTGACTAAACACGGGATATAAGGGACAACTATGCGAGACTTTCGTCGAATAGAGTTAGAGTCAACACGTATAAAATTAGGTTTAAGGGATCTTTTAGCTTTACGAAGCGCAAGGTCTAAGACGTAATCTGGATAAGCAATTTTGTTAAGACAGCTGCGTACATTTAAAATATCAGATTCAATAAATTCAGGGTCACAAATTCTAAGAGCCCGAAGAAACAACCTTTGGGCTACAGACAACTTGATATTAAAACTAGTGAAGGAAAAGAAATGCAAATATGAATTAGAGTGGGTGGGTTTCCGATAAACAGAAAAACGGAGACGATCAAAACAATTGTGTATAATAACATCCAGGAAAGGAATCATATTATTGGATTCCCATTCAAATGTGAACTTAAGGCTAGGGTAACGTGAATTTAAGAACTCTGAAAATAAGGGAAGGTTAAATTTATCAGAAACCAAGCAAAGAACATAACGAAACCAAGCTTTGGGAGGGATATCTGTATACAAAGGCAAAATTTCAGTTTCAACATGTTCCAAAAATAAGTTAGCTAAGATAGGAGAGAGGGGATTCCCCATTGCAAATCCAAAAATCTGTTGAAATAAATTCCCTTTAAAATGAAAATACATATATTTGGAACACAGTTCAAGTAAATCAATGAGAAATTCAACAGAAATGGGAAAATCGAGGTGGAGGCCCGGAAGTTTGCATCGAATGAAATCAAAAGTGGCCTCTAAAGGGATATTAGTAAACAATGAAACAACATCATATGAGATGAAAATTGCTTTTGAACTTGTGATTGTGGGACTTATATTTCATTCGTCTATCGCGATTTATTTTTGGATTAGAAAATATGATAGAAACAGACAATTTATTTTTTTTTCTAGATAAAAGGTGAAAGTAAAGTATATTTATCCTTCAAAAAATTCGAAAAAATCTAATTCAATTAAAGAAAAATGTTGTAATCATATAATTACTCATAATCCGAGTAATATTATTCCAAATGATACTTTATATGTTAGAATTTCGTGATTAAATCAAAATACTTTTTATGTTCCAAATGGTATTTATTTATATAAGGGTTTATGGTTAACTAAAGAAAATAGAAAAAAATATGATATTTCAAGGAATTCAAACATAAAATCAAAATAAATTAAGATCAAAAGCTAATAACGCAATAGTAACTAATTCCGCAGATTATTTAATAAATAAGATTTATGGTAGTAGAAATTCCATTAGATTATCAATTGATAAATAATAATACTCCTTTATATAAATATGCAATTCACGAAGATATAATATTTGAAATAACTTTTGCACCGGCAAATTAAATAGTATTTTCGAGTATAATTAAAGATATGGAATATAAATTATCAAATATATATTTATAATATCATACAGTCATTAATGAAAATATTGCGAGTACAATTCAAACTGGATATAATCAAGGGTTTTCATTACTATATGATTATGTTGAGAAATTTAAAACTGTTACTATTAATACAAGTGGTGAAAAAATTAATGGTAATATTAACTTTCCTACAAGATCAATTAAAGGTATGTTAATATTTTTTACTAAAATATATTCAAATGGTACTACTGATGTTGATAATTATTATAATCATGAAATATTAAAAGTAGAAATACCAATTTAAAGAAAAGCAAATGAAATATTTTGTCAGGGAATGAGAATGATAGATCAATGGATAGAAATCAAAAAATATTTCATGAATGAAAAAATTGAATTATCTGAAAATTGTAATATTAATCAAATTGATTATTGTATCGGTAATGAATTTGCATTATGGTTAGATTTTAGAACATCTGAGGATAATTCTTTACATGGTTCTGGTAAAAAAATTGAAAAATACAAAAGGTGGAATACAATTATTTATGA
The DNA here is from genome assembly GCF_964204645.1 of Tubulanus polymorphus. Classification (NCBI taxonomy): domain Eukaryota; kingdom Metazoa; phylum Nemertea; class Palaeonemertea; order Tubulaniformes; family Tubulanidae; genus Tubulanus; species Tubulanus polymorphus. Next base: position 16,370,901 of record NC_134028.1, on the reverse strand, counting down.
AAAAGAAAATAAGGTATCGACAATTATAGAATACATATTTATATTATTTCTGATGCGCATTTAAATATAACAAATTCACAATTACAGAGTATTCAATATTCAAAATAAATAGTAAATATTAATGACATATAAATGGGGATAAAAAAACCCTAATCCTAAAGAACAATATTTAAAAAATTTATATCATAATCCTGAGAGTTCAGTTGCCTATTCTTCTGTAAAAAATATATGGCACAAAGTAAAACAAGATAAATTATGATAATCCCTCGAAATGTAGTCAAATATAAAGATATAAATGAATTAACTTTAGAGCAACCAACATATACAACACACAGAATAGAGAATAATGATTATTGGTGGATATTAAATATAATTGATATTTTTAGTCGTTATGTATTTAGTTTCCCACTATTTAGAATAGATGCTGCACAAACATCAATAATTTTAAATAAGTTTCTTTCAAATACATTAAAACCAGAAAAAATTCCAAATTGATGATGGAAAAGAATTTGAATATTCATTAGTTCATAAACTCTTAGATTACCATAATATTACATTTTTTTCAACGAAATCGGATAAAAAGCAGCAGTTGTTGAACGATTTAATAGAACATTAAGAGCAAGAATGTGGAAATATTTCACTGCAAATATCATATCATATATTTATTTTCTGAATAATTTACATCAATGTATAAAAGATATATAAGACTTACATTACAACATACATATACATACGTACATATATATCTATATATATATATATATATATATATATATATATATATATATATATATATATATATATATATATATATATATGTACATCCATATCGATATATACTGATGTAAAATAACAGCAGGGCGACCCGAAAAAAGCAAAGCTTGTAGTATCAGGCACCCTAAAAGGAAAACAAAATAAGGAAAGAAAAGAAAAAAAACACGCATATTCACACACGCTTCATGCATACACACACATACATACTTTCAGACGGGCTCAATACTTAAATTTAAACGATGTTCACATGAGTTAGCAATTGTCTATGATGGACTTCTTTAAATTTCTTTTAAAATAACAGAAATTTTTAGATAGTTTCAACTTAGGATTCAAAGTGTTCCAAAGTCTTGGACCTTTCGATCTTTATGAATTGTAACGAACGTTGGTTCTTGAATATGGGATTACGAAATTGATACCAGTACTATTTCGAGTGTTGTGGTTGTGAATTTGCGAATTAAATAAAAAGAAATCATCGAAGGCTTTAGGGACATCATTTTTATTATATAAGTACATGAACTGGCAAATTTGTAGTTTGTTGATATCCTCTAATTTCAAAAGTTTGTACTTTTTGAATAAAGGTGACGTGTGCGCTAAGTAGCCGCTTCCATTAATCGCTCTAATCGCTTTCTTTTGTAATACCACAAGACAGTTAAGATTAGTAGTGGTATTATTTGCCCAAGTCATGTTACAATAATGAATGTAAGGATGAATAAGAGAATAGTACAATTTTAGAAGAACGGATCGTGGAACATAATGTGATAAGCGTCGATTGATACCAATACCTTGTGCCACTTTCTTCGCAATATTTTGTATATGGGCTTTCCAATTTAAATTATCATCAATTTGGACTCCTACAAATTTGGTGTTACTTACTTTTTGTAAAGGTACATCACCGATATATATTCCGAAGTCCTTTTTTTCTTAGCTCTACTAAATACCATGAAATGTGTTTTGTCAAGATTTAATGAAAGTTTATTTGACTTAAACCAGACGTCCAAGTTTGCAAGTTCAAAATTGACAGTTTTCTCCAAAATTCTGTACTCTTTATGGGAAGCAAAGATATTAGTATCATCCGCGAACATTATAGTCTGAAAAATGGCTGACGCATTGGGGCAATCGTTAATGTACAAAATAAAGAGAAGAGGACCCAAGATCGATCTTAAATAAATAAACCGCTGTTGATATTTCGAAGTATTGATATCCACGAACAAAACTATACTATTATAGAATGTTTAAAAGGGACTGCTTTTAATAACAGTATGAATAAACTTACTTCACAAACAAGGAAGTACATTTTTTACTTGTGAATGGTCGAACCCCAGTTATTCACAGTAACCTGTGATTTGGATATTCTCGGAGCCTTCCTTTTTTATTTATTCATGAAATGACGTCACAAACTTTCAGATTCGCGCCAGTATGCGCGCAATGATTGATGATTGCAAATGGTCCATTATAGTCCCTTTTATTCATGTGTAGAGACGTTCTTAACAGGGAAAACCGTGGTCTGTTTCGTGTTAATGTTGGCCTACGTGACTGACCTAGCTTGAGCATTCGGTACCGGTGCGCCGCTTCAAAGGTTACGAATAAAGTATTATATAACTGATCGTTAATGACATACAACAAATTAACTTTTAAAGAATGGTACCTAGTGTCTCATATTCTACTGAAAAATTCCGGATTGATTCACCGCGTACTTTTTTCATAGTGAGCATTTTAGTAAGCTTATATGAATCAATTAATCTGATTGACAGGCGTAGTTGCGGTTGTATCAGCTGTTGAAGACGTTCGATGTAAACAATAATAACAGTAAAATATAGCTGCAAAGCAGCGATAACGGGTTTTCTGCACAGTCTTAGAATCCTGTTCAACGGTGGATTTCAACAAAGCATTTGATAAGGCTCAACATCGGCCATTACTAAAGAGGCTATTAGGAAACAGTATCAATGATAGGTCGTTTAAATGGCTCAGCAGTTATCTCTGAACGGAAACTTGTAACCGAAATCAACGGAACGCCTCCTCTTGGAATGAGACGGTCTAACTAGTGGAGTCACGCAAGGTAGTATCCTAAGTCGTCTTCTGTTTAATGTCCTGACAAATGACATACACAGTAATCCAAAAATATACCAGACCGAGTAAATTTCCAAAACGACCTTAACACACTGTTCGACCAAAAAACTTAATGTTCCGACAAAACCACGGGGACAAAACCAAAATTATGAATTGTCTCGGGTGACAAAACCATAATATTGAATTGTCACGGGCGACAAAACAAAAATAATGAATTGTCGCAAGCGATAAAACCACAATTATAAATTGTCGCGGGCGTTAAAACCAAAATATTGAATTGTCGCGGCGATAAAACCAAAATAATGAATTGTCGCGGACGACAAAAACAAAATATTGAATTGTTGCGTGCGACAAAACCAGAATAATGAATTGTCGCGGGAGACAAAACCAAACTAGGGGTCCAGGGACACCATGCTCACTTGGGAAGTGGTTTCAAATGCTCAACAATCTAACAATTTCAATACATAACGCCCTCTAGTGACCATATACAAAAACCAATGACCTTGAAACCCACCACAATCATAGAACATGTGAGCAGCTATGATTTTGTAATTGATTGTGATAACAAAATATGCCTCGTTACCAATTTAATATGGAAATACTAAGTTATTCTACTATTCAACGCCCCTGGTGACCATATGCAAAACCCAATGACCTTAAAACTCACCATAATCGTAGTACATGTCATGAAATACAACTTTGCAATTGATCATAGTAACAAAATATGCCTAGGTACCAATCTAATAAGGAAATACTAAGCCATTCTACTATTCAACGCCCCCTGGTGACTATAAGGAATAACTAATGTCCTTAAAAACTCACCACAATCATAGACGATGTCATGATCTACAACTTTGCAATGGATCATGGTAACAAAATATGCCTAGGTACCAATCTAATAAGGAAATACTAAGCCATTCTACTATTCAACGCCCCCTGGTGACTATATGGAATAACTAATTTACTTAAAAACTCACCACAATCATAGACGATGTCATGAACTACAACTTTGCAATTGATCATGGCAGGGAAGTGTGATGAGATGGAATACGGACGCTTTTAATTGCCGGATGTAGGCTATTCAATTCAGCCCGTACATCAAAGGTTACCGCAACAGCAGTAAGCTACGCTTATCGAGTGTGTGTTACCAGCTGAACACCAGTCAACATCAACTTTGATTTGGTCGCAGAACAACCCGCAATAGTTTTAGCCCGATAAATGTTCTGCGATCGATACTACGCATGCGCACTGCAGTTCATTGAACAACGTGGAAGTGGCTGTGTATACACATATTTTTCTTTAGAAAATCGGTTGAAATTCAACAATTTCTCGTAAAATTTGTCCAAAAAGGTATGTATTTTTATTCTTCTATATCTCCGAAACCCGGTATCGGAACATTAAGTATTTATATTGTGATTAAAGTCTGTTTTTATGTGTTAAACATATGTTTTTGCCAGTTCGTTCCGATTCCGGGTTTAGCGTTATTTGGGCCTTGAAGATGTCAAATATTTCGGCCCAGACTCGCGCAGCTTTCGTTTCTGACGTCATGTTGCTATGTTACGACACAAACATATACACGAAGTATGATCTTTAAAATGTGTATTTACTACATAATAATGTTACTTAATAACGTTTACATTAGGCCTACAAGTTATTGTCCCCCATATAAACCAAGTTGCCTAAATAGCATCAGCAATCTCATTTAATTAACCTTTTCTTGTTTTTAGTCATGGATCTTTGTCGATTGTGTGGAAAAAATGCGAAACCTCCGGATCGTCGTCCTATCGATAAAAATAATTTCAAAAGCCATGTGAAGGAGTTGTTCAACATTGATTTTGATGATGATACTGAACAGTACCCGATATACATCTGTAATATGTGTCGTGTCAAATTACAAAAATGGCGTAAGAACAAAAACGTTAAAAAAACTGTCCCTGTGACTATCAAATTAAAACAATGGACATGTAAACCACTGGTTAATTCCAAGTCTGGACGGCGACGTATTTGTAGTCAAAATTTTATCCATCGATTTTCCATAATGTACTGCTACCATTCCATTTGAACTGAATTTAAATACTCGATGGTTAATCACTTCAGTCATAGCCTTTTCCAAATATATAGTGTTCCTGCGAAAATAATAATAATGATTATTATTTTAACATGTACTTATCTGGATTTTTTATATTATGTTTATATAATTATTTTCTGTATTCGTTTATTATTTTATAACCTAAAAGGATTGTATTGATTATAAAAATAAATGTAAAAAATACCTGTATGTGTGTTTTCTCGTGTTCAGATCGCAGTCTCTGGTCAGCTGAGCCTGAGAAGTACCTATATGAAAAAGAAAAGGAAAGAATAAAGTGCCTGCAATTAGGTGGAAACTATTCCGATATTTCATCGATTCAAAAGGAATAACACTCACTAGAATCGGCCGAATTAGTTGATCCTGATCCAGAGGATTCCCGTAATATTTCCGTATCGATCTGAACCAATTCGTCACTATCAAAGAATAGTTCGTCAAAATCGTCATCATTTATAATTTCGTTGACAACCGTTGCCATTTTAATACAGCGGAAAGAACCGATATCACGATTGATAAAACACTATATCCGTCGGAAGCGATGTAGAGAGAATCGCACAATGATAACGAAAAAGTCCAAAAATGTTAGTAGTTTATTCGACGTTTCGTCTATGTCCTAATAGTCATCTTCAGAAATAATGAATACTACAGAAATTATGAGATATATATACAATCCAGAGACTAAGAGACTAATTCAAGTAATCAGAGATGATACAAACTAAAGGAAAATTAACGTAGAAACAGTTACACGCTAAAACAGATTAAAGAGAAGCAGTTAAGAGACAAACTAGGGGGCACTTAAATTTAAGACAATTGTGAATACAAGTTGATCGACTGAAATTGATGAGGGGAAATCAGGTGTTGAGTTTTACCAGTTTACAGAGGAATTTTTAAATAAGTTTATTATGGGATGAAAAACCGATATTCGGAAACAACTGAATTATTACGGGAGATTCCCGATCTCGTTGGTTATCGCTTATCGGCGCGTTACGTAACAAAGCGCTCGCCGACGAACCGTTATCGGCTTTAGGGCAATTACAACGCACATTCGACAAGAGCTGCACAATAGCGTCCGTATTCCATCTCATCACACTTCCCTGATCATGGTAACAAAATATGCCTTGGTACAAATATAATATAGCAATACTAAGTTATTGTATTATTCAACGCCCCCTGATGGCCACATACTAAAACCAAAGACCTTGAAACTCACCAAAATCATAGAACACGTTATGGGCTACAACTTTCCAATTGAATATAGTAACACAATATGCTTAGGTATCAATTTAATGTGGAAAAACTTTTTCCCACCTACGAATGAGTACTGATGACACCAAGATGGCCGTCAATTGCGTCATAATAGGCTGATCAAAAATACCTGTCCCAGGTATAAAAAATCCCTCTCTAAAGAATACCTATCAGCAATTGCAATGAGAAATGGCAAACCAGTAGGAAGCTACAGGACCTAGAATTCTGGCCAAAATTTACATTTTTGGGCACTAAAAAGGTCATAGGACGGCTATCTTGAGTCAGATCGACCCAATTTTATTATGCTGATGGGCCTTTGGTAGATTCAAATATAAACGAAAGATCAAGGTAATTGATCGAAGCGTCTTCAAAATTTCACACGAAAACTTCGAAAATGTTTAAAAAGTGCTGATTTTGGCAAACAACAATGGCTGCCAGTCGGCCATCTTGAATCTGACAGGGCCAGTTTTTGGGCTGACGATGTTTCTAGGGTAGATACATGTATAAACCAAATATCAAGACATTACCTTGAAGCGTCTTCAAAACTTCCCAAAATAACTGGATTCCGTCTATGGACGGACGGAGGGACGAAAAGTGAACACAATAGCCCCCTTGGGACTAAAGTCCCAAGTGGACTGAAAAAGAATTGTCACGGGCGACAATACCAAACTAATGAATTGTCGCGGGTGATAAAACCAAAATATTGAATTGTCGCGGGCGACAAAACCAAACTAATGAATTGTCGCGGGCGATAAAACCAAAATATTGAATTGTCGCGGGCGATAAAACCAAAATAATGAATTGTCATGGGCGATAAAACCAAAATAATGAATTGTCGCGGGCGACAAAACCAAAATAATGAATTGTCGCGGGCGATAAAACCAAAATAATGAATTGTCTCGGGCGACAAAACCTAAATAATGAATTGTCGTGGGCGACAAAACCAAAATAATGAATTGTCGCTGGAGATAAAACCAAAGTAATGAATTGTCGTGGGCGATAAAACCAAACTAATGAATTGTCGTGGGCGACAAAACCAAAAAAAGAATTGTGGGGGCCACAAAACCAAAATAATTAATTGTCGCGGGCGACAAAACCAAAATATTGAATTGTCGCGGGCGACAAAACCAAAATATTGAATTGTCGCGGGCGACAAAACCAAACTAATGAATTGTCGCGGGCGACAAAACCAAAAAAAGAATTGTCGAGGCGACAAAACCAAAATAATGAATTGTCGCGGGCGATAAAACCAAAATAATGAATTGTCGCGGGCGATAAAAACCAAAATATTGAATTGTCATGGGCGACAAAACCAAAATATTGATTTGTCGCGGGTGACAAAACCAAAATTATGAATTGTCGCGGGCGATAAAACCAAAATAATGAATTGTCGCGGGCGATAAAACCAAAATAATGAATTGTCGCGGGCGACAAAACCAAAATTATTGTTTTGTCGCGGGTGACAAAACCAAATTAATGAATTGTCGCGGGCGGTAAAACCAAAATAATGAATTGTCGCGGGCGATAAAACCAAAATAATGAATTGTCGCTGACGATAAAACCAAAATATTGTATTGTCGCGGGCGACAAATCCAAAAAATGAATTGTCGCGGCAGAAAAACCAAAATCTTGAATTGTCGCGGGTGACAAAACCAAACTAATGAATTGTCGCGGGCGATAAACCAAAATAATGAATTGTCGCGGGCGATAAAACCAAAATAATGAATTGTCGCGGGCGATAAAACCAAAATAATGAATTATCGCGGGCGATAAAACCAAAATAATGAATTATTGCGGGCGATAAAACCAAAATTATTGTTTTGTCGCGTTATTTTAGTTTTGTCGTTTTGTCATAATGTCGCCCTCATTTGCATATACGTGTTTTTTTTTACGCATGGCCCTTATCAGCCACCATACTAAAGCCTTAAGGTCGCGTAAAACTCGATAAACACTTCAAGCGACACAGCGAACGATCTCCTTTCCCCCACAGCGAACGCTTAACCTAGTAGAGGCTACTAGCCTATGTAGGCCTTTGTATATGTGTAGGCCTAACATCCGGACAGATTGGTCGTAGGCCTATTGAATTTAACAACCCACCTAAATATCGTAAATTTTGTTTTGAAGTTCAATCCAATGAGTCCGTTAATAAACGCAACAATTGTACTGTGTTTGTTTGATACAGTAAAGCTCAGTACCGGTAGGCCTAAAGCCGCGTCAAACTCGATAAACACTTCAAGCGACACAGCGAACGATCCCTTTCCCCCACAGCGAACGCTTACTCCGAATGTCAAGTGTGAGTCCAGCATACGGAAAGGATTATGTGTTATATACTTGTATTTAGTAAATACCTTGTGCATTTGACAATGATCGATATGTACTGTAGGAAATATAGAGTATTGATGGTATTGATATAGAGGTTGAAGCCCGCGGCCGAATAAAGTAATATATTCTTTTATTTTGATACCTCGTCGACATAACAGCTTTTCTCCGCTATATGTCTTCGGCGTGTTTAGTTTACTGAATGTGAAGTCTGCGGCAATAAATTAGTTCATTTATACTTGAATTGATAATCGAAGTGACAGTCGGCCTGCGGGTTGATTTCGGGATGACGACTCGAAAAACATGTCGCCCCATTGAATGGGGCTAAATTTTCGATGTTTACGGCCCGACAGCGCTTTTGTAACGATGATTCGTGAAAAAACACGCGGGCTATTTGTAGATCTCAGTGAGGTGAACGATATTATATGGATTGTATATGAAACAGCGGTAAGGTAACAAAGCCTATGTTCTTTTGGTAAAAATAGTGTGGAAGAAAATAATAATAATAAATATAGCTGCAAAGCAGCGATAACGGGTTTTCTGCACAGTCTTAGAATCATGTTCAACGGTGGATTTCGACGAAGCATTTGATAAGGCACAACATCAGCCATTAATAAACAGGCTATTAGGAAACAGTATCAATGATAGGTCGCCCAAATGGCTCAGCAGTTATCTCTGAACGAAAACTTGTAGCCGAAATCAACGGAACGCCTCATCTTGGAATAAGTCGGTCAAACTAGTGGAGTCACGCAAGGTAGTATCCTAAGTTGTCTTCCGTTTAATGTCCTGACAAATGACATACACAGAAATCCAACATATACCAGACCGAGTAAATTTCCAAATCGACCTTAACACGCCGTTCGACCAAAAAACTTAATGTTCCAACAAGAAAATCTTGTTCGAATGAAAATAATTATGTTTGATCGAACAATACGCTTTTTGCTTGAACCAAAAATTTTCTTCATTCTGACAAAAAATGTGTTCGAATAAAAAGCTATGTTATTGTTGAAATGAAAAATTTTTAGTCCCGGCAAAAAAATTTGGTTGAGCGAAAACAATTTTTTGTTTGAATGAAAACAATTCTGTTCGATTGAACGAAATACTTAATACTTTCGGTTCGGAGAAAAAACTTTTTTCAATATACTTGTTCGAACGAATAACTTAATGTTCTGACAAGAAAATTCTGTTCAAATTAAAACGATTCTTTTCAATTGAACGATTGTTCGAACGAAAAACCTTTCGTTTGGACAAAAAAAAAGTTTGTTCAACTTTGTTTTAACGATTTTTTCAAATTGGTTCATTCCTATAGAATATTATTGGTTCGAACGAAATAAATTTTGTTCCGACGAAAGAATTTTCAAGCGAAAGGTCTTTTGAACGAAAAAAAAGATATTTCTGGTGCTCCGCAGTAACTTACGCCTGACGTAGGTTGGTCTTGTGGCACGATGCGATCCTCGCATTGCATCGCAAGTTTCGGTGCAAGTCGGTTGCAATACGATTGTGTGCAAATAGTTTCTGCCAGTCGCAAGAGCGCGTCGGTTGGTTGTGACAGTCGTGTCGCGTCGCGTCGCAGAAAGTAGAACACGTACGACTCCATGTGACTGGCGTTGCTGAAAGATGAGGACGCCAGTGATATGACGACTGAGTTTCAAGTCGTCAAAACGTCACGATATGTCGACATATTCATGTCGACTTTATGCGATATATCGACATAAATATGGCGACTTGTCGAGTTGGAACGCGACAACTCGAGGCCCTTTATCGCTTCCGTAGATCTTTCATTAAGTAGGATCACTTGAATGATCGCTTTAATATCACTTTTATACGGAAGTACGGAAGCGATAAGGGGCCTCGAGATGTCGCGTTCAAACTCGACAAGTCTTCATATTTATGTCGACATACCGCGATATATCGCGTCAAGTCGACATGAATATGTCGATATATCGTGACGTTTTGACGACATATTTCGTTCTCTCGACCACTTTCCTCGCGACAAGTCGACATATTCATGACGACTTGAAACTCAGTCGTCTTATCACTGGTGTCCTCATCTTACATTTAGACATGTCTTTAAATGATGGCTTGTCCCGTGGAAAATGGGCGAAGAAGCGAAATTTGACGTGAAAACGTCACGATGTGACGACATATTCATGTCGACTTGACGCGATATATCGCGATATATCGACATAAATATGGCGACTTGTCGAGTTGGAACGCGACATCTCGAGGCCCTTTATCGCGTCCGTACTATATCAGATTAATCGACTCCAAAATAGGCGAAAGCATAAGTCTTTATTACGTTATTAATTGGCCTAATTATTCAAAAGCTAATAAAGTGGGCGACAAAACCAAAAAAATTAATTGTCGCGGGCGATAAAACCAAAATAATCAATTGTCGCGGGCAATAAAACCAAAATAATCAATTGTCGCTGGCGATAAAACCAAAATATTGAATTGTCGCGGGTGACAAAACCAAAAAAATGAATTGTCGCGGGCGATAAAACCAAAATAATCAATTGTCGCTGGCGATAAAACCAAAATATTGAATTGTCGCGTGGGACAAAACCAAATATTGAATTGTCGCAGGCGATAAAACCAAAATATTGAATTGTCGCAGGTGATAAAACCAAAATATTGAAGTGTCGCAGGCGATAAAACTGCGACAAAAAAAAAATTGTCGCGGGCGATAAAACCAAAATAATGAATTGTCGCGTGTGACAAAACCAAAACAATTAATTGTCGCGGGCGACAAAACCAGAAAAATTAATTGTCGCGGGCGATAAACCAAAATAATCAATTGTCGCTGGCGATAAAACCAAAATATTGAATTGTCGCAGGCGAGAAAACCAAAATATTGAATTGTCGCGTGGGACAAAACCAAAATAATGAATTGTCGCTGGCGATAAAACCAAAATAATGAATTGTCGCTGGCGATAAAACCAAAATAATGAATTGTCGCGGGCGATAAAACCAAAATAATGAATTGTCGCGGGCGATAAAACCAAAATAATGAATTGTCGCTGGCGATAAAACCAAAATAATGAATTGTCGCAGGCGATAAAACCAAAATATTGAATTGTCGCAGGCGATAAAACCAAAATAATGGATTGTCGCTGGCGATAAAACCAAAATAATGAATTGTCGCTGGCGATAAAACCAAAATAATGAATTGTCGCAGGCGATAAAACCAAAATAATGAATTGTCGCAGGCGATAAAACCAAAATAATGAATTGTCGCTGGCGATAAAACCAAAATAATGAATTGTCGCAGGCGATAAATCCAAAATAATGAATTGTCGCATGCGATAAAACCAAAATAATGAATTGTCGCAGGCGATTAAAAATTATTGTTTTGTCGCGTTATTTTCGTTTTGTCGTTTTGTCATAATGTCGCCCTCATTTGCATATACGTGTTTTTTTTACGCATGGCCCTTATCAGCCACCATACTAAAGCCTTAAGGTCGCGTAAAACTCGATAAACACTTCAAGCGGCATAGCGAAAGATCTCCTTTCCCCCACAGCGAACGCTTAACCTAGTAGAGGCTACTAGCCTATGTAGGCCTATGTATATGCGTAGGCCTAACATCCGGACAGATTGGTCGTAGGCCTATTGAATAACAACCCACCTAAATATCGTAAATTTTGTTTTGAAGTTCAATCCAATGAGTCCGTTAATAAACGCAACAATTATACTGTGTTTGTTTGAGACAGTAAAGCTCAGTACCGGTAGGCCTAAAGCCGCGTCAAACTCGATAAACACTTCAATCAAGCGACACAGCGAACGATCCCTTTCCCCCACACAGCGGACGCTTACTCCGAATGTCAAGTGTGAGTCCAGCATACGGAAAGGATTGTGTTATATACTTGTATTTAGTAAATACCTTGTGCATTTGACAATGATCGATATGTACTGTAGGAAATATAGAGTATTGATGGTATTGTTATAGAGGTTGAAGCCCGCGGCCGAATAAAGTAATATATTCTTTTATTTTGATACCTCGTCGACATAACAGCTTTTCTCCGCTATATCTCTTCGGCGTGTTTCGTTTAGGCCTACGACTCCCCGGTACACTTATGATTTATCTTAGTAAATACACGGTTAATTTGATAAAGAAAAATAGGTATTGCTAAACTAACTCCTTGAAACCCGCAGCCAAATCACTGGTAGTAATAAATTAATTTGTACTCGATTTGATTCTCATGATGAGGGGAAACTCGCAGCTGATCCCCGGAACGACGATGTAGTAACACACGTCGATTCGTCGATGTTTACAGCTCGACAGTGCTTTTAAAATCTAAATTAGTAAATTTCCAGTGTATCGGTAATATGATCTGATGAGGAAAATGGGCTATTGTTAAAATCACTGTTTGAAGACCGCGACTGAATGTGAAGTCTGCGGCAATAAATTAGTTCATTTACACTTGAATTGATAATCGAAGTGACAGTCGGCCTGCGGGTTGATTTCGGGATGACGACTCGAAAAACATGTCGCCCCATTGAATGGGGCTAAATTTTCGATGTTTACGGCCCGACAGCGCTTTTGTAACGATGATTCGTGAAAAAACACGCGGGCTATTTGTAGATCTCAGTGAGCTGAACGATATTATATGGATTGTATATGAAACAGCGGTAAGGTAACAAAGCCTATGTTCTTTTGGTAAAAATAGTGTGGAAGAAAATAATAATAATAATAATCACGCGGATATCAATAGGGTTTTCTGTGAAATAACAGAAAACCCTAAATATAGCTGCAAAGCAGCGATAACGGGTTTTCTGCACATTCTTAGAATCCTGTTCAACGGTGGATTTCAACAAAGCATTTGATAAGGCTCAACATCAGCCATTACTGAACAGGCTATTAGGAAACAGTATCAATGATAGGTCGCCCAAATGGCACAGCAGTTATCTCTGAACGGAAACTTGTAACCGAAATCAACGGAACGCCTCATCTTGGAGTGAGACGGTCTAACTAGTGGAGTCACGCAAGGTAGTATCCTAAGTCGTCTTCTGTTTAATGTCCTGACAAATGACATAAACAGTAATCCAAAATATACCAGACCGAGTAAATTTCCAAAACAACCTTAACACACTGTTCGACCAAAAACTTTATGTTCCGACAAAACCACGGGCGACAAAACCAAAATTATGAATTGTCGCGGGTGACAAAACCAAAATATTGAATTGTCACGGGCGACAAAACAAAAATAATGAATTGTCGCGGCCGATAAAACCAAAATAATGAATTGTCGCGGGCGATAAAACCACAATAATGAATTGTCGTGGGCGTTAAAACCAAAATATTGAATTGTTGCGGGCGATAAAACCAAAATAATGAATTGTCGCGGGCGACAAAAACAAACTATTGAATTGTTGCGTGCGACAAAACCAAAATAATGAATTGTCGCGGGCGACAAAACCAAACTAGGGGTCCAGGGACACCATGCTCACTTGGGCAGTGGTTTCAAATGCTCAACAATCTAACAATTTCAATACATAACGCCCTCTAGTGACCATATACATCAATAGGGTTTTCTGTGAAATAACAGAAAACCCTAAATATAGCTGCAAAGCAGCGATAACGGGTTTTCTGCACAGTCTTAGAATCCTGTTCAACGGTGGATTTCAACAAAGCATTTGATAAGGCTCAACATCAGCCATTACTGAACAGGCTATTAGGAAACAGTATCAATGATAGGTCTCCCAAATGGCACAGCAGTTATCTCTGAACGGAAACTTGTAACCGAAATCAACGGAACGCCTCATCTTGGAGTGAGACGGTCTAACTAGTGGAATCACGCAAGGTAGTATCCTAAGTCGTCTTCTGTTTAATGTCCTGACAAATGACATACACAGTAATCCAAAATATACCAGACCGAGTAAATTTCCAAAACAACCTTAACACACTGTTCGACCAAAAACTTTATGTTCCGACAAAACCACGGGCGACAAAACCAAAATTATGAATTGTCGCGGGTGACAAAACCAAAATATTGAATTGTCACGGGCGACAAAACAAAAATAATGAATTGTCGCGGCCGATAAAACCAAAATAATGAATTGTCGCGGGCGATAAAACCACAATAATGAATTGTCGTGGGCGTTAAAACCAAAATATTGAATTGTTGCGGGCGATAAAACCAAAATAATGAATTGTCGCGGACGACAAAAACAAACTATTGAATTGTTGCGTGCGACAAAACCAAAATAATGAATTGTCGCGGGCGACAAAACCAAACTAGGGGTCCAGGGACACCATGCTCACTTGGGCAGTGGTTTCAAATGCTCAACAATCTAACAATTTCAATGCATAACGCCCTCTAGTAACCATATACAAAAACCAATGACCTTGAAACCCACCACAATCATAGAACATGTGAGCAGCTATGATTTTGTAACAAAATATGCCTCGTTACCAATTTAATATGGAAATACTAAGTTATTCTACTATTCAAAGCCCCCTGGTGACCATATGCAAAACCCAATGACCTTAAAACTCACCACAATCGTAGTACATGTCATGAAATACAACTTTGCAATTGATCATAGTAACAAAATATGCCTAGGTACCAATCTAATAAGGAAATACTAAGCCATTCTACTATTCAGCGCCCCCTGGTGACTATATGGAATAACTAATGTCCTTTAAAACTCACCACAATCATAGACGATGTCATGAACTACAACTTTGCAATGGATCATGGTAACAAACTATGCCTAGGTACCAATCTAATAAGGAAAAACTAAGCTTTTCTACTATTCAACGCCCCCTGGTGACTATATGGAATAACTAATGTCCTTAAAAACTCACCACAATCATAGACGATGTCATGAACTACAACTTTGCCATTGATCATGGTAACAAAATATGCCTTGGTACAAATATAATATAGCGATACTAAGTTATTGTATTATTCAACGCCCCCTGATGGCCACATACAAAAACCAATGACCTTGAAACTCACCAAAATCATAGAACACGTTATGGGCTACAACTTTCCAATTGAATGTAGTAACACAATATGCTTAGGTATCAATTAATTGTGGAAAAACTTTTTCCCACCTACGAATGAGTACTGATGACACCAAGATGGCCGCCAATTGCGTCATAATTGGCTGATCAAAAATACCTGTCCCAGGTATAAAACATCCCTCTCTAAAGAATATCTATCAGTATTTGCAATGAGAAATGGCAAACCAGTAGGAAGCTACAGGACCTAGAATTCTGGCCAAAATTGACATTTTTGGGCACTAAAAAGGTCATAGGAGTCAGATCGACCCAATTTTCTTATGCTGATGGGCCTTTGGTAGATTCAAATATAAACGAAAGATCAAGGTAATTGATCAAAGCGTCTTCAAAATTTTCTTCGGGCGACAAAACCAAAATAATGAATTGTCGCGGGCGATAAAACCAAAATAATGAATTGTCGCGGGCGACAAAACCAAAAAAAAAATTGTCGCGGGCGACAAAAACAAAATATAAAACCAAAATAATGAATTTTCGTGGGCGTCAAAACCAAAAGAAGAATTGTCGCGGGCGACAAAACCAAAATAATGAATTGTCGCTGGAGATAAAACCAAAGTAATGAATTGTCGTGGGCGATAAAACCAAAATATTGAATCGTCGCGGGCGACAAAACCAAACTAATGAATTGTCGCGGGCGACAAAACCAAAAAAAGAATTGTGGGGGCAGCAAAACAAAAATAATGAATTGTCGCGGGCGACAAAACCAAAATGGTGAATTGTCCAGGCGACAAAACCAAAATGGTGAATTGTCGCGGGCGACAAAACCAAAATAATGAATTGTCGCGGGCGATAAAACCAAAATGATGAATTGTCTCGGGTGACAAAACCAAAATAATGAATTGTCGCGGGCGACAAACCAAAATAATGAATTATCGCGGGCGATAAAACCAAAATATTGAATTGCCGCGGGCGATTAAATTAAAATATTGAATTGTCGCGGGCGATAAAACCAAAGTAATGAATTGTCGCGGTTGACAAAACCAAAATGGTGAATTGTCGCGGGCGACAAAACCAAAATGGTGAATTGTCGCAGGCGACAAAACCAAAATAATGAATTGTCGCGGGCGACAAAACCAAAAAGAAGAATTGTCGCGGTCGACAAAACCAAAATAATGAATTGTCGCTGGCGATAAAACCAAAGTAGTGATTTTTCGTGGGCAATAAAACCAAAATATTGAATTTTCGCGGGCAACAAAACCAAAAAAAGAATTGTGGGGGCGACAAAACCAAAATAATGAATTGTCGCGGGTGACAAAACCAAAATGGTGAATTGTCGCTGGAGATAAAACCAAAGTAATGAATTGTCGTGGGCGATAAAACCAAAATATTGAATTGTCGCGGGCGACAAAACCAAAATATTGAATTGTTGCGGGCGACAAAACCAAACTAATGAATTGTCGCGGGCGACAAAACCAAAAAAAGAATTGTCGGGGCGACAAAACCAAAATAATGAATTGTTGCGGGCGATAAAACCAAAATAATGAATTGTCGCGGGCGATAAAACCAAAATAATGAATTGTCGCGGGCGACAAAACCAAAATGGTGAATTGTCGCGGGCGACAAAACCAAAATGGTGAATTGTCGCGGGCGACAAAACCAAAATAATGAATTGTCGCCGGCGATAAAACCGTAATAATGAATTGTCGCCGGCGATAAAACCAAAATAATGAATTGTCTCGGGCGACAAAACCAAAATAATGAATTATCGCGGGCGATAAAACCAAAATATTGAATTGTCGCGGGCGATAAAACCAAAATATTGAATTGTCGCGGTCGACAAAACAAACAAAAAGTTGTCGCGGGCGACAAAAACAAAATATAAAACCAAAATAATGAATTGTCGCGGGCGACAAAACCAAAAAGAAGAATTGTCGCGGGCGACAAAACCAAAATAATGAATTGTCACTGGCGATAAAACCAAAGTAGTGAATTGTCGTGGGCGATAAAACCAAAATATTGAATTTTCGCGGGCGACAAAACCAAAATAATGAATTGTCGCAAGGGATAAAACCAAAATAATGAATTGTCGCGGGCGATAAAACCAAAATATTGAATTGTCGCGTGTGACAAAACCAAAATAATGAATTGTCGCGGGCGACAAAATCAAAATCATTGTTTTCTCGCGTTATTTTAGTTTTGTCGTTTTGTCGTAATGTCGCCCTCATTTGCATATTCGTGTTTTTTTATCTTATCAGCCACCATACTAAAGCCTTAAGGTCGCGGGTCTGACTATTTCAGATGGCTGGGAGTCACCTTCATTTCGGTCAACGAATTATACATTTAGACTTCACCTACGATGTAACGTAGCCCAATACACTGGGTTTGAATCCCGTAAATCGTTCCACGAACTCGGTCCTTCAGCGCAATTCGTTCAAACAAAATTCCCATTTTTTGTCTGAATGAAATTCAAATTAATGACCAATAGAAACTTATTTCCAATCAGGAGATCGGCTATCCAAAAGGAAATTCCTTAAAAAGTCCTCCCAAATTACATTCAACTTGAAGAAAAATACAAACTAAAACCATAAACATATATGTACCATACAAACTTTTTTATTTCACAAATTTTTAAATTTGAATAAACATTGTTCTGATATAAATCAACTTACACAATTTTGAAATGTGAATAAACATGTACATAGTTCTGATTGACTTAAAAAAATTGGATTACAACACGGCCTTACAGCATTTTAATAGTGCATACGGTGCAGATGATGTTAGGTGACAATGAGTACAATATGGTGAATATTACAAGTCATTGATATACAAATATGGTGATTGTCAAACATTTCTCTACAACGATCGGGTTACTAAGATATAAGAAATTATTATGTGTAAAAAGTTAAAAAGCAAACCAAAATGGCCAAATTAGCTCACCTGTTGCCGAAGTGTGCAGAAAATAGATGTTATCAAATTACCTACCTCCAATTATTATATACTAATATATATATATATATATATATATATATATATATATATATATATATATATATATATATATATATATATATATATATATATATATATATATGCCAATGAGTCCACACATTTACAATGGACAAAAATTTTCCACAACTTTAAATGTTCCTATATTCAAATAATTAGCATATTTTTTATGTGAACTAATCGGCACCACATTTGTGCTGTGTAATGATCCCAATAACCTTTATCAAAAATATACATGTTATATGGAGTATTAGACAAAAACATTAAGTCAAAAAGCAATAAGTGAAAGAGAAAAAAGCATGTTGCACACCCACCAAAAATATGTTTTGGTATTAAGTATGCAGTCAGAAAGTCCAGACGGACTTTCAGACTGTATGAACATAAAATACTTACTACATTAAAAGCAGTTCAGTGATAGAAGAGTTTCGAAAGTAAATACTACAGTAGACTCCGCCTATGTCGGATCCATATCAGTCTCGGATTCATTTAGCTCGGATTGAATTTCTGGTATCTTTGCTTCATATTTCATTCAAAATAGCCTTGCTTATGTCGGAATATGTGATTTCGCTGAAATAAATTGAAGTGGTTTGCCCCAATAATATCTGTAATTCCGGTGACGCGCGCCTGCATGTATTAGCCTATATGCATACGATCATATCGAAAAACAGTACATACAGGAAGGCTTATTCGTACTCGTGTATATATGCTGTGTGCGAGGCCATATGTCAACACGACAAGTGTTTTCTTAACACAACACTCATCAGCATATTAGTTATTATACTGTACTATAGGTCTAGATAGATAGAACAGAAAACAAGACTAGAGGGTAGAGAGACATTAAAATTACGGTAAAAGATAAACATACCACCACTATATTCAGATAACTTGTCCTTCCACCATACGCACCACGTAGTTCTTGACTTCATTTCGTGTTCATTGATGAGTGCTGACACTTCCATAAAATCATGACAATCATGACAAGAATAAGACGGATCGGAAGATGTAGTTGAATCGTCCGCCATTTTAGGTACGTAGGTGAAGTCTAAATGTATAATTCGTTGACCGAAATGAAGGTGACTCCCAGCCATCTGAAATAGTCAGACCCTAAGGTCGCGTAAAACTCGATAAACACTTCAAGCGACACAGCGAACGATCTCCTTTCCACCACAGCGAACGCTTACTCCGAATGTCAAGTGTGAGTCCAGCATACGGATAGGAGTGTGCTATATACTTGTATTCAGTAAATACCTTATGCATTTGACAATGATCGGTATGTACTGTAGGAAATATAGAGTATTGATAAATGGTTGAAGCCCGCGGCCGAATAAATATATTCTTTTATTTTGATACCTCGTCGACATAACAGCTTTTCTCCGCCATATCTCTTCGGCCTGTTTAGTTTAGGCCTACGATTCCCCGGTACACTAAAGATTTATCTTAGTAAATACACGGTTAATTCGGTATAGAAAAATTGGTATTGTTAAACTAACTCCTTGAAACCCGCAGCCAAATCACTGGTAGTAATAAATTAATTTGTACTCGATTTGATTCTCATGATGAGGAGAAACTCGCAGCTCATCCCCGGAACGTCGATGTAGTAACACACGTCGATTCGTCGATGTTTACGGCTCGACAGTGCTTTTAAAATCTAAAGTAGTTAATTTCCAGTGTATCGGTAATATGATTTGATGAGGAAAATGGGATATTGTTAAAATCACTGTTTGAAGACCGCGACTGAATGTGAAGTCTGCGGCAATAAATTAGTTCATTTATACTTGAATTGATAATCGAAGTGACAGTCGGCCTGCGGGTTGATTTCGGGATGACGACTCGAAAAACATGTCGCCCCATTGAATGGGGCTAAATTTTCGATGTTTACAGCCCGACAGCGCT
Source organism: Tubulanus polymorphus (assembly GCF_964204645.1). Lineage (NCBI taxonomy): Eukaryota > Metazoa > Nemertea > Palaeonemertea > Tubulaniformes > Tubulanidae > Tubulanus > Tubulanus polymorphus. The sequence goes on along the minus strand of NC_134028.1, from coordinate 16,350,546 downwards.
TTTGTAACGATGATTCGTGAAAAAACACGCGGGCTATTTGTAGATCTCAGTGAGGTGAACGATATTATATGGATTGTATATGAAACAGCGGTAAGGTAACAAAGCCTATGTTCTTTTGGTAAACATAGTGTGGAAGAAAATAATAATAATAATAATCACGCGGATATCAATAGGGTTTTCTGTGAAATAACAGAAAACCCTAATAATCACGCGGATATCAATAGGGTTTTCTGTGAAATAACAGAAAACCCTAAATATAAACCACGTGCGCGATGCAAACAGGGACACCAAACTAAGAAACACTGAATTTCTTAATTACATGTGATTTGAGTAGGCATATGTGCTGGTTATTTAAAAATTCGAATCTTAATTGACTTCTATCGCATGGGCCTTAATCCCTATGGAATTGAATTGAATTCGACACAGTAATTCGCCTGTAATTTGCGATGAATCTTTTTGAAAATAAGCTTGAAGATAAGGTCTGGCGAGATGTCCACCCCCTTTGTAAAAAAGGTCATTGGTGATCAAATATGGCAGTCATTGAGGTGCCCATCTTGAATTTCTTGTTTTTTGCGATGCAGCCCGCAATTCCTGAAGGATTTTCGCGAAATCTGGTCTGAGGATCAGGGTAGCTAAGCTGTCCGTGCCTATCGTATATGGAGGTCATCGGCTTTCAAATATGGCCGCCAGGGTAGCCATCTTGAATTTCAAGCACCAAACTGCCTGCAATTATTGATCCATTTTCATGATATTAGGTGTAAGAATATTGGTAGGTGAAATATCTATCCCTCATGAAAATTGAAGTCAAGTGTATTCGCCAGGGTTGCAATCCATCTTGCATTTCTTTTCAGCACGATGCAGCCTACAATTCTTTGTGAATTTTTTCATGTAGTGTGATCTTTGGGGCAGTGAAAATGTGCTTTTTTCATGTAAGGATATATTAACAGAAATGAACATTATCGCCACATAGCCTATACCATTTTAACTATTTCAAAACCAAACTTCTGTAAAACTTTGATTACTGGATCATTCCTCTTCTAATGCGTCATGAAGGTATAAGGACCGTGGGCCTCTTATTAATCATTCACTTCTCTATTAAGTAAAAGAAATCTTACTAAAATATTCATTGATGGTTATCTATTATAGACTAAAAGACAGTGGCACACGCCATCGTTCCAAGTTGCAGTCACAATTCACGTGCCACAGCAACATTTTACGGTTGGACTAAGCCTGAAAAAAGTATGATGGTACAACTTTCCCGCATACAGGCATTCTTTAGAATGGCTCCTAATTGGATATCATTGTCTTTTTAGGGTCGATACACCCACTGAGCGACGCGTAAAACGATGGATGTTTGGTTTGAATGAGCTTCTGGCTGATGCTACTGGGCGGCATGAATTTGAGTCATACTTAAAAAAGGAATATAGTCAAGAAAACATCCGATTCTGGTTTGCTTGTGAGGAAATGAAATATGGACCTCAGTCGAATGTTGCTGATCGAGTCCAAGAAATATTTCGGTAAGATTGATCTAAAAGTAGCAATAGAAAAATTAAACAAACTGATAACACCACCTCATCAAGTCTGAGCACCGGTCATTGTTGCGGTGCCCTACAACGTCTTGCGCAAAATTGTCATATAGCGTTTAATTCCTGTTTCTTACACGCAAACACAGATTTTCGTCCGCAGTTTTCAGAGCTATTTTATCAAATAAACAAAAAAATTACCTTAAGTACTTAAAATTTTTTGAAATCATCATCATCATCATCATCATCATCATCATCATCATCATCATCATCATCAAATACGGTTGCGTAGGCTTTTGCCTTTAAACCGATTAAGACTATACTTTTTTAGGGTGCACGGTTAACAGGGTGTAGAGACGGTCCCTCCAGTGGTGTCGAGACTCGACTTGAATGAGTCCATTGTGTCAGTCATTACCACTTGACTTGGGAGACTATTCCAGGGTTCAATAACTCTCTGGGTGAAACTGTTTTGTCTGATGGTTATCTTGCATCTTGGCTTGGTAAGTTTAAGTGGGTGTCCCCTCGAATGTCTGTCGGTTAGATTTGCGGTCAGTGGCAAGAGTCTCTCGACGTTAGCAGTTTTGTAATGGCCATGCAGATATGTATATTTCTGGATCATGTCACCTCGAGCTCGGCGGTAATGTAAGGATGGGAGTTCAAGGTCCTTGAGGCGTTGTTCGTATGATTTGTCACGAAGACCTGGGACCAGTTTTGTTGCACGGCGTTGTACATGTTCTAGGCTATCGACGTGTTTCCGGAGGTAGGGTGACCAGATGCTAGCGGCGTATTCAAGGTGCAGGCGAACAAGGCTTTTGTAGAGGATCTTAAAGGAGTCTTTGTCTAAGGCTGTGAAGGTTCTCCGAATTATAATCAACATACGTGTTGCTGTAGTGGTGACTTGTTTAATAAGGGTATCAAATGACAGTGATGGGTCCATGACAACTCCGAGGTTCTTTTCATGGGTTGAAGTTTTGAGAAGGTGAGTTTTGCCTTCACTGTCGTTCATGGAGTATAGGTAGTCTGGATGGTTTTTGCCTATGCGAAGAACTTTACATTTGTCAGGTTGGAAGGACATCTGCCATTTCTTGGCCCACATGGATAGTTCTTTCAGATCATCATCCAGTATTTTAGAGTCGTCGACGCTGTATACAAGGTCACGCCGTGTTGTGGCTGCACTGTTTTGTATCTCTCCGACTAAAGTAGTTTTATTCAGCTGTGATTTTATTTTGACTACGACATTGGATACCAGTACATCAGTGAATACATCAGGATTCTATACATGCATTTATTAACTGTTAACTTTGCGGTTTTACTGAACAAATGGTGTTTTTAGTCTGAAGAATTTATTTGGATTATATGTATGAAGATGGCAGCACGGCATAGTATTTGGAATGTTATTAAAGGACTTGGTGAACTCAGTTCAACATACAGAATATCAAAACCAATTTATGACAGATTGCATGAACTATCGAGCAATGCCAAACAATCAACCAGTCACGGTTGTAGAGATGGATCAAAACTCAACAAAAGGAATTACTTCTACTATGGTGAAGCTGACAATGGTGCTATTCCTGTCATAATGTCAAACAGACCGTCAATTCCTGAACAGACTTTTAACTTAGTCAATCAGAAAAACTTAATATATGTGCTTATGGTCAAGGACAAATCTGATTTAAAACTTAACCTCGCAGTCATCAATGCTCAATCTATCTGTAACAAATCGCTAGCCGTATCTGATTATCTTTTTGATCATTCAGTCTCAATTGCTGCTGTATCTGAAACTTGGATGACCGATAATGACTGCATTGTGAAGGCCAACTTTAACCAGTCTGGTTATAACTTAATGCACTCACCAAGGTGTAATGGAAAGGGCGGCGGTGCCGGAATTATCTATGATGCCACCTTGCAACCGAAGTAGGTTAAACTTCCAAATGCCAAGAGTTTCGATGCGATAGCTATAGACTTGATTTTTAAAGAAGACTGTATACGTCTGATAAACATTTATCGCCCACCTCCAAACAGAAAAAAAATAGATTTACTGTTTCCCAGTTTCTGACTGAATTTGGAAATCTCCTAGAAGAAACCATTGCTTGTTCCAGTAAATTATTAGTTGTTGGTGATATAAATTTCCATGTGGATGATCGAAAAGATTCAACTGCCAAGAGATTTTTATCATTTCTGCATTCCTTCAACCTCTGTCAACATGTCAATGTACCAACGCACTGGAAGGGCCATACATTGGATTTAGTGAACACCCGCCTTTCTGAAGATTCATTTGTTCGATCTATCAATGCTGCTGATATTGGACTTTCCAATCATTTTCCAGTTAACTTTACTGTCAACATCTCACGTCCGTGTGCTTTAACAAAAATTATATCTTACAGAAAACTTAGAAATATCAATGTCTGTGAATTCAGTGAGTCGTTCAAGAGTAGAGTGGATATGTTAAATATTCGCGATCCCCGCGTGATGGCTTTGGAGCTAGACGCCGCTCTGACCTCTTCACTGGACGAACATGCCCCTGTTGTTACAAAGCCAATTACACTTCGTCCTCACGCTCCTTGGTTTAATGATGACATTCGCATAGCTAAAAAGCTTCGCCGTAAATTAGAAAAGCAATGGCGAGCAACTAAACTTTCAATTCATAGAGAAATGTTCCTTACTCAGAGAAATGTTGTAAATTGTCTCATCTTATCAGCTAAAAAACAGCATTTAGCTGATAAGATTAATAGTAACTATAACAATCCTAAGAGGTTGTCTGAAATTATAGATAACCTCCTAAACCGTACTACTCATTTACCATCGTGTTCCTCCAAGACTGTACTCGCCAACAACTTTGCTAATTTTTTAAAAAAATATACCAACATCAGGGACAAACTGATTATCCTAGTCCTTCCACTACAGTCTTGAACGAACCCGAATTCAATGGTATTCACATGGATAAATTTAAGTTGGTTACATAGGCTGAGCTGGCCAAATTTATGATGCAGTCTCCTTCTAAGCATTGTAAACTCGATGCCATTCCTACATGGCTGTTAAAAGCAGCTCTACCTTACCTCATTCCGTTTTTCACTGTTATGATTAACAAATGTCTCGAGTCCGGTGTTTTTCCGGACTCTTATAAAGTTGCATATATTCAATGGTATTCACATGGATGAATTTAAGTTGGTTACAGAGGCTGAGCTGGCCAAATTTATACGGTTCCTGAACTTCGCTGAAAAAGCTGAAACACTGAAAAGCTGAAACGCTGAAATAAAAACGCTGAAATTTCAGGGAATTTCCGAAAAACGCCGAAATTTCAGGGAATTCCCGAAAAACGCTGAAATCGTGCTAGGTACCGACAATACACGTTTTGAAATTTTTTCCGGGCCGGTGTCCGCTGACGAGTCCTGAACCGTGTTTTATGCTCTACCTTCGGTTACAGAGACATGCCTTAAGGTCGTCGTCATGATCGACTTGATCGATTGCGTAGATTGTTAGATGTGTTTTTTTGCCATAGTTTTATGTGCATATACCGGTACGATCTAACAATGAAGTTATCACTTCATTTGAATAAATTCTTAATCACAGTAATATTAATTCACAATATTTTTTCTTATGTTTGGTGATTTCTTGCAACTTATCATTGCCAAGTCTCATGCAAGTTGTAGCTGAATGAAAGTACAGTTAGGCTGAACCTGATAACCCAAATTAAGTGCTAGCATGGAACTAATGATTATTTTGATTCTATTTTCGGTGTCATTGAAATTCGTTAATAAAGGTTCAACCGTCATAGTATACTGTACTTAGCATTGCTACAATTGGGTGCCATATTTCTACAATTTCTACAAGGAGGAAGGAATCTTTAAGTGTCTTTGTTCCCGGGTAGGGTACGGGGTAAAACCTGGTTTACTTTCTCTTTCGACTTGCCGGAGACTACTATCTGCAATGTATTGCATGCTTTGATGTGTCTGGCCTATAGGAGTCGAACGATATTTTTTTCCCATACACAGGCTTGGCTTTAGTGTAGATGAAGGCTAGGCACTGCACATTGTGGTTGACTGGAACTCTTAATTCACAAAATTAAACGAGTCAACAAGAAAGATCCAATAATTGGACATTTGTCTAACTATATTATTTAACAGCTTGAAATAAAACATAACACATTCTGCAAGAGTATACAAAGGAAATCAGTTCTTACATTATATCAGAATCAATAGTTCGCTTAACTCTGGCTAGAATTCTGGTTCCATTGCTTCATATTCTAATGAAATCCACTAGTATACCTTAGAATATCGCTTAGCTTAAGACTAAAAATTTGGTACCAGGAAACAGGGAAGAAAAGTGGGTGTACTGTACATCCGCAATTGACTTATTTCTCTCTGGTTGAATCAAGTTATTATTGAAATAGCATTCGAATAGCCATTTTATTTTTAAAAATTGTGTCGGTTAGCTATCCTGCTGCAAATTTCGCAGTTGAAGTTTACTGGTGCCATCTGATTTCTCAGTATCTCAAAAAATTTGCACATTCTAAGCCTGAATCTAAAAATAGAAAAAGGTGCATTTTAGTCGGATATAAAAGAATAGTGGCTAATGCACCCTGGACTATATAGCCTATGGGGTGGGCCTAGTTTGAAAGCACTGAGGTCCGAGAGAACAGCACTTAGTAAATAAATACTGAAATTAAACTTACAAAACACCCAGTACTTGAGATGATGTACTTGACAAGAAGTGTCACCAGCTAAGCAAATCAACTTTATCTATGACTCCTCCTTTTATAGATTCAGTAGTAGTCTAAAAATAAGAATCGGTACATTTTTCTAACAGTTGGTATGTCATTTCTTCAAAAAAACTAATTATTATCACGCCACAGCAAATAAATTATTCACAGTTGTTGAATGGTTAGCCCGATTTAGATTAATTGGTTGACGCTAATCAGTATGACCCATATGTAGGGGCCTACTGCATGCCATTGGCGTCAATCCATTCCATTCCATTCCACAGTGAATTAAAAAGAAATTTAGTTAGATCCCTTTTGTCCAAAAGCTGCATCATTTATATAACTAGCTGTCAAATTTAATTTACCTCCTTCAGAGAATACCATAGTGACATAGTCCGTCGCCCATCAACATGTTGACAAAAGAAAAGTTGCTCCATGTTTTATACATGAACGTTCAAATAAGATATTTTGCGTCTTGCAGGGAATATTGAGCATAGTGTTTAAGTTAGCTTGCACGGTTTGTGAATGGGTTTTCCTCATTATGCTGCCTGTATGCATTAAAAATCCGGATTTCAAGCGAATTAATTTGTCCAACAAGTGGCCTCTAGAAGTATACTCCACACATACTGTCCATGCATGTCTCTGTAACCGAAGGTAGAGACTAAAACACGGTTCAGGACTCGGCAGCGGACACCGGCCCGGAAAATATTTCAAAACGTGTATTGTTGGTACCTAGCACGATTTCAGCGTTTTTCGGGAATTCCCTGAAATTTCGGCGTTTTTCGGAAATTCCCTGAAATTTCAGCGTTTTTATTTCAGCGTTTCAGCGTTTCAGTGATTCAGCTTTTTCAGCGAAGTTCAGGAACCGAAATTTATAATGCAGTCTCCTTCTAAGCATTGTAAACTCGATGCCATTCCTACATGGCTGTTAAAAGCAGCTCTACCTTACCTCATTCCGTTTTTTGACGCCTTATAAAACGTTACCATTATGAAACCTAAACAATGTTAACCATTCAGCGTCATTTTACAAACGACAACCGTAAATCGATGTGCAAAACGTCACAGGTTTATGTGTACACATACAAGCTATTTGGCAAAATATTATTGATAAAGATGCAGAATGGCTCCCTGTGATTATATAATGACGTCTATTTGAACGTCGAAATGTTATATTGCATTGAATATCATAAGAAGACGTATTGTAATAGTAAAGGATGTATGATCATATCAGGAGCGGCAGGCATAAATAGAAATGATAAGTAAATCGGATTATTCGGTTAAATGGCGGATGTATACACGATTTGGAAGTCTGATATAAAAGTCAGACCCTGACATGGGGATGCTAGTGGAATGACGAAGCTATCTACGATCTGAGTAGGGCCGGCGTGAATTTCATCGGCGGCTACAAGCGGTCTATATAAAAACGTGTTAACATATAATTTCAATATTCAAATGTTTTAGAAAATATGTTCGATATAAGGGGTATGCAAGTTTCATGAGATTAGCAATTTATAATAGCATAGCTGTCATATACGGCTCCGCGTCCATTGATGGCATGTGTATAAGGTGACAATTCAATTCAATACTTTATTGATCCTTTTTACATTGAAATTCCGGGATAAAATTTAAAAAACTTACAAATCTTAAAATAAGAAAATACAAAATACAAGACACACGGTTAATTCATACAGAATAACATGAATTAGTTCTTTAAATGACAATGTCTACTTCAACCCAGACTCAAGTCTAGGATATCGAGTGACAGCCAAACCGGGCCCCGGGACCGGGCCGGCTGGCTACACGATATGCTCAACGTCATGATGAAGCAAACATCCAAATAACTCTTTCTTCAACCATGGAGGCAATGAAGTTGCAGACCAGCTTAGAGGCAAAAGTGAATCGAAGTCGGTCACAAGTTGACAATTTTAAATTAGACCAGTTGAAGACTGTATCATCTACCCAATCGCCAAATCTCATAATTCCCCAAATTTCTTAAAACTTCGATTTCAAATTTGCAATTCCACATAAGCTCCCAGAAATTCTACATTTTTTCGCAGGCGTCAAATAATTTATTAAAGTTAAAGTTTTCTTGTTTACTGTTATGATTAACAAATGTCTCGAGTCCGGTGTTTTTCCAGACTCTTATAAAGTTGCATATATTCATCCACTTTTAAAAAAAACCTAGTCTTGATGTTGAATGTCTCAAGAATTACCGACCAGTGTCTACTCTGCATTTCATATCAAAAGTAATGGAGCGAGTAGTAGCTTATCAGCTTAATCAACATCTTCAAAATAATGGTTTACATGAGGTTTACCAGTCGGCTTATAAGTCAGGTTGTAGTACAGAGTCTGCTCTTGTACGTGTTCAGAATGATATCTTGATGTCAATTGACCAGGGTATGGTAGTTGGGCTGGTTATGCCCGATTTGAGCGCCGCCTTCGACACTATTGACCACGATACTCTACTCGCTCGTGTTAAACACCGAATTGGTCTGTCAGGTACTTGCTACCAATGGTTAGAATCTTACCTTACTGATCGCTATCAAACTGTTTGTATAGGCGACTCTAAGTCTGAACCATGTTTACTCAAATTTGGTGTACCGCAGGGGTCTGTTTTAGGTGCACTGCTGTACGCCATTTACGTTCTTCCTATTGTCGATATCATAAGGAAATTCAATTTAGATTTTCATTTTTATGCAGATGATTCACAATTGTATATCAGGATAAAACCAAAAGTTAACGAATTGGTGTCCAAAAATACACTCCAACTTTGCTATACTGAACTTAAACATTGGATGGATTTAAACTTTCTTCAGGCAAAAGGTGACATTTTAAATGGCCAGTATTGAAATTTACTGAGACGATTTTTTGGTGAAACTCGTGTCTCCAGTTAACTAAGCATTACTCAGAAACTAGTCAGCCCAAATGAACAAACTATACACTAAAGATGAATTAGGGCTACATAGAATAATAGAATAAATATACCTGGATAACAGAATAAATATACACAGAAGAATAAGAATAATTTTCCTCGGTTCAGATCGGTGCTTTCAGGTCATGTGATCAATGTCAGCCATCTTGAATTCGAAATTGTTCATGAGTTATGATGATATGATACTCGTTTATTCATAAAACAATTATCCGGAATATTAGGTGTGATTAACCAAGAAATAGAAGAATACAACGCTATAATGATGAAAAAATGATTTCAAATTATTAGCAAAAACATCTGAAAATAACATTTCGTATAAATTTGGTTGTTTTAGATTTTTTTAGATTCTTTTAGAATTTTGTTTATAATGATTTTATAATATTACGATATTATAAACCAAATGAACAAGATTTTAAATTATTAAGACATGAAGGTGCAATTCCTTATTCATTTTATGAAACACATGATGATTTTTTTAAGTAACAGAATTATTAAAAGAACAATTTAGAATCAATCAAAAGATGAATATGTAAAACGTGAAGTTTTTAATAGAACATTACATATTTGGGATCATTTTGAAATGGAAAATCATGTTGAATTAGTTGATTGATATTTAAGATCGGATGTAGTTATTCTGGAAGATATGTTTAAAAAATTTAGAGAAGTTATAATAAATCATTTTTGTTAATCCTTTTTATTGTTATTCAAGTATTGGTTTTGCCTGGCAATGTAGTTTGAAATATACAAATGTAGAATAAGATCTATTAAAAGATCCCGATATGGTTTTATTATTAGAAATATCGATTCGTGGTGGAATTAGTGGTGTTATGCGAGATAGACATTATAAAGCAAATGATGAATATAAAGTATTATAGATTGATGCATATAATTTATATGGTTGGGCAATGATGCATTATCAACCAAAAAAGATTTCATATTAACAGAAGTTGAAAATGATGATAAAACCGATTGGGAAGGCGCAATTAAAAGACCACGCTCCAATTGGTTATGTCTTTTAAGTTGATATAGAATATCATGATGAAATAAAATTTAAATCTAAAAATCTACCATATTGTCCCGATATATTACCTAGATGATAGTTATAGCGAATATCAGAAAAATATCAAAAGTTCACGTTTTTACAGAAAATTTACTATTCACACAAAATAATAAATATAATCATATTGTTCATTACAGAATGTTAGAATGTTAGTATTAATATCAGCAAATGGAGTTTTAAAAAGTTCATAGATTTATTTGAATTTAATCAATCGAAATGGTTAGAAAAATATATAGATTTTAGTAATAGGGGTAATAGGCTTTCAAGCCAAAGGTTAAACGGTCGAGCTCGTAAAAATGAAAAACATGAAAATAATTACAATTTCTACTTGAATTACTCGCGAAACTCATAAAAATGAAAAATAAATTCTCACACACTCGAATTTATTTTTCATTCTTATGAGTTTCACTCCTAATTCAAGTAGAAATTGTAATTATTTTCATGTTTTTCATTTTTTACTCACCCGCCCGTTCAACCTTTAACCTGAAAGCCTATTACCCCTATTACTCTTAAAATAATCATAAACATGAATAACATTTAAATTGACAGATTATTCAATATAAAAGTGTAAGCTCTTATAGAATATATAGATAGATATATTTACAACATTATTTCAATATTTATATTTGTATGAGTTAGATTTTTAAACATTAAAAGTGTTAGTAAAATGTGATTGAAATAATACATGATATAAATCATTGAACTTCTAAAATCAATTTTTAAAAAAATTTGATATTAAAATGAAAGCAAATAAGTACTACTGTCCAACATGTAATATCAATATAGATAAATCCCAAAAAGCAAGACACAATAAAACTAAAACACATTTAGAGAATAAATTGAAACTAGAATATGAAGATGATATATTAGAAACTAAATTAGATGAATTAAAGAATGAAAAAGAAACACACAAATGTGATACATGTAATCAATCATTCAGTGATAAAAGATATTATAAAGAACATTTAAAATCTAAAAGTCATATTAGAAATAAGAATAATGATATTTTAGGTGAAGATTATTTTGATAAAGATAATGATAAGAAACAGAAGACAATTAAAAACATAAAAAAATAAATTAAACAATAAAAGACCATACATGGAAGATGTAAGAAAATATATTAATTCATTAGATAATAAAAACGATATAGAGATAACCGAAGCATTTAAAAGTGATATTGGTCCAGCAGCTATTGAGTTTAAATTTCATAAAGGAAAAACATTAGAAGAAAATAAAAAACATTTAGAAAATATGAAAGAAATAATAAAAATAATAACTGATGTTGAATATCCTAAAATTAGTATATCTTCTTAAGTAAAGTTTATAAAATCTGAAGATAAACCAATATATAATATAAATTCTCATTCACAACATATTATATCTAAACAACATATAGATGATAAATTAGATAAATGTTATAATGAAGTAAAAACTAAAATAGAAGAGAAATATTTTGAAGGATCTGGTTTAATATTTGATGAAATAATATTTATGACTTTACATGTTTATAACACAAAATATAATAAGTCAAAAAACCAAATTAACTAAATCAAAACCAATTGATGAAAATAATGTATCATATTATAAAGAACCAGATATTGAAGCATCGAGTTATATTAAACTACCATTTAAAACTAATGCTGTAATAAATGTACAAAATGAAGATGATAAATGTTTTCTATGGGCTATAATAAGTTGTTTACACCCAGTTGAAGATTATAAACAACATAGTTTTAGATTAACTCATTATAAACAATTTGAAAATAATTACAAGATAGATAAGTATCCTGTTATAATTAAAAACATCCCAAAAATAGAAAGAGATAATAATATAAAGATAAATGTATTTGATTTAATCAAATTACCAAATACAAAAGGTAACAATATAAAACATTATACATTAGAACCTTTATATCTATCAAAAGATTATGATTCAAACGATGTTATAGATGTATTATATTATGAGAATCATTATATGTGGATTAAAAAAATAGATTTATTCTTTAGAACAGAAAGTGATCACCATAATAAAATATATCTATGTAGAAAATGTTTACATTAATTCAGTAATGAAAGTACATTATTAAATCATAAACAATTATGTGAAAATCATGATTATTGTAAATTAGTTTTACCAAATGAAAAGGATAAAATATTAGAATTCAAAAAATATGATTACAAAAATAAAGTTCCATTTGTTATATATATGGAGATTTTGAATCATTAAATAAAGAACTAACTGATCAAGATTATACTGTTAAAAAGATTCATCAATCAGCTGCAGCTTTCGGGTTATATATTGAATCTGATTATCCAGAACTAATTGAAAGTGAATATTATGAAATGAAAATGTTATCAATCATTTTTGTGACTTATTAATTGAATATGAAATAAGATTTAGTAAATTATTGAATACAAATATAGAAATTATAATGACAGAAGAAGATAAAGAAGAATTTGCGTTTGCAGATAAATGTTATTATTGTGAAAAGATATTTAATTTTAGAGATGAAAAAGTAAGAGACCATGATCATTTGAATGGAAAGTTTAGAGGCGCTGCACATGAGAATTGTAACTTACAAGCTATGAAAATTAACTTTGTATCAGTTATATTTCATAATCTATCAGGATATGATGCTCATTTATTTATCAAACAGTTATGCCATAAATTGAAGAAATTAATAATGAAATAGAAAAATTAAATTCAAATAGATCAAAAGATAAAATACCAACTTATAAATTTAGAATGTTAGCTTAAACATCTGAGAATTATATATCATTCCAATTTGGGTGTCTAGGATTTATAGATTCATATAGATTTTTAAATAGTTCATTAGATAACTTATCAAAATCATTAGTTGATGATGAATTAAAAATATTAAAAGAATATTACCCAAATAATGATGATTTTCAATTAATGAGATATAAAGGCGCAATTCCATATTCTTTCTATAAAAATCATAATGATTTTAATATAACTGAATTATTAAAAGAACAATTCTATGATGAATTAAAAAATGAATATGTTAAAGATTAAGTCTATAATAGAACATTGAATATTTGGAATCACTTCAAAATAGAAAATCATGGGCAATTAGATTTATATCTAAAATCAGATTTATTATTATTAACCGATATATTCGAAAGGTTTAGAGATGTAAACCTAAAATATTTCAATATTGATCCTTGTCATTGTTTTTCTAGCCCAGGTTTAACATGGGATTGTGGATTAAAATTTACAGATATAAAAATGGATTTGTTAACAAATATAGATCTATTATTATTATTTGAAAAATCTATAAGAGGAGGAGTTTCAGGTGTATTAGGCGATAGATATTTCAATGTAAATGATAACCCTGGATATAAGTTATTATATATAGATGCAAATTATTTGTATGGTTGGGCAATGATGGAACCACAACCTTATGGAGTATTTGAAATAAGTGAAGTTTTATAGAATGAAAATAATGATAAATTTGATTGGAAGAAAAGAATTCTCGATATTGCAGATAATTCAGATACTGATTACTTCTTTGTTGTAGATTTAGAATATCCTGAACATATTAAATTTAAATCTAGAAATCTAGCTTACTGTCCCGAACATAAAACTGTAACTCATGAAGAATTATCAAGTTATCGAAAAAGAATTAAACCCGAAAATAATATTCATACAGAAAAGTTAATGGTAACTCAGGAAGATAAATATAATTATGTAGTACATTATAGAATGTTAAAGTTTTATCTAAAAGAAGGAATGATTCTAAAAAAGTACATAGATTTATTTCATTCAGTCAATCTAAGTGGTTAGAAAAATATATAGATTTTAACACCAAACAGAGAACTGAAGCTAAAACTGATTTCGAGAAAGATTTCTTCAAGTCAATGAATAATGCATTCTATGGTAATACTTGTGAAAATATTAGAAATAGAAATGATATTGAGTTAGTCAGTAATGGTAAAAGAATTAGGCATTTACAAACATATCCTAAGTTCATTGGTAGCAGAATATTTGATGAAAATTTAGCTGCAGTTAAGATGAGAAGAACTTCTATGAAATTTAATAAACCAATTTATGTTGGAGCATCAGTTTTAGAATTATCAAAATTACTAATGTATGAATTCTATTATAATGTATTACAACCACTTTTTGGAGAAAAACATATAGAAATATTATATTTTGATACCGATTCTTACATATTAAAGATACAAACTGATAACATAACTGATGATTTAAAAACATTAAAACATCATTTTGATTTCAGTAACTATCCTTAAGATCATGAATTGTTTAGCGATGATAATAAAAAAGTTCCCGGTAAATTCAAAGATGAATTAGGTGGTGAAGAAATGATAGAGTTCATAGGAATTAGATCTAAAATGTATTCATATAAAACTAAAGAACATGAAGCTAAAAAGTTAAAAGGAATAACCAAAAGTGTAGTAGAAAAGAATATTTATTTCAAAGATTACATCAATTGTATATTCAATGAAGAAGTTAGAAAACATAAGATGAAATGTTTAAGATCTGAAGATCATGAAATATTTATTGAAGAAATTGAAAAGATAAGTCTAAACCCATTTGATGATAAAAGATATATATTAGATGATGGAATTCATACAGTTGCTTATGGTTGTAATTTAGATGAATACTTAAAATTTAAAAGAGAAGAAACAAAAGAGAACGAGATAATGAAAAGAATTCTAACGTGTTAATCAAATTTTGATAAAAATATGTATTATAAATGGAGAGTAAACAAGCAAACAGTGAGAACAACAAATTATTTCTAGATAGAATAAAAGATACATCAAATGTCAAATCAGTAGATTATAAATTTAAGAAGTTAAAAGAATTAACAATCCATAAGAAATATCTATTTACAAATATTGATACAGTTACTAACAAATATGGAGATAAATTAGTTATACACTTAGAATATGAAGGATTAAAAGGAAATACATATAAATTCAGAACATATTTACCGGATAGATTTCATAGATTATCAAGTGAAGACTAAGAAGAATTATGTTCTGGAGATTTATATTTCGTATACAAAGGTAAGAATGAAAAAGGGCACCATGAAATAGATTTCGAATAAGAAAATATGTAAAATAAATGGCGGAATTAAAAGAATACAGAATATTTGTAGATTCTAGAAGACTTACAAATTATAAATCTCATAATTTACTAGTACAATTAGATAGAGAATATAAAAATTGTGTTGATTTAAAATTAGTAAATATAAGTTTATGTAACTCAATTTATAATATATCGGATAAAACTTTTGAACATAGAGGGTTTATGATTTATATGAGAAATAAAGATAAATGGTTTCATATATTTTTAAAACCAGGATTATATAATTTAGAATCATTAGCGCAGGAAATTAATAGAAGAGCTCGGTTGAAGATCGGGGGTACTTCTGTATTTGAAATTAAATTTAATAAAATTGATAGTACTAATAAAATTAGAATAAAGATATCTAATGAACAACATAAATTTATGGTAAACAAACCACTGGCTAAAATGTTAGGAATTAAACCGCTTAGAGTTACTGGAAACGCAGAAGGCAGCTCAAATATAATACCTTTTACACACTTTTATATTTATTGCAATTTAATCGAGCCTACAAAAACTTTCGAAGCTACTAAAGAAACAATTTGTAGTTCTAGTATACTAAATATTTTACCATTAAAAAACGTCAAACAATTTGGAACTCAAATAAATTATAATTTAACAGAATGTGATTTTAAACCTTGCATTCCACATTTCAATAATTTCAAATTAGAAATAAGAAATCATAATGGTTATTTAATTGATTTGAATAACTTTCCTGTGATATATGAATTAGTTATAAGATGTAGAGAGTAATTTTTTCACTATATAAATGAATATAACTGTTGGACCGAGTATATGTTTTGGGTTTGATTTTAAACATGAGAAAGAAATGAAATTTAACATTAATGATGTAATTACACATATTAAAAATATTGCATTTTCTAATGAAACAACATTTGAGTATGGAACAACAATAGATAAAGAAACTTTAAATGTAGAAAAGATTACTAATTTATTTAGAGAATCTTTAAGATTTTATGAATTAGATGAAGATTTTATTATAGATGATATTAAAAAAATAATAATTGAAATATATACAATTGAAACTAGTAATGAAATAAATGTTGAATTAATCATAAATAAGTTAACTAAATATTTTGATGATAGTAATTTTTTTGATAAATAAATGAGTGATAATAAGTGGATAATAACTGGATTATATAATGGAGCATTACTATCAGTTGGAACTGTTGGTTATTCAATGGTATTAAAAAAAGTATTCAAAATGGGAAGTGTTAATGTTGATAGATTTGATATAAATGATATTTTAAAATTAACATTAGCAGTTACTTTATCTAATTTAACTATTGATTATTTGGAAAAACAAAAATATATTCCTCCCATATAAATGCATAATTTTTTTGCTAAATAAATGGCTTCTGCAATTATAACTATTATAGGATCGGCAATCGTTAACGCTTTCGCATTTACTGGTGGTGGTTATTTATTTAAGCATATTGATAAAAATAGTTCATTAGGAGAACAAAGAAGACATAACTTAGCACTAGAGAAATACAATAAAGCAGCAGAAGAATATAGAGAAAAGAGGCAAAACTATATGGATTATATTAACAAAGAATTATATGGTCAGAAGATTTCACATAGAGATTTTCAATCAGTTGATGATGCAATGAGTTTATATAACGCGGTAACCAATAAAGAAAAATTACATCTATACAAACCTAAATTATCAGATTATTATACCCCAAGTAAAGAACAACAGAAATATGAAATAATATGGATTTTAGGTGGAACTGTTATTGTTATATTTGTTGCTTATAAGTTTACTAATTAGTAATTTTTTTTTGCTAAATAAATGGATGATAAAGTTGATAATATTGATATTATTCCTCATGATATAAATAAAACTAAATTAAAAACATATTTAGAAAAACAAATATTAGAATTTGAAAGTGACTTAAAGATAAAAAAGAAAAAATATTTAAAATCTAAAATTATATATGATCTTATTATCAGTGGTTCGGTTACAATTAGTTCTGTAATAACATTTTTTGCAATATTCAGTCCATTAACACCTTTAGCTATATCAATTGGTGTATTAGGATTAAGTTCAAGTGTTTTAACTGGTATAAGTTCAAAATTGAATATAAAAAGTAATAAAGAAAAATTAAAACTAATATAAAAGAAATTAATAAATTAAAAAATACACTAGATTATATAATAAGTTTAAATGGCCATATAACAGTTGAAGAACAAGATAAAAAAATTATTAAAAGAATTAATAAATTATCAATTTTTTAATTATATAAATGGCAGATAGTTTTCCAAAAGCTTTCCAATATAATAAATCAATTAAATATAATATTCCAGCAATAGATTTTAATAAAGATATTACATATAGAAATGAAGTTTTAGATTCATTAACTAATTTAGAAATTTATGTTACTGAAACTAATAATTTTAATGCAAAGATGGAAAATATATTTCATGTCTATTTAATTAATTATAAAAAGTTGAAAGATGAAAAACAATGGTTATTAAAATCTAATATGAAGTATTGGCAGAACCAATTAAATTTTGCTGTTTATTGTGCAACAACAGGTTGTGGAATTAGTTGGAATGATCATTTGAATAATTCTAAATATAAATTAATTTAAAGTTTATTTAGATTTCATACAACCTTTCAAATCAGAATAATATTAAATGAATTAGAGTGCGCTTTGCCAGGATCTAGATATTTTAAAGAATTAGATAATAATATTAATTTATCAAAGTTTTATAAAATTTGTAATGAATTTAATATAGATATAAATATTCTGATTTTAGAACAAAAATTGGAACAATAAGATCACTTCCTTGCCCTAAAAAGATTGCAGAATATTGTGCACTTCCCATACCATCTAATAGTTTTAATAATATCTATAATAATAAATTAGGTTATGGTAAAATAGAAACTAAGGATTTGGGAACATTAAATTTCAATAAATTACCGAAATTTTATGATCATTTAAAACAAGAAAACAATAATGGTTGGGTTTATTTCATTTTAGAAAATAATGAAGGTTTTACTAAATCAGGTATAGAAAGAATAAATAAATCTATTAGAACTTATTTGATATGTATTCTAGGATCACAGGTTGAAACAAGATCCCCAATAATTGGAAATTTAAATACATCATTTGATACACAGAAACAATTCAAAGTATTATTTGAAGATTCCATTCATAATGATAAAAATAGATCGATTCCAGAAAACATTGTAAGATATCAAAATTATTTAGATAAATCACATATTAGATTAAATTATTGTATAGGCCCTAATCTATTTATTATTTCTAATGATTTAGTATTAAAGATGGGAAACATAATTGGTTACAATAATCTAATTAAAACTGCAACAATAAATAATTCATTTGGATTAAATGATATAAATAAAGAGATTATTACTGCTCCAAAATTAATGGAAGGTGAAAAAAATAAAAAACATATTCAATCAACAGAAACTAAAACTAATAATATTAAATTAAATAATGATTCTAAAATAAAATATTACAATACATCAGAAAATATTAGAACTGATAATATTCAACATGAAATAATTAAACTAAATGATGATAATAAATCCCATGAAAATGCTAAATTAGCTTTAACTTGTATAGGAATTGTAATCGGAGGAATATTATATTTAAGATTTTAATTCTTTATTATGTAAATGGATGTAGAAGGTGGAGAAGATTATGAAATGGGAGAAATGGGAAATAATAATGAGGGATATATTGATGATGATTATAATGATGCAGAAACTAATATTGATGATGGTAATGAATCAGCATATAATTCTAATTTAGCAGATAGTGGTTCTAAAGCCCCATCAACAGATTAATTTGATAGAAGAACTAGATCGAGAATACCTCCTGAAAATGAAAATCAAGGTTTATCAAGACAAGATTTAGAAAATTATAAATTTATATATAAGTTCCCACATGTATTTGAAGAATCTGGATATAATATAAATGATAGAGGCGCCAGAATTTTAGTAGAAAATTTAAAACTTTTTAAAGGTAAATATTATTATAATTTGGATGGTGATTATTATATTGATATCACTAATCAAAGGACAAGACTAACTAAAATATTAGCGGAATCAACTTTGAAAAATTTAGAAACATTTAGAATTAAGAGAATAAGTAATAGTAATGAAATAACTGATGTTACACAAGAAGAAAGAGAGGATAATATACTAGAATTTAGTCAAAGAATTGATGACTTATTAAAAATAATCAATAAAAATTCAGAAACAGAAACAACTTCTGAACAGAATAAAACTTCCAAAACTAGTAAACTTAAATCAAATAAAGTTCCAATTGAAAAACTTTTACCGAATGGATTAATTGATGCAACAGATCAAGAATTAGAAGATTTAGATATATTTTCTGATAAAGTAATTAGAGAAATTGAAAGTATAAGACATGCATCTGATAAAATTGCGCATGATAAAAGTATAAGAGATTTAAAAATCAGAACTTTAGAAGATGAATTATTTAAATCAAGAAAAGAATCGGAACAACTAAAATTAGATAGAGATAATAAAGTTATTGAAGAAATAGAATTTAAAAAAAGAAATGCATATTTAGAAAAAGAAAAAGATGATTTAGGATATAACATAGAATTACAAAAAGAAGAAATTAAATTATTATTAAAATCATATGATTATAATATTAATAGATTAAAAGTTATTTTTAAAGATTTGTTGATAAAACCAGATTCTGAAATATCATTAACAGATAGAATAAAATTGTTATTTAAATTAGAAGGAATAACAATTCTTTCAATTCTAACAGCTGTAACTATGTTATTTACAACAATTGGTTTAGCAATATCAAATTCACTGAAATCTACACCTACTCCCAATAAACCGGATAAACCCCCGAATGATAATAATTCTATACAAGATAAAGTTAAGGATGGTTTAAAGAAATTTGCAAAATATTTATGGGAACTATCTAAAAAATCTGCTGCAGCATTACCAGGAATTATTGCATCAATTGTTGGTTTTATATTGAAATCTGCAGGAAACATTATTAACTTTGCTGCTGAACATATTATTTTATTTTTAATTACAGTTGTAAGTGCAATTAATTTTGGATTAGTAAACATGATAAAAAATAAATAATTAATTTTTTTTTTAAATAAATGAGTGGGAGTTATATCAATCCTTCTAAGAATCATAGAATATCTAATGCTATTAAAGCAGAAAGATCACATCATATAATTACTCATAACCCTTCTAATATTAATCCCGATGAAACTTTATATGTTAGAATCCCTCGATTAACACAAAATACTTTTTACGTTCCAAATAGTATTTATTTATCAGCCGATATAAAAGTAACCGGTAATAAAAATAATTATGTTGTTGATAATGTTGGAAGATATTTGATTAAAAAATTAACAATAAAGATCGGCCCAGAAACAGTTTTCTCATTAGATGATTATAATTTATTTATGCATTATAAAGATTTATGGTTAACTAAAGAAAATAGAAATAACATGATATTTCAAGGAATCCAATCAGAAAACCAAAATAAATTAAGATCAGAAACACATAATGCAATATTAACTAATGCTATAGATAAATTGATAAAAAGTATATATGGAAGCAAATATAAAATCCCATTAGACTTTGAATTGATAAATAACAATGCACCTTTATATAAATACGCAATTCAAGAAGATGTTATATTCGAAATAACATTTGCTCCTGTTAATGAAATTGCAATATATCTAGCGTAAATAAAGATATGAGTTATAAATTATCGAATATATGTTTAGAATATGATACAGTAACTGATGAAAATATTTCAAGTATAATTCAAACTCAATACAATCAAGGATTTTCATTATTATATGATTATATTGATAAATTTAAACCTGTAACTATTAATGCAAATGATGAAATAATTAATGAGAATATTAACTTCCCAAGAAGATCTATTAAAGGTATATTAATATTTTTTACCATTGCAACATATACTAATGGCGCAATAAATGTTGATAATTATTATAATCCTGAAATAACAAAAGTAGAAATAACTATCGAAGGAATAGCAAATAAAATATTTTGTCAAGGAATGAGAATGATAGATCAATGGCCAGAAATTAGAAAACATGAAAAAGTAAAATCATCTGAAAATTGTAATATTAATCAAATTTATTATTATACCGGTAATAAATATGCATTATGGTTAGATTTTAGAACAACAGAGGATAATTCATTACATGGTTCTGGAAAAAAACTACAAAACACTAAAGATGGAATACAATTATTCATGACAAAGAATAAAGGAATCAAAAATTTTAAAATGCACATTTATATTATATCTGACGCGCAATTAAATATTGTAAATTCTCAATTAAATAATGTTATGTATTAAAATTTCAACTTTAATAAAAATGTATATAATAAATGGAAGGTAAAGTATATAAACATATTCCATACATCGATACACATGAAAATAATGATGGTTTATATTATGTAATACCTTGTAATATAGCTTTGATATTTGATCCTATTTTCAAAATTTATAAAACTAAACTAATAGAAATAGATAATAATAAAAGTGAAGTTGTTGATAATTTAAGTAATGTAATACCTTCTACATCTAATAATGTAATACCTTCTACTTCTAATAATGTAATACCTTCTACATCTAATAATGTAATACCTTCTACATCAAATAATGAAATAATATTAAATATTAGTGAAAAAAGAAATTATTGTGATTGTAAAGGTGAATTTTCAAACGCTCCATCAAATTGGAATAAACATATGAATGCAAGGGTACATATTACTAATGTAATAGAACGTGCTGGTTTAAGAGAATTTATAGAACACCCATTTAGATATGTTACAAAGTTTGTTTCAAATAAAAAAGTAAATGGTAAAGAATTATATGAAGATTTATTATTAGCAACACCTAATAAAGATGAATTTAACCGATGCTAATAAAATATTAGGATCAAACATTGTAAATGAAATATTAGGAGCAAACACTAATAAAGATAATAATGAAAATGGCGCCGTATGGCACCCACATGGTGATATAGTTACAGATATTGATAATAAAGATTCTATGAAACATAAAGTAGAAAATAATGATAAATTTGATTGGATGAATAAGCATAACAATGAAACAACTATTGATGATGCGGTAAAATGGGTGAAGAATAAGCATAAAAATAATGAAGAATTAGAAGAAGATTCGATAGAGCATTTGAATAAATTGTTAGGGGGTCTGATAGTGAAAGTGATTAAGATATTAATTATATTTAACTCAAAAAAGTAATAAAGGTTGAAAATTGTAAAAATAATATTTATTTTAAAAAAGGGGGTTTTAAGTATTTAAGGTATTTAAGGTATCTAATACATATCTAATACAATCTAATACATAAAATATCTTATTTTATAAACTGATATTCATATGGAAATTGAAACCTCAGTAATAATAAATAACCTTTATTATTTTCAAACTTATTCATATATTAGTTGAAAAAATAAAAATAAATTGGTTGAAAATTGTATAAATAATAATTATTTAAAAAAAGGGGGTTTTAAGTATTCAAGGTATCTAATAGGGTATCAGGTATTAGGGTATCTAATAGGGTATCTAATAGGGTATCTAATAGGGTATCTAATCCATAGGTATATTTTAAAAATATTTCAATATTTATATTTGTATGAGTTAGATCTTTAAACATTAAAAATGTAAAGTTTTATTGAAATAATTCATATATATTCATGAATAACATATAAATGAATAACTTCTAAAATCAATTTAGTAAAAAAATATGTATAATAAATGGAACCAGAACAACCACAAATTATCAATATTACAAATAACACTGGTGTCATAAATATATACTACAAGAAATGTTATAAATGTGAATTAGATAAATTAGCTTTAACAGAATTTAGTAAGCGTAAGATTAGCAAAGATGGTTTTCAATATTGCTGTAAAACTTGTACTAAACTATATACCAAACAATATCGAGAAGATAATAGAGAAGCTTATAATGATTATATGACAGAATATATGAGAGAAAGATATCAAACAAATCTTAATTTTAGATTGAAACAATGCTTAAGATCTAGATTAACACAATTATTCAACAAAGAAACACATTCAGAAACACTATCTAATTTATTGGGTTGTACAGATGAATTTTTCATATCATGGATAATATATCAATTCGACGATAAAATGAATATAGATAATTATGGTGAATACTTTCATATTGATCACGTGTTGCCGATTTCTAAATTTAACATGAATGATGAATACAATAAAAAACTTATTTGGAGTTGAAAAAATTTAAGGCCTCTAGAAAAGAAGGAAAACATAATTAAATCTAATAAACTAGATTTACAGTTATATTTAGATCAACTGGATAAAGCAAAGACATTTGTTGAATTATGGAATTCAACACATAATGAAAAATACGTTGAAGCTTAAGCGCTTAGAAAACCGGTTACTCTCGATCTATGTCAAACCGCCTATATGTAATTGTATTAGGTTGTTTACAAAAGCATCTGTCGCACGTTATATTCAGTTGATCGGGGCGCACCTCATTTGAATATTGATCGAATGTGCTATTTCAGTTGAAAAGGATTAATCAATTACATCACAAAGGAACATCTGTTGCTTAGACAGACAGTGCCTGGTATATTGAGTGCAGTCGCATTACAACATACGAACTGAACAGACGCAATATATAGAACGTATAAGATTTCTCTCTAGAAACACAATTAGGAGTTTACAGTTATAAATGTAAGTACTGTTTTTGTAGTTATTAAGACGCAGGGAAACGTTAAACATGTTTAAGTGCTGTAATTGATATTTGACAACTACAACTTCAAGTTAGTTTTATTCTACATTCTAGATATTTAGTAAAAAATGTCATACAGATCAAGAACTCCACTGTCTACTCCAAATCTAACGCAAGAAAGTGAGGAGCCAGAATGTATGGATGTCAACACGCCATCACAAGAAACTGTAATAGATATAGAAGAAAAAAATATCGAAAAACTCAGGAAACATATGGATTATTATAAACATTTAGTGTCAATTTTGGACGAAGTAATTACAACCAAACAATCAAAGATACAAGAATTACCAAAAATACCAACGCCAAGTTTAAAAACATTATTAGGACTTAGAGAAAATAGAATCAAATTGAGCGGTTGTGAACTACACGAATATTTAAAATCAAAATTACTGTATCATATAGATTTATCGAACTTTAGTGAAATAGACGTGCATTTATTTTCAGAAATTAGTGGATTACTGATAAGCGAGTATGAAGAATTGTTAACGAAACAAACAAATCATCTTTGGGATTTTATAATTTTTGGGAATTCCTTGAATAAAGGGTTTGTTCTTTTTCATTCGACTCAAACTATAAATATTTCATGGGCTAATTGGGTTAAAGAAAATATACATATTAGTGTCGGGTATGAAAGAAAACTTAGAGGGATTGGGAAATTATATTCATTTAAAAAATTTCAGTTATTTGGTTTACCATTTCCTACCGTTATTAATCATTTGGCAGAAATCGAAAAAATGTTACCCCGAAAAAAATTACCCCGAAATCAAAGAATTCTGGTCGGAATTATAAAATCCCAATGATGATTTCTTTGTTTAGTTAACAATTTTTCATACTATATAGATTTTTTGTATTTGTATTTGGTTACCCTAAATGCATTTTCCATTATTCTATATTCAGCTATTGTTAATATCGCAGTGACAGATGTTG
Source organism: Tubulanus polymorphus (assembly GCF_964204645.1). NCBI lineage: Eukaryota > Metazoa > Nemertea > Palaeonemertea > Tubulaniformes > Tubulanidae > Tubulanus > Tubulanus polymorphus. The sequence goes on along the minus strand of NC_134028.1, from coordinate 16,325,442 downwards.
TATTGTACTTTATTGATTCCTGCATTCCACGCATACCTTACCGGGCCTGAGAGGAGCGGCTTGGAATGTGGAAATCGATAATGATTGTAGAATGAAATATATGTGTTTATGAAATAGTATTTCCACCAGTCGTTTCTTTGAATTTATTTTCAGTTTTAGGATTTATAATCGAGAATCCGAAATGACTTATCTGGACAGTTATAATTACTGCTCCTATAGATAAACAATAGTAGTGAGATAATCTAAATCCTAATTTAAATAAAATATAATAAAAAAACAATAACTTCAACTAGCTAGTGAATTCTATTATATTTTTAATACTTTGTTTTCAAAAAGAGAATACTTTATATTTTGAATAGATTCAAATAGAAATTCTTTAAATTCAAATAGCTAGTATCAGTAGTCAATACTAGAATTCTTTAACTTTAACTATCTAGTTTTATAATACTTATAATATTTTTCTTATTAAATTTCTCTAATATAAATGTCAAAGAAATCGAGTTAGAATTGTATTGATATTGAAAAAACATTAGATGATTTGGGTATTAGTGATAATAAGGATCCAGTTGTTTCTAATTCTATTCAAGTTGATAACAATATTGATTATGAATACTATTTATATTGTAAACACCATCTTGAGTTACTAATTGCTGGCTGGAAATCTAAACAATTTTTAACTAAGACCATTACTTTTCAAGAACTAGACTCTATGAAACCCGATAAAGTAATAAAATATTTTAAGATTTATGAAGAAGCTAGATTGGCTCGAATAAATGATTCTATTTCAGATAGTATTATAAAATGTTATTCAAAATTATGTAACCGGTTAATGACAATTAATGATGAAAATAAATTATATAGTGATTTAAAAAATGATTACTTAGTTATGACTGAATTACAAAAATGGGTTGGATATGCTTCATTTCAATTAGGATCGGTTATGACATTAATTTCTACTGGCGTCATAACATTTTCGAAAATCAAACCTATGGAATATAAATCAGGTAAGAACGAAACAGATGTACTACAACCAAACGGCGAAACAGAAAATGAATCAAAACAAAAATTAACTAAAATAAATGAGTGATGGCGTTAAGAAAAAGGCTAGATCCGAGAAACAAATTAAATGGGCAAGAGAATTAGGAAAAAGATCTCCAGAATTAAAAAAAGCAAAGAAAAAGAAATTAACTGATATAAATGAATCACAGACTTTATCTGATATTGATTCAAATAATAATCCATCTAATTCTTCTAATGCTGGAAGTAATAATTACTTATATATTACAATTGGGTTAATCACAATTATTATATTATCCGGTGTAATATATAAATCAAAATTCAAATCTGATGATAAAGATGATTCCAATGATAATCGGAAACTTAGTTATCCGTTTTCAGACAATAAACCTATCATACCAGAAAATAAGTCAAATCGTAAAACCATTGAAACTAAATCTAAATTATTATTAATGGATTAAAATAAGATGAAAAAAGAACATTATTTAAGAGATTTATATTACAACCCAGAAAGTGAAGTATCATATTCTAACGTTTCAGAATTATGGAATAAAATTAAATCTGATAATGAAAATGGTGCTGTATGGCACCCACATGGTGATATAAAATATAGTGAGTTAAAATCATGGTTACAAAATCAACCAACATATCAAATCCACAAGAAAATGGATAAAACTTATTTAACAAGAAAAGTTATGGTTTCATATATCGATCAACAATGGCAAGCAGATTTAATTGACATGAAGAACTTAGAAGAACATAATAAAGGATATTTCTGGATATTAAATGTTATAGACATATTCAGTAGATACGCATGGTCAATTGCAATCAAAAATAAAACTGGAATAGAAGTTACAAATGCTTTTAAATCTATATTTAAAGAAGCTATTCCAGATAAGATACAATTTGATGAAGGTAAGGAATTTTATAACAAACATTTTAAAAAACTATTATCTGATAACGATGTAGATTATTTTTCAACACACTCAGATAAAAAAGCATCTATTATAGAAAGATTTAATAAAACATTGAAAACTAGAATGTGGAAATACTTTACTGCTAATGAAACATATAAATATATCGATGTGTTAGATGATTTAGTGAAAGGTTATAATAATTCTAAACATAGTTCTATAAATATGAAACCTATACAAGCTAGAAAAGAAGATAATTCAGAAATAGTTTGGAATAATTTATATGGAGCGTTTGTTACACATGATTTCGGCGAACCTAAATTTAAAATAGGACAACACGTTAGAATATCTAAATATAGAAAAACCTTTTATAAAGGTTATACCCTTAATTTTACAGAAGAAATATTCAAGATTAAAAAGATAATATTAACTAAACCATTTGTTTATAAATTAGAAGATTTAAAAGATGAAGAAATATTAGGTTATTTCTATGAACAAGAATTATCACTTGTACCAAATCCAGATGAAATAGAATACAAAATATTGAAAAGTATTGAAGACAAAAACTCTTAAAGGAAAAAAGTATTCTTTGGTGAAATATAAAGGATATGATGATAAATTTAATGAATGGATTTTATCTAGTAAAATTAAAAAAATAAATGAATAAAGATTTATTTATATTTGAACCACATAATATGTTAGTTACTGGTGTAACAAACTGTGGTAAAACACATTTCATATTAGATTTGTTAGAAACTATTTATAAGAATCATTTTGATAATATAATATTATTCTGTCCAACTTATGAAATGAATAAAACATATAATAGAGATATAGTTAAGATAAAAAAGTTTATTATATTAGATCCTAAAACAGTAAAAGAAAATTTAGATAATTGTATAAAAATAGCAATTGATACTTATAAAGGATCAAATACATTATTCATTGTAGATGATTGCGCAAATTTACATGATTCAAAAGTGAGAGAAAGTGAGTTATGTTATCTAGCTTTTTCTGGGAGACATTTTGGGATAACAACATGGGTTTTAAATCAAAAATATAATTCAATTGTTAAAGACTTTAGGGAGAATATAAGATTTCTAGTTTTATTCTTCAATAAAGATAGAAAATCTATGCAACAATCATTGGAAGAAAATCAAATTATACCTACTGAATTACATGATGAATATATGAATAAATTAAAGAATAATAAAGGTTCAAAATTATTACTGACGCTTCAATTTCCATATGAAAATAAATTTATAAAATAACTATTTATATATCTATTCTATGAGGGCTTACACTTTTATATTGAATAATCTGTCAATTTAAATGTTATTCATGTATATGATTATTTTAAGAGTAATAGGGGTAATAGGCTTTCAGGTTAAAGGTTGAACGGGCGGGTGAGTAAAAAATGAAAAACATGAAAATAATTACAATTTCTACTTGAATTAGGAGTGAACTCATAAAAATGAAAAATAAATTCGAGTGTGTGAGAATTTATTTTTCATTTTTATGAGTTTCGCAAGTAATTCAAGTAGAAATTGTAATTATTTTCATGTTTTTCATTTTTACGAGCTCGACCGTTCGACCTTTGGCTTGAAAGCCTATTACCCCTATTACTGATTTTAATACTCAATAGAGAAATACTTCAAAAACTGATTTGAGAAAGATTTCTTTAAATTAATGAATATTTGTTTTTTATGGAAAAACAGGTGAATATATTAGAAATAGAAGTGATATTGAATTAGTAAAAACTTCTGAAAGATGACGTCATTTACAATCAAGTCCTAGACATTTAGGAAATAAAAGATTTGAAGGTTATTTAACAGCAGTAAAATAAAGAGAAATGCAATGAAATTTAATAAACCCTATATTCATTGGTAAAACTGTTTTAGAAATTTCGCAAATTGTTTATGAATGATTTTTATCATGATGTTCCACAACCATACTTAAGAGAAAAACGTTGAAATTTTGTATTTTGATTCTGTAACAGCTGATACTTAAATATTGTTAAAATACAATAATGAAATATTAATAAGAAGAATTTTAGAAGAAATTCCTAGACAAAATGAACTTCGTATTTCTCATCGTGAAAATTGATTTATACGGATCAATGGATCAATGGATGTTTGGACAAGAAATGGATGGAAGAAAATTGAATAATATAATGAGCATTAAAAAATTAGAATACTATATAGAGTTAGAACTAAATTAGGAGTTTTTGATGTAACAGAAGACCATAGTTTAATCAAAAACAATGGTGATGAAATAAAGTGAAATATAATAATTTGATGAAATAATTAACAATATTTATGACATAGAACCTGTCTCATTAGAAGAAAAGAGTATTTTGTTATAGGCTTTTTTAATGGGGATGGGACGGCTGGGGTATATAGATATATTAACTGTACAAAATATCAGTGGTACTTAAGTAACTAAGATTAAGGACTAATTGAAAAATTAAAGAAATATTCTGAAGAATTTTATTAAAAGTGCCGTTTTATAATAAGATATTATAAAAATGCCTGAAATATTTTTGGCTCGCATCAGCAAGCCTATGTCAACGGTCTGGCCGATGGATAATCATTCGTATGCTTAATACAATTTTTAGCACACTCAAACCCAATTTCATTAGTCTGTAATTTCACTACTAATGGGCGAATTGAACAGATTAAGCAAAATATATTTCGTAATTGGTTTTTCTTCATTGTGCGCAAAGTTGAAAGTCGTGGGTTTATTATATTATTTTTTTGGAAAATTTACCAAAAAGTTTCAAAAATTCGATTTATTTGAGCACGTTTTTTATGCAGCATCTTTAACAGTCCAAAATTGCACATGTGAAAATTTAATGTCTTTTGCGTCGGAAGAACTTAAAATCGCCAAGGTCTTACGCTTTGTTCGGTAGGATTGGGCTTACGAAGACGAAACCCTTCAAAATCTTGATTCTACAAAATTTCTGTTGACGCGGTTTTGACTTCCATCATGACATCATAACATTAAATGTGGATCAGCTAGTGAAATAAGGTGGATAAGCTTAATAGGTTGATATCATCATTTCTATAGAAATATAGTGTGGTAGACACAAGAAATTAACGCGAACAAAAGCGGTTCACATGAATCCGACACATTTTAATTTGGACGCCATTACAACAAGTTTCTCGACTAACTCGCGTTGCACTGTCCTCAGTGCGCCTGCGCAAACATTCGGACCGGAGTATCACGCCATCCAAGTGTAAAGGGAAACGGAGGAATTAAATTAAAAATGTTTAATCCCCGACATACTCCGGCCACATCAATGCTACGTTTCTACTGAAAATAAAAGTGTCTTTTACACATCACTGATCACAAGAACTTTGACTGTTCCTTCATTAACTGACGAGCCTTCACAGCGGCTGTCCGAAGAGCTGGTCTAACGGGAACCGAATGTTCCATTTCTTCGGGTGATTCTAAAAGTTCCCCGGCATCGCAACACGATATCTCCAACGGATAAAGACGATTGGTGGGTCTGTTCGAAAACCCGTAACGGGTCTTAATTCCCGGGATATAAACCATCCGGACCCTTAATGAGGCTCGTTATCACCGAAAGTTTCCACTGAAAACGATCTCTGTCCGAGTGGACCAAAACAACATCGCCGATCATACAGGGGCATTATCCCATGGAAGCGCTTCGCGGCACGCCATACCTCTCCCTTAGAGCGGTAAAATATTTTCACGCCAACGCTTTTGAAAATCGGTATACAAGCAAGCACGTTTTTTCGCACGGATCACAACATCGCTCTGTTTAATGTAATCTGGATCGTTTATTCCTGGTGATCCACATTTTGATACGGTAATCCACTGGTATTTCGACCCATGAAAAACTGCGACGGTGTAATCGGCACTGGATCTGCAACTCCAGTTAACGCAGTTAACGGACGATTATTTAACGTACATTCTATTTCGGTAACGACTATTTGCAGTTCAGTAAGTCCCAACTTGGAACGATTGAAAGTTTTTTTTAATGCACATTTTGTAAGTCCGATGAGTCTCTCGTAAAAACCGCTAAACCATGGTAAACGACGCGGAATGGATTTCCATTCACACCCTCTATCAGCTAAATTTCGCTCCAACTCGGGCGAATTAAACAACTCCTTCAGTTGCTTTTCAGCGGATTGAAATGTTGACGCATTTTTCGAAATACAACACGACGGACAGGATCTGCGACTGCAGAAACGACGGAAACTTAACATAAACGTCAGTTATGACAAATTAGTAACCAACTCAAGATGAATACACCTGGTTACTGCGCATGTGAACAGAATAATATACGACTTCGCCAATGATACCGGATTTATAACAGCTAGGAACTCAAACGGACCAGCATAATCAATCCCTGTAACCGCAAACGGTGGAGCGTCCTTAACCCTTTCTTTCGGTATAGGGGTGGAGGAGGATACAAGTACGGAGGTCCCTGTCCTTTTAGACAGACATAACAATCCAATAATATGTTCTTCGCAAACTGACGCAAACGAGGTACCCAATACCTTTGTCGGACCCTCGTCATAGTAACAGGCAAACCTTCATGATGAACGGAAACATGCGCATCCATAACTCGGTAAATGTATGCCCGGGTGGCAAAACCGGTGGAAATTTCGTATAATCATCTAAGTTTGAATTATGGATACGACCATTGGACTTGATAATACCATCATCTAAGAACATACTTAATTCACTCGCACGTAGCCCAAAGCATGTACGTAAGCTGACTGCGACGCTTTCGCTTTAACCATATGACGCTTTCGCTTTAACCATAATGTATGTTCGGATATAGCCTATCGAATGCTAGTATTAAGTACTTGTTTATGTATCTCCTTTTTTATGTATGTTCTGACATAGTCTTTCAAATGCTACCATAAAATATTCGGAAATGTATCTATTTTTTATTAATGTATGTTCAGATATAGCCCATCAAATGCTAGCATTAAGTATTTGGTTTTGTATCTCTTATACCTCTTTTTAATTACCGCATTGTATATAGAATTATGAACATAATGTCTCTTAGACTGCTGATTGAAGCATTGCTTTACGGGTTCGTGTTCTCTAGAACTTAAAGCCTTTAGAAGTTTATTCTTTCTCATTTGTGACCGTAGTGTCAATACTGCTAAAAATTGTTACTGGTTATAAGTTTAATTACCCTGTTACTTTTGTTATTCAGTTACTCTTGAAGTAGTCTTATTACTGGTTTTTAATCTTACTATGTCTCGTAATAATAGATATAAGCTTTCAGTGAGTAGTTGGAATGTTCACGGGTTGTTTTACATTGACGAAGATAATGTTCGTAGGCGTAAGTTGAATGATCCTCACTTTTCTTCGAATTTTAAGGAGGACATAATCTGCTTACAAGATACCAAAGCGGGTGAAAGGGATGTTTTATCTCTTGAAGGTACCATATTTTAAATAGTGTTAGAAGGAAGCGTGAAAGTAAAGGTATTTATGGAGGATAATTGTTATTCTGTAAACCTCACATTAAAGCTGGTATTGAAGTACTCCCTTGTCACGATACTGAATATTTATGGATTAAGTTAAGAAAAACCTTTTTTAAGTCAAAGGTAGACTCATATGTGTGCTTCGTGTATAATTCCCCTCAACACTCTTCCTTTTCTATGAAGAACAAGGATAATTTAAATACCCTGGAAAAAATCGAAATTGATACTTGCAAATATTCCCAAGAAGGTGATATTCTGATATTAGGAGACCTAAACGCAAACATTAATTGTAATGATCTCGACTATATAATCGCTGATGATGAGGAGAATTTGAAATTCAAGATCCCCCTCCCACCATCACATTTGTATGTAACTTGGTCTTACTAAAAAGAAATAGTACTAAAGATGTTCCTACGGATGCTCTTCAATTAGTGACTATTGTCTCTCCGGCGTCAACATGCTTGAGCGTATCAATCATTTTAGGGTGAAAGAATTCACTACTTTCTCTGATCATTGTCAAATAGTAACTGATTTGAACCTATATGTTCCTAACTGCGGGCAGCCTACCAACAATCCCTCTATTAACCTTAGACAAAAGACAGTGTTCCCCAAATGGGCCCCTGAAGATTTTGATGCCTTCCAAAATTATCTGAATTCTCCATCTAACAGACAAAAATTATCTTCCATTCTGGCCCAAAACAATAGCATGGATAAGGAAGGGGTTGAAAATATGACCAAGGAAATAGTGGATGTCCTCTCAAAGTTTAAGACCCCTCGAGTGGATCGGAAGCGGATCAAGTTCACAGATGAACATAGCACGAAGCATAAACCTTGGTTCAATGTTAGATGTAAGGTAATGAAAAGAACCTTGACTAAACTGGCTAGTCGCATCTCTAAGGAACCTCAAAATAAAAGTATAATCGCCCAATACTATCTACTTAAAAAAGACTATAAGAAATCACTTAAAAAGGCAAATAGAGAGTATAGAAACTCAATTTTTGATAGCCTTAGTAAACTAGAGGGTAAAAACCCCGAAGCGTTTTGGGATATAAATAATAAATTCAAGAATGGGAATTCCATTTCTAACGATAAAGCCAATAATGTGTCCCCGTACGAATGGTATGCTCACTTCAAGAAGTTATTTTCCTCTTCTTACCCGGATCTTGACATTCTGCCCGGAAAGACAAACTTCACGTGCCTGGACAATAGTGAGTTTACGTCTGAGGAGGTAAAAAAGCCATTAAAACTTTAAAAAATGGTACTAGCGCCGGTTTCGATGGCATACGAAACGAAATTCTAAAAGGCGTTAACGACATAGCGTTAGACTGCTTAGTAAAACTATTTAATTTGATTGTTTGTAATGGTACCTACCCTAATGTTTATAGAAACTGTGCCATAAAAACCTGTATTTAAGGCGGGTAGCCCTAAAGACCCTAATAATTACCGTGGGATAGCAGTCTCAAGTTGTCTAAGTAAGCTCTTCGTCAGGTTCATAAGCAACCGGCTGTAAAAGGCTTGTGAGAAGTTCAACCTGATTCCAGAAAACCAGATCGGTTTTAGAAAAAAATGTAGGACATCAGACCATATCTTAGTTTTAAAATCTATAAATGGCAAAATGGTCAAAAAAGGTCGCTACCTCTTTGTATGCTTTGTAGACTTCTCGAAAGCTTATGATAAAGTATGGAGACAAGCCCTCTTTTACAAACTTGACTGTCTGGGCCACAATGACCCCTTAGTTCAAATCGTTAAAGATATCTATAAAAATGTATACTACTCGGTCAGCACATCCTCGGGCCTCACCGATTTTATATCCTCGGAAATAGGCTTAAAACAAGGATGCGTTTTGAGCCCATTTTTTTAAACCAATTTATTTATGATATTCCCAGTTTTCTAAACTCTGAGAATTGTCACCCTGTCAAAATTGGGACCAAAAAGCTCAATGTGTTAATGTACGCTGATCACCTAATTCTAATATCTGAATCAGAAACAGGGCTACAAGCTTGTCTGGATAACTTGGAAGAATATTGTAAAAAATGGAGAATGGAGGTTAATATCTCTAAAACGGAGGTAATTATTTTTAACAAAGGTGGCAAACTTTTGAAGAAGTTCAACTTGTACTTTGGTCCGGCTCCTTTGAATATTGTTCAAAGCTATAAGTACCTGGGACTCCATTTATCCTGTTCTGGGTCTTTCAGCCTTGGAATTAATAGGCTATGCCAAAAGGCCCTTAAGGTAGTCTTCCTGTTAAGGAAAATATTCAAATTCTCCTGTAATAACATCCCACTTATGCTCAACCTCTTCGATGCCTGTGTGAAACCTATTTTACTATACGCATCAGAGGTATGGTCATTGTTTCATATTAACATAAAGAACGATGCCCGCATGCAGAACCATGACCGGATTGAGGCTCTCTGTGATAAGTTTTTTCCCGAAAAAATTCATACTAAATTCTGTAAAGTTGTACTAGGGGTCGGTAAACATGCTTCGAACATAGGCTCAAAAGGCGAACTAGGACGATACCCTCTAGCCATTCGTGCAATTATCCACGCTACCAAATACTGGCTATCACTAAACAAAGTTTCACCAGATAAATCTACACGCCTCGTTCAGTCGTGTCTGCTTAATGAACCAGATTTCTTACCGTATACATGGTATTTTAAAATGTATAGGTTTCGAGCATATCTGGCATAACAGAGGTACTGTGTCTATTCCAGCCACGACTAAAGCTATCAAAGCCAAGCTATGTTCCAAGTATGATTCCTTTTTCTTTAGATATATTAATGGACTTGCTTTAAATAACGAAAATAGTAATAAGCTGAGATTCTACTGCAAAATAAAAAAAAAAAAACTTTCGTATGGAAACCTATGCTCGCCTAAATATTGATAGAGCACAAATATCGTCCTTTGCTAAACTGCGTATCTCTAACCATAACTTAGAAATAGAGAGAGGCAGATATAAAAGGAAAGTTGCAGACAAAAGATACTGCCCGTGGTGTCCTGGAGTAGTCGAAGATGAGATTCATTTTCTGTCTAGGTGTCGCAGGTATTCTAGCCTAAGATCTAAACACTGCGAACACCTAGAATCTTTCACTAATTTTAAGGACCTCAACGACATATGTAAAAGCCTCCTGTTGGTTAGCTCGGAAGAAATCGACATCCTGTTGCCCTCTATTCAATATGTCAGTGAGTGTTTTAGGGCCCGGGTAGCCACTGATAATAATAATAATAATGATAATGATAATAATAATGATAATAATAATAATAATAATAATAATAATAATAATAATAATAATAATACTAGTCAATAATGTGATGTAACCAAATCTTGGACCCTTACAACCCTCTGAAAGCTATATACATGTGATGATTAAACGCATGTTATATCGTATATATGTGTGTATCTGTGTATGTGTACTTTTGTGTTTGTGTGAATGTATGTATATATATATTTATACGCGTATGTGTACGTATATATATATATATATATATATATATATATATATATATATATATATATATATATATATATATATATATATATATATATATATATATATATATATATATATATATATATATATATATATATATATATATATATATATATATATATATATATATATATATAAATGTGCGTGTATATGTGTGTATATATATATATATATATGTATAGATATATATCAAAATCTTATATTGCAAATTTTATTTCTGTAATGTCCACTTTATTGTTATCTAACCGATGAGGATTTTGTATTGCTAAGGCTCAATAAAGATTATTTGTATTTGTATATATCGACACAACGACGAATTGTCGCAGTAATTCGTAATAAAGTAGGCAATGATAAAAATCTGTCAATATCTAACATATCATGAACGCAATGCATGTTCGCAACATTTACGCACATAACCGCAATTTCAGAACTCGGTACAGGCGACGGAGAGAGGACTGATGGGCAACTACCATCACGCAACCATGGAGGACCGTGCCACCACAGATCATTAACACGCAACGTAAGATAATCGGAACCTCTTGGACACGTTGTCAGCAGGATTTTTTGACGATTTTTCAATGATTCCAACTGCAATCCCCGGTCAACTCACTGCACAAATCTATGGAGTAATGTTTTCTCACTGGCGATCCAGCTTAGGTCTATCTGACTGTCTAGACGCAATAACAGCAGCAAGTAACTCGAGCTTCGGAATTGTCAATGGTTTTAACGGAAACACGCGAGATTTCGCTAAACATAATGAAGACAGACCATTGACAACTAAATACGCACAACAACCATAAGAAACGCTACTCGCGTCTGCAAAAATATGCAACTGATAAACTGACCCTAACGATGGGTTTATGTCAAAGAAGTGACGACTGAACGTGCGCTTTGACGCTAGCGCTAAATCTTCAGATATAACACGCCATCTATCGTATATCTCTGACTGTACGCAATCGTCCCAACCAATGTCTAATTCCCAAACATCCCGTATGAGGATTTTCGCACGTATGAAAACCGGAACAAGATAACCCATTGGGTCATAGAACTTCGCTGTAGACTTAACTTTCTGGCGTTTTGTTACCGTATCAGTAACCGGAACGGTATGGGCTGGTTTGAATAACATAGAATCTGACGCGGTGTCCCAATTCAAACCCAAAACACCGACGACGGATTTCTTTTCAGCTACACCTTCAGCGTCTGCAACTTTCACAATTGCAGGATCATTACTGCTAACCGAACGCAAATTGAAATGTCCTTTTGCCATCAGCGCGCGAGATTCTTCGTAGAACGCAATTGAATCAGATTTCGACGTACTAGCAACGACGTTATCAACATAGATGTTCGATTTAATGATATTAGAAACGGTAGACGGATTATCCGCGAGATGCTTTAAGATGGTAGCATTTAACACAAATGGACTCGATTTCGCAACAAAAAGAATCACATGATAAGTAATCAAGTCACTTTCGGCGTCCTCTGGATCCCGTAACCATAGAAAACGTGTGAAATCGGGATCAGTTGGATCCAGTTTTCTGCAACAACGCTTTTTCTACGTCCGCCCATATGCCAACTTCAACTAGACGGAACTGCAACATAATATCAACTATACTGTTATGAATCGGAGGTCCTGACAGGAGACAGTCATTAAAACTAGGAGACGAAGCGGAACTTTTACAACTACAGTCGTATACGATACGCAACGGCGTTGTCGCAGAATCGCGAAATACTGCATGATGACAGAGATAATGACACGGTGTAACATTTAGCCTTTCGACGGGAACCCAACTAATGAAACCACGTCGCTCCTGCTCCGCAATTATATCACTGTACGTTTTTAAGCGACCAGTTTTCGCTAACTTACGAATCGTTGACCATGTGCGAGCGAAGCACAGGCTATAATTTGTCGGTAACATTGGAAAATCAGACTTCCACGGTAATTTAGCAGTATACTGATTACCATCGAACTGGATTTCGCTGATATACTGATCGACTTCGAATTCACGATTTTTCGCAGTTTTCGGATGCTCAATTCCAATACTTTATAGTGACCAGAAACGTTCAACAGTTTGTTTAAGTTCGATATAATGCCGCGTATCACTGTTTACAACCAACTGAGCAATCGACGAATTATCTCTGTTGTTGTCGGAAGTCACCGGACCTGACAATACATATCCACGCTTTGTGCGCAAAGCTACTAAACCTAGCCTATCGCCGCGAATAACGTCACCTAGAACGACGGACCAATAAAAATCGACTCCGATTGACATATCTATACTAAATTGTGCACCTGTCACTTGATGCGCAAACGGTTCTAACGACTGGAAACTCCCTTTAGATATTTCCGGTATAACAAGGACATCAATAGGAACTAATTCGCCATATAGCGATAGAATATAAACAGTACCAAAGTAATAAAACACAGCTGGCTCAGAGCCAAACGCATTCACAGAAACAGTTTCTCGGCGGAGACATCTGAATTGAATTTGATCAGCGAGTTTCCTGGTTATAAACGATCTCTGAGAGCCAGTAGCAAAGAGAACATTCGCATCAACAGAAGTATCACCAACAGTTGCTCGCACGGATGCAATAGCAGTCTCGGGGAGCGACGTAGTAACGGTATGCGATGAATTAACATAGTACTGACCAGAAACATATTTTGGTGGTAAACCGGCAACAGTTTTAGCCTGAGTACGATCAGAATTGTCAACAAGAATACTACCGGAATCTTCCGATATACAAGACCGACTACTAAACGACTGATGGCCAAAATCAGAATCGCAGATACTGGTGTGATGAACGCCCTTGCAGGACCAACGAGACTGTGACGAACAGCCTTTAACTTGATGTCCCTTGCGGAGACAATTTAAACATAAACGTTTTTGCATACGTCCTTTTTCCGCGCTACTATATAGGGAAATTTTCTACAATTGACCGAACTATCGTCTTTTTCACAATATGCGCAGAAGCGTGACGACGCTGCCCTAGATTCGGACTGTAGCCTTTCACTTGACATTAAGGTAGAGATAGACTCGTTTGACTATATATATATATATATATATAAATATATATATATATATATATATATATATATATATATATATATATATATATATATATATATATATATATATATATATATATATATATATATATATACGACGTACCTACGTGAATTGTATTGATCGTTCGCCTATATATATATATACATATATATTATATATATATATATATATATATATATATATATATATATATATATATATATATATATATATATATATATATATATATATATATATATATATATATATATATATATATATATATATATATATATATATATATATATATATATATAGGCGAACGATCAATACAATTCACGTAGGTACGTCGTGACAGAGGTGTTTGTCGATTCCACGCTTTTGAACGCACGGGTGATATTGTCAGGCAGCTGGTCTAATATAACTGGTACGAGTATTTCACCGTATAGTGACGAATCTTTCCCTAAGTTTGACAAGGAACGAACATACGTTTGTATCGAAGCATGGTATTTGTCGAATCGAAGATACTTTACTGTCCGCTTTCGGCAAATTTAACAATGCTCTGTAATATGCATTGCCTAACAAATACGGCCTACCAAAACGTTTGGTTAGGAGCGCGACCGCACAAGCTTAGTTATCGCCAGTCACTGTAAAACCCGAAATCGATTCCAATGCCACACCGGTCAGCTGGGCTTTGAGATAATTAAACTTATTAACGTCTGGAATCTGCGTGTTGAGATGGACCACAGACTTGAAAGCGTCCCAAAAACCTTGCCACTCTAATAAGTTCGAACCGTCAAATTTTGGCAGAATGAATTTTGGCATATGCACTTTTGGCTTAATGTCCGTGGGAGTAGTTGTGTTCGGTGACGCCTGGAAACCAGTATACGCATGAATTGTGAACACAATACTATCTATCTTACTATCCCAAAGGTCGTATTCAAGCATTTCAGTTTCGATCTGAGCTGCATTTTCAGTCATAGTGTCAATGATGGATTCATGTAGATCCTTCAAAACAGTACGCCTATCAATTAATTTCACCACGACCGACTTCATATATAGCAAATCGATGGACTGACCATCAATTAAACCGCTTATTTCCTTGTCTATTTTATTTATTACTGCGCTATGCCCTCCTTGCTTATTCCTAAGGGCTGCCGCCGATATGTTGTTTGAGGTTCGAGGGCCCAACTTTGTGGTAGACACAAGAAATTAACAATAACAACAGCGGTTCACATGAACCCGACACATTTTAATTTGGACGCCATTACAACGATTTGTCTGAGTGGAGATGTATTAAGCTACCTAAAAGCAATCCTAACGTGAAATTATCAAAAACCATATCACTCGCTAAATTTTGTTTCGGCAGTAACCGGCACTGGCCTCAAATTTGAAGAACTTGGGAGCTTCTGTCCTGATTGGTCCGTATGATAATGAACAACCTCCGATGAAACCCAGGCCCTCACCAAGTTTGTACCGTATCTTAACGGGTCACTCATAGTTTTTAGTTGTTTACGTCATTCAAGGGATGTATTAGAATTATGAACATTTGTTCTGGAAAAAGGCCCATAATCAATTTTTCGAAGATTTCACTCTCGTTAAAGCAAGTTATCATTTTAAAAGTTCACACTGGCCAAAATTGAGTCCTTTTAAGCCCACTTGGGACTTTATTCCCAGCGGGCTATTGCGTTCACTTTTCGTCCGTCGTCCGTCCGTCCCTCCGTACCCACTAAATGGTACTACAAGCTTCTGCCCTTATGAGCTATACTAATGAGCGAGTTCGAGATTGCAAGCTCCATAGAAAGACACACTTATAAGCTAGGTTTTAACGAGCTAGATATTTAACAAGCCATATAAGCTAGGGGATGGATAGATCCAACAAGTTTCATTAACATTGACAATACTGAAAGTGTACTTTGATTAAACCAAATTTTACTTTTGTATATAGATAACAAGCTGAGATCTGACTGAAAAAAAGATCAATAATCAGCCCTAAATTAGTCAATCAATTATTTTTCTCCTTTTTACGTAGTTCCCATACAACCCGCAATCTGCGCGAGGTATCAGTTGATAATGGACACAAGTACATGTGTGCGTTCGTTGCATGTACCCTATATATTATGAGATTGAAGAAATCAACACCATTTATTCGCTTAAATGACTGTAATACAGTACACCCATTAATACATGTATATGTTTATGATGTCATATGATGGCAGCAACAGTATATAATAGGAAGAATTAATTATTTCAAAAAATTTCCAAAAGGATTAAATGCCCTTTGAGATGTCTAGTGAAATGACTGGAAACAGTCAGCATTCAATGGAGATGGTGTCAGAAATATGGACTTGCACACATAAACAATAACAGTAAGCACATGCTGAAATTACCGATTTAAAGTTGTATTTCGCAGTAAAACTAAAAATTCAAATCATAATAGCTATTTGTGAATATACCACATGATAGAATAATATGTGCACGATTTTCCCTTGAACGAGCCAGATAATGGACAAGCGTTACCAGCTAGGGGATGCACGGATCTAACAAGCTTCATCACATGGACAACACTTTCATTTCTTCTAATTTTTTAAATTCACTTTTAGATAATAATCTTATATCAAAATCTTCTTCGATATCAAGTGCATCTAATTTATAAAAAGGTTTAGATTTTATATTGTATATCTTTTTTAAAGTTGTAAAACTAATTCCCGTTTCACGTAATTTAAATGAAAATATTAATTTATTCAATACTGTAAACATTGAATCAGTTGAAGATACAACAGTTGCTCCTTCAGTTTAAATATATTTTATTATCAGTGGTTCGGTTACAATTAGTTCTGTAATAACATTTCTAGCAATATTCAGTGCATTAACTCCTTTAGCTATATCAATTGGCGTGCTAGGATTATCATCAAGTGTTTTAACTGGTATAAGTTCAAAATTAAATATAAAAAGTAATAAAGAAAAAATTAAAAATAATATAAAAGAAATTAATAAATTAAAAAATACACTAGATTATATAATAAGTTTAAATGGCCATATAACAGTTGAAGAACAAGATAAATTATTAAAAGAATTAGTTAATTATTAATTTTTTAATTATATAAATGGTTTTTCCAAAAGCTTTCCAATATAATAAATCAATTAAATATAATAGATTTTTAAAAAATTAAATATTAAATATAAAAATTTAGTTTTAAATTCATTAACTAATTTAGAAATTTATGTTACTGAAACACAGTTTTTTATTTCTAAAATGGAATATATATTTAATACATATGAAGTTAATTTTACTCGAGATGAATATCATATATATAAAGTAAAATCTAATATGAAATATTGCCAGAATCAATTAAATTTTGCTGTTTATTGTGCAACAACTGGTTGTGGTATAAGTTGGAATGATCATTTAAATAACTTAGATAAAAATTTGAATTATTCTGATTTAAAATTAATTCACACAATATTTAGATTTCACACATAGTTTCAAATTAGAATAATATTAAATGAATTGGAATGTCCTTTGCCCGGATCTAAATATTTTAAAGAATTGGATAATAATATTAATCTATCTAAGTTTTATAAAATATGTAATGAATTTAATATAAATATTAGATCCGATTTTTGAGCGCATGGTAAATTGTAAGGTATTGGTGAACAGTATGAAATAAAAAGAATTGATTATATGCATAGAATTGGAGCTTATCATAATTATAAAAGTGATAATAATAATGGTTGGATTAATTTCATTTTAGAAAATAGTGAAGGTTTTACAAAATCAGGTATACAAAGAATAAATCAATCTATTAGAACTTATTTGATATGTATTTTAGGTGCGCAAGTTGAAACAAGATCACCAATAGTTGGAAATGATAACACATCATTTGATACACAGAAACAATTTAAAGTTTTATTTGAAGATTCAATTCATAATGATAAAAATAGATCGATTCCAGAAAACATTGTAAAATATCAAAATTATTTAGATAAATCACATATTAGATTAAATTATTGTATAGGCCCTAATCTATTAATTATTTCTAATGATTTAGTATTAAAGATGGGAAATATAATTGGTTATAATAATCTAATTAAAACTGCAACAATAAATAATTCATTTGGATTAAGTGATATAAATAAAAAGATTATTACTGCTCCAAAATTAATGGAAGGTGAAAAAAATAGAAAAACATATTCAATCAACAGAAACTAAAACTAAGAATATTAAATTAAATAATGATTCTAAAATAAAAGATTATAATACATCAGAAAATATTAAAACTGATAATATTCAACATGAAATAATTAAACTAAATGATGATAATAAATCCCATGAAAATGCTAAATTAGCTATAACTTGTATAGTAATTGTAATCGGAGGAATATTATATTTTAAATTTTGATTTTTTTATTATATAAATGGAAGAAGATATTCCATTGGATACTTTTGGTGACGACCCTGGTATAAGTGATGAACCACAACCTAAATTTAATGATACTAGTATTGATAAGGATGATAAAACAACATATAATACTAATTTAGATGAAGATGAAGATGATTCTAGTGGGCCTATATTATATGATTATGATGAATTTAAAGATGATACTAAAACATACAAAAAATTTGAAGAATATATGACAGCATGACAGGGGGTTATTAAAACTAGACCAGAAAGAAAATATTTAATTGATAGATTAGAAAGAACAGAAAACCCTGAATTGAAAGAAGAATTATATTTAATGAAATCTATAGTAATAAGTACAGTTGTAAACGAATTATTACCAAAGGATATAACATATAACATTGAACCAGAAGATATTGCAATACAAATTAGAAAAGATGACCCATTTTTCATGAATAATTTAAAATCTAAAAATGATTCATGGTATTATAATCTTGAATTAAATGGTAAAACTGAATCAATACAATTATCTAAAATGGGACAAGAAAATATGTTTGAACCTGGAATGCGAGCAAGATCTACAATTGAAGGTTCAAAAGGCGGTAGAGAATTTCTCAGAATTATATGGAATGCACTCGATAGAATAAATGAAGAAGAACCAATTCCGAATATTGATATAAACAAATATTCACCATTTAAAAATCCAAATCAAAATCCTACTTTTGTTGATCCAGAAACTGATGAAGATTTTGCAAGTCGATTAGATAGATTAAGATCTTCAACACCAGAAACATCGAGAAGAGATATTCAACAAATTGATAATGTTTCAAGTCAATTACAATTAGTAAAACATTTTGATAGCATATTAGATAGAGTTCATTCATTTGAAGAAGAGATGAATAGTGTTTTAGATACACCCGGTACTGAAACTGGAATAAATCGAATAAAATCTTTACCAGAAAAAGGATTATTTGATTTAACTGATGAAGAATTAGAAGCATTTCCTGAACAAACACGTAGAGAAATTAAAGGTATGCAAGAATCAGCTGATAAAATTGCACATAATAAAAGTATAAGAGATATTAAAATTAGATTTTTAGAAAAAGAATTAACTAATGCAAATGAAGAAATAGAACAATTAAAGTCTGATTTAGATCATCAAGTAATTGATGAAATGGAACATAGACAAAGAATTATAAATTTAGAAAAAGAAATTGATAATTTAGAAGTACAGAAAGAAGAAATTAAATTATTATTAAAATCATATGATTATAATATTAATAGATTAAATGTTATTTTTAATGATTTGTTGATAAAACCAAATTCTGAAATATCATTAAAAGATAGAATAAGATTATTATTTAAATTAGAAGGTATAACAATTCTGTCAATTCTAACAGCTGTTACTATGGTATTTACAACAATAGGTTTAGCTATATCAAATTCATTGAAATCTACACCTACTCCAAATAAACCGGATAAACCCCCGAATGATAATAATTCTATACAAGATAAAATTAAGGATGGTTTAAAAAAATTAGCAAAATATTTATGGGAACTATCTAAAAAATCTGCTGCAGCATTACCCGGAGGTATTGCATCAATTGTTGGTTTTATATTGAAATCTGTAGGAAACATTATTAACTTTGCTGCTGAACATATTATTTTATTTTTAATTACAGTTGTAAGTGCAATTATTTTGGATTAGTGAATATGATAAAAAATAGATAAATAATTTTTTGTTAAATAAATGAGTGGGAGTTATATAAGTCCTTCTAAGAATTCTAGAATATCTAATGCTATTAAAGCAGAAAGATCACATCATATAATTACTCATAACCCTTCTAATAGTAATCCTGATGAAACTTTATATGTTAGAATCCCTAGATTAACAAAAAATACTCTATATGTTCCAAATAGTATTTATTTATCAGCTGATATAAAAGTAACTGGTGATAATAATAATTATGTTGTTGATAATGTTGGAAGATATTTGATTGAAAAATTAACTATAAAGATTGGTCCAGAAACAGTTTTCTCATTAGATGATTATAATTTATTTATGCATTATAAAGATTTATGGTTAACTAATGAAAATAGAAATAATATGATATTTCAAGGCATCCAATCAGAAAACCAAAATAAATTAAGATCTGAAGCCAATAATGCAGTAGTAGCTAATGACGTAGATAGTTGGATAGAAAGGATATATGGAAGCAAATATAAAATTCCATTAGACTTTGAATTGATGAATAATAATGCACCTTTATATAAATATGCAATTCAAGAAGATGTTATATTTGAGATAACATTTGCTCCTGTAAATGAAATTGTATTATCTAGCGTTGTTAAAGATATGGGTTATAAATTATCGAATATATGTTTAAAATATGATACAGTAACTGATGAAAATATTGCTAACACAATTCAAACTCAATACAATCAAGGATTTTCATTATTATATGATTATATTGATAGATTTAAAACTGTAACTATTAATGCAAGTGATGGAATTATTAATGAGAATATTGACTTCCCAAGAAGATCTATTAAAGGTTTATTAATATTTTTTACAATTGCAACATATTCTAATGGCGCAATACAGGTCGATAAGTATTATAATCCTGAAATAATAAAAGTAGAAATAACTATCGAAGGAATAGCAAATAAAATATTTTGTCAAGGAATGAGAATGATAGATCAATGGCCAGAAATTAGAAAACATTTTATGAATGAAAAAGTAAAATTACATGGTTCTGGGAAAAAACTACAGAACACTAAAGATGGAATACAATTATGCATGAAAAAGAAAAAAGGAATAAAAAATTTCAAAATGCACATTTTTATTATATCTGACGCGCAATTAAATATTGTAAATTCTCAATTAAATAGTGTTATGTATTAGAATTTTAATTTTAATAAAAATTTATATAATAAATGGATGCAGGTAAAGTATATAAACATATTCCATACATCGATACACATGAAAATAATGATGGTTTATATTATGATGCTGTTAAATCCACTATCAATGCTGAGTGACAAGTGGGTTCGAGTCCTGCTGGCTGCGAACCGTGTGCGGGCAACACATCAAAGGCCGTACCGTCGTGAGGTTAAATGAACAATCCAATAGGAATAATCTTGGGAAACCAAGATCAAAACGACGTACGTAAAGCCAAACAAACAAAAAGACAAACAAACAATCATCAGCCGGCCTCAGTGATACCAACGCCGGCATGGCTCTCTGCGACGTTTTGCATGCGTACATGCATCAGAGCTTGGAGCTCTAAGATCAGAGGGTCTTGCAATTGCATTCAGATAAATCGTTCTGTTTTTGTTTTCATTATTCAGTGGGGCCTAACAGTTCATGCGTAAAAATGGGTTTTGTATCCAAATCTTGATTGATATAAATATCTTGGCTGGGACATGATAGAAAACATCAGCATAAACTAGTTTCGTCTTTTTAACAGAATCGCATTAATGAGGTTTAACAGTCCAAATAGCTTAGGCTAAATCGTTTGGCAGAAAATAAATTCATTTTCAGGAATAAAATCGTACTAGACGAATAGACCTTTAAGTCTGTGGTCCTCCCAATCAACATCGTCATAGAAGATTTGCCGGCAGATGTAAAACATTATAACCACTTAATAACATAGTATAATCTACCAATGCTTCAAGGCCCATGGGCCTCTTGTTTTCATTTCAAATAGTTTTTTGCTGCTTTTATTTTGTTATATATTGTCAATAATGCTTTTCTGTCTCCCACTTTAAAGGAAACCAAATTAAAAGTGGTGGCGAGTTGCCATTTCCTAATTACTAACTAACATCACAGCAGATTAAGATTTTCATATATTCTACACGTGAGCACGACGCGGTGATGTTGTTTTGACTCAAGCTAAAGATGGATAGATTTTTGCATCCAAATTGTTGGCTATTGTGGTCGAATACGCTCAAATTGTCAAAGTCTATGAATTTCTTCTTTGGAATATTGTGTGCACTTCGTCATTAATATCGGGGCTGAACTCGTTGCCGTTCAATTTATATTACTGCAATTGAGTACCCGCAGTGACACTGAGGCAATCGAGGATTCTGTGTATGACAGGCATGGATGCGCCATGTTAGCTAGTAGATAGTTAGTCGTCAGCATCGATTTCTTGTACATTCTGAAGGAACTTTTCTCTTTAATGAATCAATTACTCGTGAAAGCTATACGATATCCGACTAGAAGAATGAGTGTTGTTTAGTTGGTGGTTGTTGAGATGATATGTGGATTAGGGAGTCTAAAACTCCAGTTTAAAAGTTCTTTGAAAATGAACTAATTTTGACAATGGACGACATACTGCTCGCCCCGCCATATGGCGAGATAGCTACTGTTCAGCTGTCGATGTTTTTACATTCCAATTGACTTTGTTGATGCTTATGCTTATGTGTTTTGTGAACATTACATTTTTCATTGTTTACGCAATTAAGCAATATATAGTTGTTATTCTTCAAGGCGGCAATGAACACCTATCTTCGTTTTCTCGATGTTCTAAAGTTCAGTATAGTTGGTATTATATAGTATTTTATAGTATAGGACTATATCGAAATTGATAATGATGAGCTTCTATAGTCCCCACAGAT
Source organism: Tubulanus polymorphus (assembly GCF_964204645.1). NCBI lineage: Eukaryota > Metazoa > Nemertea > Palaeonemertea > Tubulaniformes > Tubulanidae > Tubulanus > Tubulanus polymorphus. Next base: position 16,302,479 of record NC_134028.1, on the reverse strand, counting down.
AAAGCAAAAGGACTATATTCAAAAGAACCGTATCTTCGTTTCTTTAATTGCTATTTCGGCTACACTTGGTACCCGGTACATCAGTACTTTGAACTTAGTCGCCTATTTTGATCCACGTATCAAGTACATAATATTTTGACCACTAGGAGGAGCTATGGTAAACATGAGTCAAAAACTATGCAATTTAGATACACAAGAAATGTAATAACACTTCACACAAATTAGTAATTGATGTGTGGATGAGCACTGCCCTGAGATAGATGAGCATACATGGTTTTAAGTTCATTGCGTAGTCATATACATTATGGTATGTCTTTTATATTGATTATAATTGTAATTATATCATACATGTGCTAAGCATTCTAGATTCAATACGCTCACTGTTATGTTATCAACAAACATAGTTTTAGATATCATGTAGAAATTATGAATCATGGTTATACAGGTAATCTAAGTTTCTAATCGTTATTGCAATCAGGGTGATGGCACAAGAGCTTCATCGGGTTTCTAGTGGGTATGTTATCCATGCACACCCATCCTAATATCCATATGCATTATCATTTCAGAGAATTCCTTGCACCCGGTGCTCCTTGTGAAATTAACATTGATGGCAAAACTATGGAGCAAACTCAAGCAAATATGGCAAATCCGAATCGGTAAGGTTATTTTCATTATTCTACCGAATTTGTGATAGGGATAACAAAATTAAAATCTCTACAAACAATCTGATCTATGTTACTTTTTCCATAGCGATATTTACAACTATATTGGAAATTTTATTATAATTATACGCTTCATTACTGTGAAAGTATTACAAAGCCCAATGATCAGCTATTTTTAAAATGGCGATGATGACTCGTAGTTCTTAATCTCGATGGTGGATCCTAAATCCAAGTAGTTAAAAATACACCTTAAAACCGTTTCTCCTAATTTCAAAGATACTTGCAACGCTCCTATTTAGTAGTTCACAAGTTTACTCTGTACGTACGTGTACTCATCAAATCATTGAAACGCTCAAAAAGCACATTTGAGTATAAATGCAAGCGTAGATCCACGAAAAAAACTAATGTGTCCCAGTAATCGAACCCTCTAGCTGTAAAATCTGCGACAATTTAATACACGAAACAGGAATTATTCGTATGGCCCATGCTTATACATTGGTAAATCTTACTTGTATTGATTAGGGAACCCAGCTTTAACACCATAAACTAAATGAAAACCACTAGCTTTTACTGAAACACTTAAATTCTCTTTAAGCCATCGTTACATTAACCGAATCTTGAAAATTTTACACATGTATAACTAAACCAACCCACTCAAAACTGAAAGAACAAAAACAATGAAATAGTAATCAAAGTTAAATTTTTTAATATCTATTATCTGTTAAATTCTTGATAACTGCAGCCCTTCCTTGGGGAGGATTTCATTTTGTATCATGAGAAATTTCATTTCAAACTCACAGAGCCAATCTTATTCAAAATCTTAGAGGTTTCTGTAGGGCCAAAACCCTCGGATTTATATTTGTGGCTTTCTTTCCCCTACTCGTGTGCCCTTTTGTGGGTTGATTCCAACCAGTATCCTGCAATAAATTGAGTTATATTGTAATTGTAACTACAAAGTGGAACACAACGTGCGTCATTCAGGTTTGTTAAAAGTTATGATGGTCATTTTGAATAAGCGATTTCTTTTTCTTTTCAATAGGCCATGTTCCTAGCCCATCACTGTTTCCAAGTTTCAAGAAAATTGCACAGTGTGTAGCCCTAACAAGATATTCAAAATGTCTGCCTTGGTGAAACCGAGGATCTCGACAAATTATGTTTAATCAGTGGACTTATTCCATTTCACTGACCAAGTTTTAGACAAATTTTACATAACTTCCACTGACGAAAAATGCGCGCGCTCTGTAGAATAGAATGTCACCTCTCCAGGATTAGACTAACAACATTTTTACTCACCGCTGAATAAATTCCATGGTAGCTTGTAACTTTTCTGGATATTCTATGTTGAAAACATAAAAAAAGAAAAGAAAATGCCTACAGCTCCACTGAAACTATTCACATTGCAGAAGGCTCTCCCGTCGAGACATATCACATAAGACTCAGTGTCAAAGATGGGGTTACCTGAAAATTTAAACCAACAGATATAACTGGGTGTAATGAAATATTCATACAAGTGAAACACTCTTTTATATGAATATTATTCTATCTACGCGTATTAATTACTATCAATAAACCCAACAATATCACTTTAGCCCTATACATAACACTACCAGGTTGCAAAAATCATAACAATGGAAAACTTACATCACATAGGATTGCTCAAAACAAAACACATGTAAAAACAAATTACATGTAGATAAGATTATCGGTAACCTCACCGATATATAAGTGTAAATCAAGTTTTCAAAAACCTGATAATATCATAATGCATTTTCTACAGTATAAAGGAAAACTTACCAAAAACAGCTATAAATGGGGTTTCAGGTTTCTCATAATCGTTTTGAATATCGGACGCACTTCCTTCGATCTATCAAAGTAGAAATATGTGTTACTGAATAAAAATGTCATGTTCTAGCCTTCTAATGGAGAAACTTAGTTACGGCCAAAAACTTATAATGATGACTTCTTATCCCATAGAATCTGACGAAACTGTATTCAGGTTCCTTGAGATATGCAAGTGGAAGAAGAAATGATCCAGCCACTTGCATTCTAAGTCGATATCTTTTAAAACAATTTTATATACAATCACTTTTACAAGAAGCCATATATTGATGTATTCTATGACCCTTATTTTGGCGATGTAAGCCTTCATCGAGACAAATCAATGAAATACTCGTTAACTTTTCAAAATTATTTAACCCTCTATTGACCTCAGATGTCCAAATTTTTTTATAAATCAATGCTTGAGCAACAACTGAAACTATTTTTTGGTATTCCATGTTAAGAAGTTAATGGTACTGTTGCAATTTTGCATCTGAAAATGAAGATGAATTTGAAAGAAATTTTCTCAATTTTTTACTTTGGTGACCAATGTAGCTAATTCGCAACATTTCAGAAAACTAGGTCAAATGGGCCAAAATTTATTTTTGGGGTAGGTATCGTTTTACTATCTCATATTGGTTGTATGTGACAGAAATCAGAATTTTCTGCTTATCAGAATTGGTAACGGTTAATAGAGTGTTTTAACGGTATTAGACCATTCTGCATGAATGGATACTCATCAACTAAAGTTAAGGTATTCATTCCCGAGCTGAATCTGTGCGTATGAATGAATATATCAAATCCATTTTTGCCGAACGGATGACATAACTAGACTACTTTTCCGATACTCATCTCGACAACTTTCTCCCTGGAGATATCAGGAAGAGCAGGGTCCCAATTGACACAGCCATAGCTAACTTTCAGTCTTTTCTTCCGATTATCTTTATCAGATTCATCACTTGATTGTCTTTTGTTATTGGGATATATGTAGGAACGACGCTTGCGGAATTCATTATTTACACGATTCTCGACCTGATTTTCTAGATTATAATAACCCGTCGCAACAATATGTCCCGCGATATCTATGTCCTGTAATGAATCAGGAAACTGGTCCATGACGTTCAATGAAACTGTTCGAACGGGTCCTCTGGACGGAGCACCAACCAGCATAGTTAGAATGACATCCAAGATTTCCCGAACTAATTCACGGCGGTGTGCTGGATCTGGTCTGCTATGATCATCAAGCGGTACTCTTAGTCTATCTGAATTTATTTGGAAAGGCCTTAGCCCATCGAATCGGCTGGTAACAAGTAGGCCTACTGGTCCGAACAGTATCAGGTACTGCCTTATCATCTAAAAATTAACTGAAGATCTGATCATTATACATATAACTGGGTAGGGACGTCATATGCACTTGCAAAGTGGTACTGTCGTGCTTAACAATCTGATGATTTCAACTATGTCCTTGAAAATCACCACAATTATAGAAAATGTCAGTCGTGGGTAACAACTTTGCAATATATTGTGAGTTAGTAATAGGGGTAATGGGCTTTCAGATCAAAGGTCGAGAGGTCGAGAAATTTTCCAAATGTGAAAATAATAATAATTTCTACTTGAATTAGTCGCGTACACTCCTAACTCAAGTAGAAATTATTATTATTTTCTCATTTGGAAAATTTCTCAACCTTTCAACCTTTAACCTGAAAGCCCATTACCCCTATTACTCTTAAAATATTCACATGGATAAAATATAAATGAATAACATATATAAGTAATTAGAAAAGTAGGCTTTCAGATCAGAGTACGAGAGTACGAGCTCTTATAGAATAGATATATAGATATATTTTAAACATTATTTCAATATTTATATTTGTATGAGATTTTTAAACATTAAAAGTGTCAGTAAAGTGTGATTGAAATAATTCATATTCAAATCATTGAACTTCTAAAATCAATTTTGATAAAAAAATTTAGTATTAAAATGGAAGCAAATAAGTACTACTGTCCAACATGTAAAATCAATATAGATAAATCCCAAAAAGCAAGACACAATAAAACTAAAACACATTTAGAGAATAAATTGAAATTATAATATAAAGATGATATATTAGAAACTAAATTAGATGAATTAAAGAATGAAAAAGAAACATATAAATGTGATACATGTAATCAATCATTCAGTGATAAAAGATATTATAAAGAACATTTAAAATCTAAAAGTCATATTGGAAATATGAATAATGATAGTTTAGGTGAAGATTATTTTGATAAAGATAATGATAAGAAACAGAAGACAATTAAAAACATAAAAAATAGATTAAACAATAAAAGACCATACATGGAAGATGTAAGAAAATATATTAATTCATAAGATAATAAAAAAGATATAGAGATAACCGAAGCATTTAAAAGTGATATTGGTCCAGCAGCTATTGAGTTTAAATTTCATAAAGGAAAAACATTAGAAGAAAATAAAAAACATTTAGAAAATATGAAAGAAATAATAAAAATAATAACTGATGTTGAATATCCTAAAATTAGTATATCTTCTAAAGTAAAGTTTATAAAATCTGAAGATAAACCAATATATAATATAAATTCTCATTCACAACATATTATATCTAAACAACATATAGATGATAAATTAGATAAATGTTATAATGAAGTAAAAACTAAAATAGAAGAGAAATATTTTGAAGGATCTGGTTTAATATTTGATGAAATAATATTTATGACTTTACATGTTTATAACACAAAATATAATAAGTTAACTAAATCAAAACCAATTGATGAAAATAATGTATCATATTATAAAGAACCAGATATTGAAGCATCGAGTTATATTAAACTACCATTTAAAACTAATGCTGTAATAAATGTACAAAATGAAGATGATAAATGTTTTCTATGGGCTATAATAAGTTGTTTACACCCAGTTGAAGATTATAAACAACATAGTTTTAGATTAACTCATTATAAACAATTTGAAAATAATTATAAGATAGATAAGTATCCCGTTATAATTAAAAACATCCCAAAAATAGAAAGAGATGATAATATAAAGATAAATGTATTTGATTTAATCAAATTACCAAATACAAAAGGTAACAGTAAAAAACATTATACATTAGAACCTTTATATCTATCAAAAGATTATGATTCAAACGATGTCATAGATATATTATATTATGATAATCATTATATGTGGATTAAACAAATAGATTTATTCTTTAGAACAGAAAGTGATCACCATAATAAAATATATCTATGTAGAAAATGTTTACATAAATTCAGTAATGAAAGTACATTATTAAATCATAAACAATTATGTGAAAATCATGATTATTGTTAATTAGTTTTACCAAATGAAAAGGATAAAATATTAGAATTCAAAAAATGTGATTACAAAAATAAAGTTCCATTTGTTATATATGGAGATTTTGAATCATTAAATAAAGAACTAACTGATCAAGATAGAAAAGAAATATATTATAAAAGAAAGAAACTAAACTATGAAAATGATTTTTTAGAAGAACCACCAAAAACAAATACTATTAAAAAGATTCATCAATGAGCTGCAGCTTTCGGGTTATATATAAAATCTGATTATCCAGAACTAATTGAAAGTGAATATTATGATTATAGAAATGAAAATGTTATCAATCATTTTTGTGACTTATTAATTGAATATGAAATAAGATTTAGTAAATTATTGAATGCAAATATAGAAATTATAATGACAGAAGAAGATAAAGAAGAATTCGTGTTTACAGGTAAATGTTATTATTGTGAAAAGATATTTAATTAAAAAGATAAAAAAGTAAGAGACCATGATCATTTGAACGGAAAGTTTAGAGGCGCTGCACATGAGAATTGTAACTTACAAGCTAAGAAAATTAACTTTGTACCAGTTATATTTCATAATTTATCAGGATATGATGCACATTTATTCATCAAACAGTTATGCCATAAAATAGAAGAAATCAATAATGAAATAGAAAGATTAAATCATTAGATCAAAAGATAAAATACCAACTTATAAATTTAAAATGTTAGGTAAAACATCTGAGAATTATATATCATTCCAATTTGGTTGCCTAAGATTTATAGATTCATATAGATTTTTAAATAGTTCATTAGATAACTTATCAAAATCATTAGTTGATGATGAATTAAAAATATTAAAACAACACTATCCAAATAATGATGATTTTCAATTAATGAGATATAAAGGAGCGATTCCATATTCTTTCTATAAAAATCATAATGATTTTAACATAACTGAATTATTGAAAGAACAATTCTATGATGAATTAAAAAATTAATATGTTAAAGATGAAGTATATAATAGAACATTGAATATTTGGAATCATTTCAAAATAGAAAATCATGGAAAATTAGTAGATTCATATCTAAAATCAGATGTATTATTATCAACTGATATATTCGAAAGGTTTAGAGATGTAAACCTAAAATATTTTAAAATTGATCCTTGTCATTGTTATTCTAGTCCAGGTTTAACATGGGATTGTGGTTTAAAATTTACAGATATAAAAATGGATTTGTTAACAAATATAGATCAATTATTATTATTTGAAAAATCTATAAGAGGAAGAGTTTCAGGTGTATTAGGTGATAGAAATTTCAATGTAAATGATAACCCTGGATATAAATTATTATATATAGATGCAAATAATTTGTATGGTTGGGCAATGATGGAACCACAACCTTATGGAGTATTTGAAATAAGTGAAGTTTTACAACATGAAAATAATGATAAATTTGATTGGAAGAAAAGAATCCTAGATATTGCAGATGATTCAGATACTGATTACTTTTTTGTTGTAGATTTAGAATATCCTGAACATATTAAATTTAAATCTAGAAATCTAGCATACTGTCCCGAACATAAAACTGTAACTCATGAAGAATTATCAAATTATCAAAAAAGAATTAAACCCGAAAATCATATTCATACAGAAAAGTAATTGGTAACTCAAGAAGATAAATATAATTATGTAGTACATTATAGAATGTTAAAGTTTTATCTAAAACAAGGAATGATTCTAAAAAAAAGTACATAGATATATTTCATTTAGTCAATCTAAGTGGTTAGAAAAATATATAGATTTTAACACCAAACAGAGAACTGAAGCTAAAACTGATTTTGAGAAAGATTCCTTCAAGTTAATGAACAATGCATTCTATGGTAAGACTTGTGAAAATTGCGGAAAGAAAACACAACATGGCTACTAATTGAACGGAGCCAAATTTCCGATGTTTACGGCTTGACAGTGCCTTTATAACGTGGATTTATCAAAATTCCCATGCAGTATCTGGAGATTGAAGTGGGCTGAAGGATATCATACGGATTGTATCGGCGACAGCGGTAAGGTAAGGAAGCCTTTACACTTTTAACAAAAACTGTGTGGAAAAGGGTTTAAAAAAAATAATAATAATCACGCGAATTTCAATAGGGTTTTCTGTGAAGAAACAGAAAACCCTAAAAAGATTACTAATTTAATTAGAGAATCTTTAAGATTTTATGAATTAGATGAAGATTTTATCATCGATGATATTAAAAAAATAATAATTGAAATATATACAAATGAAACTAATAATGAAATAAATGTTGAATTAATCATAAATAAGTTAACTAAATGTTTTGAAGACAGTAATTTTTTTGATGAATAAATGAGTGATAATAAGTGGATAATAACTGGATTATATAATGGAGCATTACTATCAGTTGGAACTGTTGGTTATTCAATGGGTATTAAAAAAAGTATTTAAAATGGGAAGTGTTAATGTTGATAGATTTGATATAAATGATATTTTAAAATTAACATTAGCAGTAACTTTATCTAATTTAACAATTGATTATTTAGAAAAACAAAAACATATTCCTCCTATATAAATGCATAATTATTTTACTAAATGAATGGCTTCTGCAGTTATAACTATTATAGGATCGGCAATTGTTAACGCTTTAGCATTTACTGGTGGTGGATATTTATTTAAGCATATTGATAAAAATGGATCATTAACAGAACAAAAAAGACATAACTTAGCATTAGAGAAATACAATAAAGCAGCAGAAGAATATAGAGAAAAGAGACAAAACTATATGGATTATATTAACAAGGAATTATATGATCGGAAGATTTTACATAGAGATTTTCAATCAGTTGATGATGCAATGAGTTTATATAACGCGGTAACAAATAAAGAAAAATTACATCTAAATAAACCTAAATTATCAGATTATTATACCCCAAGTAATGAACAGAAGAAATATGAAATAATATGGATTTTTTGCGGAACAGTTATTGTTATATTTGTAGCGTATAAATTTACTAATTAGTAATTTTTTTTGCTAAATAAATGGATGATAATATTGATATTATTCCTCATGATATAAATAAAACTAAATTAAAAATATATTTAGAAAAACAAATATTAGAATTTGAAAATGATTTAAAAGTTAAAAAGAAAAAATATTTAAAAAGTAAAATTATATATTATTTGATTATAAGTGGTTCGGTTACAATTAGTTCTGTAATAACATTTCTAGCAATATTCAGCCCATTAACACCTTTAGCTATATCAATTGGCGTGTTAGGATTTTCATCAAGTGTTTTAACTGGTATAAGTTCAAAATTAAATATAAAAAGTAATAAAGAAAAAATTAAAACTAATATAAAAGAAATTAATAAATTAAAGAATACACTAGATTATATAATAAGTTTAAATGGCCATATAACAGTTGAAGAACAAGATAAATTATTAAAAGAATTAATAAATTATTAATTTTTTAATTATATAAATGGTAGATAGTTTTCCAAAAGCTTTCCAATATAATAAATCAATTAAATATAATATTCCTGCAATAGATTTTAATAAAGATATTTCATATAGAAATGAAGTTTTAAATTCATTAATTGATTTATATATTTATGTTACTGAAACTAATAATTTTAATGTTAAGATGGAAAATATATCTCATGTGTATACAATTAATTTCAAAAATTTAAATGAGGCAAAACAATGGTTATTAAAATCTAATATGAAGTATTGGCAGAACCAATTAAATGTTGCTGTTTATTGTGCAACAACAGTATGTGGAATTAGTTGGAATGATCATTTAAACAAACCAAGTTTACCATTGATGTTATCACTTTTTAGATTTCATACTTATTTTCAAATAAAATTAATATTAGATGAATTAGAATGTTCTTTACCAGGTTCAAAATATTTTAAAGAATTGAATAATAATATTAATTTTTCTAAGTTTTATAAATTATGTAATGAATTTAATATTAATTCAAATAATGATTTTAGAGCAAAAATTGGAACAATGGGTGGATTAGGAATATTATATATTAAAGAATTTGGAAAAATAATGACAAATTCAGATATAAGAACACTAAATTGGAATGAATTACCAAAATATTATAATAATATACAACAACAAAACAATAATGGTTGGGTTAATTTCATTTTAGAAAATAGTGAAGGTTTTACAAAAGCTGGTATACAAAGAATAAATCAATCTATTAGAACTTATTTGATATGTATTTTAGGTGCGCAAGTTGAAACAAGATCACCAATAGTTGGAAATGATAACACTTCATTCGATGCGCAGAAACAATTCAAAGTATTATTTGAAGATTCAATTCATAATGATAAAAATAGATCGATTCCAGAAAACATTGTAAGATATCAAAATTATTTAGATAAATCTCATGTAAGACTAAATTATTGTTTAGGCCCTAATCTATTAATTATTTCTAATGATTTAGTATTAAAGATGGGAAACATAATTGGTTATAATAATCTAATTAAAACTGCAACAATAAGTAATTCATTTGGAGTAAATTATATAAATAAAAAGATTATTACTGCTCCAAAATTAATGGAAGGCGAAAATAATAAAAAACATATTCAATCAACAGAAACTAGAACTAAGAATATTAAATTGGATAATGATTCTAAAATAAAATATTACAATACTACAAAAAATATTAAAACTGATAATATTCAACATGATATAATTAAAACTGATAATGATAATAAATCCCATGAAAATGCTAAATTAGCTTTAACTTGTATAGGAATTGTAATCGGAGGAATATTATATTTTAATTTTTTTATTATGTAAATGGCAGAAGGTGGAGAAGCTTATGAAATGGAAAACATGGGAAATAATAATGAAGGATTTATACCTGATGAACCGCAACCCAATTTAAATGAAACTGATATTGATGATGATAATTCATCAGCGCGTAATTCTAATTTAGCAGATAGTGGTTCTAAAGCCCCATCAACAGATGAATTTGATAGAAGAACTAAATTAAATTAAAGAATAGATCCTGAAAATGAAAATCAAGGTTTATTAAAGCAAAATTTAGAATATAATAAAATTATTTATAATTTCCAACATGTGTTTGAAGAATCTGGATATAATATAAATAATAAAGGTGCTAGACTTTTAGTACAAGAATTAAAGTTTTTAGATGGTGAATATTATTATCATTTGAAAGATGATTATTATATTGATATCTCTTATAAAAAACATTTTAGAAAAATTAGATTATTATGCATATTTAGAAAAAGAAAAAGATGATTTAGAATATAACATAGCATTACAAAAAGAAAAAAATTAAATCATTATTAAAAGCATATGATTATAATATTAATAGATTAAAAGTTATTTTTAAAGATTTGTTGATAAAACCAAATTCTGAAATATCATTGAAAGATAGAATAAAATTATTATTTAAGTTAGAAGGAATCACAATTCTTTCAATTCTAACAGCTGTAACTATGGTTTTCACAACAATAGGTTTAGCAATATCAAATGCTTTAAAATCTACACCTACTCCCAATAAACCGGATAAACCCCCAGATAATAATAATTCTATACAAGATAAAGTTAAAGATGGTTTAAAGAAATTAGCAAAATATTTATGGGAACTATCTAGAAAATCTGCTGCAGCATTACCAGGAATTATTGCATCAATTGTTGGTTTTATATTGAAATCTGCAGGAAACATTATTAACTTTGCTGCGGAACATATTGTTTTATTTTTAATTACAGTTTAAGTGCAATTATTTTTGGGTTAGTAAACATGATAAAAAATAAATAATTAATTTTTTTGTTAAATAATTGAGTGGGAGTTATATCAATCCTTCTAAGAATCATAGAATATCTAATGCTATGAAAGCAGAAAGATCACATCGTATAATTACTCATAACCCTTCTAATATTAATCCTGATGAAACTTTATATGTTAGAATTCCTCGATTAACACAAAATACTTTTTATGTTCCAAATAGTATTTATTTATCAGCCGATATAAAAGTAACCGGTAATAATACTAATTATGTTGTCGATAATGTTGGAAGATATTTGATTAAAAAATTAACAATAAAGATTGGTCCAGAAACAGTTTTCTCATTAGATGATTATAATTTATTTATGCATTATAAAGATTTATGGTTAACTAAAGAAAATAGAAATAATATGATATTTCAAGGAATACAATCAGAAAACCAAAATAAATTAAGATCAGAAGCACATAATGCAATATTAACTAATGCTATAGATAAATTGATAACAAGTATATATGGAAGCAAATATAAAATTCCATTAGACTTCGAATTGATAAATAATAATGCGCCTTTATATAAATACGCAATTCAAGAAGACGTTATATTTGAGATAACATTTGCTCCTGTAAATGAAATTGTAATATCTAGCGTTAATAAAGATATGGGTTATAAATTATCGAATATATGTTTAGAATATGATACAGTAACTGATGAAAATATTTCAAGTATAATTCAAACTCAATACAATCAAGGATTTTCATTATTATATGATTATATTGATAAATTTAAAACTGTAACTATCAATGAAAATGATGAAATTATTAATGAGAATATTAACTTCCCAAGAAGATCTATTAAAGGTATATTAATATTTTTTACCATTGCAACATATACTAATGGTGCAATAAATGTTGATAATTATAATAATCTTGAAATAACAAAAGTAGAAATAACTATCGAAGGAATAGCAAATATTTTGTCAAGGAATGAGAATGATTGATCAATGGCCAGAAATTTGAAAACATTTTATGAATGAAAAAGTAAAATCATCTGAAAATTGTAATATTAATCAAATTGATTATTATACCGGTAATAAATATGCATTATGGTTAGATTTTAGAACAACAGAGGATAATTAATTACATGGTTCTGGAAAAAAATTACAAAACACTAAAGATGGAATACAATTATTCATGACAAAGAATAAAGGAATCAAAAATTTTAAAATGCACATTTATATTATATCTGACGCGCAATTAAATATTGTAAATTCTCAATTAAATAGTGTTATGTATTAGAATTTTAACTTTAATAAAAATTTATATAATAAATGGAAGGAGGTAAAGTATATAAACATATTCCATACATCGATACACATGAAAATAATGATGGTTTATATTATGTAATACCTTGTAATATAGCTTTGATATTTGATCCTATTTTCAAAAATTATAAAACTAAACTCATAGAAATCGATAATATTAAAACTGGTGTTGTTGATAATTTAAGTAATGTAATTGATAATAATGTAATACCTTCTACATCTAATAATGTAATACCTAATACATCTAATAATGTAATACCTACTACATCTAATAATGTAATACCTTCTACATCTAATAATGTAATACCTTCTACATCTAATAATGTAATACCTTCTACATCTAATAATGAAATAATATGAAATATTAGTGAAAATAGAAATTATTGTGATTATTGTAAAAGTGAATTTTCAAACGCTCCATCAAATTGGAATAATCATATGAATACAAATTCACATATTATTAATGTAATCGATCGTGTTGGTATAAGAGAATTTATAGAACACCCATTTAATTATGTTACAAAGTTTGTTTCAAATAAAAAAGTAGATGGTAAAGATTTATATAAAGATTTATTGGGTGAATTTTTATCTAAGGAACCTAGTAATGATGAATTAGATTTATCTGCTGCTAACAAAATATTAGAATCAAGCATTGTAAATACATTATTAAGGTCAAACACTAAGAAAGATGACAATGAAAACATAGTTACAGGAAAGCGTATTGATAATAAAGATTCTATGAAACTGAAATCAGAAAATAAAGATATAGTTGAGATGACTAATAAGTATATCAATAAACCAATTATTGGTGAAGATACGATAGAGCATTTGAATAAATTGTTAGGGTTTGATGATGAATTGGAGAGTGATGATGAAAGTGATTCAGAAAGTAATTATCTAACACTCAAAAAGTAATAAAGGTTGAAAATTGTATAAAATAATAGTAAATAAAAAAGGGGGTTTTAAGTATTTATGTATCTAATACGTATTTAATACATATTATTTGAAAATACCTTAAATTATATTTTTTTTTAAATTTATATTGAAACCTCAGTAATAATAAAGAACCTTTATTATTTTCAAACTTATTCATATATTAGTTGAAAAAATAGAAAATAAATTGGTTGAAAATTGTATGAATGATATTTATTTTAAAAAGAGGGTTTTAAGTATTAATGTATTTAATCTAATACGTATTTAATACGTATTGGATACATAGGTATATAAATAGTTATTTTATAAATTTATATTCATAGGGAAATTGTAGTCTCAGTAATAATTTTGAACCTTTATTATTCTTTAATTTATTCATATATTCATCATGTAATTCAGTAGGTATAATTTGATTTTCTTCCAATGATTGTTGCATAGATTTTCTATCTTTGTTATAAAATAAAACTAGAAATCTTATATTCTCCATTAAGTCTTTAACAATTGAATTATATTTTTGATTTAAAACCCATGTTGTTATCCCAAAATGTCTCCCAGAGAAAGCTAGATAACACAACTCACTTTCTCTAACTTTTGAATCATGTAAATTTGCACAATCATCTATAATGAATAATGTATTTGATCCTTTATAAGTATCAATTGCTATTTTAATACAATTATCTAAATTTTCTTTTACTGTTTTAGGATCTAATATAATAAACTTTTCTATTTTAACTATATCCCTATTATATGTTTTAATCATTTCATAAGTAGGACAGAATATTATAATATAATATAATATTATATTATCAAAATGATTCTTATAAATAGTTTCTAACAAATCTAATATGAAATATGTTTTACCACAATTGGTTACTCCAGTAACTAACATATTATGCGGTTCAAATAAAAATAAATCTTTATTCATTTATTCTTTTGATTTTACTAGATAAAATCCATTCATTAAATTTATCATCATATCCTTTATATTTCACCAAAGAATACTTTTTTCCTTTAAGAGTTTTTGTTTTTAATACTTTTTCTATTTTGTATTCTATTTCATCTGGATTTGGTACAAGTGATAATTCTTGTTCATAGAAATAACCTAATATTTCTTCATCTTTTAGATCTTCTAATTTATAAACAAATGGTTTAGTTAATATTATCTTTTTAATCTTGAATATTTCTTCAGTAAAATTAGGGGTATAACCTTTATAAAATGTTTTTCTATATTTAGATATTCTAACGTGTTGTCCAATTTTAAATTTAGGTTCTCAAAAATCATGTGTAACAAACGCTCCATATAAATTCTTCCAAACTATTTCCGAATCATCTTCTTTTGTAGCTTGTATAGGTTTCATGTTTATAGAACTATGTTTAGAATTATTATAACCTTTCACTAAATCATCTAACACATCGATATATTTATATGTTTCATTAGCAGTAAAATATTTCCACATTCTAGTTTTCAATGTTTTATTAAATCTTTCTATAATAGATGCTTTTTTATCTGAGTGTGTTGGAAAATAATCTACAACGTTATCAGATAATAGTTTTTTAAAATGTTTGTTATAAAATTCATTACCTTCATCAAATTGTATCTTATCTGGAATAGCTTCTTTAAATATTGATTTAAAAGCATTTGTTACTTCTATACCAGTTTTATTTGTGATTGGAATTGACCATGCGTATCTACTGAATGTCTATAACATTCAATATCCAGAAATATCCTTTGTTGTATTCTTCTAAGTTCTTCATGTCAATTAAATCAGCTTGCCATTGTTGATCGATATATGAAACCATAAATTTTCTTGTTAAATAAGTTTTATCCATTTTCTTATGGATTTGATATGTTGGTTGATTTTGTAACCATAATTTTAACTCACTATATTTTATATTACCATTTTCATTATCAGATTTAATTTTATTCCATAATTCTGAAACGCTAGAATATGATACTTCACTTTCTGGGTTATAATATAAAGGTTAAATATTGTTCTTTTTTCATCTTATTTTAATCCATTAATAATAATTTAGATTTAGTTTCAATGGCTTTATGATTTGACTTATTTTCTGGTATAATAGGTTTATTATCATTGGAATCATTATTGTTATAATCAGATTTATACTTATATTTATATATTACACCAGAGAATATAATAATTGTGATTTACCCAATTGTAATATATAAGTAATCATTTCTTCCACTATTAGAAGAATCAGATATATTATTATTTGAATCAATATCAGATAATTTCTGTGATTCATTTATATCAGTTAATTTCTTTTTCTTAGCTTTTTTTAATTCTGAAGATCTTTTACCTAATTCTCTTGCCCATTTAATTTGTTTCTCGGATCTAGGCTTCTTCTTAACGCCTTCACTCATTTATTTTAGTTAATTTTTGTTCTGATTCATTTTCTGTTTCGCTGTTTGGTTGTAGTACATCTGTTTCGTTCTTACCTGATTTATATTCCATAGGTTTGATATTCGAAAATGTTATGACACCAGTAGAAATTAATGTCATAACCGATCCTAATTGGAATGAAGCATAACCAACCCATTTTTGTAATTCAGTCATAACTAAGTAGTCATTTTTCAAATCACTATATAATTTATTTTCATCATCAATTGGTATTAACTGGTTACATAACTTAGAATAACATTTGACAATACCATCTGAAATAGAATCATTTATTCTAGCTAATCTAGCTTCTTCATAAATCTTAAAATATTTCATTACTTTATCTGGTTTCATAGCATCTAATTCTTGAAAAGTGATTATCTTAGTTAAAAACTCCTTAGATTTCCCGCCAGCAATTAATAATTCAAGATGGTGTTTACAATATAAGTAGTATTCATAATCAATATTGTTATTAACTTGAGCACAATTAGTTACAACTGTATCTTCATTATCACTTATACCCAAATCATCTAATGTCTTTTCAATATCAATACTATTCTTACTCGATTTCTTTGACATTTATATTAGAGAAAATAGCGGAAAAAAAATATAAGTATTATAAAATGATACCAGCATCTCTTTGGGTTAATACTAGTTAGTTAAAGGTAAAGAATTTTAGTATTAGTTATTTGTTTTTTTAGTATTTTTTATTTGTGATATAAAGTATTCTCTTTTGAAAAGAATTGTAAAAGAAAATATTAAAAATTAAAATAGAAATAATGGCTAGTTGAAGGTATGTAATTTTTAATATATTTTATTTGAATTCTATTTGATATCGCACTACTTTTGTTAATCTATTAGGAGCAGTAATTATAACTGTCCAGATAAGTCATTTCGGATCCTTGATATCAAATTCCTCAACGTATTGTTCGTTATTTGGATTATTATTCCATTGATCAATAAATTTCTTTGCCTTTGTTAACTGTTCTAAATATAACTGTAAATCTAGTTTATTAGATTTGATTTTATTTTCTTTCTTTTCAAGAGGTCTTAAATTTTTCCAATTCCAAATAAGTTTTTTATTGTATTCATCATTCATGTTAAATTTAGATATCGGTAACACGTGATCAATATGAAAATAATCTCCATAATTATCTATATTCATTTGACCATCGAATTGAAATATAATCCATGATTTGAGAAATTCATCTGTACAACCCAACAAATTAGATAGTGTTTCTGAATGTGTTTCTTTGTTGAATAATTGTGTTAATCTAGTCCTTAAACATTGTTTCAATCTAAAATTAAGATCTGTTTGATATCTTTCTCTCATATATTCTGCCATATAATAATTATAATGTTCTATATTATCTTCTCGATATTGTTTGGTATATAGTTTAGCGCAAGTTTTACAGCAATATTGAAAACCATCTTTGCTAATCTTACGCTTACTAAATTCTTTTAAACGTAATTTATCTAATTCACATTTAGAACACTTCTTGTAGTATATATTTATGTCACCAGTGTTATTTGTAATATTGATAGTTTGTGGTTGTTCTGGTTCCATTTGTTATACACATTTTTTTACTAAATTGGTTAATATTTTAGAATCCTCTTCCATTTCTTCGACCAACGTCATCCTTTTTCATTCCTCGTTGCTTTTGATAAGTCGTTTCGATTCCTTGATATCTAAATCATACCAGTTACAATACCCGCGTCACATGCGGACATACAGGAGCGCTTTTGCTTTATGCACATGCGTTAATCATAATCATATATTCATTCTATAAATTCTGTAAAATATTCATTATGCAAATAGAAACGACCGAACATAGAACATTCACCAAGTAGATTTACACAATACATATACAAGTATGTTCAGTCGTTTCTTCCAATACATCATTTGATTTCTATCAATACAATTTATAATTACAAACATTTTTTCAATTGCCGGTAAATATTTAACTACATCAACAAATGTTAAACTTAATCATTGGAGTCTTAATTTTTTTGAAATTCTTTTATAGTTTCTTCGTCGATCTTTTGGTGTTTCTACGCCAGTTTCTATTGGTTCGATATCCATTGTTGTTGATTCCTCAGTCAGAAAGAGTATTTGGAGTTTCTCTATCGCTTCTTGATGCGTATGACGTTTTATTAATCTAAAAGATATTCACGGTAACTCTAGCTATCTAAAAGATATACCAAATACACTTAAATATATCTAAAGGTTTCATATTTAATAGCCCTAATAACTACAAAAAACAGTACTTACATTTAGATTTAGAATTGTAAACTATAAACTCCTAATTGCGTTTCGAGAGAAAATATCCTAAGCGTTATGTTACATCGTCTATTCAGTTCCGGTGCGATTTCTAAATGAACACGTCTTCGATTATGACACGTCATCTAGTTCCGGCACGCCTTCTAGAATGTTCTACGCGTTTGCAGTATTATGCCATGTCATCTCTATTCAGAGTTCCGGTACACCTTCTAGAATGTTCTACGCGTTTGCAGTATTATGACTCATATGTCTCGGCGTCATTGTAACAGCTGTGAATTTATGGATTTATTCAATAGTTCATTAGATGAAATGTATATAGGCTCAAATAGAATCATGAATTATTTCAATCACACTTTACTAACACTTTTAATGTTTAAAAATCTAACTCATACAAATATAAATATTGAAATAATGTTTAAAATATATCTATATATCTATTCTATAAGAACTCGTACTCTCGTACTCTGGCTTGAAAGCCTACTTTTCTAATTTACCTGTCTTTAGTTTTATAAAAATGAATAAATTATATGTTTTCACTTAATAAAAATAAAAATAGTTATAATATAATCTATTTCTATACTTAAATTAATAATATATTCATTTTTATATAATCTAAACTAATTTATGTATCTAAGTACTAGAGGTACGAGTAAGAAAGTAAGAAAGTAAGAATTCTTGGATTCTTGGATTCTTACTCATACGTCTCGTACCTGTCTTACTTTCTTACTTTCTTGGATTCTAGAGACAGGGGGGCCTTATATTCAAATAACCCCTATGTCTTCACAGATTTATCATATTCATATTTTTAACTAATATAACTTATATTTCAACACTGGAAAGGTACAAATTATATTCAAATATATATTTTATTTTCATAGTAATTCTATGAATCTATCAGATGAATATCTTTATTCTTTGCGCAGCACTAAATTACGATATTTATCTTTAAATTAAGACTAAGTTATTGTTTCTTTTTGCTCACTGGGTTAAATAATATTTTGAATAGATTCAACTAGAAAAACAATAAACCAACTAACTTTGTATTAGATAAAGAGACCTATTATAATTCTAATGTTTTTTTTATTAATTCTTGTTTACTTTAGATTTCTTTACATTTGACTAAAATTCAACTAGAAAAACAATAAACCAACTAACTTAGTATTAGATAAAGAAACCTAGTTAAATGTAAAGAATTAAAATATCATATATAAATAAATTAAAAAATGAATTACTTCTGAGACTTAAATGTATTTAATACCATTAATACGTATTAAATATGTATTAATTTATTTTTTAATTTATTCATATATGATATTTTAATTCTTTTTGCACATGATGCTTAGTATATAGCGTTAGGTAGAACAATGCATACGCATCAATGAAAACAATCTCATCGAGTACAGGGAAAGAAGATTGCCAGAGGGAAGATCTCATGCTAACAATGTTTCCTGGACACCTCTGTCAAGGCCATCACCATCATCATTTTGAGAACTGCTATATACACTATGATCAAGATCATTTACCGCATGTATGTTCCAATGTCGATGCACACGAGATATATGTGAGGAAAATGATGATTTCTTTCTATATTTTCGCTCCACAGCCACGAAACGGACACGTTACCTCGACCGAACTCCCACCAGAAATGTGACTTTTCAAATGAGAAATAAGCTCAACAATATTTTCACAACCTTTTTTCCTCACAAAATAGTAATTAACACTGCAAATATATTCCACTATAAGCACATAACAAAACAGCATTGGCTTTTTCCTGATAACTACAGTGATCACGGGATTGTGACTCCTAATTGTTGAAACGCTCTTGAAGACACGTTCACAAATGGGTACGCAACATGGTTACTGTAAATTGCTTGTAAAAGAATGAAGACCAAGATGTTGAATGTAAACTTCTATTTTTCCACAAGCTGTCTGACATATGGCGCTTTTGAACAACTTTAACAGATAACAGTACCTGAAAAATTATCAAACTTTTAATTGAAAGGGATGCGTTAATATTGTCCAGTTAGATGACATATTCTAACTTATAATAAAACTAAATGCACAAAGTAAGAGAGAGTCATCATCATAGACAGTAATGATAGTACATATTTAAGGGGTAACTCTTCAGGTATTGCAGATAAAGTAGAAGTTTACAATCTCATATTCCATCGATTATAACATGATCGCCATGTCTTGTTTTTCAAATGATACCTGGTTTTCCTTTTGCTGGACTTAGTATTGTGACAACTGTGCGAGCAACCCTGGAATTTAACTTAAGTCGCATATGGAGCCACCTTAGGCTTGGAGTAAATTTGACTAAATTGACTAAATGTCTATTTCATCTTGACTTGAGAGCACATCAGGTGGCCTAGCCCAGTCCGCTCTGGTGGTACATACCTGACAGAAATCTTATTAGGACCAGAAAGGGGACATTATAAACATCGATTTTCAATCCATTCTTCGCTTTATTGAAGGATATCCAAAAAGTCTTCATTGAAAGGAGTTAAAAAGAGAAAACTGACTCGCTGCCAGTGCTTTCTGGTCCGAGTAAGACTTTTATCAGATATGTACCACTAAAACCGACTGAGCTATGCCATCTCGTGAGCTTTCAAGTAAAGTAGAAATAGACATTTCTCCGAGATTTTACTTAATTACATTGTCATTTAAATAACTTATTCATGTTATTCTGTATGAATTACCCGTGTGTTTTGTATTTTGTATTTTCTTATTTTGAAATTTGTAATTTTATTGAATTTGGGAATTTTATCCCGGAATTTCAATGTAATAAGGATCAATAAAGTATTGAATTGATTTGTCACCTTATACACATGCCATCAGTGGACGCGGAGCCGTGTATGACAGCTATGCTATTATAAATTGCTAATCTCATGAAACCTGCATACCCCTAATATCGAACATATTTTCTAAAACATTTGAATATTCGAAAGTTACCTGTCTGATCGTGGTCAAATTGTTTGTTTTAATGGTATTAACTCGTCAAGAAGAGGTATAACTATCGGAGTTCCCCAAGGTTCTATTCTCGGTCCTCTTTTATATCTATTATTCATAAATGATTGTGTCAATGCTTCAAAAATTCTTGACTTCACCCTTTTTGCAGATGACACAACCTTCGCTTATTCAAAAGATCATAAGAAGATATTCCAACTGATAAACAATGAACTCATCAAACTTCGAATGTGGTTTCGAGTTAATAAATTGTCTCTTAACCTTGAAAAATGTTATTTTATGATTTTCGGAAATTTCAAGGGTACCCCTTGTGCCATAAAAATCGGAAATGTCCCAATAAAGCAAGTTCATTCCACAAAATTTCTTGGTTTAAATATTGATAGTAAACTGACGTGGTCTGACCACATATCATTTGTCTGTAAAAAGATCTCTCGTAGTATTGGTGTTTTGAATAGAGTTAAAAGACGATTGCCAGTTTTAGTGATGAAAACCTTATAGTATAGTTTTGTTTACCCGTATTTCCAATACTGCAATTTTATCTGGGGCAATAACTACGAATCGAGAATCAGGCCAATAATCCTACTTCAAAAGCGTGCGATCAGGGTAATATCGAAGGTTACCTTCTTTGACCATACAGCCCCCATCTTCAAAAACTTAGGTATCCTTACTTTTCGAGCAATGACGAAATTTCAATTGTGCTTTTTCATATTTAAATGTAAGAATTCACTACTGCCTAACTCGTTTTCAGATTATTTTTCATTAAATTCCGACTTTCACCATCATCATACTCGAAACCGTCATGCATTCAAAGTAGAACAATTTAGAACCAATCGAAAGAAATTTTCATTAAAAGTATCAGCCCCTTTAACTTGGAATAACTTACCTTACTCAGTGAAGATCATTGGATCAGTATCCCCTCCAGTTTTTAAACGTGCTCTCAAACAGTATCTTCTCAATTAATGTTTCGATAACCTTGCCAGTCTCTTCCATCTGGCACTTAAATATTTTCAGTGTGAATGTAGTGTGAAAGAGAGTGTGATTGGGTGTACGAGGGTGGCATGAATATCATATAAACCTTAACAGGTTTCTTCATGTTTCCCTCCATCTTGAATTTTTGTATTTGTATTACTTAGTACGATTATTATAATTCAAAATGGAAAAATAAAATAATAATAATAACAATATTGAAATTATATGTTTGCACGTTTTTATATAGACCGCTTGTAGCAGCCGCCGATGAAATTCACGCCGGCCCTACTCAGATCGTAGATAGCTTTGTCATTCCACTAGCATCCCCATGTCAGGGTCTGACTTTTATATCTGACTTCCAAATCGTGTATACATCCGCCATTTAATAATCCGATTTACTTATCATTTCTATTTATGCCTGCCGCTCCTGATATAATCATACTTCCATTACTATTACAATACGTCTTCTCAAGATATTATCAATGCAATATAACATTTCGACGTTCAAATATAGGTCATTATAAAATCACAGGGAGCCATTCTACATCTTTATCAATAATATTTTGCCAAATAGCTTGTATGTGTACACATAAACCTGTGACGTTTTGCACATCGATTTACGGTTGTTGTAAAATGACGCTGAATGGTTAACATTGTTAAGGTTTCATTATGGTAACGTTTTATACATCCTCCCCCGCAGAGGGAGGATGCGTTTTATAAGGCGTCAAAAAAGTCCTCACCGTACGAGTCACGAACGCCAATTCGAAAACCCGGAAGTAAGTTGCGAAATTTTCGCGGATTTCGGTAGACCTGGTTCTCGCTCATGGGGCTAATTCGTGGAGCTCAAGCGTTTGAATCCCAAAATCTCTGGCTTGCTTCGTGGAGCTAACGCGTTCGAATCCCAAGATCTCTGTTTCGAATAATTTCAATTTTTTTTATCGATGTAGGCACAGCCGAGATTGTTCGATAATATTTTAATGCTTATAAGGCTATGGAAAACATGAAATAGATGTGCTAATGAATTCCGCAAAAATTGAATCGATGGCAATGTAATACCTATTACAAAACAACAAATAATGTGCATTCTTTTACTTGTGATCATTTTTAAATGAAAAATGTATGGAATTATGAAAAAAGATTTACAAAAATGGGGTAATTCAAATTTACATATTCCGTAAAATCAAGAGTTTTTATACAGTGTATCATTCCCATGTAAGTCTATGTATAACAATAATCGTTACTAATTGCTTTTCTTAATTCCCCTTTTCCCATCTAGTTCGCTCTATCGATTTCACACTGCACATTCTGTCTACTCTCATACACATATAACTATTGGCTCTACATACGCGCTTTGGGGATCATTCTATCATTCTACGATCCCACGAAATATTCCAACGAATACCAATATTGATTGATTACGCCCACATTGCATATTCCATGGAGATTATTTGTATATAGAATCTCAAACAAATTATCAGTTCTATTGAGTTTGGCACCATTATTCTATTGAGTATTGTGTATTTTGACAAACTTGAAAAACATGAAATTGGCGCGTCGTTCGTGAGGCGCTTTGTATCAGCTTGTTTTTAATGGCAAATTATAGTGGTAATTGATGAATTCTAGTACTGATTAAACTAGACACACTTTTTTTCCCACACAAACTAGTCGTGTGTTTTTACCACTAATCTGCAGCAATTCTTATGGAGAATAATGGAGTAGTTCTATGTTAAAGAAATCATTTGATTTCCATATTATTGATGACGCACTCGATTATTATGTTTCTATTTAATTGTCAATGTATTGATTTCAGATACACATTTGATGCAGCACAAGCACACGTGTTCGCTTTGATGAAAAGGGACAGCTATCAACGATTCTTGAGATCAGATCATTATAAAAATCTACTTGCAAATGCTCTCCAACCATTTTTAAAGAAAAAATAATCACTCAATGTCGCTTCAAAGCAGCTATAACATACTTTTTTGTATTATTGTTTCTTTCACATTCGAACTGAAGGGAATTATAGAAATTGAAAATAAAGATCATTGCCGATGAACCAGGAAAGAAAATAGTTACTAAAACGCGCCGTGCTGACCCGATTATGGTATTCTCGAAGCAATCCACTCTGACTTTATCGGTGCAGACCTCATTTTGCCGCATAGAAATCAAGGGGCAGCGACTAAAGTTAAATGAGGAGAATAGACTGTTTATCGTTGTTGTCATATCCGGGATACGCAGAATGTTCCAAAACACTGAGTTTCTTCAACTTCACTATCATCATAAACCGGTTTTCCCCCCGGAATGCGAATTTCTTTTCACACCACGTTAGTTTTTGTTGCGCATGCGTTACCTAATCCCGGTTTACATGTCCATGAATGATGAAACGAAAACAAAATGGCGCCCTCTCCGACCGCAGATATGCAGAGTCGTGGGTTAGGCCCTATTGGGTCCAGATGGTAAGGGTATTTGTAGAAGGTCCAGAAGGGTAGGGTAAAGGATCGGGGATTGAGTTATGATAAGCCTATAGATAGTGTAACACGTATGGATGAGGCAGTTCGGCTTTGGCTCAGGTGCGTTGCTCTGTTATGTCGGTGCTGTTCGAATCACGTGCGGTTGTATTTTTTTTAAGTCCCAAACTTTAGTGACAAATCTGTATCTGTTAGTTTTACCGACTAAACTGCTGTAAGCCTATATTATATAATGCATTAATCATTTGAATCTTGCTCTTCATAATTGTTGTATTATCAAAATATAATTGAGTCTCTGTATGTATTTTGGTGTAAGATTTCGATATAATCATTTTTTCTCTTCACATGTCAATAGGCTAACCCTGTCAATCTAATTATTCATGCTATCTCATTTCGCATCATCTTTTTTTAAATACCCGGTTCCTTCTTTGACTGTGTGAAAAGCCTGGGATTGGGCTTGATTGTTTAGCAATTGTAATAAATTGTATAGATTGTGCTGAAGTCTGGTGGCACAGAAGCACATTTTTGGCCATATGGTTGTCGGAACCGGCTGCTGCGTACTTGAATAAGTTATTTTTTTACATGTTTAGATCACGTAATAGCCTGTCAAATGTTCAAACAAAATGGTGGACCTGGTGTGAAAAAAATTTGCCACGGGGATACCCAGTGTCGGACAAGGTACTAGACCAATCGATGCACTGAGTTAGCTTCGAATCCCACTTGCACGGACATTGTCTGCCATTGTTTCATGATACCGTTCACTGGCTGCCAGTTACCAGCAGCATTCACAATCTAGTCGGAAAAAGAGATCGGCTCCAGGGCGAACATCGTTTAATGAAGTTAATCGACTTTTGCGAACTAAGTAGAACCAAATGTTATCAGTCCGGGGAGTCGGCACAGGTTGAACCGAAGTTCCAGATGGCTGCACACGTAAAATGTGCTATGACTAAACACCAGTTCCCTAGAAATTCTCTTGATAGAAACCGCCATCTAGTACCGATTATACGTTGTTTAGCCTCAAGGAGTCAACACGGAGAAGCAACTTTGTAAAAGCGTTCTCTACACAAATAACCGTATTCAAAAAAGAAACCATTTCATTAGCTCTCGAGGAACGAGGGATCTATTACGAGCGTGTCGGCTTCGTGTCGTGTTTGTTTACCGCGAACCAAAGCACGCCATTTTAACAGTCATTGAATTGTCGAAAGATCCGATTAATGGAGTTAAATACGCTGCAAAAATAGATCTGGAAACTTTGTGTTCAAGATTATTTCACATTATATTGGGTTGAATGGTGATAGAAGTTGATCACAATAATATCAAGAAGATTTTTACATAATATTTTATCGATAATTCGTTCGGATAGATTTATTTTACAAGGTGAATTGAAAACAATCACTTGGTGTGAACGGGCACGTTGCACCAAGCGTCGTTACCGTAGCGGTCTTGAAGAATTCCTTGTTTTGTGCTGGGAAAGTCACTGGGAGTGTTTATATTCGAAAGGTTGGCAGACAATGTCCTTGAAAGCCTTTAATTTTTACAGTTAGACCGAAATTATCGCCGAGTTGTATGGCAGTGTGGCGTGCGTTTATTCATTTACCGCAGACGTATTGCGTAGCAACATTCGGCTAAGGCTCATATTGTCGCACGTGTTATGAATACGCTCGTTTATCATGCAGTGAAATAAGTTTTTTTGAATGAAAAAAACTTGATCATATATTTCCATTTTAAGTTATTATCCGTCCAATTATTATCAAAACGTCCTTGAAAGTGATACACATTGCTCAGTCAATCTTTTTGTACTATAACAGGCCATAATCGATCTGACGTATTTGTTCCTGGCCTCCTACCACTACCACTGTCTAAGGCGCCCAGTCTCACCGTAGTGCCGTATACCCAGTTCCGAGTTAAGATTTGACTCCGAGTTAAAACATTGAAAATGAACTGATTTTAACTCAGTTAATTCTAACTCACAACTGTGGAACTGGATCCAGGGCAGTTGTTAAAGCGAACAGATCTGCATAATTAAAAGAGTAGTAGAATGAACAACGTGTATATGTTTTCATTGATATTATTTTTAAAAACTGTGCCTGGAGAGCGCAGGACCTTTGGTCCTCTAGTAATCTTTAGTATCCATTCAACTTTAATTTGTTTTTCTATATACAGCGCATTCGCAATTAAGATGCACGACACGCATAAAAATCCAAAGCAATTATTTATTTTCGTCTGACATCGATCACTTAATTGTAATCTTCAGTTTGGGCATGCTACGACCAGTCAGACAGTGCAGTCCAAAAAACCATCGTTTTTACATCGGCATTAATTAAACTATTTAAAGGCTTATTAGTGGTGACAAACGCAGTACTCTTAGATGCGGTCTCACCCGATGCACCGTCTTGGTTACAAGCCCGATACACAAGTCACTGTGGGGTCAGAAGTCAACGTTAATAGATTAATTCCCGACGTTGGTTCTCCATTTTCTCGCTGGAAAGTATCGTTAATTTGTTGGGTGGCGATAGAAATAGATTATCACACAGGCTTATCGGGTACCGGTAATGAAAACATGCACCCGGTGTGCCCGGTGCCCGTGGACAAACCCGGTTACTATTAATACTGAAAAAAAGAAATTCCGTGTTTCTGGAAAATTCCGCAAATCCGTGATTCCACGATATGACAATGACTATCTACCTACCTATGCTTCGTCCAGAGTTTTTTTGATATATCGATGTATGAAATAGTATTTCAGAATGCGTTGAGGGTTAAATCAGTGCTCTAAACATCATTATAAATACAGATGATCGGATAAGATAGTAATTTAGAACATGTGGAGAATAAATATTAAGTTGAAATGTACAGAGGTGATTAATAGCAGTATTCCGGAAAGAGTACGTCTTCGAATTCCTCTTCAAACATCGAACTGAACATCGAATTTAGGCAGTTATCATGGTAAGGCCTGGAGGTAACCAACAAGGAAGCTGCTGCCTTGTCGAGTTTTGTGCAATTGTCGAATTGCACTAAGAGCGCAGATAGATTAGCTGCTCGCCAGATATGATTTATATGACTGGCGTAAGACTATCGTCAAGATGATATCCAAATTCTGACGAATAGACCGTTTTCTATTTAATCTGCTGTAACCATGGTCTACTTTCCGACATAGAAAGGAGGGGTATACAAGTACAGGTATGAATCGCCTCTGAATTGATCATGTATATTATGCTTTCTTCGATCAAATTAGACTCTGTTTCAAGATCTTTCTTGACCAGCCGTGGCAGTGCAGTCCCACGCACTGTGGAATTGTGTACAAACCGTGTATACTATTCATAAATTATTTGTTGTATTTAGAGTTAATGTTATTGCATAAATGATACATGGAAACTGTATTGTATCTGACGTATGAAATAAATTTTAAACTCATATTCACTACAGTGAACAATTTAGTCTTGTAGTTCATCCGTTCTCACTGGATGGAGGCATCTCGAGGAAATAGTTCCGTCGCCTCAAACTGTTGAGTAAGAAAACTCATTCTAATCAAAATTAAGTCATCGATGCGGGAGAAGCTGGATTTGACCTGACAAGTCTGAAAGACATATGGGCCCGGTTTCAGAGAACTTATCTGTATTTAGTTAATATTGTAAAACAACTCACACGAAGACCTGTCATTTTTTCTATTTTAGTGTAATTTAAAATGTAAAATAAGTTCATTCATCCATCAATCCATTCATTTAATAGAGCTTGTACCTAAGCTACTCTGTTTTTTCCATGGTCCGTTAGTCCATCTGGAAAATCGGAAAAAGCCCCCACTGTAATTAAAACGAGTGTAAGTTTGAGGATCACCGAATAGTTTCTAAGAACCCGCGTGTTACCGAATCAATGAATCACCAAATCATCCAATCACCAAATTCGGTTAAAAAACGAGTTAAATACACTAATTAATGAAATTTACTGATGGTTCATTTTTATCGTTATGATTAACTTATTTTTCAGTGTGAGTAATTGTATATATCTTGGTTCAGGTCAAAGGTTGAGTCGAGTGAGTAGAAAATGAAAAATAAATTCTCGCACGCTCAAATTTATTTTTCATTTTCTACTCACTCGACTCAACCTTTGACCTGAACCAAGATATATACAATTACTCTAATAATATTCATATAAATGAATAACATATATAAATGAATAACTTCTAAAATCAATTTTGATAAAAAATATGTTATTAAAATGGAAAGTAAACAAGTACACAGTGAGAAAAACAAATCATTATTAAATAGAATTAAAGATACTACAAATATCAAATCTGTGTATTATAAATTTAAGAAGTTAAACGAACTAACATTGCATAAGAAATATTTAATTACTAATATTGAAACAGTTACTAATAGATATGGTAGTTAATTAGTAATTCACTTAGAATATGAAGGATTAAAAGGAAATGAATATAAATTCAGAACATATCTACCAGATAGATTTCATAGATTATCAAGTGAAGAGCTAGAAGAATTATATTCAGGTGATTTCTATTTCATATAGAAAGGTAAGAATGAAAATGGGCACCATGAAATAGATTTCGAATAATACAAAATCTTATATAAATTTTAATAAAAAATTTGTTATTAAAATGGAAGCAAATAGTACAACTGTCCAACATATAAAATCAATATAGATAAATCTTAAAAAGCAAGACATAATAAATCTCACTTAGAAAATAAATTGAAATTAGAATATGAAGATGATATATTAGAAACTAAATTAGATGAATTAAAGAATGAAAAAGAAATATATTAATGTGATACATGTAATCAATCATTCAGTAACAAAAGATATTATAAAGAACATTTAAAATCTAAAAATCATATTAGAAATATAAATAATGATATTTTAGGTGAAGATTATTTTGATAAAGATAATGATAAGAAACAGATCATAAAGAATAAAGAAAAAATTAAACAATAAAAGACCATACATGGAAGATGTAAGAAATTATATTAATTCATTAGATAATAAAAAAGATATTGAAATAATCGAAGCATTCAAAAGTGATATTGGACCAGCTGCTATTGAATTTAAATTTTACAAAGGCAAGACACTAGAAGAAAATAAAAAACATTTAGAAAATATGAAAAATATTATAAGAATAATTACAGACGTAGAATATCCTAAAATTAGTATATCAGTTAAAGTAAGATTATTAAAATCTGAAGATAAACCAATATATAATATAAATTCTTATTCACAACATATTATATCCAAACAACATATAGATGATAAATTAAATAAATGTTATAATGAAGTAAAAAATAAAATAGAAGAGAAAAATACTTTGAAGGGTCTGGTTTAATATTTGATGAAATAATATTTATGACTTTACATGTGTACGATATAATAAATTAACTAAATCGAAACCAATTGATGAAAATAATTTATCATATTATAAAGATGATAATATAAATGGATCAAGTTATATCAAATTACCATTTAAAACTAATGCTGTTATAAATGTACAAAATGAAGATGATAAATGTTTTCTATGGGCAATTATAAGTTGTTTTCATCCAGTTGAAGATTATAATCAACATACTTATAGATTAACACATTATAAACCATTTAATAGTACAACTTTAACAAGTACATTTTATAGCATATTTTGTTTAAAAAAATCAATGATTTCGCGAAATTAGAATTCAGGGAAATTCGAACACTCCGAAATGCACATCTTAATTTAAGATGCAAAGACATCCAGGCCCCCGTTGAAAATAAACCACCATTTCAATAATGAGAGGTTAGCCTAAATTTATGATTGCGCTTTTAATCTAAGAATTTAAATCAAAAATAAATGCAGACCTATGCTTGAAAATAGCTGCATTTGTTCAAATTGAATTCTTTATTCAATTATATCGCAATGAAAAGAAGGAAATTTTGATTTATCTTAAAACTACAAAACTAGTGACAATTTGTAAACAAATTTAACTCCAATCTCGACTTTTATTGGTTTGTTGGGAATCGCTCATTACATTTCACATTCAAAGAGTATCTACAATATCTTCAGAACTTAACTGAGTCACTCTAAATAGAACTATACCCCAAACTATAGCGTGATTAGAGTTTTCCGTATGTTTATATTATCACGTATCACTGCAAATCTGAAGCATATGTTGCTACAGTGTATTTATAACAGGGAATCTGGCAAGCGATCTCAAAATGGTCACTTTTCAATAGTTGACTTTAAGAAACGATGTGTTTTGAGAGTAGCTGCTATGGTAGGAGTTACTATCACAAAGTCACTGTTAACAGGCGGGTGGTTTTACAGTCACCTCTACTGCTAGTGTGCGCTATCGAAACCAGATGTTTCAAAATGGTCACTTTTCAATTGTAGCCGATATCGTTAATTGCTTATTGTTCTCAGTTCTCTAAGGAAAAGTAGACGTTTGGGCTCAAAAGTGCGATGGACATGTTCTTGGATTCAGCCTTTCAATTATGTGAAAATCATGATTATTGTAAAATGATTTTACCAAATGAAAAAGATAAGATATTAGAATTCATATATTTCAATATGATTACAAGAATAAAGTACCATTTGTAATGGAGATTTTGAATCACTAAATAAGGAATTAACTGATCAAGATAGAAAAGAAATATGTCATAAAAGAAAGAAATTAAATTCTAATGAAAATGATGTAATTGATTATTCAGATCCTCTAATAACAAATACTATCAAAAAGATTAATCAGAGTGCTGCAGCTTTTGGATTATATATAAGATCTGATTATCCAGAACTAATTAAAAGTGAATATTATCATTATAGAAATGAAAATGTTATCAATCTGTCGGGAATTGTATATACGCTTATATTACAGTACTATACTATTATATTACATGTACCAAATCAACCAAAACTGTTCAAACTCAAAACCATTCAAATGTCAAAATAATCCTCTCTTTCATAATTGTTGTATATAAGCTCCGAATAAATGTTCCCAGGCAGTCAGTATACAGGAACCAGGTCTTGTTACGTTGTCTCTTACCAATAACCAGAGGATCACAGTACCATTACAGTCGTTCACCAACACAATCATTTTTGTGACTTGTTAATTGAGTATGAAATAAAATTTAATGAAAAGTTGAATAGAAATATAGAAATTATAATGGCAGAAAAAGATAAAGAAGAATTTGATTTATCAGATAAATGTTATTATAGTGAAAAACTATTGAATCTTAAAGATAAAAAAGTTAGAGACCATGATCATTTGAATGGTAAATTTAGAGGTGCAGCGCATGAGAATTGTAACTTGCAAGCTAAAAAAAAATTTTGTTCCAGTTATGTTTCACAATTTATCAGGGTATGATGCTCATTTATTTATCAAGCAGTTATGTCATAAAATTGAAGAAATCAATAATGAAATAGAAAGATTAAATTCAAATAGATCAAAAGATTTAAAATGTTAGCTAAAACATCTGAGAATTATCGGTACCTGAACTTCGCTGAAAAAGCTGAAACGCTGAAATGCCGAAAAGAAAACGCTGAAATTTCAGGGAATTTCCGAAAAACGCTGAAATTTCAGGGAATTCCCGAAAAACGCTGAAATCGTGCTAGGAACCGCCAATACACGTTTTGAATTTTTTCCGGGCCGGGACCGCTGCCGAGTCCTGAACCTTTGCTTTTGTCTCTACCTAATTTTTGGTTATAGAGACATGCATAAACAGTATGTATCAAAACCCAATCACAACCGCACAAGCCAACTTCAAACACTATGCTCAATATTCCAAGAATGTGGTTTACTTCTACAAGACGAAAAAATCGTATTTGAACATTTCAATGTATATAAAATATGATTAGGAGATTTCAAGTTGATTTGCTAAGATCGACATGCAGATACCGAGAAAAGACTTCTTGTAGCAGCAGTGATTATATTTCATGCAATCAGCTGCCACCAGTGAACTTCAACTGTGAAATTTGCAGCAGGGATAGCTAAACGACACAATTTTAGAAAATAAAATAAAACGAACGCTATTTCAGTAATAACTTGATTCAACCAGAGAAAAATAAGTCGACAGCTGATGTACAGTAGTACCACGCCTTACTTGGTTTTCCTGGGACCAAATTTAGAAGAGATAGAAAAGATAAGTCTAAACCCATTTGATGATAAAAGATATATTTTAGATGATGGAATTCATACAGTTGCTTATGGTTGTAATTTAGATGAATACTTAAAATTTAAAAGAGAAGAAACAAAAGAGAAGGAAATAATGAACAGAATTCTAACGTGTTAATCAAATTTTAATTAAAAAATGTATTATAAATGGAGAGTAAACAAGCACACAGTGAGAACAACAAATTATTTCTAGATAGAATAGAAAATACTTCAAATGTCAAATCAGTAGATTATAAGTTTAAGAAGTTAAACGAATTAACAATCCATAAGAAATATCTAATTACAAATATTGATACAGTTACTAACAAATATGGAGATAAATTAGTTATTCACTTAGAATATGAAGGATTAAAAGGAAATACACATAAATTCAGAACATATTTACCGGATAGATTTCATAGATTATCAAGCGAAGATTTAGAAGAATTATGTTCTGGAGATTTCTATTTCAAAGGTAAGAATGAAAAAGGGCACCATGAAATAGATTTCGAATAGGAAAATATGTAAAATAAATGGTAGAATTAAAAGAATATAGAATATTTGTTGATTCTAGAAGACTTACAAATTATAAATCACATAATTTACTAGTACAATTAGATAGAGAATTTAAGAATTGTGTAGATTTAAAATTAGTAAATATAAGTTTATGTAACTCATTTTACAATATATCGAATAGAACTATTGAACATAGAGCCTTTTTAATTTCTGATAAAGGTAAAAATGAATGGTCTTATATATATTTAAAACCGGGGTTATATGATTTAGATACATTGGCACAAGAAATTAATAGAAAAGCCTGGCACAAATTAGGTAGTAATTCCGGGTTTAGTATTAGATTTTTAAAAAGTGATAGTTCTGATAGAATAAAGATAAGGTTGTCTAATAGTAAAACACATACATTTATGGTAAAAAAAACCTATAGCTAAACCGTTAGGAATTCTTTCAGATAGATCTTTTAACAATATTGATGCTGCTACACCAAACTTAATACCTTACACGCATTTTTATATTTATTGCAATTTAATTGATCCTACAAAAACATTCGAAGCAACTAAAGATATAACTTGTAATTCTGGTTTATTGAACATTTTACCATTGAAGAATGTAAAAGAATTTGGAACGCAAATAAATTATAATTTAACAGAATGTGATTTCAAACCATGCATTCCTCAATTTAATAATTTTAGATTAGAAATTAGAAATCATAATGGATATTTATTGATTTGAATAACTTTCCTGTGATATATGAATTAGTTATAAGATGTAGAGAGTAATTTTTTTCACTATATAAATGAATATAACTGTTGGACCGAGTATATGTTTTGGGTTTATTTTAAACATGGTAAAGAAATGAGAATTAAACTTAATGATGTAATTACTGATATTAAACGTAAATCATTTAACAATGCATCAATGATTAATAAAGAAAATTATAATATAGAAAAAGTAATTGATTTAATTAAAACACCTTTAGAATATTATGAATTAAATGAAGATGGAATAATTGATGATATTAAAAACATATTATCTAAAATATATGATAATCATAAAAGTAGTAATGAAATAAATGTTGAATTAATCATAAATAAGATAACTAAATATTTTGAAGATAGTAATTTTTTTGATAAACAAATGAGTGATAATAAGTGGATAATAACTGCATTATATAATGGAGCATTACTATCAGTTGGAACTGTTGGTAATTCAATGGTATTAAAAAAAGTATTTAAAATGGGAAGTGTTAATGTTGATAGATTTGATATAAATGATATTTCAAAATTAACATTAGCAGTTACTTTAACTAATTTAACTATTGATTATTTGGAAAAACAAAAATATATTCCTACCATATAAATGTGTAATTATTTTACTAAATAAATGGCTTCTGCAGTTATAACTATTATAGGATCAGCAATTGTTAACGCTTTAGCATTTACTGGTGGTGGATATTTATTTAAGCATATTGATAAAAATGGATCATTAACAGAACAAAAAAGACCAAACTTAGCGTTAGAAAAATATAATAAAGCTGCAGAAGAATATAGAGAAAAAAGACAAAACTATATGGATTATATTAACAAAGAATTATATGGTCAGAAGATTTCACATAGAGATTTTCAATCAGTTGATGATGCAATGAGTTTATATAACGCAGTAACCAATAAAGAAAAATTACATCTATACAAACCTAAATTATCAGATTATTATACCCCAAGTAAAGAACACCAGAAATATGAAATAATATGGATTTTAGGTGGAACAGTTATTGTTATATTTGTAGCATATAAATTTACTAATTATTTTTTGCTAAATAAATGGATGATAAAGTTGATAATATTGATATTATTCCTCATGATATAAATAAAACTAAATTAAAAATATATTTAGAAAAACAAATATTAGAATTTGAAAGTGACTTAAAGATAAAAAAGAAAAAATATTTAAAAAGTAAAATCATATATTATTTTATTATCAGTGGTTCGGTTACAATTAGTTTTGTAATAACATTTCTAGCAATATTCAGTCCATAAACACCTTTAGCTATATCAATTGGTATGTTAGGTTTAAGTTCAAGTGTTTTAACCGGTATAAGTTCAAAATTAAATATAAAAAGTAATAAAGAAAAAATTAAAACTAATACAAAAGAAATAAATAAGTGAAAAATACACTAGATTATATAATAAGTTTAAATGGTCATATAACAGTTGAAGAACAAGTTAAATTATTAAAAGAATTAATAAATTATTAATTTTTTTATTATATAAAGGGTAGATAAGTTTTCTAAAAGCTTTTCAATATAATAAATCAATTAAATATAATATTCCTGCAATAGATTTTAATAAAGATATTACATATAGAAATGAAGTTTTTAATTCATTAATTAGGGTTTTCTGTTACATCACAGAAAACCCTATTGAGATTCGCGTGTTTCTTATTAATATTATTATTAATATTATTATTATTTTCCACACTTTTTTTGTCAAAAGTACATAGGCTTTTTAACATTACCGCTGTTGCCGATACAATCCGTCTGATATCATTCAGCTCACTTCAATCTACAAATACTCCGTGCGAATTTTGAAGAATCAACGTTACAAAAGCACTGTCGGGCCGTAAACATCGAAAATTGAGCCCCATTCAAAGAGCCGACATGTTTTTCTAAGTCGTCTTTCCGAAATCTACCGCACGTTTCTTGTCACGTCGATTATCAATTCAAGCATAAATTAACAAATTTATTACCCAAAGATTGCACATTCTGTCGCGGTTTTTAAAAACTAATTTTAACAATAGCCCAATTTCCTCATCAAATCATATTACCGATACACAGGAAATTTACTACTTTAGATTTTAAAAGCACTGTCGAGCCGTAAACATCGACAAATCGACGTGTGTCACTACATCGTCGTTCCGGGGATCAGCTGCGAGTTTCTCCTCATCATGAGAATCAAATCGAGTACAAATTAATTTATAACTACCAGTGATTTGTCTGCGGGCGTCAAGCAGTTAGTTTAGCAATACCTATTTTTCATTACCGAATTAACCGTGTATTTACTAAGATAAATCATAAGTGTACCAGGGAGTCGTAGGCCTAAACTAAACACGCCGAAGAGATATAGCGGAGAAAAGCTGTTATGTCGACGAGGTATCAAAATAAAAGAATATATTACTTTATTCGGCCGCGGGCTTCAACCTCTATATCAGTACCATCAATACTCTATATTTCCTACAGTACATACCGATCACTGTCAAATCCACAAGGTATTTACTAAATACAAGTATATAACACACTCCTATCCGTATGCTGGACTCACACTTGACATTCGGAGTAAGCGTTCGCTGTGGGGGAAAGGAGATCGTTCGCTGTGTCGCTTGAAGTGTTTATCGAGTTTTACGCGACCTTAAGGCTTTAGTATGGAGGCTGATAAGATAAAATAACACGAATATGCAAATGAGGGTGACATTACGACAAAACGACCAAAACTAAAATAACGCGAGAAAACGATGATTTTGATTTTGTCGCCCGCGACAATTCATTATTTTGGTTTTGTCACACGCGACAATTCAATATTTTGGTTTTATCGCCCGCGACAATTCATTATTTTGGTTTTATCGCTTGCGACAATTCATTAGTTTGGTTTTGTCGCCCGAGACAATTCAATATTTTGGTTTTGTCGCCCGCGAAAATTCAATAATTTGGTTTTATCGCCCACGACAATTCATTACTTTGGTTTTATCGCCAGCGACAATTCATTATTTTGGTTTTGTCGCCCGCGACAATTCTTCTTTTTGGTTTTGTCGCCCGCGACAATTCATTATTTTGGTTTTATATTTTGTTTTTGTCGCCCGCAACAATTTTCTTTTTTGGTTTTGTCGCCCGCGACAATTCAATATTTTGGTTTTATCGCCTGCGACAATTCAATATTTTGGTTTTATCGCCAGCGATAAATCATTATTTTGGTATTATCGCCCGCTAAAATTCATTATTACGATTTCATCGCCCGCGACAATTCATTAGTTTGGTTTTGTCGCCCGCGACAATTCAATATTTTGGTTTTGTCGCCCGCGACAATTCAATATTTTGGTTTTATCGCCTGCGACAATTCAATATTTTGGTTTTATCGCCAGCGATAATTCATTATTTTGGTTTTATCGCCCGCTAAAATTCATTATTACGGTTTTATCGCCCGCGACAATTCATTAGTTTGGTTTTGTCGCCCGCGACAATTCAATATTTTGGTTTTATCGCCCGCGACAATTCATTATTTTGGTTTTGTCCCCGTGGTTTTGTCGGAACATTAAGTTTTTTGGTCGAACAGTGTGTTAAGGTCGTTTTGGAAATTTACTCGGTCTGGTAGATTTTGGATTACTGTGTATGTCATTTGTCAGGACATTAAACAGAAGACTCAACTAGTTAGACCGTCTCATTCCAAGATGAGGCGTTCCGTTGATTTCGGTTACAAGTTTCCGTTCAGAGATAACTGCTGAGCCATTTGGGCGACCTATCATTGATACTGTTTCCTAATAGCCTGTTTAGTAATGGCTGATTTTGAGCCTTATCAAATGCTTTGTTGAAATCCACCGTTGAACAGGATTCTAAGACTGTGCAGAAAAAGTGTGTCATGTATGTTGTATTAATTCATTTTAAAATTTGTATTTATTGAATTTGGGAATTTTATCCCGAAATTTCAATGTAATTAGGATCAATAAAGAATTGAATTGAATTGTCACCTAATACACATGCCATCAGAGGACGCGGAGCCGTATATGATAGCTATGCTATTATAAATTGCTTATCTCACGAAAACCCGTTATCGCTGCTTTGCAGCTATATTTATTTTAGATATTTATGTTACTGAAACTAATAATTTTAATGTTAAAATGGAAAATATATTAAATGTTTACGTAATTAATTTTAAAAATTTAAATGAGGCAAAACAATGGTTATTAAAATCTAATATGAAGTATTGGCAGAACCAATTAAATTTTGCTGTTTATTGCGCAACAACAGGATGTGGAATTAGTTGGAATGATCATTTAAACAAACCAAGTTTACCATTGATGTTATCACTTTTTAGATTTCATATATATTTTCAAATAAAATTAATATTAGATGAATTAGAATGTCCTTTACCAGGTTCAAAATATTTTAAAGACCTAAATAATAATATTAATTTTTCTAAGTTTTATAAAATATGTAATGAATTTAATATTAATTCAAATAATGATTTTAGAGCAAAAATTGGTACAATGGGTGGATTAGGAATATTATATACTAAAGAATTTGGAAAAATAATAACAAATTCAGATATAAGAACACTAAATTGGAATGAATTACCAAAATATTATAATAATATACAACAACAAAACAATAATGGTTGGATTAATTTCATTTTATAAAATAGTGAAGGTTTTACTAAAGCTGGAATACAAAGAATAAATCAATCAAATAGAACTTATTTGATATGTATTTTTGGTGCGCAAGTTGAAACAAGATCACCAATAGTTGTAAATGATAACACTTCATTTGATGCGCAGAAACAATTCAAAGTATTATTTGAAGATTCAATTCATAATGATAAAAATAGATCGATTCCAGAAAACATAGTAAGATATCAAAATTATTTAGATAAATCACATATTAGATTAAATTATTGTATAGGCCCTAATCTATTAATTATTTCTAATGATTTAGTATTAAAGATGGGAAATATAATTGGTTATAATAATCTAATTAAAACTGCAACAATAAATAATTCATTTGGATTGAATGATATAAATAAAATGGTTATAACTGCTCCAAAATTAATGGAAGGTGAAAAAAATAAAAAACATATTCAAACATATTCAATCAACAGAAACTAAAACTAAGAATATTAAATTAAATAATGATTCTAAAATAAAAGATTATAATACTACAGAAAATGGTAAAATTGATATTATCCAACATGATACAATTAAACTAAATGATGATAATAAATCCCATGAAAATACTAAATTAGCTATTACTTGTATAGGAATTGTAATCGGAGGAATATTATATTTTAAATGTTAATTTTTATTATATAAATGGCAGAAGGTGGAGTAGATATTCCATTGGAAGACATGGGAAAATAATAATGATGATGATAATAATGATGATGATAATAATGATGCTGTAAATAATATTGATAATGAAACAAAATTTAATAATAATTTAAATGAAGATGAAGATGATTCTAGTGGGCCTATATTATATGATTATGATGAATTTAAAGATGATATTGAAACACACAAAAAATTTAAATAATATATAACAGCTCCCAATAGGGATGTAATTAAACCCGTAACATTTAGAAAAGATTTAATGAATAGATTAGTAAATACAACTGATCCTGAATTGAAAGAAGATTTATATTTAATGAAAACTAGAGTAACAGATACAATTGTTAACGAATTATTACCAAAAGTTGAAATAGATGAAATTGATACAGAAGGTGTTGTAGAACAAATTTTAAAAGATGACCCATTTTTCACGAATAATTTAGAATTTATAAATGATTCATGGTTTTATAATTTTGAATTAAATGGTGAAAATGTAAAATTAAAATTATCTAGAATGGGACAAGAAAATATTTTTGAACCTGAATGTTAGCAAGATCTACAATTGAAGGTTTAAAAGGCGGTAGAGAATTTCTCAGAATTATATGGAATGCAATCGATAGAATAAATGAAGAAGAACCAATTCCTAATATTTATATAAAGAAATATTCACCATTTAAAAATCCAAATCAAAATCCTGCTTATGATCCAGAAAATGATGAAGATTGTGCAAATCGATTAGATAGATTAAGATCTTCAACATCCGAAACATCGAGAAGAGATATTCAACAAATTGACAATGATTCAAGTCAATTGAAAATAGTATTAGAAGAACAAATTGATAGATTAAGTGATACAGAAGAACTGATGAATAGTATGTCAGATACATCTGGTGCTGAAACTGGAATAAATCGAATACAATCTTTACTAGAAAAAGGATTACTTTATTTAACTGATGATGAATTAGAAGCATTTCATGAACAAGCACGTACAGAAATTAAAGGTATGCAAGAATCAGCTGGTGAAATTGCTAATATTAAGATGAGATTTTCTAAAATAACCATGTTAGAAAAAGAAATAACTAATGTAAATGAAGAATTAAAACAATTAGAATTAAATAAAGATCTTCAAGTTATAGAGGAAGCTGATTATGAAAGCAGAAAGTTAGCTTTAGAAAAAGAAATAGATGATTTAAAATATAACAAAGAATTTCAGGAAAAAGAAAGAGATATATTATTAAAATCATATGATCTTAATCATATTAAAAAATTAAAAGTTATCTTTAAAGATTTGTTGATAAAACCAAATTCTGAAATATCATTGAAAGATAGAATAAAATTATTATATAAATTAGAAGGAATAACAATTCTTTCAATTCTAACAGCTGTAACTATGGTATTCACAACAATTGGTTTAGCTATATCAAATGCTTTAAAATCTACACCTACTCCAAATAAACCAGATAAACCCCCGAATGA
The DNA here is from genome assembly GCF_964204645.1 of Tubulanus polymorphus. NCBI lineage: Eukaryota > Metazoa > Nemertea > Palaeonemertea > Tubulaniformes > Tubulanidae > Tubulanus > Tubulanus polymorphus. The sequence continues at coordinate 16,261,346 of NC_134028.1, read as the reverse complement.
CAATAATTCTATACAAGATAAAGTTAAAGATGGTTTAAAGAAATTAGCAAAATATTTATGGGAACTATCTAAATAATCTGCTGCAGCTTTACCCGGAATTATTGCATCAATTGTTGGTTTTATATTGAAATCTGCTGGGAATATTCTTAACTTTGCTGCTGAACATATTATTTTATTTTTAATTACAGTTGTAAGTGCAATTATTTTTGGATTAGTGAATATGATAAAAAATAAATAATTAATTTTTTTTGTTAAATAAATGAGTGGGAGTTATATAAGTCCTTCTAAGAATCATAGAATATCTAATGCTATTAAAGCAGAAAGATTACATCATATAATTACTCATAATCCTTCTAATATTAATCCCGATGAAACTTTATATGTTAGAAACCCTAGATTAACACAAAATACTTTTTATGTTCCAAATAGTATTTATTTATCAGCCGATATAAAATTAACCGGTAATAATAATAATTATGTTGTTGATAATGTTGGAAGATATTTGATTAAAAAATTAACTATAAAGATTGGCCCAGAAACAGTTTTCTCATTAGATGATTATAATTTATTTATGCATTATAAAGATTTATGGTTGACTAAAGAAAATAGAAATAATATGATATTTCAAGGCATCCAATCAGAAAACCAAAATAAATTAACATCTGTAGCTAATAATGCAGTGGTAACTATGGACGTAGATAATTAAATAAACAAGATTTATGGAAGCAAATATAAAATTCCATTAGATTTTGAATTGATAAATAATAATGCACCTTTATATAAATATGCAATTCAAGAAGATATTATATTCGAAATAACATTTGCTCCTGTAAATGAAATTGTATTATCTAGCGTTGTTTAAGATATGGGTTATAAATCATCGAATATATGTTTAGAATATGATACAGTAACTGATGAAAATATTGCTAACACAATTCAAACTAAATACAATCAAGGATTTTCATTATTATATGATTATATTGATAAATTTAAAACTGTAACTATTAATGCAAATGATGAAATAATTAATGAGAATATTAACTTCCCAAGAAGATCTATTAAAGGTATATTAATATTTTTTACAATTGCAACATATTCTAATGGCGCAATAAATGTTGATAATTATTATAATCCTGAAAAAACAAAAGTAGAAATAACTATCGAAGGAATAGCAAATAAAATATTTTGCCAAGGAATGAGAATGATAGATCAATGGCCAGAAATTAGAAAACATTTTATGAATGAAAAAGTAAAATCATCTGAAAATTGTAATATTAATCAAATTGATTATTATACCGGTAATAAATATGCATTATGGTTAGATTTTAGAACAACAGAGGATAATTCATTACATGGTTCTGGAAAAAAATTACAGAACACTAAAGATGGAATACAATTATTCATGAAAAAGAACAAAGAAAGCCTAAATTTCAAAATGCAGATTTATATTATATCTGACGCACAATTAAATATTGTAAATTCTCAATTAAGTAGTGTTATGTATTAGAATTTTAATTTTAATAAAAATTTTTATAATAAATGGATGCAGGTAAAGTATATAAACATATTCCATACATCGATACATATGAAAATAATGATGACTTATATTATGTAATACCTCGTAATATAGCTTTGATATTTGATCCCATTTTCAAAAATTATAAAACTAAACTAATAGAAATCGATAATAATAAAAGAGAAGTTGTTGATAATTTTAGTAATGAAATTGATAATAATTTTTAACCTTCTACATTAAATAATGTTTTACCTTCTACATCAAATAATGTTTTACCTTCTACATCAAATAATGTTTTACCTTCTACATCAAATAATGTTTTACCTTCTACATCAAATAATGAAATAATATTAAATATTAGTGAAAATAGAAATTATTGTGATTATTGTTAAAGTGAATTTTCAAACAATCCATCAAATTGGAATAATCATATGAATACAGCTTCACATATTATTAATGTAATAGATCGTGTTGGTATAAGAGAATTTATAGAACACCCATTTAATTATGTAACAAAGTTTGTTTCAAATAAAAAAGTAGACGGTAAAAATTTTTATAAAGATTCATTTGGTGAATTTTTATCTAATGAACCTAGTAATGATAAATTAGATTTATCTGCTGCTAAAAAAATATTAGGATCAAACTTTGTAAATATAATATTAAAGTCAAACACTAAGAAAGATGACAATGAAAATATAGTTACAGGAAAGCGTATTGATAATAAAGATTCTATGAAACATCAAGTAGAAAATAAAGATATAGTTTGGACCACTAATAAGTATATCAATAAAACAACTTTTGATGATGATACGGAGAGGTTGAATGAATTATTAGGGTCTGATGAATCGGAGAATGAGTATGAAAGTGATTAAGAAAGTAATGTTAATTATCTAACACTCAAAAAGTAATAAAGGTTGAAAATTGTATAAAATTATAGTAAATAAAAAAGGGTTTTAAGTATTTATGTATTTAGCACGTATTTAATACATACCTAATACATTAATACTTAAAATACCTTAAATAATAATTTTTTTAAAAATTTATATTGAAACCTCAGTAATAATAAATAACTTTTATTATTTTCAAACTTATTCATATATTAGTTGAAAAAATAGAAAATAAATTGGTTGAAAATTGTATAAATAATAGTAAATAAAAAAGGCGTTTTAAGTATTTAAGGTATTTAATATGTATTTATTCAATGTGTTATTCAATATGTTTTATTCATTTCATAAGTAGGACAGAATAATATTATATTATCAAAATGATTCTTATAAATAGTTTCTAACAAGTCTAATATGAAATGTGTTTTACCACAGTTGGTTACCCCAGTTATTAACATATTATGCGGTTCAAATATAAATAAATCTTTATTCATTTATTCTTTTAATTTTACTAGATAAAATCCATTCATTAAATTTATCATCGTATCCTTTATTTTTCACCAAAGAATACTTTTTTCCTTTAAGAGTTTTTGTTTTCAATACTTTTTCTATTTTGTATTCTATATCATCTGGATTTGGTACAAGTGATAATTCTCGTTCATAGAAATAACCTAATATTTCTTCATCTTTTATATCTTCCAATTTATATAAAAAAGGTTTAGTCAATATTATCTTTTTAATCTTGAATATTTCTTCAGTAAAATTAGGGGTATAACCTTTATAAAATGTTTTTCTATATTTAGATATTCTAACGTGTTGTCCAATTTTAAATTTAGGTTCTCCAAAATCATGTGTAACAAACGCTCCATATAAATTCTTCCAAACTATTTCCGAATTATCTTCTTTTCTAGCTTGTATAGGTTTCATGTTTATAGAACTATGTTTAGAATTACTATAACCTTTCACTAAATCATCTAGCACATCGATATATTTATGTTTTTTTTGTCATTAGCAGTAAAATATTTCCACATTCTAGTTTTCAATGTTTTATTAAATCTTTCTATAGTAGATGCTTTTTTATCTGAGTGTGTTGAAAAATAATCTACAATGTTATCAGATAATAGTTTTTTAAAATGTTTGTTATAAAATTCCTTACCTTCATCAAATTGTATCTTATCTGGAATAGCTTCTTTAAATATTGATTTAAAAGCATTTGTTACTTCTATACCAGTTTAATTTGTGATTGGAATTGACCATGCGTATCTACTGAATATGTCTATAACATTCAATATCCAGAAATATCCTTTGTTGTATTCTTCTAAGTTCTTCATGTCAATTAAATCAGCTTGCCATTGTTGATCGATATATGAAACCATAACTTTTCTTGTTAAATAAGTTTTATCCATTTTCTTATGGATTTGATATGTTGGTTGATTTTGTAACCATAATTTTAAACCACTATATTCTATATTACCATTTTCATTATCAGATTTAATTTCATCCCATAATTCTGAAACGCTAGAATATGATACTTCACTTTCTGGGTTATAATATAACTCTCTTAAATATTGTTCTTTTTTCATCTTATTTTAATCCATTAATAATAATTCAGATTTAGTTTCAATGGCTTTATGATTTGACTTATTTTCTGGTATAATAGGTTTATTATCATTGGAATCATTATTGTTATAATCAGATTTATACTTATATTTATATATTACACCAGAGAATATAATAACTGTAATTAACCCAATTGTAATATATAAGTAATTATGAGATTCAGCTGTGCTGAATCTATTAGATGGATTATTATTTGAATCAATATCAGAAAATGTCTGTGACTTAATCAGTTAATTTCTTTTTCTTAGCTTTTTTTCAATTCTGCAGATCTTTTACCTAATTCTCTTGCCCATTTAATTTGTTTCTCGGATCTAGGTTTTTTCTTAACGCTATCACTTATTTATTTTAGTTAATTTTTGTTCTGATTCAATATTATCTGATTTACTTTTGTCTTTATATTCAATAGGTTTAATGTTAGAAAATGTTATAACTCCAGTAGAAATTAATGTCATTATTCCACCTAATTGAAATGAAGCGTATCCAACCCATTTCTGTAATTCTGTCATAACTAAGTAGTCATTTTTTAAATCACTATATAATTTATTTTCATCATCTATTGGTATTATCCGGTTACATAATTTAGAGTAACATTTTACTATTCCATCACTTATAGAGTCATTTATTCTAGTTAATCTAGCTTCTTCATATATTTTGAAATGTTTGATTACTTTATCTGGTTTCATAGCATCTAATTCTTGAAAAGTTATTATTTGCCAATAAACTCTTTAGATTTTCCACCAGCAATCAATAGTTCAAGATGGTGCTCACATGTTAAATAGTATTCATAATCAATGTTAAGATTAATATTATTTTCAATTTTGGTCGGAATATCCTTATTATCACTTATGCCCAAATCATCTAATGTTTTTTCAATATTATATAAGAAAAATATTATAAGTATTATAAAATGATACTAATAGCTGTTTAGGTTAATACTAAATTGACTAGCTTAGTTAAGTTATAGAATTTTTATTCAAACCCATTCAAAATCTATTCAATCTAGTGTTAACGAGAATTGCAAAAGAAAATATTAAAAATATAATATAATTCAGTAGCTAGTTGAAATTATTATTTTTTTAATATTTTTTTATTTAAATTCTATTATTCTTTAACCGCTTATTAAAGACTCAACGTTTTATTGTATTGTTCATTATTTGAATTATTATTCCATTGATCAATAAATTTCTTTGCCTTTGTTAACTGGTCTAAATATAACTGTAAATCTAGTTTATTAGATTTGATTTTATTTTCTAATTTTTCTAAAGGTCTTAGATTCTTCCAATTCCAAATTAGTTTTTTATTGTATTCATCCTTCATGTTAAATTTAGATATCGGTAACACATGATCAATATGAAAATAATTTCCATAATTATTAATATTCATTTCATCATTGAACTGATATATAATCCATGATTTGAGAAATTTATCTGTACAACCCAACAAATTAGAAAGTGTTTCTGAATGTGTTTCTTTACTGAATAAATGTGTTAATCTTGAACTTAAATATTGTTTCAATTTAAAATTTAGATCTGTTTGATATCTTTCTTTTTGATATTTATTTTGATAATTATTATAATATTCTCGATTATCTTTTCTTCATTGTCTCACGTATTCTGTCATATAATCTGGGTGATTTACTCTCCAATGTTTATCTTTTTCTTTACATTTTTCTGGATTATTTGCTTTATATTGTTTACTATATAGTTTACTACACGTTTTACAATAACTTTGCTTACCATCTTTCTGAGTTTTATAATTATAATATTCCGAGAGTTGTTTATTTATTTTACAACACGTCTTCTGATAAATATTAATAACACTATTTGTTACATTTATAGCTTGTGATTGTTCTGACTCCATTTATAATACATATTTTCAATAAAATTGATTTATATTTTAGAATCCTCTTCCATTTCTTCGACTAACGTCATCCTTTTTCATTCCTCGCTGCCCTTGATAAGTCATTTCGGATACTAATCATACCACTGAGCAAAAGCGCGCATACAGGCGCGCTTTTTCATAATTATATATTCATTCTGTAAATTCTGTAAAATAGAAACAACCGAACATAAAATATTCAAACGCATAATTATATATTCATTATGCAAATAGAAACAACCGAAAATAAAATATTCAAACGCGTTCGCATTAGGCAAAAGCGCGCATACAGGTGCGCTTTTGCTTAATGCGCATGCGCTAATCATAATCATATATTTATTCTGTAAAATTGAAACGACCGAACATAGAAAATTCACCAAGCAGATTTACACAATACATATACAAGTATGTTCAGTCGTTTCATCCAATACATCATTTAATTTCTATATATAAAATCTATAAATACAAACATTTTTTCAATTGCCGGTAAATATTTAACTACATCAACAAATGTTAAACGTAATCATTGGAATTTTTGGAGTAGTCTTTATGTTTTTGAAATTCTTATATAGTTTCTTCGTCGATCTTTTGTGATTCTTGTGGTTCTACGCCAATTTCTATTGGTTTGATATCCATTGCTGTCGATTCCTCAGAAAGAGTATCTTGAGTTTCTCTATCGCTTCTTAATGCGTATGACATTTTATTAATCTAAAAGATATTAGTGGTAACTCTAGCTATCTAAAAGATATACTAAATACACTTAAATATATCTAAAGGTTTCATATTTAGTAGCCCTAATAACTACCAAAAACAGTACTTACATTTAGATTTAGAACTGTAAACTATAAACTCCTAATTGCGTTTCGATGGGTAAATCCTAAACGTTATGTATGCATCATCTATTCAGTTCGGGCGCGCCTTCCAGAATGATCTAATGTGTCTGCGGATTATGACTCATTATGTCTAGGTGTCATGGTAACACTGTGACTGCTGTGAATTTATAGACCTTTTTAATAGTTCTTTACATGAAATGTAACAGGTGTTTTTTTGTAAAAAATAAGAGTCATGTATTATATCATATAAGGCTCAAATAGAATTGCCGGTTTTCTAACCACTGATTGAAAGCACTTTACTGACACTTTTAATGTTTAAAAATCTAACTCATACAAATATAAATATTGAAATATGTTTAAAATATATCTATCTATCTATCTATAATGGCTCGCCCTCCGCCCTCTGGTATGAAAGCCCACTTTTCCTATTACTAAATATAAATATTGAAATATGTTTAAAATATGAATTATTTCACTCACACTTTACTCACACTTTTTATGTTTAAAAATAAGAATCTAACACATATAAATATAAATATTCACTGTTTTAAATATGAATTATTTCACTCGTAAATTACTCGTTACTTTTATGTTTAAAAATAAGAATTTAACACATATAAATATAAATATTTGTTACTAAATTGATTTAGAAGTTATTCATTTTATATGTTATTCATATATATATATATGAATATTTTTAAGAGTATATAGGAATTAGTTGTTCTATATCAAAGGTTGAAGGTGCACCCCCCCCCCCCCGTATCCGCCCCTGATGCGCTAATCTAGCCTAACGTCGTACTGCCGAGAATGGAGACGTCGTAAGAAGACCCGAAGCTGTAGAAGGAATTAAGCGTTCGTTCTACGTAGATGACTGCCTGAAGTCTCTCAATTCCGAAGAAAAAGCCATCCGCATCCTGGGAGACATTATATACATATGTCAGGAAGGCGGTTTCCACCTTCACAAAATAATAAGTAATAGTCGCGCCGTCATGAAAACGAAGAATGGTCACCAAGCGTCGATTTAGACTTGGACAATAATCGACTGCCAACAGAGCGCGCCCTAGGCGTCTCCTGGGACGTCGAAAACGACAGCCTAACCTTTAACATTAGCTTGGATCGAAACAACCCTGCCACTCGTCGGGGTATTTTGTCAGTCGTTAGTTCGGTTTACGACCCCTTAGGGCTAGTGTCGCCGTATATTCTGCCAGCCAAGATCCTGCTGCAAGAATTGTGCGGAGACAGCATCGGATGGGACGAAGCCATCACCCGAGACAAACAAAGGCGATTCGAAGCCTGGGCCGACGGAATTACCGCCCTTGAACTAGTCTCGATTCCACGATGCCTCGCCCCTCAACGATCAGATGCGCTAAAGTTCCAACTCCACTACTTCACCGACGCAAGTGAAACGGCGTATGGCGTTGTTTGTTATTCGCGAGTGGCTGACCCGTCCGGCAACGTCACGTGTAGCTTGGTAATCTCGAAATCTAGGGTTGCGCCTCTAAAGAAGATAACCATACCAAGCATGGAGCTCACCGCTGCGACCGTTGCAGTTCGCCTGCACAGCATGGTAGCAAGAGAACTAGATATCGAGTTCGACGAAGTCTTCTACTGGACTGACAGCAAGAGTGTCCTAAGATATATCGCAAATGATACGGCGAGATACCAAACATTCGTGGCCAACCGAGTAAACGTCATAAGAGACGGCAGTCAAGTTTCTCAGTGGCGATATATCGACACAAAACACAACCCAGCAGACATCGTCTCAAGAGGTTTGCAACCAAGCAAGTCCCCAGTGAAGGATGAGATCTGGTTTAACGGACCAGAATTCCTTATCAAAGACCAATCGGATTGGCCGCTCGACGTCGTGGATCGAAGTCTAGTCGACAGTAGCGAATTAAAAACACCCGTCGCTGCTACTTCGGTCGTTCGTATTACGCAGCCTATTGATAAGCTCATTGAACATTACTCCGATTGGTGGCGTATGAAGCGTGGTGTGGCGTGGCTCCTACTGTTTGCGAAAAGACTCCGTAAATCGGCCGAGGAAAGAAAACTTGGCCTGACGAAACCCGCCGGAGCGACAACCGCGTTCCTAAATCGATCTGTCATAGAGGAGGCAGAGCTGCTCCTAGTAAAGCATTCGCAACGGAATACCTTCAGCTCCGAGCACGAGCAGCTGAAAACCGATGCACGGGTAAAACGAGCTAGCCAGCTGCAAGGTCTCGACGTATACCTGAACGATGATATGATTCGGTTCGGTGGTCGTCTTGAACGCGCAATAGTGCCTTTCGACCAGAAACACCAAATTGTATTATCGAAAACCTCTCGCATATCGTTGCTCCTATTGGAAAATGCGCACATAGCCGTAGGCCCGGTGTTGTCATATCGCGGAAAGACGGAATCGCGGAATTTTCCAAAAACGCGGAATTTCTTCATTTTAACTATAAATAGTAAACGGGTTTTCCCACGGGGATACCCACTGTCGGACAGGGCATCGGACCCAGGTTTTCAACACCGGGAATTAGTATTTGATAATTTATTATATCGCCAGTCAACAACTTAACGATACTGTTCCAAATAATGTAGAACCTAGGCAATACGTGCTTTGCGAATTCAGTGATACAGAGTATCGCTGCATTTACTGAAGGAATACAAATCAATGGTACGTAAACGTAGGATTTGTGATGACACCATGGGTCATTCTCCAGGACTCAGTTCCGAGTTAAGATTTGATTCTGGTCTCTGGATTTAAAACATTGGAAATGAATTGATTCTAAGTAACTCAGAGTTAACTCACAACTGTGGAACTGGATCGATGTCAGACGAAAATAAATAGACTTTATGTATATTTCATTCTGGCTTAGGATTGTTCATGCGTGTTGTGTGTCTACATTGTTGTTATAAGCGAATGTGGTTTATCTTTTAGAATTAAATGATATGAAAGACTATAAAATGGTTTCGTTTTTTTAATGTTTTCTTTGTGACTGCTATAACATATATGTTCCTATGCTGATTATTTGGATCAAAAGAATCTTATTGGTACCGGTACTGGACGAATTTGACGAAGGAATTTGAACCGGTACTTGTTTGGTCGTAGGATTTCATGTTTGCAACCATCTACAACTACGGTCCGACACCGCGAACGTGCTCAATATTTATCTGATAATATTCGTTTCTGAAGTTCTCAAAAAGTCGATGAACTTCGATAACCGAAGTTTGCCCAGTAGAAATAGACATTAGGTGCCTGGTCTCTTTCACCCCACTTGATTCTGACTTCTTCTACAGGTGGCAGCCAGTCAACGGTATCGTAATATAATAATTCCTTATAAAATTGCCTGCAAATAATGGGACTCGAACCTAACTCGTTGCATCAATCGGTCCGGTGCCCTGTCCGACAGTGGGTATCCCCGTGGGAAAAACCGTTTTCTATTTATAGTAAAAATGAAGAAATTCCGCGTTTTTGGAAAATTCCGCGATTCCGTCTTTCCGCGATATGACAACACCGCCGTAGGCCACATGGGCTAGAATTCTATCCTGCGATATGTGAGGCAAAGGTTCTGGACTACTCATTGCGCCGGTCTAATCAAATCGATAATAGCGAAGTGCGTCGATTGCCGGAAATATCGTGGCGATAAGGTCGAACAAAAGATGGCCGACTTACCGAAAGAGCGTTTAGCGGCCGACAAACCACCGTTCTCAAACACGGGCGTGGATTACTTCGGCCCCTTCGATGTAAAAGCTGGGCGCAGCGTTGCGAAGCGCTATGGCTATGGCTGTTCACCTGCAAGTATTCGTTAGATCCGGAATCATGTATCAACGCTATAAGGCGTTTTATAGCTAGGCGTGGGGCGATCGAAGAAATGCGGTCTGATAACGGCACCAACCTAGTTGGTGCCAATGCCGACATGAAGCGTGCGTTGGATAGTCTGGATAAGGATAAGATATCACGGTTTTGCCTCGAAAAGCATTTCGAGTGGAGTTTTAACCCTCCGCTAGCCTCACATTTCGACGGCATCTGGGAACGAATGATCAGATCGGTACGCAAAATTCTGTTCCACTTGCTGCGCGGGCAATCGAAATCCCTGAACGACGAAATGCTTAGCACAGTGTTTTGCGAAGCGGAGTCGATACTCAACAATCGTCCACTGTACGACCTGGACATGAACAACCATAACGATCCGAGACCCATCACTCCAAATCATCTTCTGCTCATGAATCCGAAATCTGATTTCCCAACCGGCGTCTTCTCTAAAGAAGATGGGTATGCGAAGCGTAAGTGGCGTCAGGTTCAATACTTGGCATCGTTGTTCTGGAAAAGATGGTGTGAGGAATATATGGCGCTGCTTCAAGTTCGTTCAAAATGGTCTCGGTCGCGTCGAAACGTCGCAGTTGGGGACGTTGTCCTTATTATGGAATCATCGGTGCGTAACTCGTGGGCACTCGGTAGGGTAGTCAGAGTTGAGTGTGACTCTAAAGGTTATGTTTGAGCTGCATCCGTGAAAAAGCTCTTAGTGAATTCCGTAGACTGGTAGCCAAGCTATGCGGATTAGTAGAAGCAGACTAGCCGTAAGACTTTGCGTGCTCCTTGTACCTGGCATTTAATCTGTTATTTTAACTATTTTGCTGCAATAACTCGCGTTTAAGGACAATCGGTTTTCTCTACCTATTAAAACAAGTGCACTGTTTTTTAAATTTTATACATGTAGTCTATATTGTATTTTAGTAGTTATGTAATGATCTAGTTTAGTATAATCTATGCAAGGTTTCTACCCCCTTTAAGGAGGTTTTTTAGTGTTTGAGTTGCATTTATATGGTTGTGTTTAGTGAAATAAGTCATTATATTGATACACCGGTCACAATCCTCTCTTTAATCGTTATCTATAAAATACTTGAGTAAGGCCCTGGCGAGAGAACGTGTCCGTGCACAAATCCGAATGAATAAATTGAAATACCGGATGATAATCTTGAAGATAATATATTTTATTTACCTTGAACAAAGAATGATTTTCCTAATCCCTATTGTATATGAATCCCTATCGTTCCGAAGCTTCTCCTGTCCTGCTGTCGACACTCGTCTTACTAAGGTACAGATTCTCTCCTCTCTCTCGATAGCGGCCCCCTTTTGTAGAAAGAACCGGCATTCTCAGAATTCCGATTCTCCCACGCAGGGTATTCCGCTTTTTGACAAGGAGCAGCTACCCAACTGTCATGACCGTTTTTAGTTACGGAAAATTTAGCCCTACTGATTTGCTGATCTAAAGGTTTTTTAGAAACTGATTTGCTGATATAAACTTTTTCTTCCAACCCTCCTATCATGACGCGTTGTGATTTACTCACTCCTTGCTAGTTGTTGTTGAGAGAGCAGCTATTGTCTGTGAATTACCAACGGGCGCATACAGACAACAGAAACTTCAGACAGCTAGTTTTAACATTTAACACAAATTAATTTTTCTAAAACATTAGCGATTACTAACAATTTGTTCTTAAACAACATCTAGATTACTCAAATTAAATATCTTTTCAAAACTTTGTTTTCTTTTCTAATTACAGTACAAATTCATTGTTTCTTTTTTAATTATTATAATTAACTACGATTCGGAATACATTGTGATTGATTATCAATTCTTAAATTATTTGAAATACTTATACTAATTATTTTATCTACAATTTAACTAATTCTATTTTAATACAGGATAAGCAAAACAACCACATCTTCCTAAACTTCCGGTTTTTCCTTTTACGGAAAGTAGCCGGGAATATCATCAAGTATCAGCGTGATCCCTTCACGAGCCTCATTATAAATACACTCCATTGTTCCGACCCAACCAAATATGGTTCCAACTATTTAAAAGTTTTATACAAAGATTTTCTGAATGTTTGCCAGATCTCACAGCAGAAGAACCGAGAAAGAATTGTTGTTTATAGACTGATTTATGGTTTGCGTTGGTAGATGAAAGCATCAAACAAGAACTTTCGTAATTCTTACTACTAGTGCGTTCTTGTCTGACGGCTTTAACGTAACCCCCACGCATACGGAAACAACATTAAGAACATTTCTAAATACTACGAAACATTTTCAAATACTACGAAAATCTAGCTGTGGAACAATATGCTGTATGTTTGGAGTCGTCGAAGCATTTGACCGGTTATGTAAGGATGTCATAGGGCCTTGCCCTATTGGGGGGCTGGTGTGTTGCGGCAGCATATACCTAAAAAGTCGCTTACGAAATTAAAAGGGCGATGATTTCGGCCCAGAAACTCGGAATTTACCTAAAAAGTCACTTGCACTTATAAGGGCGATGATATCGGCCCAGAAACTCGGAATTTACCTAAAAAGTCGCTTGCGAAATTAAAAGGACGATGATTTCGGCCCAGAAACTTAGAATTTACCTAAAAAGTCGCTTGCGAAATTAAAAGGGCGATCATTTCGGCTCAGAAACAGGAATTTACCTAAAAAGTCGCTTGCGAAATTAAAAGGGCGATGATTTCGGCCCAGAAACTTAGAATTTACCTAAAAAGTCGCTTGCGAAATTAAAAGGGCGATCATTTCGGCTCAGAAACAGGAATTTACCTAAAAAGTCGCTTGCGAAATTAAAAGGGCGATGATTTCGGCCGAGAAACTCGGAATTTACCTAAAAAGTCGCTTGCACTTTTAAGGGCGATGATATCGGCCCAGAAACTCGGAATTTACCTAAAAAGTCGCTTGCGAAATTAAAAGGGCGATGATTTCGGCCCAGAAACTCGGAATTTACCTACAAAATCGTTTGCGAAATTAAAGGGCGATGATTTCGGCTCAAAAACTCGGAATTTACCTAAAAGTCGCTTGCGAAATTAAAAGGGCGATCATTTCGGCTCAGAAACAGGAATCTACCTAAAAAGTCGCTTACGAAATTAAAAGGGCGATGATTTCGGCCCAGAAACTCGGAATTTACCTAAAAAGTCGCTTGCACTTATCAGGGCGATGATATCGGCCCAGAAACTCGGAATTTACCTAAAAAGTCGCTTGCGAAATTAAAAGGGCGATGATTTCGACCCAGAAACTCGGAATTTACCTAAAAAGTCGCTTGCGAAATTAAAAGGGCGATCATTTCGGCCCAGAAACTTAGAATTTACCTAAAAAGTCGCTTGCGAAAATAAAAGGGCGATCATTTCGGCTCAGAAACAGGAATTTACCTAAAAAGTCGCTTGCGAAATTAAAAGGGCTATGATTTCGGCCGAGAAACTCGGAATTTACCTAAAAAGTCGCTTGCGAAATTAAAAGGGCGATGATATCGGCCCAGAAACTCGGAATTTACCTAAAAAGTCGCTTGCGAAATTGAAAGGGCGATGATTTCGGCCCAGAAACTCGGAATTTACCTACAAAATCGCTTGCGAAATTAAAGGGCGATGATTTCGGCTCAGAAACTCGGAATTTACCTAAAAAGTCTCTTGCAAAATTAAAAGGGAAACTCGGAATTTACCTAAAAGTCGCTTACGAAATTAAAGGGCGATCATTTCAGCTCAGAAACTCGGAATTAACCTACAAAATCACTTGCGAAATTGGAAGGGCGATAATTTCGGCTCAGAAACTCGGAATTTACCTAAAAGTCGCTTGCGAAATTAAAAGGGCGATGATTTCAGCTCAGAAACTCGGAAAATACCTAAAAAGTCATTTGCGGAAATAAAAGGGCGACGATTTCAACTCAGAAACAAGGAATTTACGTAGTCGGATACTCGCTTATATCACGATCACATTTATATCACATGAATACTGATGGTCCAGAATTTTCTCCTCTATTCTCTTTTCTGTTCCGACCCTTTTTTTCTGGCTGTAAATCGATGATACATGTCAACAGTCGTTATTCTAGTTGTGAGAGTATATTGGAAAAATTGAACCCGAAATATTTCAGTGTTTTTAATCATTTCTTGTAGATATGGATTAAATTTTTCCGTTTACAGAAATTAATTGGAAGTCGTATAGTTTTTGGAAACGGCTGGAAATCGGAATTTTTCGAAGTCGAAGGATTTGTCTTGGTCCCAAAAGATCCAACTTACGCAAGGCTTTTAAACTTCGGATAAACCGTCGAAATCACGTTTCAATTTTAAAACTAGTTATTCATAGCTCAGGAAGTCGGTAGAAACCCCAATTCACCTCTCCTTACAGATTCGGCACTGGAAATTATTTTTTTAAATGTGTTTTAGTTACCCCACCCACTAAACAACGAGTCAATATGTTTAATGGATGGCTGAATTTTTAAATTTTGATGCTATGTATGTTGCGCTCATCGTAATAACTATTCTAAACATTTAGGCTACGTAACATCACGATGTGAATGCATTACATATAATATTATGATTGAAACAATAAAAATAAATTCATGCTTCAAAATATTTCGTATTGGGGCTTACGTCGAGTACTTTACTTCAGTAATTATCATTAAATGATATGATAGAATGCCAGAAAAATGTATTTGTAGGGCTGAACAGGTCATTCATATGTTGGACTCTGCATCAAGGTCTGGTCTGCAGCAGCGATGTGGGGGCTTCGAGATATTGCATTAGAAGCCTTGGCAGTACATAGGAATCGATCTGCAGTCTGGGCCGACCACAATTCGATATTTTTCCTTCTATATATTTGAGATATTCGCCCAACGGTGTTGTCTTCTAGTCAAAACTATAGATGCATAAACTACTCAACTAAAATGTTGAACTAAAACCCAATACGATAACGTGAACTTTGGAAATTGATGTCGGGGAATTTAACATATGTAGGCCCCAATCGTATAAGGAATCAAGTATGCTGCATCGAATCGATCCCATTCCTTTTCAGCAATGGAAACACAACGCTATGGTCTTATTTGAAAAGATCTTTATTGACATGTAAATATGCACAAAATCTGTAGAGATATGATTAATTCTCGATGACTACAGCATTAATACATATGTGTCAAACCTACAATGGAGAACCGAAAATTTTTTTTCTCAACTATTTTTTCATTTTTTGACTGGTCCCCTGATGTAAGTAATTGGGAAAGTAGGCTTTCATACCAGAGGTCGAGCGGTCGAGACACCACTCATCACCACAAGTAATTTTTTTTCCTAATAAATGGGAGATAGAAAAGCATTCTTAGCAACAATAAATAACAGAATAAAACCAGCAAAAAAACAATTTGAAATAAAAAAGTTAGTTGATGTTACAAAAGAAATTGAACATAAAATATTGAAATTAGAAAAGATAAAAACTAAATATGGAGAGAAAGTATCAGCGAATTTAAGCTACTGTAATGTTATGTTAGTACATCGCGAGAATTTAAAGTATTTTTACCTGATAAATGGGTTTCATTGAGTACAGAGGAATAAAAAGATTTAGAAGGATTTAAAATAATCTATCATGGGAAAAATGAAGACGGTCATCATGATTTAGAAATTGTTGATTAAATTTAAAAAAATAAATTAATAAAAATAATGAATATCTAGAATCCGAAATGACTTATCTGGACAATTTAATTGCTCCGCATAGATAGACAAAAGGAGTGAGATATTCAATTAATATTCAATTAATTAAAAAAATTATTTTTTTGCTTTTTTCTAAAATATTAATCCATTTTTTTATTGTCAATTTTGGAATTTCAGAATTATTTTCATTTTTGATAGCAGTTGTTTCAGAATTATTAATATCATGAATTTTATTTGATTTCTTATACCAATTACACCCAATCAAAATGAATACAATTACAAATCCAACTGTAAAATATAGACATTTATCAAATACTTTTCTTTTACAGCTTTTTTATATTCTTTTGATTTAATTCCTAATTGCCGAGACCATTCAATTTGTTTCTGTGATCTCGGTTTTTTCTTCACAGTTAATTCCTTCACTTCTTCCACCTCGCTCATTTATTATAGAAAAATTTTTACTTTCAATATTTGAAAATGTTATAAACCCAGTTGATAATAATATCATAAATCCACCTAATTGAAATGATAAATATCCAATCCATTTATTTAATTCAGTCATAACTAAATAATCATTTTTTAAATCGGAATATAATCTATTTTCATCTTCAATTGGTAGTATATAATTACATAATTTACTATAACCTTTTACTACATTTTCTGATATCGCGTCATTAATTCTAGCTGTTCTCGCGGCTTCATTAATCTTAAATAATCTAATAATTTCATCTGATTTCATTGTATCTAATTCATTATAAGTTAAATTTTTACCGACAAAATTTTTACATTTTCCAGATGCTATTAATATTTCTAATTGATGTTTACAATAAAGATAATATTCATAATTATTATTTGTTGTAACATTATTTAAAACACCATCATCTGGAATTAATTTGTTTTCTGTTATTCCTAAATCATCTAAAGTTTTTTCAATTGGAACATCACCATTTTTAGATTTTATTTTCTTTTCACCTACCATTTATATAACAGAAAAATTAGTTGTGATGTTGCAACTAGAATTCAACTAGAATGTAACTAGAATTCAACTAGATTAACAAGCTAGTTGAAATATTGTTGTTTTTGTTTATTCCTTGTTAAAGCTAGTTGATTTTTGTTTCAACTACTAACAACTAGAATTCAACTAGAATGTAACTAGAATTAAACTAGATTAACAAGCTAGTTAAAATATTGTTAAATCTAGTTGATTTTTGTTCCAACTACTAACAACTAGAATTCAACTAGAATGTAACTAGAATTCAACTAGATTAACAAGCTAGTTAAAATATTGTTAAATCTAGTTGATTTTTGTTACAACTACCAATAACTAGAATTCAACTAGAATGTAACTAGAATCCAACTAGATTAACAAGCTAGTTGAATTTAAATAAATTCATATTTAAATGGGTGTTGTAATCTAAATAGTAATTTTGATCTTTTAATATTTTTCAACTTATCCATATATTCATTATGTAAATCATGTGGAATAATATCATTTTCCTCAAGTGCATTTTTCATCGATTTTCTATCTTTATTGTAGAATAAAACCAGAAATCTAATGTTTTCTCTCAAGTCTTTAACAATTGAATTATATTTTTGATTTAAAACCCATGTTGTTATCCCAAAATGTCTGCCAGAAAAAGCTAAATAGCATAACTCACTTTCTCTAACTTTTGAATCATGTAAATTTGCACAATCCTCTATAATGAATAATGTATTTGATCCTTTATAAATATCAATTGCTATTTTTATACAATTATCTAAATTTTCTTTTACTGTTTTAGGATCTAATATAATAAATTTATTATTTCTAGTAATATTTCTATCATAAGTTTGATTAAATTCATATGTTGGACAAAATAATACTATAATATCAAAATAGTTTTCATAAACAGTTTCTAATAAATTTAATTTAAAATAAGTTTTTCCACAATTTTTTACGCCAGAAATTAACATATTATGAGGCTCAAATATAAATAATTCCTTATTCATTTATATATTTTTAATTTTACTTGATAATATCCATTCATTGAATTTATCTGGCCATCCAACCCATTTTACTAAAGAATATTTTTTTCTTTTAATAGTTTTTGTTTTTAATATTTTTTCAATTTTATATTCTTGTCCTAGATTTTCAGTAGTTAAACTTAATTCTTCTTCGTAAAAGTAGCCATCAACTTCTTCACCATCTAAATCTTCTAATTTATAGACATATGGTTTTGTTGTTATTACCTTTTTTATTTTATATATTTCCCTAGTAAAATTTCGATCGTATCCTTTCTCAAATATCTTTTTATACTTAGAAATTCTAACATTTTGACCAACTTTAAATTTAGGTTCACCAAAATCATCTACAAGAAATGCTCCATATAAATTATTCCAAACAATTTCAGCATTTTCAGATTTTCTAGCATCAATAGGTTTCATTCCAATAGAAGAATGATAAGAATTATTATATCCTTCTATCAATTTTGGTAAAACATCAATCCATTTAAAAGTATTATTTGCTGTAAAATATTTCCACATTCTTGTTTTTAATGTTCTATTAAATCGTTCAACAACTGCTGCTTTTTTATCCGATTTTGTTGAAAAATATTTAATATTATGATTATCTAAGAGTTCATGAACAAGTGAATTATCAAACTCTTTTCCATCATCAAATTGTATTTTTTCTGGTTTTAGTTTATCATCCGAAAGAAATTTTCTTAAAACATTTGATGTTTGTACAGCATCTTTTCTATAAAGTGGGAAGCTCCATACATAACGACTAAAAATATCAATTATATTCAATAACCACCAATAATCATCATTATCTTTCTTAACATTTTTCATATCAATTAAATCTCCTTGCCACTGTTGATCTACATAACTTGCCATAGTTTTACGAGTTTTATATTTTCTAACAATTTTTTTATGTGTTGTGTATGTTGGTTGTTCTAACATAAATTCATTTATATCTTTATATTTAACTAAATTTTGTGGGATTATCTTATCTAATTTATCTTGTTTTACTTGACACCATATATTTTTAGTAGAAGAATAAGCAACCGAACTCTCAGGGTTGTAATATAAATTTCTTAAATATTGTTCTTTAGTATTAGTTTTTTTTACCACCCATTTATATATCCTTAATTTTAACTTTATATTTCTAATATTGAATACTATCTAATTGTGAATTTACAATATTTAATTGTGCATCCGATATAATATAAATGTGCATTTTGAAATTTTTGTCTCCTCTTTTCTTTGTCATGAATAATTGTATTCCATCTTTAGTGTTCTGTAGTTTTTTCCCAGAACCATGTAATGAATTATCCTCTGTTGTTCTAAAATCTAACCATAATACATATTTATTGCCGGTATAATAATCAATTTTATTAATATTACAATTTTCAAATGATTATACTTTTTCATTCATAAAATGTTTTCTAATTTCTGGCCATTGATCTATCATTCTCATTCCTTGACAAAATATTTTATTTGCTATTCCTTCGATAGTTATTTCTACTTTTGTTATTTCAGGATTATAATAATTATCAACCTTTATTGCGCCATTAGAATATGTTGCAATGGTAAAAAATATTAATATACCTTTAATAGATGTTCTTGGGAAGTTAATGTTCTCATTAATTATTTCATCATTTGCATTAATAGTTAGTTTTAAATTTATCAATATAATCATATAATAATGAAAATCCTTGATTGTATTGGGTTTGAATTGTGCTAGCAATATTTTCATTAGTTACTGTGACATATTCTAAACATATATTTGATAATTTATAACCCATATCTTTAACAACGCTAGATAATACAATTTCATTTACAGGAGCAAATGTTATCTCAAATATAATATCTTCTTGAATTACATATTTATATAAAGGTGCATTATTATTTATCAATTCAAAGTCTAATGGAATTTCATAATTGCTTCCATAAATCTTTTTAATCAAATTATCTGCGGCACGAGTTACTATTGCGTCATTAGCTCCTGATCTTAATTTATTATGGTTTTCCACTTGGATACCCTGAAATATCATATTATTTCTATTTTCTTTAGTTAACCATAAATCTTTATAATGCATAAATAAATTATAATCATCTAATGAGAAAACTGTTTCTCGACCAATCTTTATAGTTAATTTTTTAATCAAATATCTCCCAACATTATCAACAACATATTTTATCATGACCAATTACTTTTATATCAGCTGATAAATAAATACTATTTGGAACATAAAAAGTATTTTGTGTTAATCTAGGAATTCTAACATATAAAATTTCGTCGGGATTAATATTTGAAGGATTATGAGTAATTATATGATGTGATCTTTCTGCTTTAATTGCATTAGATATTCTAGAAATCTTAGAAGGACTTATATAACTCCCACTCATTTATTTAACAAAAAAATTAATTATTTATTCTTTATTATTTTTTCTTGATATCTTTTTGATATCATATTCACTAACCCAAAAATAATAGCACTTACAACTGTACTTAAAAATAAAATAATATGTTCAGCAGCAAAGTTAAGAATATTCCCAGCAGATTTCAATATAACACCAACAATTGGTGCAATAATTCCTGGTAAAGCTGCAGCAGATTTTTTTGATAGTTCCCATAAATATTTTGCTAATTTCTTTAAACCATCTTTAACTTTATCTTGTATAGAATTATTACCTGGGGGTTTATCCGGTTTATTTGGAGTAGGAGTAGATTTTAAAGCATTTGATATTGCTAAACCAATTGTTGTAAATAACATAGTTACAGCTGTTAGAATTGAAAGAATTGTTATTCCTTCTAATTTAAATAATAACTTTATTCTATCTTTCAATGATATTTCAGAATTTGGTTTTATCAATAAATCTTTAAAAATAACTTTTAATCTATTAATATTATAATCATATGATTTTAATAATGATTTAATTTCTTCTTTTTTTGTAATTCTATGTTATATTCTAAATCATCAATTTCTTTTTCTAAATATGCTTTTCTTTTTTTAAATTCAATTTCTTCAATAACTTTATTATCTCTATCTAATTTTAATTGTTCTATTTCTTTATTTTTATCAGTTAATTCTTTTTCTAAAGTTCTAATTTTAAAATCTCTTATACTTTTATCATGCGCAATTTTATCAGATGCAAGCCTTATACTTTTAATTTCTCTAATTGCTTCAACAGAAAATATATTATTTAAATCTTCTAATTGTTGATCTGTTGCATCAATTAATCCATTCGGTAAAAGTTTTTCAATTGAAACTTTATTTGATTTAAGTTTACTAGTTTTGGAAGTTATATTCTGTTCAGAACTTGTTTCTGTTTCTGATTTCTTTTTGATTATTTCAAATAATTCATTAATTCTTTGTTTAAATACGTCTATATTAACATCTATTTCTTTTTCTGGTTTTAATTTTTTTAAAGTTGATTTTCCTATTATTTTTTCTTCTTTTTTATAAGAGATATCAATATAATAATCATCTTTCAAACGATAATAACATTTACCATTATCTAAAAATTTTAATTGATCTGCTAAAAGTCCAACGTCTTCATCATTTATGTTTAGTTTAGATTTTTCAATTAAATCTTCTAATTTAGGTATTTTGTTTAAGTTATCTAAATCTTGTTTTACTAAATCTGGGTCTAAATTTTCAGGATTTAATTGTGATTCTGCATTTTTAATATAATCAGGCATATTTAAATTATTATTATATCCTGGCTCATTACCGTCATTAAAACTTGTTTCACTAAAATCAGGTTGTTGTTCATCAGTTATACCAGGTTCATCTAAAGGATCCATTCCAATATCTTCTCCACCTTCTTCATCTATTTATATAATAAAAAAATTAAAATTTAAAATATAATATTCCTCCTATAACAATTCCTGTACAAGTTAAAGCTAATTTAGTATTTTCATGGAATTTATTATCATTATCAGTTTTAATTATATCATGTTGAATATTATCAGTTTTTATATTTTCTGATGTATTGTAATCTTTTATTTTAGAATCATTATGCAATTTAATATTTTTAGTTTTAGTTTCTGTTGATTGAATGTGTTTTTTATTTTTTTCACCTTCCATTAATTTTGGAGCAGTAAAAATCTTTTTATTTATATCATTAAATCCAAATGAATTATTTATTGTTGCAGTTTTAATTAGATTATTATAACCAATTATGTTTCCCATCTTTAATACTAAATCATTAGAAATAATAAATAGATTAGGGCCTATACAATAATTTAGTCTAATATATGATTTATCTAAATAATTTTGATATCTTACAATGTTTTCTGGAATCGATCTATTTTTATCATTATGAATAGAATCTTCAAATAATACTTTGAATTGTTTCTGCGTATCAAATGATGTATTTAAATTTCCAATTATTGGGGATCTTGTTTCAACTTGCGCACCTAAAATACATATCAAATAAGTTCTAATAGATTGATTTATTCTTTGTATACCTGATTTTGTAAAACCTTCATTATTTTCTAGAATGAAATAAACCCAACCATTATTGTTTTCTTGTTTTAAATTATCATAAAATTTCGGTAATTTATTGAAATTTAATGTTTCTAAATCCTTAGTTTCTATTTTACCATAACCTAATTTATTACTATAGATATTATACAAACTATTAGATGGTATGGGAAGTGCACAATATTCTGCAATCTTTTTAGGGCAAGGAAGTGATCTTATTGTTCCAATTTTTGTTCTAAAATCAGAATTATTTATATCTATATTAAATTCATTACAAATTTTATAAAACTTTGATAAATTAATATTATTATCTAATTCTTTAAAATACCTAGATCCTGGTAAAGCGCACTATAATTCATTTAATATTATTCTGATTTGAAAGTATGTATGAAATCTAAACAAACTTTGAATTAATTTATATTTAGAATTATTCAAATGATCATTCCAACTAATTCCACATCCTGTTGTTGCACAATAAACAGCAAAATTTAATTGGTTCTGCCAATACTTCATATTAGATTTTAATAACCATTGTTTTTCATCTTTCAATTTTTTAAAATTAATTAAATATACATGAAATATATTTTCCATCTTTGCATTAAAATTATTAGTTTCAGTAACATAAATTTCTAAATTAGTTAATGAATCTAAAACTTCATTTCTATATGTAATATCTTTATTAAAATCTATTGCTGGAATATAATATTTAATTGATTTATTATATTGGAAAGCTTTTGGAAAACCATCTACCATTTATTTAATTAAAAAATTAATAATTTATTAATTCTTTTAATAATTTATCTTTTTCTTCAACTGTTATATGACCATTTAAACTTATTATATAATCTAGTGTATTTTTCAATTTATTAATTTCTTTTATATTAGTTTTAATTTTTTCTTTATTACTTTTTATATTTAATTTTGAACTTATACCGGTTAATACACTTGAACTTAATCCTAATACACCAATTGAAATAGTTAAAGGTGTTAATGGACTGAATATTGCTAGAAATGTTATTACAGAACTAATTGTAACCGAACCACTAATAATAAGATAATATAATTTTACTTTTTAAATATTTTTTCTTTTTTATCTTTAAGTCACTTTCAAATTCTAATATTTGTTTTTCTAAATATATTTTTAATTTAGTTTTATTTATATCATGATGAATAATATCAATACTATCAACTTTATCTTCCATTTATTTAGAAAAAAAATTACTAATTAGTTAATTTATATGCTACAAATATAACAAATATAACAGTTCCACCTAAAATCCAAATTATTTCATATTTCTGTTGTTCTTTACTTGGGGTATAATAATCTGATAATTTAGGTTTGTATAGATGTAATTTTTCTTTATTTGTTACCGCGTTATATAAACTCATTGCATCATCAGCTGATTGAAAATCTCTATGTGAAATCTTCTGATCATATAATTCCTTGTTAATATAATCCATATAGTTTTGTCGTTTTTCTCTGTATTCTTCTGCTGCTTTATTATATTTCTCTAATGCTAAATTATGTCTTCTTTGTTCTCCTAATGAACTATTTTTATCAATATGCTTAAATAAATAACCGCCACCAGTAAATGCTAAAGCGTTAACAATTGCCGATCCTATAATAGTTATAATTGCAGAAGCCATTTATTTAGCAAAAAAATTATGCATTTATATGGGAGGAATATATTTTTGTTTTTCTAAATAATCAATAGTTAAATTAGATAAAGTAACTGCTAATGTTAATTTAAGATATCATTTATATCAAATCTATCAACATTAACACTTCCCATTTTGAATACTTTTTTAATACCATTGAATAACCAACAGTTCCAACTGATAGTAATGCGCCATTATATAATCCAGTTATTATCCACTCATTATCACTCATTTATTAATAAAAAAATTACTATCTTCAAAATATTTAGTTACCTTAGTGATGATTAATTCAACATTTATTTCATTACTACTTTTATGATTATCATATATTTCGGTTAATATGTTTTTAATATCATCTATGATAAAATCTTCATCTAATTCATAAAATCTTAAAGATTCTCTAATTAAATTAGTAATCTTTTCTACATTTAAAGTTTCTTTATCTATTGTTGTTTCATACTCAAATGTTGTTTCATTAGAAAATGCAATATTTTTGATATGTGTAATTACATCATTAATGTTAAATTTCATTTCTTTCTCACGTTTAAAATCAAATCCAAAACATATACTCGGTCCAACAGTTATATTCATTTATATAGTGAAAAAATTACTCTTTACATCTTATAACTAATTCATAAATTACAGGAAAGTTATTCAAATCAATTAAATAACCATTATGATTTCTTATTTCTAATTTAAAATTATTGAAATGTGGAATACAAGGTTTAAAATCACATTCAGTTAAATTATAATTTATTTGCGTTCCAAATTGTTTAACATTTTTTAATGGTAAAATATTTAATATACTAGAATTACAAATTGTATCTTTAGTTGCTTCAAATGTTTTTGTTGGATCAATTAAATTGCAATAAATATGAAAATGTGTAAAAGGTATTAAGTTTGATCTACCTTCTGCGTATGCTGTAACAATATCTGGGTTAATTCCTAACAGTTTACCTAAAGGTTTTCTTACTGTAAATTTAAATTGTTCGTCATTAGCTAACCTAATCTTTATTTTATTAGAACTATCACTTTTTAAAATTCTAATACTAAATCCGGAATCACTTCCTAATTTAGCTCGAGCTTTTCTATTAATTTCTTGTGCTAATGTATCTAAATTATATAATCCTGGTTTTAAATATATAAAAAACCATTTATTCCTTTTTTGTAAAAGATTGAAAAAATCAAATGTTCTAGACTTTTATCCGATATTTTGGAAAATGAGTTACATAAACTTATATTTACTAATTTTAAATCAACACAATTCTTAAATTCTCTATCTAATTGAACTATTAAATTATGTGATTTATAATTTGTAAGTTTTCTAGAATCAACAAATATTCTGTATTCTTTTAATTCTACCATTATTTATAACATAAAAAAATTACCGCTCATCACTAAAAATTAATTTTAATAAAATTTTTCCTTAATAAATGGATGAGAAGATACCATGCGAAATTTGTGGTGAACTTCTAAGAAAAAGTAATATGGCTCGACATACGAAAAAAACATGATGAAAATTATAAACCCCCTAAACTAAAGTGTCCAAAATGTAATAAATTATTCTCAAGAAATTATGTTAAAAAACATTCAGAGAAGTGTAAAATTAATGGCGCAACGGCTAATGTTGATAGTACTGAAAGTAATAGCAATTCTGTTGAAGTTGAACCTGAAATTATTTGGAAAAGACCTTTCTTATTCTATGATAAGGATAATATAAAAGATCATTTCTGTGAGCCTTGTCGAATAAAATATAGCCCTGAAAATATAGAAGATGGGGAGAATCATCAATTTCGTAAAGCACATATAGATAAAATTTCTAATAAATTTTAAACTGAATTCAATGAAAGAAAAAATAATATATTAGAAAAAATAAAATATGAGAAAACGTTACCAGAAAATAAAGAAACAGTTGAAATGTTAGAAAAACAATATAATGAATTAACAAGAAAAACATATTATTGTAAATATTGTAAATTGATTATTACAACAAGTAATTCAAATCTACATAATAGAACAATAAAACATAAAGAAAACGTAAGAAAATACCGAGAGCTTAATGAAGATCTATTACCAATAAATTATAAACGAAAATGCCCACAATGTAATTACGCGACCTTAAGACAAGAAGGTACTGTGTTATTTTGTGTTGATTGTGGATGGCAAAAGAATTTATGGGGTGAAGAAAAAACCAGAAATTTTCTCATAGATCCAAAATTAAATTATCTAGATTAAATTTTAAAAATATTTTCTATAGAAGATCATACACCAGAATATATGCAATGGCTTGAAAAAATTAAAATAATAGAAAATAAAAATGGTGAAATAACTAAAAAAGATATTATAAAAACAATTATTCCGTCAACATTTAACACAAAACAAAAGAAAATGTTTTTATATTTATTATTTAACGATTATTATGAAAAACCTAAATTAACAGAAGAAGATATGGAAAATATAAAAAAAATATTTAAACAAATATTAATGTATCATTTGGAAAATAGAATAACAGATTCAATCAATTATGAATTCTTTTTAAATAAGATTGTAAATCATTTAAACATAGATATTATAATTCCATTTGATGAATTAACAAACAAAAAGAAACAAAGAGAGCGAGATGAAATGTGGCGCAAGATAGAACTATATTTAAATGAGAAAAATGAAATGGAAGAACCTAAACAAATTATACAAGAACAATTAAATGAAAATGAAGAAGCCAATAGTGATTTCTAGTATGATGATATTGATTTTATGTTTTAATGGCCAAAAGGTAATGTTTTTATACCATCATCTAAAATATGTCTTTTATCATCAAATGGATTTAAACTAGTTTTTTCAACTTCATTAATGTACATCTCGTGATCTTCTGATCTTAAACAATTCATTTTGTGTTTCATTACAATTGAGTTATATAAACACTTTATATAATCTTGAAATTCTATATGTTTATCAACCACATGTTTTGTTATTCCTTTTAACTTTTTAGCTTCATGATCTTTTGTTCTGTAACTATACATTTTACTTCGGCATTATTAATTTACAAAAATCTTTATTATCACATAATTCTTTATGTTTTAATTATGTATTCTCAGTCATAAATTTAGATAAACATTTTCTACATAGATAAATTTTATTATGGTGATCACTTTCTGTTCTAAAGAATAAATCAATTTGTTTTAACCACATATAATGTTCATTTTCATCTTTTTTGTAATATAACAAATTTACAGCATTTTCATCATCATAATATTCTGTTAAATATAAAGCTTCCAATGTATAATCTTTAATATTTCAACCTTTTGTCTTTGGTAATTGCATTAATTCAAATACATTTATTTTTAAATTATTAACTTTTTCTATTTTAGGAATCATTTTTATAGTTACTGGATATTGATCAATTTTATATAATGTTTCATATTTCCGGTAATTTGTTATTCTAAAACTATGCGTCATATCTTCTGTTGGGTGTAAACAACTAATAATTGACCATAGAAAACATTTATTATCTTCATTTTGAACATTTATTACTGCTTTTGTTGTAAATGGTAATTTGATATAAGATGATGCTTTAATATCCTTTTCTGTTGTAAAGTTTGAATCATTTTTAAACATTTTATTACTTTTTGATGTTTTATTCCTTTTTGTATTGTAAACATTTAAATCTAAATATATAATTTCATTCAATGTTAAGCCAGAACCCTCAAAATATATTTCTTCAATATGACGTTTAAATTCATTAAATATTTTTTCTAACTTCTCTTTTATTTGTGTTTTTGAAATTATTTCTTCAGAGTGTGTTTGAATATTATAATTCATTTTTTCTCCTGACTTAATAAAACTTACTTTCCCAGAGATACTAATTTTTGGATATTCAACATCTGTTATCAAATCTAGTATTTTTTCTATTATTTCATTAAATTTACTATAATCTTCTATTGTTGTTCCTTCAAAAAATCTAAATATAATAGCTGCAGGACCAATTTTACTACGTTATATTTCTAAAATTTCAATTGTATCTTTTATTTCTAGTGAATCAATATAATTTCTAACATTTTCCATGTAAGGTTTATTTGAAATGGATTTAGTTTTTGAAGTTGGTTTTTTTTTACTTTTTGAGGTTTATCATCAAAATAATCTTTTCCTAAAACATTATTACTCAAATTTTGATGGTGTTTTTGTGATTCGAGATGTCTATTATAATTCCTTTTTACTATAAATTCATTACAAACTTCACATTTTATTTCATCCACATTCATATTTTCTAATCTTTCTTTTCTTTCATTGGAATTTTCTGGAGTTTCAAAATCTATTACATTTTTTATATGATTTGCAGTTTTTTCATGTCGTGATTTTTGGGATTTATCGATGTATTTTTTACAATATTGGCAATAATATTGATTTTTACTAACATTATTGTTTTCTGGCTGGTGTTCATTCTCCCCCATTTATTAGGAAAAAAAATTACTTGTGGTGATGAGTGGTGTCTCGACCGCTCGACCTCTGGTATGAAAGCCTACTTTCCCAATTACTGATGTACAACCATGGAGGACTCTTAGTAGAGACAACATGCCATGCAACAGAAATAATCTATTCTCACAATGGTTGTTACGTGTTCTGATTTTTAGCACAAAATTAATCTTTTACACAAGGGTCATTTTAAACTATGTATGCTATACATGAACCTGAGGTTGATAGAAATTTCTCAAATCAAAAATAACTGAATCTACATAGGGGAATCAATATTATACCTTGTAGACAAATGGCCATTTAACATCATTATGAATACATAACATGATCTTCATAAAAATTGACTAATACGTAGTAATGTATTCAAATTTTCAACTCCCCTGGTGTAGAGTATACTCAGTAGTCACTGATTTCTACAGGTATATAACATGTGACAGTGCTAATGATTAATGAAAATGAAGAAAATCATACATTGGATAATATAGCAGCAATATTAGACAATTGGGTGGTCACCAATTCTAATAGGGGTAGACCTCTTACCTGCTAATACACCAGGGTCAAGGAAATCAATATAGGTTGGCAGGCTGTATGGTGCCAATGAAAAATTCAAGATGGCAGACATGGCTGTAATGTTGGACATATCATCTAGTTGATAGATCACCATTTTCAATATCAACTCTTACCTTCTCCAACTCATACACAAACTTTCAAGAAGATTTATTAAGACTTACCGGCTGTAGAGTTCTAACAAACCTTACAGGAGGGTGGTGCAGGAGGGTTAGAGATTATTATAACATTTAACATTTTGAAAGTTCAGACGAGAAACTAAGCTTCTTTCGCAAGTTATTTTGTACCAATGGAGGCACGTGTCATACATGAGCAAAAATGGACTTCAGTAAAGCAAAAGTCCATAAAAAATTATACGATGCCCCTAGGAAAGGCATCAAGACAACACATCAAAGTGTAAAGAAAACGTTAAAAAGAAACCTGATTCCATCTATGGACACTCATAATCCTAAAATGGACAAAAATGTTTGAATATTCTATACAAGTTCATACCTGCAAATGCAAATCAATTATACAAATTCACACATGGAATCAAAATTAGAAGAAGTTGCGTTGGCAGAACCATAGAAGAGAATCTTCAATGACATAACAAAATAGAGAATATTCTTTTTTTCAGAGTACATTTTTAAAGGGGTCCAGGAAAACTATGACTACTCGGAAAGTGATATGGAATGCCCAAAAATCAGACAATTTCTATATTCTATGCCTCTTATACAGAAACCTTTGGAATTTACCACTAGAACTTGTCATGAGCTACAATTTTGCAATTATTGTAACAAAATAAGCCCAGATATCAACGAATATGAAAATACTACGTTATTTGGCTATTCAGCGCTCACTGGTGACAATATACATAACCCAATGACCTTGAACCCCACCCAAATTATAGAACAAGTCATGAGCTACAATTGATTGCGGTTACTAAATTTTAAACGGATAGGTACCAATATAAATGGACGAATTGAATATATTCAACAACTGCCCCTGATGGTGAGAAAAAGAACTGGGTGATCCCAATTTCACATGAGGAGATGAAACCTATGATGGTGCTAATATTATCAATTATCAAGACTCAAATTTAACACCCGTTGAAATTTTTCCACTTACGAATGAGTATTCATCACACTAAGATGGCCACCAGCTGCAAAATATTT
Organism: Tubulanus polymorphus; assembly: GCF_964204645.1. Taxonomy (NCBI): domain Eukaryota; kingdom Metazoa; phylum Nemertea; class Palaeonemertea; order Tubulaniformes; family Tubulanidae; genus Tubulanus; species Tubulanus polymorphus. Next base: position 16,230,860 of record NC_134028.1, on the reverse strand, counting down.
GACTGATCAAAATGTGTGTCTGATATGTTAAAGATCCCTTCCCTTATAATACCAATCACAAATTTCAACGAAAAATGGCAAACCATTAGGAAGCTACAGGTCTTGCACATTCAAGCCAAAATAACCTTTTAGCACATGGAAAGGTTACAGGATGGCCATCTTGTAACCAATTGACCCAATTCTTCTAATGCTGATGAGTACAGGGGGGCACATATAGTTTAAGATAATTGATCGATTTGCTTCAAAATTTTCATGGATAAAATGTGTAAAAAGCGTTGATTGCGGCGACTGTCATCTTGATTCCAACAGGCTCAGTTTTAGGACAGTCAAGTGGATGATAAGTGAATGCAATTGCCCACGGGGACTTAAGTCCAAGTTTAGCTAAAAATGAGAAAACTTTTAACACTTACCATTTATCATTTTTCAACATAACACTTATGGTACCAATTAACAGTTACCATATAACAAAGGGATTATTATCATGTCTTATCTAAATATCCGAAACCGCATAAAATCTAATTCTATTTTGTAAAAACAATCTGATTTCAATTTTAGTAAGCGCCCTTTCAATACCTAAAAATATTCCCATGAATGAAGTAAATGACTGATTTTGAATACACTCTACAGAAAACAATAAACATCACATAATGATTTCCACTTGCAGCCACCTTAAACAATCATCTTCATTGCTATGAAGTTCAACCATTTGCTCCTCGGCTTTATCATGAGTGATTCCATGAACCTCCATATATATTATAATGAGTGTCTCAGGAAGAAGCACACGAAAAACATAATCCATATTGGCCTACTGGAAGACACAAATATATATCAAAATTTCAAAGATGATACTCATGTACACTATTTTCCTATGATTAGTCATACGTACCTTCATGTGCATCTGACAATATATATCAGTTACATTTCACAATAAGGTCATACTGATTGTTGCTGTACAGTTGCGATGGTACCTGGTACGTCAAGTTCACTGTAAGAGATCCATTTAAATATGAACATATTAGATCAAAATCTACATGTAGTTACAGTGGAACCTGGCTATAACAAACTTAAACACAACAATTCATCACATATAAAGAACTAGCAAATGATCCTTCCAAAAATGGGCTTTATCATGATTGAATTGAAAATTTTGCTTCTTGTGGGTATTTTTTCATCCAAAAATTGGCCCCTTTTATTCATTTAATTGGTAGATACAACATATTTTATTTTTCTAACCAGTCTTTATTCAATAGGTCCAAACCTGTCAAAATATGGAGGAACAGAAGAGCAGTACGAAAAAGGTTGAGAAAAAAATAAAACTTAGCTTTGGAAATGCTGCCTAGATATCCATGATTTTTATTTAGCAAATTAACCAAAATAAATATATCTTTTGACTAGGAAGATGTACTAAGTATGGGCTCGCCATTTTGTGATTTTAAACAAGTGCTAGATGACCTGGAGGTAGCGACGCGACTTGGAGTGGATTTTGCACCTGAACGTGTCTGGATCCACGCCACCCATTGCCAGGAAGAAGCGTCTGAACTACCTGTTTTGGTGAGGTCATCCGAAACGAGATGCTCGCTGAGAAAGGACAGGTCTGTCACAGTCCGTAAGCCTCCCGAGGCCTTGAGCTCTGTAAACAGCTCGAGTTCCAGCCCAGAGAGAACTCGTCCGGTACCTGCAAACATGTTGTAGTAATAGTGTACATGTTCAATTTTTTAACAATCATTTAATCTCAATTCATTTACTAGTGAAGGGAGCATATTTCTCCAATTTGGCTGTGTAATTTTGAGGTTCTTGACGATCTCTTCCCATCGGCTGGATTTCCCTAATCAGCGAGGATCTTGCTGCCAGAATCATGTTGATATGAGCCTTGACAGCCAGTAAAAGCGAGTCACTGACCTAGGAAGTAGATAATTCTATTCATACAGGGTTCATAGGATGTTCATAAACCGTCGATAGGTGGCTCAGCCAGAGAGAGAAACTTTCCCGGCTCGGGGCCCGACTCCAGCGGGGGATCGGTAAACCCAGTCAGTCGGTCCTGGACCCATATTTATCAATACACATCAACTCGGCTGCCACCACAGATGACTCGCCAAGAGCGTGAGCATCCTCCTTGGAGGCGGTATCTGAAGCCATGCACTCAGCCTGTTCCGCAGACTTACGAGGTTTAGGCATGGTGGCGCCATGTTTGCATAAAAACCTTTTGAATGAGCGTGTAGAACGGACTATCCGCCGGTGCTGAAAAGTTGAAACTGGTAGCGAACGAGCCCGAAGGCAAATGTTAATGGTGAACAGGAAGTGGTCAATTCGGATGGTGGAATCCAATGCGACGACTCACTGGAACCCGGATGCGTGATGGGACCTGCCTCCAAGAAAATTCGTCGAAATCCTTGCGGTCAGGATCCGCGTGGGTAACATCCCTGGGACTGGAGTTCTCTGACTCGGAAGACAGGGAGCGAGGGGCTCCAGAGCCGGTCGGTTTGAGGCGACCCTTTGCCGACTCTACTCAGGGGACAAGGAGCTCCTGCGACAGCTCCTGTAAGTACATTGAGGACGCTCCTACTTGAGGATCTTGACCTCGGGGAGCTGGATGAGGTCGAAGAAGACTGCGATGGGGACTGTGTCCTATGACATGCTCCAAGGGAGCGACGAACCGGCGAGCAAGCTCTTGGCCCGGCTGGGCAACTTGACACGATATCAGACGGTGCATGGGCAACCGGAGCCGGAGACGAGAGCGGCACAGACTTGGGCACTGGCTCTGTTTACTACTGGTATCTAGTACCGTAGTCGCGAGAGTGACGGGAGGTGGATGGCTGGATTTCTGATGAGAATCCCATGAGGGATCGCCGGCCTGCTCCCCTGCCGATGGACGGCCAGAAGGAGAGAAGCCCGCGAATCACTCAAGGAAATCAGTAAGATGTTGAAAAGGTTGATTGAACTGGACTTTCCCAAGCGAATCAAAGATGAGAAGCAAGAGTTATCGCAGAAAAACAAGAGATTCATTAGTATTGTAATTCGATTGTGCTCCAAGACAACCATTGATTTCCCTTTCGCATTGAACTTAGTTAAACTGCAGAATAACTTTAGTTACCCCCTGTGCGTTTAGAAGGCTAACGTAGGAAACTAAGCATAAATGAACAGTTCCGTGATCACTACCGAACTTTCATGTCGATGGCAATCAAGTCAGGTTACGCCGAACTGGTACCCCCAGATAGCGTAATAACCAACGGCCGCGTATGGTATCTACCCCATCACAGTGTCTGTCACCCGATCAAACCACACAAGGTTCATGTCGTTTTCGATGCCTCAGAGTCGTTCAACGGAGTGTCGTTGATACAAGGGCCCAACCTTAAGAAAATTCTTGTTTGTATACAGCATCGGTTTCACGAGGGTGAAGTACCACTGCAAGCTGATATAGAAAGGATGTTCTTTCAAGTTAGGGCGCCACCAAAAGATCGTGACTGCCTACGTTTCTTGTGGAGGACCAATGTGACAAAAGAACCAGGGTGCTACCATATGACTGTTCACTTATTCGGAGCTGTCTCATCACCAAGCTACGCAAACATGCCCTTGCCTCAAACGGCTATCAATAATGCTGATGATTTCGCCTACGAAGTGGTATGAACCATAAGTCGTCATTAAGAGTCAGACCATGTCACGTCGAGTGCTATTTTTAGTGGTGGCATCATGTTACCCCAATGCGGTTCATTTGACCACAGCGACTATGGCTGTATGGATAGATAATATGCTTCAGCAAGAAATCGACTTGAAGGTAGAAGATACCTTCGACCGGACCGACAGCACCATACAGTTGTGTTACATGAATAATGAAATGTTGCTTTCCGAACATTCATAGTGAATAGAGTAGAAATCATACGTGACAGTTCAGATGTGAGTTGCTGTAACCACATCTCCTCACAGGGGAACCAGCTGACGTAATTTCTTTTGGACTACAGCTTAAGGAGAGTCATCGTCTAGACCAGTGGCTGAGATGTCCAGACTTTCTACGCCAGACTCGTGATAATATTTGGCGTCCATCCAACACGGAGTGGTAGGCCCTAGTTACCGATTGAGGATCCGGAATTTAAGAGAACTAGCACTGTCTGTGCCTGCATAGTGATCGTTGATCATCCCGTTGTATATCTGCTTCAAAGCTTCTTGAGTTGGTCCGAACGAGAATGGGCGCGATTGGACTCGACGCATCAGAGATTTATCGTCAAGGTAAGTAATATCAGTACTTGTCCAATGAGATTGCAGAACTGTCGAAAGGGGAGAAATGTCTGAGCATAGCTAATCACATTGCGAAACTGGGAGCGAGGTGCTGTGTGTCGCGTGGATTACCCTTATACAAAGTGGCTGGGATCGAGGTGCTGTGTGTCGCATGGATTACCCTTATATAAAGTGGCTGAGATCGAGATGCTGTGTGAAGCGTGGATAACCCTTACATAAAGTGGCTGGCATCGGGGTGCTGTGTGACGCATGGATTACCCTTATATAAAGTGGCTGGGATCGAGGTGTAGTGTGATGCGTGGATTACCCTCATACGAAGTGGCTGGGATCGAGGTGCTGTGTGGCGCGTGGATTACCCTTATACAAAGTGGCTGGGATCGAGGTGCTGTGTGACGCGTGGATTACCCTTATACAAAGTGGCTGGGATCGAGATGCTGTGTGACGCGTGGATTACCCTTATACAAAGTGGCTGGGATCGAGGTGCTGTGTGTCGGGTGGATTACCCTTATACAAAGTGGCTGGGATCGAGGTGCTGTGTGACGCGTGGATTACCCTTATATAAAGTGGCTGGGATCGAGGTGTAGTGTGATGCGTGGATTACCCTTATACAAAGTGGCTGGGATCGAGATGCTGTGTGACGCGAGGATTACCTTTATACAAAGTGGCTGGGATCGAGGTGCTGTGTGTCGGGTGGATTACCCTTATACAATGTGGCTGGGATTGAGGTGCTGTGCGACGCGTGGATTACCCTTACATAAAGTGGCTGGCATCGGGGTGCTCTGTGACGCGTGGATTACCCTTATATAAAGTGGCTGGGATCGAGGTGTAGTGTGATGCGTGGATTACCCTTATACAAAGTGGCTGGGATCGAGGTGCTGTGTGACGCGTGGATTACCCTTATAAAAAGTGGCTGGGATCGAGGCGCTGTGTGGCGCGTGGATAACCCTTATATAAAGTGGCTGGGATCGAGGTGTAGTGTGATGCGTGGATTACCCTTATACAAAGTGGCTGGGATCGAGATGCTGTGTGACGCGTGGATTACCCTCATATAAAGTGGCTGGGATCGAGGTGTAGTGTGATGCGTGGATTACCCTTATACAAAGTGGCTGGGATTGAGATGCTGTGTGACGCGTGGATTACCCTTATACAAAGTGGCTGGGATCGAGGTGCTGTGTGACGCGTGGATAACCCTTATATAAAGTGGCTGGGATCGAGGTGTAGTGTGATGCGTGGATTACCCTTATACAAAGTGGCTGGGATCGAGATGCTGTGTGACGCGTGGATTACCCTTATACAAAGTGGCTGGGATCGAGGTGCTGTGTGACGCGTGGATTACCCTTATATAAAGTGGCTGGGATCGAGGTGTAGTGTGATGCGTGGATTACCCTTATACAAAGTGGCTGGGATTGAGATGCTGTGTGACGCGTGGATTACCCTTATACAAAGTGGCTGGGATCGAGGTGCTGTGTGTCGGGTGGATTACCCCTATACAATGTGGCTGGGATTGAGGTGCTGTGTGACGCGTGGATTACCCTTATATAAAGTGGCTGGGATCGAGGTGCTGTGTGATACATGGATTATCCTTATACAAAGTGGCTGGGATCGAGATGCTGTGTGACGCGTGGATTACCCTTATACAAAGTGGCTGGGATCGAGGTGCTGTGTGTCGCGTGGATTACCCTTGTATAATATTGCTAGGATCGAGGGACAGGGTTTTGCCCTGGATTACCTGTGTGGCTGGATCGAGGGGCTATGAGTATGTCGGTTTGTCAGTATGTCAGTAAACAACGCTAAGTTTGTAGCCAAATAACTCTTTGAAAGATTTTTTGTCATATGCCAGTTGGTCGGTATGTTGGTAGAAAACTGAGTGCACAACGGCCGAATTACTCCTTTTTAAAAATATATCTTTGAGTGAACTAGTCCACGCTAACCTGGACTTGAACCGGTTTTATTAGGACCAGAAAGGACTGGCAGTTGACCTAAAACATATGATTTTAATCCATTTTGAACTGTATTGAAGGATATCAAAAAAGTCTTCATTGAATGGGTTTGAAGAGAAAATTGACTCGAACGTTTCCATGCCTATATACCAAACTTCAGTTGGTAGGCATGGAAACATATTGTTAAACTTTCACATCATGGAGTCTCTGTCCTCTTTTTAATTTTTGGATATCCTTCAATAAAGTGAAGGGTGGATTTAAACTCGATGTTTTAGGTCAACTGCCAGTCCTTTCTGGTTCTAATAAGACCTTTATCAGGTCAAAGTTTTTACCAAGACCTTTACCAAAACTGACTGAACTAGGCCACCTGATGTACTCTCAAGTCAAATTCTTAAATAGGGCAGGTGATATTTTGCCAATGGCTCGTTCTGATTGGCCGATTGATGCTGCGCATGCGCACTGAGGTGGACGACTTAGAAAATTGAAGGAAAGTGTGGAGAACAGAGCTACCTAAAGAAAATATGAGCATGAGCAGGATTCAAACCCGGACCAGCAAATTGCAAGCGTAACATATTCCCACTAGACCCACCGAGGTTTTCGCAATCCAGCTTAAGTTTTGACAACATATAGTCTCACCTTACCCTAACCCTATCCCTAGGGGTAAAACACAACCCTAATAAAAACCTCACCCTAACCTGGACCCTGTAACCCTATCGAAACCCTAACCCTAACATAGATTATATTTTACGTCGTATATCTTATAAGTAGGCCTATATCTTATTATATTTAGCCATCGGCAAAACATCGTTTACTAAAATAATACCGCCGCATTGGCAAAATATCCAACTCCAACCATAGTTCTATGCTCCAACCAAAAAACTGACGATGGACTGGAGTTCACTGTTGTGTAGTCTAGTACCTAGCCGTCGTTGTAGGGAACCGTAACGACTGGTATTCAGACTAAAGTCTATTTCAACTCGACTTGAGAGCATATCAGGTGGCTTAGCTCAGTCAGTTTTGGTGGTCCATACCTGAAACAAGTCTTATTAGGACAAGAATACTGGCACTGGACCTAAAACATTGATTTTGATTCCATTCTTCATTTTATTGAAGGATATCCAAAAAGTCTTCACTGAAAGGGGTTAAAAAGAGAAAATTGACTCCATGACCATGATTTGAAAGTTTAACAATATGTTTCCATGCCTACACACCAAACTTCAGTTGGTAGGCATGGAAACATTTGTAAACTTTAAAATCATGGAGTCTCTTTTCTCTCATGAACCCCTTTCAATGAAGACTTTTTGGATATCCACGGGCAGATCCAGACCGTATTAGCCGTATTGCCCAATACGGTCTATTATTTTTAAGTGCCCTTCAAAATTTCACCTGCGATATTTTTGACGGCATTATTTAAGTAACCGCTAATTTTGTGTCCGGAATCCGGGCATAATTATAAAATTAATCGGTAAATACTGCTGCTGAGAAAGTGATGAGAGATAATCATATTTGATATTAGGCATTTACTCATGATAAATCAGAAGGCACTCCTTTTTCAAGGGGCACTCATGCTTTAGATGAGGGCACCTTGTTCTTGCCTTTTCAGGGAGGGCTAAAAGGGCACTCGTACTTTAGAAGAGGGCACTATACGCGGAGAATGTTGAAGAAAAGGGCACTTTGCCTTTTCAAGGGGCACGCTCTGGCTTTAATTCGCGGTGAATGCTGAAGAAAAAAGGCCCTTTTTTGCCTAATTTTTAAAATTTTAGGGGCACTTTTGGTTAGGAATACGGCACACGACATACGGATAAATGTGAAGACGAGGCAATTTTTGCCGATTGTTAACAATGAAGGGGCATTTAGCCGTATTCTGTATAATTGTTAAGGGGCACTTTTAAAGATTATAGGGGCACTAGGAAAAATATAAAAACACAATGCCAGTGTTTTTCAAAGGTGTCTTCTATGAAATTCATTGTTGATCTTGTGGCGACAACCATTCTTTCATGGGTTCGCCAGCTTCATTTTTTATCCGCATCTGTTAAAATCTTGTCTTGGATTCGTTTATTCTGGATTGCTCTGCTAGTCTCTAGAAGCCCTCTAAAAGCCTTGAGGCCTAAATGGTACCATATTTTCAAAGTTTTCTGGGTGTGGGTCCCCAAACCCCCCTCGAAAGACTTCGCGCCTTCAGCGCTCGCATTGACCTGGATACTGAGTGTGCCCTAAAGATAAGAAACGTGCCCTTAAATTTCCTTCCAATACTGTCTACCCATCCCCCTGGATCCGCCCCTGATAAAGCGAAGAATGGATTAAAAATCAATGTTTAAAGTCCACTGCCAGTACTTTCTGGTCCTAACAAGACTTTTATCAGGTATGTACCATCAAAACAGACTGAGCTAGGCCACCTGATGTGGTCTCAAGTCAAAGTCAACAAGTTGCAAATAGACGTTAGGGCCTACATTATATTAGCCGTTGACGTTGTGACGAGTGAGAGAGCAAATTGGCTACTACAACCACAACATTGAATAATGTCCACTCCGTCCATGTCAAGTTTAAATATAGAATGAATGGTGTGAATTTTAGTTAATTAAAGATTTCATATCGATGTGAGCTTACTGTTTTGATCAGATCAAAAACCTGGTGAAAAAAGGATAAATTCGAGCCTCGACTATTTTTGCACCGGTAGCTGGCGCCATCTAATTAAGTAACATATCAGCGTTTCCGTCGTAGCGGAGTTCGGATTTTAGATGCAACTATATTTCAACTTGGGTTGTATTCTCACTTGGGGCGTAACATCTCTACCTTCAGTTAGCGACCGGTTGATCCCATCCTCCATTTTACATTTTCGATGCATGTCAAACATGTCAGTATCGAGTTACTTCCGGGTTAAAATGGTGTCTCATCGAATAAGCGAAACTAAGAGTAATATCAAAATCGCACTGGAATGATTGATTACAGTAAATCAGCTGATAATCTACGAATCATAAATGTAATCAGCAAACAAACGGAAATTTAAAGACCTAGGAAAAGGCATTAATTGCTGTAAGTATCGAATTAATCCGCTGATATTTACTCGGAATTCAAACAGACAACTCAATTGATACTTATTCATTTTGTAGGTAAGAAAAAGGGCTCAGCTGTGATAGTCATTCTGAAGGAACTTGTCCGAAGGGGGGCATGCTTTCTTTATCAACCGTATCTGGAATATATTCAGTGAATTGTTGTGATTATGATGATGTGAAAATGACTAAAGTCTGAATAAAGTTTACAATAGTTGAACTCCTTGTCAGTATTTTGTGAGATCAGATATTTGGATCCACTGCAGCATCTCTACTAATATTCTCGATACAGACAGTGAGTTGGGACAGACTTGGGTAAGACCAGAGATCATCTGACTGGATATTCGCAATATTTTCCTCTCCTCATGGACCACACATGATTTTTGCTAGAAATTGAGTATAAAATCCATCACGACAAACTCTTTTTACTGCTATTCTGTATTTATTGTCCACTTCTAGTGCAAAATCTTTTTCAATATACAGACAGCCTGACAAAACGGTGACATACGTATTGTATGAAATTACATTTTATGACAACAGAATGACACTGATATCTCTAACTTAACTCGAATCACAAAGACCAATTCTTGACCAGACAGTAGGCCCAAATCCAATCTCACTTCCAATTGCATGCTCGCTCGTATAGTTATTCATAAAATCCAGCACTTTAAACCTTATCACTGTATCAGGATCTAGGAGTTACCGTTATTTGGAATCTCATTTGATGACAATTAGTGCTGGATTCGTTTAATCTCTTTGATTCGTGATTGAAGATACTTTCTGAAATTAAATCATTATAGATATACTAACAATTAAACCTGGATTGACTTTTCAATTCATGATTCATCGGTTTATCAAACTTACCATGATACAACAATAATTCATTCTGTGCATGTTGAGCTCATTCAATTTAATACGCATAACTTCTAATTCTTAAGAAATCCTGAGTTGTATCTCAGAAAATCTTCATCATAACACACACAATGACCTACAGTAGACAATCAACGGAATATTTGTAAATAAGTATTCTTTTACTGTTCACAAGTTTTAAAAGATATTTAAGTGAAGTAAGTGAAGTTACCTGTCGTATTGGCTGATATTTTTACCACACTGAATTGACTGTTAATACAGTAGACTCCGCATACCTCGGAGTCATACACCTCGGAATATTGCTTAGCTCAGAACAAATCTAAAATATTTTTCTTAATGCAATTATTTCTTAAATGAAAATCTCCGAGTAGCTCGGAGTTGCATACGTCGGAATATCGCATACCTCAGAATGATTTTTTTTTATAAATTGAGTCCTAAAATCGTGTACCTCGGAAATTCTGAACATCGTCCCGACAATATTTTTTCAAAAACGCATCCCTAGCCTACTGCATAACAACTTGAAACAGATTAATCAATACCTGTTCTTGGACGCGACGTGAATCAACATCTGTACTGTGTTACCACGTGTATTGCGATAGATATACTGATGATCGTAAGAATTGGAAGCGTACCAGTCACGCTAGCTCTCGGCTGTCTTTAATACGAATAGTCAATTGAATGGATGTAGGCGGAGCTATAGACTTGTCACTACACATCAAACCCCGGTTCCTGAACTTCGCTGAAAAAGCTGAAACACTGAAAAGCTGAATCGCTGAAATAAAAACGCTGAAATTTCAGGGAATTTCCGAAAAACGCCGAAATTTTTAGGGAATTCCCGAAAAACGCTGAAATCGTGCTAGGTACCGACAATACACGTTTTGAAATTTTTTCCGGGCCGGTGTCCGCTGATGAGTCCTGAACCGTGTTTTATGCTCTACCTTCGGTTACAGAGACATGCCTTAAGGTCGTCGTCATGATCGACTTGATCGATTGCGGATTGCGTGGATTGTTAGATGTGTTTTTTGCCATAGTTTTATGTGCATATACCGGTACGATCTAACAATGAAGTTATCACTTCATTTGAATAAATTCTTAAACACAGTAATATTAATTCACAATATTTTTTCTTATGTTTGGTGATTTCTTGCAACTTATCATTACCAAGTCTCATACAAGTAGTAGCTGAATGAAAGTACAGTTAGGCTGAACCTGATAACCCAAATTAAGTGCTAGCATGGAACTAATGATTATTTTGATTCTATTTTCGGTGTCATTGAAATTCGTTAAGAAAGGTTCAACCGTCATAGTATACTGTACTTAGCATTGCTACAATTGGGTGCCATATTTCTACAATTTCTACAAGGAGGAAGGAATCTTTAAGTGTCTTTGTTCCCGGGTAGGGTACGGGGTAAAACCTGGTTCACTTTCTCTTTCGACTTGCCGGAGACTACTATCTGCAATGTATTGCATGCTTTGATGTGTCTGGCCTATAGGAGTCGAACGATATTTTTTTCCCATACACAGGCTTGGCTTTAGTGTAGATGAAGGCTAGGCACTGCACATTGTGGATTGACTGGAACTCTTAACTCACAAAATTAAACGAGTCAACAAGAAAGATCCAATAATTGGACATTTGTCTAACTATATTATTTAACAGCTTGAAATAAAACATAACACATTCTGCAAGAGTATACAAAGGAAATCAGTTCTTACATTATATCAGAATCAATAGTTCGCTTAACTCTGGCTAGAATTCTGGTTCCATTGCTTCATATTCTAATGAAATCCACTAGTATACCTTAGAATATCGCTTAGCTTAAGACTAAAAATTTGGTACCAGGAAACAGGGAAGAAAAGTGGGTGTACTGTACATCCGCAATTGACTTATTTCTCTCAGGTTGAATCAAGTTATTATTGAAATAGCATTCGAATAGCCATTTTATTTTTAAAAATTGTGTCGTTCAGCTATCCTGCTGCAAATTTCGCAGTTGAAGTTTACTGGTGCCATCTGATTTCTCAGTATCTCAAAAAATTTGCACATTCTAAGCCTGAATCTAAAAATAGAAAAAGGTGCATTTTAGTCGGATATAAAAGAATAGTGGCTAATGCACCCTGGACTATATAGCCTATGGGGTGGGCCTAGTTTGAAAGCACTGAGGTCCGAGAGAACAGCACTTAGTAAATAAATACTGAAATTAAACTTACAAAACACCCAGTACTTGAGATGATGTACTTGACAAGAAGTGTCACCAGCTAAGCAAATCAACTTTGTCTATGACTCCTCCTTTTATAGATTCAGTAGTAGTCTAAAAATAAGAATCGGTACATTTTTCTAACAGTTGGTATGTCATTTCTTCAAAAAAACTAATTATTATCACGCCACAGCAAATAAATTATTCACAGTTGTTGAATGGTTAGCCCGATTTAGATTAATTGGTTGACGCTAATCAGTATGACCCATACGTAGGGGCCTACTGCATGCCATTGGCGTCAATCCATTCCATTCCATTCCACAGTGAATTAAAAAGAAATTTAGTTAGATCCCTTTTGTCCAAAAGCTGCATCATTTATATAACTAGCTGTCAAATTTAATTTACCTCCTTCAGAGAATACCATAGTGACATAGTCCGTCGCCCATCAACGTGTTGACAAAAGAAAAGTTGCTGCATGTTTTATACATGAACGTTCAAATAAGATATTTTGCGTCTTGCAGGGAATATTGAGCATAGTGTTTAAGTTGGCTTGCACGGTTTATGAATGGGTTTTCCTCATTATGCTGCCTGTATGCATTAAAAATCCGGATTTCAAGCGAATTAATTTGTCCAACAAGTGGCCCTCTAGAAGTATACTCCACACATACTGTCCATGCATGTCTCTGTAACCGAAGGTAGAGACTAAAACACGGTTCAGGACTCGGCAGCGGACACCGGCCCGGAAAATATTTCAAAACGTGTATTGTTGGTACCTAGCACGATTTCAGCGTTTTTCGGGAATTCCCTGAAATTTCGGCGTTTTTCGGAAATTCCCTGAAATTTCAGCGTTTTTATTTCAGCGTTTCAGTGATTCAGCTTTTTCAGCGAAGTTCAGGAACCGCATCAAACCCATGTGTTTTTAAATTCTCTCAACTGGGAAGGAGGCTTTACTTGGTGTACTACATTACGATGTTTTTATATAAAAGATAACAAGTCAAATCTCCCTGGGGATATGAGGTTTTGATTGAAATAACAATAAAAACCTGTCAGATATGGTACATATACAATGTTTATTCAACATAGATTAGTATAACAAGGATAATTTGAGCTCACGTGTCGGCAACAATTTTTTTATGACAAAATTTGCGGACCTTATATACCTCGGAAATCGCATACCTCAGAAAAAATTTTGCAGTCCCAAGAATTTCGAGGTAAGCGGAGTCTACTGTATCTCGTGTCACATTGAGCATAATCAATCAGACATCTTAAGTGAACAAACAAATTGCCGGCGTTGCCTCTGCTGCATGGCTGGTTCAGTTCAGTAAGTCAGTCAGTAGAAATTGGTTTTTCCATCTCAAGTTCGTCGGTATTGTTGTCGATTGACAAGCGTTCCTTTGAGCAGGGTAGATTTTGATGGTGCTGTAACGGAGACATACTGCCTTGTATGTCGATATCTTCGAGGCCACACGCAGTACAGGTTCTCGCAGAAGCGTAACCTAATAGTTTTGGTCGAGTTTCTTTCTTCCATTGATGTAAAAATCGACTTTTAAGAGGTCCATAGAACGTAAATCGAGACACTCTGGAGGCGGCCATGTTACATTGTTCACGTGATGAAATACTGAAATCTGATTGGATCCGTATATTCCGCGGAAGATGGCGGACGGGTTAAACCTGTCCTATTCTGACTGCGAATGCAGGTGGCGCAGAATTGAGGAGTTGCGTAAAGTTCTGCGTATTAAACGTGCGCATTCCCAGTTGAACATCGAAAGAAATCCAGTGTCTTAAAGTACAACAATTAAAGGCCAAGGCTGCCCTAAAATCGGATGCGATCGTTGTGTTACCGACTGGGTATGGTAAAAGTCTGATCTGCGAACTTCTTCCGCGTATCGTCGATGTGATCGTGGATAATGATTACCTAACTCAAAAAGATGACCTTTGCTCCGCATCTAAAGTAATCATCGTAGCACCATTAAATGTCATCTGAGAAGAAAAACAAGTCTTAAAAGGCGCTGTGTGATTAAAAGGAGAAGGTTAGTACGTAACTTGTGCCCATACTCCAAGTTTCATTTGATTCGTTGATGTTGAAGATCTGTTGCTAGTAGGTAGAAATTAGTAGGCAAGAGCCTTGCTCAGGAACAATGTTTTCCACGTAAACAGCTTTTAACTTCAGCTTCCCACCTCTAAACAAATACTTTAGTAAACTTCAAGATGCAACAATGATGATGTAGTATTTCTGCTGATCAGGGTTCGAATCCCTGCGCAAGCAATTCGCTGTACTAGTACTACAGTGAGACATTATATGGACACAGGACAGACTGCTTGTGGTCCTGCAGCAGAAATATTACATTGTAGCTTCCATTTTTTAGGGGATATTTCTGAGAACTTCGAAAAGGGAGACTGCAGATATATAATCGGACATCCCGAAATAATCCTCTCAAAACAAATCTGCAGCGTACTTCAAAAAGAATGCTTCACGACTAAAGTAACCCATGTAATCATAGATGAAGCGCATTGTATCAGTTGTATCACACAGTGGGGTGAAAAGTTTCGACCAGAATACCATCAGTTATCGAAGTTAAGAGCATATTTTCAAAATGCAAAATTCATTGCGATGACAGGAACTGTAACTGTAAGAATGCAGGATGAAATCAAAATAAATCTGTTGATGCAAAACTAGGTTACAATTTGTGCAAATCCTGACAGAGAGAACATAAACCTGTCAGTAGTGAAAAGAATGTCTCCAAGTCAACACCATTCAGCTGAAGGATATTTTTAGAAACGGCCAAACCTGTGATTAATTTGTTTTTCCAAAGTACTGATTTCCCGAGGACTATTATATATGTAAAGCTGAAATGGTGTGGATTACTTTATGACCACATCTACCAACAGTCGGTAGTTAGAAATCATCCCGAAAAGATGGAGTTAGTGTCTCAGTTTCATGCACCCTCAACAGCAGAGGTAAGCTTGATAATCAGTAGTAAAACAATAAAATTTATTTTTCAGCTATCAATACACATTTTAAAGTACACATTTGAAATACAAATCCCTTCCGAAAGTAGATTACAAATTTCAGTGAATTGAAAAATGACGCGATTAGAAAGCTCACGGGAGGGCCATCTTGTGTCCGATTGACCCAATAAAAATATATAAAATTTCATATTACATTGTATTACAGATGAAGAAATGTATAGGCACTGATATGAACCAAGCAGAAGGCAAAATTCGATTATTAATAGCTACAGAAGCGTACGGAATGGGAGCTGATGCACGAGGCATATGTCAGATCATACACATAGGATCCCCAAATTCATTGGAAGGTAAAGTATCATTGTATCATTAAAACCCACTTTGTACTAATTCAAAACATTAGAAACAAAATTCTACATTAGACTTTGAAACGTTCTCTTTTTTGAAAAATTGTTTTTTAACTCTTAAATTTGAATTGGGTTTTAATCATATAATCTCTGCGTTGGAGTGTTTTTATCAAAACGAAATACAAAATCCTTACCTGGATTGCTTTATCAACTCAGATGAACCGGTGTTCACAAATTGTGAATTTAATACATTTTTATTTTGGTTACAGTTTATCTTCAAGAAATCGGACGAGCTGGGAGAAATCAAGAAAATGAGGCAGAAATGAGGCAATACTGCTTACTAAATACGTGTCGCCGCTTATATGTTTGCCAAAATTTTGGCTTCAATGAACAAGTCTTTAGTGGACTTAAACATGACTGCTGCGACGTGTGTGAAAAACAATGTGAATGTGATGAATGCTTAGTAAACATTTCAGAAAAAATTGTAGGATTATACTACACAACTGAAATACCCTATAAATCTAAAGTAAAGGAGCTGCTGATGTCCTACTTCGAGGAAGAGAACAGATCAATTGAAATGGAATACGTCGATGCGGAAATCTTTACAGGATTAACTGAGAGTTTAGCGGAACAAATTGTGCAAAAATTCAACAGCCTGAACGGACCTAGTGACATTGTGAATAACTTTTGTTTCTTAACACCTATATACGCTGAGAATGTAGATAGTATTTTGTCGCACTTTAAAAAATAATAAAACCAGGCATGATCATATTCAATGAGTAACACTTAAGGCGCTTTTACGAAATTGAATCTGATTCGGTTTAGCTAAATCCGATTCGATGTCGGAAACTGGAGAGGATTAGTAAATCGAATCGGTTTTCGTAAACGAGGCGATTTGATTAAAGATGGCGGCTCGGAAACGAAAGTTAAGCACGGTGGTTGCAGAAATTTTAACAGATGATGCTCCACGACTCGCCCAACGACGCGTAGCGCTAGTTGCTGGTACAATTCTGACGACGGATTGTTCTTCCGAACTGTACTTAAAGTCTGAAGTAACTAAACATGCTAAATGCAAGCAGAAACCCAGGGTAGAACCCTATGTGTATAGAACGGTGCAGCGGTACGATATCGACGATTTTAAAGAACGGTTTAGGATCTCGAGGAAGTCGTTTGCGATTTTATTAGATTCTATTGGGCCACTCGTCAGTGCTCACAATGCCACTGCTGAAAGAAAATTGACAATTGCTTGTGAAAAACAGCTGCTTGTCTTTTTACACTACATTGCTACGGATGATTCCCTTATCCGAACTGCAGATTTATTTGGCATGTGCGAAAGTAGTGTGTTTAATGTCGTAGGTAGGCTATTAAACGATTTGATTTCATTATTATTATTGTCCATGCCTGGTCAATGCACAATGTGAGCATAACTGTCAGTCAGTGCCTTTCAACTTGGTGTGTATCACTCCAGTGTCCAGTACAGAATGCCAAGATTCGCCTCTTTGGTTTTTAACGATTTGTGAACCCACCATATTATGCCTAAGAAAATAAAAATCATTGTGTCGGTAAAAGTAGCAGACACATTTTCGACTGAAGTACTAAGACGCTTTTATGCTTTTCATTTCAGGATTAATTTCCAAGCTTATTGAGGAGAACTTGATGAAGAAGATGATTTCGTGGCCAAGTGGAGAACGAGTTCAACAGATTATTGATGGTTTTAAAGAGAAAAATTGCTTTCCAAATGTGATAGGGGCGGTTGATGGGACGCACATTCATATCAAGACTCCAACGGAGTATCCTGAAACATACATTAATCGTAAAATGTATCATTCGATAAATATCTGCGCGATATGCGATCATTTATATAAATTTACATACGTATTGGTCGGGTGGCCAGGCTCTACCCATGATGCTCGCGTATTTAAGAATTCTGACATATTTGTTGCTTCGGAAGATGAGAGAAATAAAATGAGACTTTTCCCCTACAATACCCATATTCTCGGGGATTCTGCATATGAGTTAAATGATTTTGTAATGGTTCCGTTCGAAGACTTTGGAAAATTAACTTAATTACAACGAGATTACAACTTCAAACACAGTTCGACTAGAGTAGCAATTGAGAATGCGTTTGGAATATTCAAAGGCAGGTTTCGCCGAATGAACTATATAAACATGCTTGATATGCCAAGAATTATTTCATTAATTTCAAGCTGTTTTGTTATACATAATATCTGTTTGGAAACTGACCCTGAAGAACTAGAGGACTATTTGATTGAAGACATCCAGCGGCTTCACGAAGAAGACATGAATGAAATTTATGAAGGTAGAAGACCTTCAGGTGACGGCAAGCGCCAAGCAATTGCAATACTTTTATCGGTATAAAATTAAGACATTTTGTAGTTACATGTTATAGATAGTGGATTGGATGATTTGTCGGATTTAGTCGAAAGTCCAATACGCTGAAGTTTACTGTACTTTATTTCATTTGTCCTCCATTTCAAGTATCACTCCATACCAGTTAAATACTTAGGGGTGGCATACTAAAGAAATGTATTCCAAATAACCACCTTCATTACGTGCAAAAAGTGAGTTGTCATGACGAAAGAATGTTACTAAAATCTATAGTGAATAAAACTAAAATTGTATAAAAACAGTCGCATTTATGTGGCCTTAATAAGTGATTATCCTTTCACGCTCCATGGTGTCACTGCTCATGATTGATACGCTATATCTGTGTTGTAACGATAATCTAAAAAGAATCCTATAATAAGAAAATAATATTAAGAGGCTCCAGGAAATATTTTCGGACGGTCTTTCGTTATCATTGTGGGATTCTCCTAATATATTGTCAGTACCAGGCATGCTGCTTGATATGAACATCCAGAATCCTTTTAGAACTAGGAGTCTTCAAAGGTCTTCGTCCTCAAGAGGTTTGTTTCCAATACCCCAGTTAAAATGAACCGCATCAAGAATTAATCCAGATCTAAGGAGAGAACGAGAAAAAGGCACCGAGAAGTTAATTTGACGAAGTTACTTTTACAATCCCACGTTCCCCTGCGGTAATACCATGAGATCAAACCTCTAGTACAAAATGATGAAGTTAAAATAATGAAATATGTAATAAAACAAGAATTTATTAAAAATATGCAACTATTCTGCATACAATAATGTGATAAATGAATTAAAATTATCAAAAACATGCAACAACCCTGTTGCCTTGAAATAACTACTAAATTTTTCCACACCGTACACATGAATTTATACGTTTATCAAAGACGACAAAGAATAAGGACATAAATTCAACCAACAGGATATTGAAGGGCAGTGGATCAAAATATTTAAGTTTCATTTACTGGTAGCACAAAAGAAGTCTACTTAAGCAGCTGAACCACTGACCTTTAAAAAGTGAGCACTTGATTTTAGAATTTATGAACTAGTGTTCTCAATATGTCGAGTTTTGCATTTTCATTCTGTTGCAACTCCTCTCCTTGTTTTTTAATCAAGATCAAACAGCTTTTCAGTATCTTCCTTGCGTGACTTTTCATGCTCCTCCATTATTTTCATAATTTTAGATTGTCTTTCAGATAACCTACTGGTGGACCTTTTTTTCCCAGTACTCTGAACCTGTGGAACTGGAACGTTAGCCTCTAATTGATCTGCTGAGTCCTCCTCAGTTGACAAATTGTTTTATTATCCGAAAGATCTGATAAAGTTGAAACTGTTAAAGTTGAAACTGTGTATTTAGGCTGAGTATTGGGTTTGGCCCCCAAAAATTCATTAAACTCGTCAAAAAGGGTGATTTCTTAGGCTCTCTGCCGGTCTTGTTATTGTGATCGACTGCCTTACGATACTGTTGCAGCAGATTTCCCCACTTTGTCTTAAGCTGCAACCACGTATAAAAGTAGTTGTGTTTTTTCATGGTTTCAGCTATTCTTTGCCAGACATCTTTTTTGCGCGTTTTCTTATCTGCAAAACGTACTGCATTTTCTTGGTGCAGCTGTATCAACAGGGTTACTGCCCCTTTGGACATGGTAACATTTTCTAAAGAAATTTGAAAAAAAATAGTATGAATTAATAATACATTTTAAAAGCTGTTAAGTGTTGAAAAGCTAATAGATAAAATAAATACATGTATACTACATATCTTGATTAGAGAGGGTAAAAGCTAATCCAGAATGCCACTTTCAAAATAAATATAGGTCCTAAGTTTTTTTGAGTTGCACGATTAGTTTGTAAGTCATAGGATACCATTATCAACAATTGACTGGTGATTGTTACCCACAATATTGATGTGATGTATTTTCAATTCAGGAATTTTTTTGATCCATAATTTGTTATGTAAAATCTGAAAACTCGGCTCTACAACTATATACATGGCAAATGCTATACAGCTAATATTTTGTCAATTTAATCTCACCTGAACTGTTGTTTTCATTAGTGAGAGAATTGTCTACTGGGGTAATGCTCCTCGACCGCGACATCTCACAACTGCTGCTTGTACCTGGTTGTGGGTAATTAAATGAATGGAAATCAATACTGCTGTTTGTAGTAAGAGGTGTTTCAGGCTGAGTGTCTTTTTTTGCAAGTGAATCAGACTGCGCCAAATAATTACACCGAATTGCTGTAAGAGCTTCGAGATCTGAAAAAATAAAATCCAAAAATAATTCTAAATATGCCCGCCATACATTATGTACAGGCTATGTTATAAATTGGGCCCAAGTTCCACTAATGAAATTTTCCTTAGTAACAGAAATTTAAAGGAACAAATAGGCTATTCCTTGAAGGCAGTGACTGACTTACGAATTATCAGCCTTTTTTTACTGTTCAGTCATGGCATATGTTTTTAGCAGCATTTTATTAGAACCAGCTGTAGGAAATATAATTTAAAACGCCAGTCCATTTGCAAGCACAGCACGCCAGTTGGAATATGAGTATCAATAATGCATACCACCAGATATCGCCTTTGTGTATGTTTCTGGATCACACAGAACTTCAACAAATTCCCCATCCATTTCTAGTACCATTTTCTGCAATCTACAAAAATGATGGAGACACAAATCAAATCATGGCTATAGGCCTACTCCATCTACTCTAGTAGAAGGCTCTAGAACTTAAAATAGTAATAACAGTAGCAACAACATCCACCAACCTGGTCCAGCCCCAGGGCCAGATATGCTCTCATCAATTCTAAGCCTAAGGCCCCTAAAACGTCCCCTTACAACAACATTACACGTCATTGAACACTTGTGTTTATAAGTCATTCTTCAATTCAATTCCAATCATCAATGTTTTGATTTGTATTGTTATGTCTTAACCAACCAAATGTATAAATGCTTATAGTACGGCGCAATAAATATAAGTTCAAGTTTACTGTCATTGAAAACCTACAGGTAACAATGACACTTGTACAGACAATCAACACGCCTTAAAATGTGCCTGCAATAAAACTTACGAGTCACACATTTCTTCACCATGTTCACCGGCGTCGGCGGGATGCATGGAGGACGCCATGTTGGTTAAATCTCCACTAATTTGCTCGCCGAGCAAGTTAGTCGATTTAATAAATCGATTTACTAAACCGCGTCCGTGAACGAGTTGATTTACCAAATCCGATTCACTAAACCGCGTGCCGTAAACATGAAAACTAAATCGATTTACAAAGATTCAGTTTCGTAAACGCGCCTTTAATTTCCTAATTCAAGTGCAACCTGTTGTTTTTTGGTTTCCAGCCTTTTGCGATAATGATAGGCATCTAATGTTCCAGTAACACTGCGCCGCTCTGGTGGAAAATGTTCGTGACGTCTCCCAGCAACATATTCGAACGGACGAATTGTTCTAAGGTCATTCAACATCACTTGTTCATCGAGTAATGAAGATTTCTCGGAATGTTTGTTAAACCTTTCACGAGTATCGCTTATTTGATCGAAGTTTTCTGAAATCACTGCAACGCCAGCTAATGCTGATGATTTCTTGATAACGTTAGTAATAGGGGTTTAGTTGGTTCAAGCCAAAGGTCGAACGGTCGAGTTCATTAAAAACAAATATTAAAAGTAATTTAAAACAATAATATATTTTCATAACCGTGTGCATTTTATATTATAACTAAATATTTATTCTAAGATATCAATAATTTAAATTTTAAAAGCATATTGTATTAAATCAATTGGTCGCTCCACTTCGCTACCGCTCCGCTCCGCGACCAATTGATTTATTTACAATACACAAATTCATATAATCAAATATATTCAAATAATAATAATTATTCTATTATTCAACTGAAATACACACGGTTCTGAAAATATATTATAGTTTTAAATTACTTTTAATATTTGTTTTTAATGAACTCGACCATTCAACCTTTAACCTGAACCAACTAAACCCCTATTACTCTTAAAATATTCATGTAAATGAATAACAT
Organism: Tubulanus polymorphus; assembly: GCF_964204645.1. Lineage (NCBI taxonomy): Eukaryota > Metazoa > Nemertea > Palaeonemertea > Tubulaniformes > Tubulanidae > Tubulanus > Tubulanus polymorphus. The sequence continues at coordinate 16,208,849 of NC_134028.1, read as the reverse complement.
TGACAGATTATTCAATATAAAAGTATATATTTACAACATTATTTCAATATTTATATTTGTGTTAGATTTTTAAACATTAAAAGTGTTAGTAAAGTGTGATTGAAATAATTCATATTTAAATCATTGAACTTCTAAAATCAATTTTAATAAAAAAATTTAGTATTAAAATGGAAGCAAATAAGTACTACTGTCCAACATGTAATATCAATATAGATAAATCCCAAAAAGCAAGACACAATAAAACTAAAACACATTTAGAGAATAAATTGAAACTAGAATATAAAGATGATATATTAGAAACTAAATTAGATGAATTAAAGAATGAAAAAGAAACATACAAATGTGATACATGTAATCAATCATTCAGTGATAAAAGATATTATAATGAACATTTAAAATCTAAAAGTCATATTAGAAATAAGAATTATTAAGACCTATTACGAGATCGTAACAGAGGCTAGAAAGATTGAAGGGGAAACGGAACGGAGAGATTCCAAGTCTGTGGTGCCTCCGAAAAAACTTATGAATTCTCAAGTGTCTTCTAAAGACGCACCCGGTCACTCTGGGGATCCCGCCTCCTCGTGGGAAAGGCGTTTTGATCAGGTGATGAAGCGGATGGCCGCTATCGAGGCTAAATTGGAGAACCGTCCTAGGTTGTGGGTCCCTCCTCCAAGACCTCCCTTTAGGAGTCAGGTAGGGCAGCGCTACGGAGGAGCTTCTTCGTTTGGGTTTCGTCCAAGGCTGCCCACACCTTCGCAGCGGACGTGTTTTTCCTGTGGCGGCGTTGGGCATATCCGTCGCGTATGTCCGAGTAGAAACATGGATAACAGGCCTTTGTCAGCCGGTAATGGTAGTTCGGGTGATAGAGATGGTATCTCTAATAGAGATGACAGTCTCTTTGGTAATAACAGCTCGTATGACCCAAAAGAGAAAGTGTCCGTTTCGAGGGGCGGAAGCGTGACACGTCGGTATTAGGGAACAGCCCTCAAACGAATATATCTTATCGCGTCGTTGGTAGAGCCAATCTCTCGACAGTTTCATTGGATGGGGTACCTTGTTATGCTTTAATTGACAGCGGGTCACAAGTGTCCACGGTTTCGAGGAAGTTTGTCAAGGTCTACATACCCGAAGTCCCTGTGCAGCCAGTAGCTGATTTTCTTGAGGTAACGACCGCGGGTGGTGCGGCCCTGCCATATTCCGGTTATGTCGTTGCTCGGTTGCAAGCAGCCGATTTGGATATGGAAATCCCTATGCTTATTGTTGAGAGTACCGACTACCATGAGAAGGTACCTGCTTTGATTGGCACCAATGTGCTGGACCGGGTCAAGGATTTTTCGACCTTGTCGGCGGCCTGGGCTGCAGCGGACTCTATACGTTGTAACAACATTTCCGAATCGGTTAAATTGACTAAGGCAGTCTCCGTGCCAGCCGGGGCTGAAATTACCGTACATGGGTTGGCTCAGATTAAAGGGCCGGAAGGGTTATATATGACCACTTCCGAAGGTAGTCAGATTCCCGGCAGCCTGTATGTAGTACCTACTGCACAGGAAGCCGGTTCCGTGGTATGCAATCGCGTAGTAGTACGGGTGCGAAACCCATCCCGCCGCGATGTGTCGATTCAGGCCGGAGCGATTATTGCTTCTGCCGTGCCTGTCGATTTCGTGGCGGGGCGTAGGTTTGTATCGGAGGACGGGGAGATTAGTCCTTCAGGCATCGATGGTGCTACGCCGGATCTTGATACTCCTCCTCCTCCGGAGGTATCTAACGATAATGTTGCTCCTCAAAAACCTTGGCACGCATCTTTGTCGCGCGAGGATTTTATAAAACTGTTCCAAATGGATGGCGTAATACCTGAGGCTAGATCGAAACTCGAAGATCTGCTGTGGATGTGGCGATCTATTTTCGCAATGAGTGATCTTGACATGGGACGTACGAGTTTAATAGAACACAGGATTAACATGTCTGATCCTACTCCTGTTCATCAGAGGTATCGGAGGATTCCTCCGGCGATGGTTAATGAAGTTAGGGAACATCTGCGCATGATGTTGGAAGCAGGTGTGATACGCCCGTCCAACAGTGCGTTTGCGTCTCCTATAGTTCTTGTTCGGAAGAAAACTGGAGAACTTAGGTTCTGTATAGACTACCGTGAGTTGAACAAGAGAACCATTCCTGACAGGTTTAGCCTCCCTAGGATCGACGAGCAGCTGGGTGCACTAGCTGGTTCCACTTACTTCTGCCTTGATCTCAAGAGCGGTTATTGGCAAGTAAGCATGGCTCCGGAGCATCGTGAACGTACAGCTTTTACTGTTGGTCCGGGGTTCGGATTTTTTGAATACAATGTAATGCCTTTTGGGTTAACGGGAGCACCAGCCACGTTCCAACGTCTTATGGAGAACTGTTTAGGCGAATTAAATCTCCAGGAATGTCTTGTTTATATTGACGATATAATTTTTTTTAGTGACACCATTGATGAGCATATCGTGCGTCTGTCTGACGTGTTTAGGAAGCTTCAACAGGCCGGGATCAAGTTAAAACCCTCAAAATGTACTTTTTTTCGCGAGAAAGTTTTGTACCTGGGACACATCGTGTCAGCGGCTGGTATTGAACCCGACCCCAAGAAAACTCAGGCTATCCGAGACTGGGTTGTTCCCTCGACTGTTGCGGAACTCCGTAGCTTCTTAGGATTTGCCTCGTATTATCGTCGTTTCGTGAAGGGTTTTTCAGCAAAACCTCTAAATGATCTTTTGAAGGGGTTGCCTAAATCTCGTAGGAACGAGGAGAAGATTCCTTGGAATGACGTCCAACAGCAGGCTTTTGACCAACTAAAGTCAGTACTTTCTGAGCCTCCTGTTTTGGCTTACGCTGATTATAAACTTCCGTTTGAGCTTCATACGGACGCTTCTCTTGACGGGCTTGGTGCGTGTTTGTACCAACGCCAGGACGGAAATCTGAGACCTATCGCTTTCGCTAGTCGCGGTTTAAAAGATGCCGAGCGAAAGTATCCTATACATAAACTTGAATTCCTCGCTCTCAAGTGGGCTGTCAGTGAACTTGATCAACCCGTGAACGGCCTGGGTTTTGCTCGGCGTGATCTCATGGCGGCTCAAGAAGCTGATACTGATATCCGTCGTATTATCAAGCAGATCAAGTCAGCTGGTCGTTACGTGCCGTCTTCTCGGTTGGATCGGAAATGGCAGAAATATAACTACGCTATGAATGATGGCTTGTTATGTCGTCGTGTTGTCGAGGACGAATCCGAAATTTTTAAAGTTGTTCTGCCGTCTGCGGAGATCCCTTTTGTTTGCAAGATGTTGCATGATGACCTAGGTCATCCGGGTCGCGATAAAACGTTGGGTATGATTCGTGAGAGATTTTTCTGGCCGGGGATGTATTCAGATATTGACCGATACGTTAAAAGTTGTTCGCGTTGTGTTATCCATAAAGCTCCTACTCCTTCACAACAGGCTACTTTAGTTCCTATCACTACGTCTGAGCCTTTGGAGGTGGTGTGTCTCGATTTCTTAACCTTGGACAAAAGCAAAGGTGGTTTTGAGAACGCTTTAGTCATCACTGACCATTTCACTAAGTAAGCTTTAGCTGTTCCGACACGGAACCAGACTGCACGAACAACGGCCCGTGTTCTATTCAATTCTTTCATTTCAAAGTTTGGAATCCCTAAGAGGATTCACTCTGATCAAGGTGCGAACTTTGAAAGCGGTCTCATAAAGGAATTATGTTCGATTTTCGGCATCAAGAAATCGCGCACTACGCCGTATCATCCCATGGGAAACGGTGCTTGTGAGCGCTTTAATTCAACTTTAATTCAACGTTTGGGTCTTTTGGAACCTGCAAAGAAAATTGCATGGAAAGATCATTTGTCTTCGGTTCTGTTTGTGTACAATTGTACGCCTCACGAGTCCACTGGTTTTTCGCCATATCGCTTAATGTTTGGCAGGACTCCGATTTTGCCTGTAGACGAGGTTTATCAATTAAGCAAGCCTTCACGGCAATATACAGCTACTCTTCAGGAGGAGTTTAATTCTTTATGGGTTCAGGCCAAAGTAAAGTTAGCGAAGTCAGCCGAGAATTCAAAGAAATACTATAATTCCAGGGTTCGTGGTATTTCGGTCGCCGTGGGTGACTTCGTTTTGGTAAAACGTGTAGGTATTAAGGGACGCGATAAACTCGGGGACAAGTGGGAAGAAAATCCATATGTGATTGTATCCCAGCCTAATACGGAAATACCCGTGGTACGTGGTCAGAGACACTGTGTCTGGTAAGACGAGGACGCTTCATCGGAACTTGCTGTTGTTCCTTTCAGTTCCGCTGCGTCCAAATCGCAGCTCTGAGGTCGTTGGAGTTGGGAAACATGGTTCCGGGATTAGGAGAGATAAGACTAGTTTAGTTGAGCCTGCGGAGTCGGTCAGCAGCACGAGTTGTGATGAGACCGATGAGTTTATCTTGTTCGATCGGGGAGCGTCTCATGGGACTTTTCCTCTTAATGAGGAATTATCCCTCGTTCATTAACAGTAGACACCCCCGACGATGAATCTACTTTATCTGTAGTCGCATCGGACGTGAGTCCGGGAAGTCATTCTGTCGTTGAATCGCCCCCCGTTGAGAGCGTTTCTCCAGATGAGGCTAGGCCCGACGTCAGTCCGCTAGGTGTTGATACGTCTCTCGTTGCGGACGTGCCTTTTGATGAGATTAGGCCGGAGGTCGATCCATCTAATGAGGTGCAATCACAAGATTTTTCCGTGCGTCCAGCCCTTGCCGATCGTCCTACAAGGGTAAGACGTATGCCTGAACGGTTTGCTGACTATCAGGTTGGCGCTTTAACGGTAGGTCCTTCGTGGCAACAGAAGCTGGATACTTTGTTATTGGCAAGCAAAGATGCTTCGATAAGCGGAAATCCGACTCTGTTGGCAGCGGTCTTGAAACTGTGTGAATAAGTATTTTTAAAATGTCATCAAATGTCCGGGTTATTGAAACATGTATATCCATTATTAATCCAGTATATCCATTATTTTGGGTTGTGCGTTTTAATTCATTTTGGTTTTTTTTTCTTGTCTCTTCATTTTCGTGATGTCTATAAGATGAAGTCGTGTATTACAACAAATTCTTTGAAGCTACGTCGCTTCTTATATGTTTATTTATCTCGATCTGGGGACAGATATTCTTTGGAAGGGTGGTGTAGATATGCCGGGTCTTTCAATATATATATATTAATTTATGTGTGTGATGTAAGTTACACGCATGTATGTGAAACTGGGTGTAAAGTTTGAAGTGAATTTTTTTTAGAATTAGTATTATAAATAACTGTGGGAGTGGTTTGGATTTTGTTTATGTAAATTCTATTAAGTCACTAGTAATTAAGAGCTTGTAGTAGTTCTTGGTCGGTAATCTGTGCTTTGTTCTGAATGATTTCTCGCTGCGTTCCGTCCATCTGGAAGGTTGGGAATTTTAAAAAATATTAGATTGCTTAAACGACATCCTGTTTATGTCACTTATTTCGGGGACGAAAGTTCTTGACGTTAAGGGAGGGTGTTGCCGGGCTGTTTATTCGGCGGTATAATTGATAGCCTCCGTTCGGTGCTGCCATCTTCATGGTCTGCATATAGTTTGAAGTCTTGGCGGGAACAGTGTTAGTTTGTTGGCGGTCGCCTTCCAGGCAACCACTCTGTGAAATATATGTTGATTTGATTTACACTGTTCCCGCAGGTAAGAAAGCTTCGTATGATTCTGACTTAATTATTTAGCATGTGTAATATTTATTGGTTAGTTTGTTGGCGGTCGCCTTCCAGGCAACCACTCTGTGAAATATATGTCGATTTGATTTACACTGTTCCCGCAGGTCTTTCGTTGTTGTTTAATGTTGGTTGGTGGAGTGGACCTCCGGACAGACGAGGCATATACAGGATTTACAAGAAAGCCCCGTCACATTAGAACATCTAAAAACGGAATTTGGTCATTTTGTTCCCATTCAAAAGTGAATTTCAAAGATGGATATTGGGAGTTGATGAAGTCGATAAAAGAGGTAAGATCAAAATTCTCAGAAACTAAGCTCAGAATGTCATCAACATATCTAATCCAAAAGTTAGGTTTAGAGCCAGCGTACTTAGGAAGAATTTCGGATTCAAAGTGTTCAAGGAAAAGATTAGCCAAAATCGGGGATAATGGGTTACCCATAGCGAAACCGAAAATTTGTTCATAGAATTTGTCTTGGAATTGGAAATATAAATTGGTAGTACAGAGTTCCAAAAGTTCAAGTAAACATTCTACAGGAATTGGGAGATCAAGATTGGAGTCCGGGAGTTTTCTTCTTAAGAAATTGAGAGTTGGTTCCAATGGTATATTAGTGAACAAGGAAACAGCGTCGAAAGATATAAATTTTTGTCCATTAGGTTTGAGATTTTTGAGTTTGTCTAAAAGATCCATATTGTGCCGAATGTGAGAATCAGAAAAAGTACCCAAAGCCGGGGAGAGTACTTTAGCCAGATATTTGGAGAGCCGATATGATGGAGAATTGATATTAGAAATGATCGGTCTTAACGGTGAATTGGGTTTATGAATTTTTGGAAGACCATAAGCATAAGGAAGATTTGGAAGCCGAGAGTTAAATTTAGAGAGGAAGTCCGAATGGTCAGGAAATTTCTTAGAGATGTTTTTTAAACCTAAATTAAAAGCTGATTGCATCTTTTTCAAAGGGTTGTTTTTGATGGATTTGTAGAAATTGGAATCACCGAGAATAGCAAACATTTTAGAATTGTAATTGATCAAATCTTGAATAACAATTTTGCCGCCTTTATCAGCCTTGGAGATGCGGATGGTTTTGATGGATTTAAGTTCCTGGAGAGCAATCGAAAATCTCCGAGGAAAGAACTGATTAGATTGACCTTGAAGGGTATTCCAAATGGTGTCCAAATTCATGAATATAAAATTGTATTGAAAACTAGCCGGAGGAGATCTTTCCATACGTTCAACGAAATCCAAAATGTGTTGTTTTCTATGCGGGAGAGAGAAATTTAATCCTAAACCGAGAACTTGAATTTGTGTTTTGGTTAATTTAGCCGAAGATAGATTGACAACATTATCAGTAGCGCAAAATTTGGTCCAAGGGCTGTTGTCGATTAATTTATTCAGAATGGAAGAGAAATGCGAATTTTTCTTTAGACGATGTACCGGGCAAAGATTCTTGATGCCTGAATGAAGAGAGTGCCAAAGGAAACCATCAGGTATATGGTGTCTGAGAAAACGTTCTGCTTGTCGCATTTTATAGAAATTGGAGTTGGTAGTTTCTTTTGCTTCCAAAATGCAATGTCTTAGATGAGATGCTGCTTCATTGGAAAATGGTTGATCTGATTTGAATTTATTCAACCAATTCAGAGATTTAGGAATAACCTGTTCTTTGAAGAAATATGACGTTTTCTTTGGATTTGTGAGCTTTATAAGCAGCAGATTCGTATTTTCGAAAAGCAAAGATCAAATGAGGAAAGGTTATGAATAAGAATTTCAAAGCCAAATTAAAATCCTTTTAAAATCAGGATACTTTTTCTGATTCTCACATTCGGCACAATATGGATCTTTTAGACAAACTCAAAAATCTCAAACCTAATGGACAAAAATTTATATCTTTCGACGCTGTTTCCTTGTTCACTAATATACCATTGGAACCAACTCTCAATTTCTTAAGAAGAAAACTCCCGGACTCCAATCTTGATCTCCCAATTCCTGTAGAATGTTTACTTGAACTTTTGGAACTCTGTACTACCAATTTATATTTCCAATTCCAAGACAAATTCTATGAACAAATTTTCGGTTTCGCTATGGGTAACCCATTATCCCCGATTTTGGCTAATCTTTTCCTTGAACACTTTGAATCCGAAATTCTTCCTCAGTACGCTGGCTCTAAACCTAACTTTTGGATTAGATATGTTGATGACATTCTGAGCTTAGTTTCTGATAATTTTGATCTTACCTCTTTTATCGACTTCATCAACTCCCAATATCCATCTTTGAAATTCACTTTTGAATGGGAACAAAATGACCAAATTCCGTTTTTAGATGTTCTAATTCACAATAAATTTTCTCATTTGATTTTCTCAGTCTACCGTAAACCTATCAACGCCGAGGCATAACTTCACTTCTTTTCGTTTACTGCCAAATCAATCAAAATCGGTCTCGCTCAAGGCCTCTTTCTCCGTGCACTGCGGATCTGCGATGAAACCTTCCTTTCGGCTGAATTTGACCATATATCCAACTCTCTTAGAAAATTGGCTTACCCTGATCACATTTTGAAAATCGCTATTTCTAAGGCTAAACGTACTTTCTTCAATTCTAAACCTCCAGAAAATAAAAAACACATTTCAGAGTTCATTGTAGTTCCGTATGTACCTGTTTTGGAAAAGTTTCGTCACTCTCTCCCTTTATTGGATAAACAAATCATTTTCACGTATGAAAACAAAATTAGTAAGACTTTCGTTAAAAACAATCAATCTATACCTTTGGACTGCGGAGTTTACAAAATTCCTTGTTTTGGCTGTGATAAAATTTACTTTGGAGAAACTGGTCGTGATTTAAAAACTCGAATTTCGGAACACAAAAAGGATATAATAAATCAAAAACCGACTAGTGGCGTAGCCAATCACGTTTGGAACACTGGTCATCGTTTTAATTTTGATAAAGCCGAAATTATTTATACTTCCAGCAATTACACTAAACGCCACATAGTTGAGTCTGCCCTAATTACTCGTCACTCAGATATTAGTACCAATTTAAATAATGGCTTTTCTCCGCATAATTCCCTTCTTTCTAAGTATATTACTTCATACCTTGCCAAACACTAATTATTTACTCACTCACCAATTTACTCAATTAACCTGTCCTCCTGTATATATACCCCTGTTTTTAGTCTATTTCTCACACCTGACGATGATCTCTAGGGTGAGATCGAAACGTCGTGTCTTTTAAATATTTTAGATTTAATAAATAAATTCTGGTTTTTAAATTCTTTTAATCTGTAAATAGTGGGATTTTATCTCACAGTCAAGATGCAACAGTTTCATGCAAAATCAAAGAGAAATCTAGTAAGGTACAAAATATTACTCTACATGTATGAATCAGAAATCAGAGTAAAGATTATCTTAAACTATGCAAAATTAACTCTGAAGCTTATCAGAAATTACAGTCAAGATGCAACAGTTTCATGCAAAATCAAAGATAAATCTAGTAAGGTACAAAACATTACTTTAAATGTATGAATCAGAAATCAGAGTAAAGATAACTTTAAACCATGCAATACTAATTCTAAGCTCATCAGAAATAAGTCATGATGTAAGAATTTCAAGTAAAACCAGAGAAGTTTAGTTAAGTACAAAACAATACATAGTTACAAAAATCAGAAACCAAGAGTGAGAGTTACACAGTATGATGCAAAACCAGATCTAGGCTTAAAAAGTCAAATCAGAGAAAATGCTAGTCAAGTATTAAAATCAACTTTAAGAAATACATGTAGAAAGCACTCAAAATTAAAAAAGTTAAAACATAACCAGATGAAGATTACACAATATCGTACAAAACCAGATCTCGGCTTAAAAAGATTGAGTAGTGAAGATTTTCAATATTTCTAAATGAGACAAAAATTGTCGGAAGCATTCGGAATAGTTTATGATTTATGCTGTTTTCTGCTTTTTGGTAAGTGGCTCATCTCAGTGAATGAAACAATTTTTGACAATACAAGAGTCGAAATTGCCACTGATCTGAATAGGAGTTTGGTTTGAGATGGCTTTGAAAAGTAATTCCCGGATGTTTTCGACGGACCATTCAATATTGTCTTGAAGATCGCTTATCAATTGATTTAATTGCTGGTGGAACATAGTCCACACTTTCAACTCATCGTTGATAATGAAAGCAAGTTTTACTTGATAAGTCATCAGTCCTGTGTTTGGTGAATATTGTAAGTTGTATTTAGGGCATTTATTTGTATCGTCAAGTTTCTTGCGCAGGCAGTTTTTTCGCAGACAGGCATAGTATGAATAAACTGAATCTAATGCGACTGGAATAGCTCTGTGGTAATGAATGTTAGATTCAGATGCTTCACCTTCGTCTGAGAGATCATCTGTATCGGAGATGTTAGCAATATCAGGATACACTTGTGGAGATAATATCTGAAAGTGAAGTAACAAAAGTAAAAGGTGACTGTTATGTTCTATCATATAAGAAATGACATAGTAAAATATTTGTTGATACTAGAAGTGTTATAATCATGATTCATGTTGGTCAATAAATGACTAATTAGAATATCTGTATCAAAGAGATTAGGTATGAAAGAACAAGATATTACCTCCAAGGAAGCGTTCATTGCTGTTGCAAGTATGGTTTTTTTGTTAAAAGACGTTTTATAGCAATTCTTTATATTCACAATATCTCCGGGTGAAACAGATGACGATGCTACAGGAGGCCACAAAGATATTTTACACGAAGTAGATTGATCCTTTATGTGTAGATTTCTTAATGCTATTTCTTCCCGGGTTTTGCGGTTCGTAACTGTTTTGGTTGGAGCAACCTGAAAAATAAGTATTGAAATTGGAAGGTGTATCATACTGCAGTATGACAATGATAAAAATAAATGGGTAGTATTATACTATTAGTAGAACTCGGTTAAGTCAGATCACCAGGGACTAGCAAATTTTGCCACAATTATACAAAATCAAAAATGATGTGGTCTCATTTGAATAGAAATAACCTAGAGGGGACTGGAATTTTAGTCTTTAATCAGTGAAAATCTGAATTAAAGTGATCTGAATTAAACAAGTTATACTGTATGAGAAATACATTGTCTTTATGTAATAATGGTAGAAGGAATATGAAACAATATCATTGTTGAAACACAGGTGTGTATAATCTATTTCAAGTAGACTTGAGAGAACATCGGGTGTCCTACGCCACATGATGTCATATCAAGTCAACTTGAAATAGACCTTTAGTGTAAAAGATTGAAGCAATTAAAAGTTAATTGTAAAAGGACTTGTCAGCTACAGTATACACAAATATTGAGGACATAGTTAATGTTAGTATGGAAAGATGGCAGCACCAATCAAGAAGTAGAAAAGTGAATACAATAGCATGTAATTTTCCAAAGCAGAAAAAGAGAGGGTTATACACGGGTGGATAATGCCTGATTTTAATCTCAAATCATCTATGACAAAACCCAATTGTTCATCATAGCTTTTAATTAAATTAAAATTGTGTTCCCATTTTTTATAAGAAGTTAAGCCAATGAGCTTATTTTATATGGAATTTTAGGCAGAATTGTTGATTAAAATGATAATCAATCGTGTAAGGTTGCTACATATTGGCAGAAAGAGGCTTATATTCAGAAACAAGCAATAGAAAGGTAAAATAGAATCATCGAAAAAATTAGTAGCAATTTACCTTCGTTACTTTAACACAAATGCTGCTCTTTCTCGGAGATGACATGGCTTTAGCGATTGAAGTAAAAGAAGATGAAGGAAGCAGCATCAGTTCAGTGATGGAGGCAGGAACATCCAATGATGGTCTCTCCAGACAAGTGGACTTAGATGTGAGAATTATAGTTTCGTCTTTGAACAGATAATTAGTCAGTAATACAGTTTTAAGCTCACGCAGTAGTGAAAATGCAGCTTGTTTGTAGCACACAATGACAATAAGAGTTTGGTTATCAGTGGCAGTGCATTCTTTTATCTCACGGAGGTTGCCTTGTCGATCAGTAAAGTGATTTGAGTTGTTTTCTTTGACAATAGTTAATTGGATAGGTTTAGAGATGAGATCATCAGGGTCATGGTTGTCCAGTTTAGATAAGCCTTCAATTTTGAATAAATCCATCTGAAAGATGTGAATATAGAATAGAATCAAATCAAATAGTTTAATATTACAAAGAATATATAACCACATGTTAATAATATAGGTAAGTAGACCATGCATAAGTTGGACACGTGAATGTCGAAAAATTGCATAGGGATCATTCATTTATTATGTATGCAAACAATTTGACATTTCAATTCCTTTCCCCCTGTATGCAAAAGCGGCCATTTTTTCAAGTACGTTAAGCATTACAGTAAGCAATTGCACTTATCCCTTCCGTAATGCGTACGTAATAAATGATTGATTCCATAAGACAGCCAGAATTGTTGTACAGTTATTTTTCTATTAATTCTCTGACTGATTACTATGTAAAAGTCTAATTTTTAAGCTCAAAACTTGTGTAAGATGGTAGAAATATTTATTCTCAAGAGCTTAAAAAAAGGACAATGATGTTTCTAAGTTGGCTTTGTTTTTTGTTCATTTAAAAGGAGACAAACATTAAAGACTTCTTTAAATCTGAACTGTAGATTATAACAAAATCCACGGGGATAGATACACATTGTAAATTTTTAGTTTGTATGTTCAATAGAAACTGGACTGTTGCAAAAGAAAATATTATCAAGGCAATGTAATTTTAAAGATTATGGAGGGAAAAATCCAAAAAAAGGTTGGACTTTTGGTGGGAAATAGTCCAAAAATAACTGACTATAACCATCGACGTATAAACTACTCTAGCTTATACGTCCATGCTATAACTCAAGTTGGCAAAATTGTGCTTATCCGACCCAAAGTGTTCGACATAGGCATGATCTACTGTAATAGCACACAATCAGCAGTTGAGATGAAAAATCATTGTAATGGTTGGATATTTACAGTAGAATAAGTTCAATTAAATCAATGGAAGAAAGTCTTTATGGGTTATTTGAGGAAGGGTGTACATTTTTATTTTGCAAAGAATCAATAGAGGAAGAATACATTCTATATAAACGATCATATTCTGCAAGAACCATTTGATTAGCAGTAAACCTTGCAGGGGCTAAAGATTCCAGAGCGAGTCCATTGAAGGTGGTCAATCGACTAAGAGCGACATATGCTTGACACGGTTGGAAAAGTTCTTTACCTAAAGACAGAACAGCATTACTGAGAGATAACCCCTGTACTTTATGTATTGTACAAGCCCAACAAGGGGTCAATGGAAATTGAGTGCGAATAATAGATCTACCACAGGAAATGAATTCTTGGTGATAAAATTCAATAGGTATAGCATTGTGTAAGTCTTTTCTTTGCAAAATTAGACCCACAGAGGGATCATCAAATTTAACGTAGATCTGTGCAATCGTAGATTGATGAGAAGTTTCTGAAGGAGAATCATATTGAAATTCCACAACAGTTCCAATGGCACCATTAACTAATCCATAAGGAGTATTTATATTTCGCAGTAGCATGACACGAGTATCTATAGAAATTTGAAGTTGTTTTGGTAGCCCCCCAGCAAGTCTGTCATCCTTAGGTATGAGAGTATGTGGTACCATCATGTGAGGTTGAGAGTCATATTCAGAAAATTCATGTTTGGCTTTAATAACATGAGTTTGAGCTGTAAGTTGCATCTGTTGGTGCATATTAAAAGCAGCAACTTGTGAATTCAGGGGATATAAGTGTAAGCTTGAATAATAAGGTTGCATGAATGTATCGATGAGACGAGTTTTAAGTAAAGCAAAATCTTCTTCAGTTGTGCGACCAACACGTACTCGATTGAGTAAAGAAGCATAATTTGGATCCTGCAGCTGGCGACCATTTTGGGTAAGAAAGAACGGTTGAAATAGAGGCCACAGTATTAAGTCAGTAAAGGCAAATTTTCCACGCACAGGGCGAAGTTGGAAGAAGTCTCCTATGAGTATAACATTAATACCTCCAAAGAAGTCATTATCATTTTTAACAGCACATAAACGACGATCAACATAGGAAAGTGTTTTAGCGCTTACCATACTAACTTCATCTATTATTAATGTGTGGACATATCGATATCGAGAGTGGAGCATGCTTTGAATTCGAGGTGTAAGTTCAGTGTATTGAGGTTCAAAACCATGCTGCACTGGTAAATGAAAAGCAGAATGTAAAGTTACCCCATTGATATTTCTAGCAGCTAAGTCAGTAGGAGCAGTAATTAATACGGGATCTTCTCCAGGATGCATAGGCTTTTCTAATCGTAGCCATTCTGCAATGCATTTAGTGAGATAAGTTTTTCCCACACCAGCACCACCAGTTATGAATATCCGTAGAGGAGAGCTACTCATAGTAGAATTTGTTTGTGTGCGGTAATGCTGGAAAACTGCTTGCATCACATACATTTGATCAGGAGTTAAAGAATTGAGACATGTTTCAAGGTTAAAATCAGTAGCCATAGGCATTTTCAAGGTATGCCACTGTATATCATCATTGTTAGAAAGGGATAAACTTGAAATGTGATTGCTAATGTTAGTATGAGTGTAGTTTGAGGGTAATAAATTAGTTTCATTATGTAGAATATCAAAAGTTGGAGCAAGTTTGTCATGAAATGAATCAGAAGGAATTTCAGCTGTGTTAGGGGCGGAAAGTATTGCAATTTCATATGCATTGAGATTGATATGTCTAATTGCATGCTGAATATCTTCAGCAAAATGTTCATAATTTAGTAATGTTGTGTCCAATTGATTGCTATAATGAATAAATGCATCTTGAGCATTTTCAAAACCTTTGAAAAGAGATATTTCATCTCGGTGAGGCATGTGTAGCATAGTGAGGCTGTAGTAGTAGTCATTTTGAAATCTTAAACAGTGAGGTGTTCTAATGACAGCTTGGAAACCTCTTTTTCGGATAACTTTCTTACAGTAGGGTTTTAAGAGATGATATCTTGGTAGCCGCCTTTTAGAAGGTTTAGATATTTTGAGAGGACAAAGCACAAACCAGCTACAAAATGAAATAAGAGAATAGGATTCTAGTTCAGTGGGACGAGCGTGGTAATACTCAACCATACCGGGGATGAAAGGGCAGGTTGCATTAATTGATGTTCGAGAAGATGTAGGTTTAAGCATTTTCCAACGTTTATGCGGAGGTAAAGTATTAATGTATACAGTTGCACGTGATGAATCAATGAGTTGTAATTGACCTATGCGATAAGCAGCCTCTTGTGCACTAAGGCGTCTGGATTTGAGTACACAGAAGCCAATTTTCAATTGACGCTGTCGGGTTGTTATGTCAGGGGTGTTAGCTAGCTCTTGAATAACATTGGAGAGTGCTGTTTTCAATTCCTGGGGTTCTGATTTGCACAAGTAAGCAGCTGTAAGGGCATTATTGCCTATTATCTGGATGTCCATGTTAGCTTGCCATAAACGCAAAATGGCAGGATTATATGCATTTATGAATTCATCCCCTTTATTTCTAGCAGTTTCATAAAACTGACATTTATTACAAGAATTTAGGTCAACATGTGAAATGAGTTTTGTTTGAAGACACAATCGTTTAGGGAATCCATACCTGCATTGTTTACCTCGTTTATTGCAGTTATGTGAATGAGAATGTTTTTGTAATGATGTTACTAAATTCTGAAGTTTAGGATCAGAGCCAGCAGGTATTTGAGTTGATATGATAGAATTGATGAAAGTGACGATGTCTTCATAAGAATCAGTTTGAAAATTAGGTGGATTCTTTAACCAGAAGAATATATGTAGATGACTAGATCCCCGCAGTTGAAATTCAGTGCGAGCAAAATAATCAGCTATGTCTCCCGGAGGTTTCAATGGTCCTTTCAAAATGTGGTTGAGTAAAGCTTTCCAACGGCGTTCAAAGTGTAAAGCTGTTATGAGAGGGTTTTGCCGAACCAGATTTGGCTGAGAGAGATCCTTTATGTGGGAAATATTATTTTCCATGTTACTAAGGTTAGCTATAAGGAAATCATATAGCTCAGGCCAATGGTGATCATTAGCAGACAAGGTTACAAACAATGTTGGTGGGCCTAGGCATTTCATCATTGCTAGTAGATTGTATAGTGAATTTCTGAAATAGGCTGCAAGTCCTCGAATAGTTTTTGTGAACATGTATGTATTACTCATCTCAGCGCTTGAAAAATTATTAACATTATTATGATCAGTAGGTTGTTTAGGCTTCATCCGCGCATAAATACTAACTGTGTTAAAAAGAAGAGATTTTTCATAAGTATTGACCGCATTGAAAATGTAGGAAATGTCCTGACGCCAACGAGGGTCAATATTGTATAGTCGCTGGTGGTAGTACTTCAATATACTAAGAGGTTGACTACGTACTGTGGATATACCATTTTTACCATCTGGGAATAGCCATGGGAAAGCCATTTCTTCTCCAAAGGGGATAGTTTCAATATCTGTGGGTTTTGATAGACGTGGCAGTTGTATGGCAGTTAAATTCTGTGGGATTGTGCAATTGGTAGATATAGAACTATAATGGAGAAATTCATCAATGCTTACAGACGTTTTCGTTGGCAATGAATGACAATTAGATGCGATAGTAATTTTTTCATAAAGATGATTATGAATCTGAAGCCATAATAAGGCTTCTCTTACATGATTCAAATTGGCAACAGCAGTAGAATGAGAAGGCTTGCCGTCTGGTTTCAATATATGTACAAGGTTGTCGTGAGGTAACGTTGTTATGAATTGAGTAAGGGGAAAAGGAAAGCTGATCCCCTTCTCAGCATACTGTCCTCCTGGTAGTACAACTAGTGTAAGAAATATATGTATAAGGGAAATAAGGCGTCTTTCAACGATATTCAATTGTTTGAGGACGAGTGGTATAGGTGCAGTTGCTAATTGATTGAAGTTTTCTGATTTGGATGGTAAAATATAAGAAGTAATTTTCTGCTTACAATATTGAAAATACGTATGTTGTTTGCTGAAAGTAATGTTTTCAATGTGTTTATCACTTGACAAGTAGCGTGTATCAGACTGGAATAAGAACTTTTTGCAGCAAACACAGTGATGGCTGGGGTACATGTTAATAATCTTGTGGAAATTTCTCGTTAATTTATCAAAACTTTTGTACGTACAATAAGTGTGGTCAATCAAAGGGCAGAAAGGGATAGAGTATGTGTGATCTGATAATGGATCCATGGTATTCGATGTTTGTGGAGAGGCACGCCTCTTCCTAAAAAAAGAAGAGTTATTTGGCGTACCAGCTTTGTTTGTCATTGGGAGACCGTGTGTTAGAAGAAGCGAACACCTGGGTGAAGCAGCAGGGATATTACAATTCGCTGTTGTCTGAAGTGAAGATGCTCTAATTTTGACCTGTTGTTGAAATGTGGGGGCCGTTGTTGTAGTAGGAAAACATGGAGTCAAATCATACGCAGCTGTTTGGTAGACATCAAGGAGGTAACGTTCTAGTTCAGCAAGAGATTTGAAAGGTAAAATGACAGCATTTCCAGTTGGATCAAAATGCCCTGATTGATTGCGGCAGTGAGAGTCTAGAATGGAGTATGTGCCATCATTATTGTAAGTGAGTAGAATTGTCACACCTGCTGCAGTGAATAAATTGAAATGGGATAATGAAAAAGCTGCAGGTAGTGAAGATGACAAAGAAGAAGACAATGCTTCATTATCATCTTGTTGTCCAACAGTACCATAAAACAAATCAAAAGAATAAGATATCTGAATGTCACAATCATTGTTTGATAGTTGAGCAGAAGATCCATTGATGGATAATGTTACCATAGTTGGTAAGTCAATATGAGCCAGGTATCTGGGATTTTCAAGGCCCATATATTGCAGAATATCGCCATAAAAATATGTTCCATTTCGTATAATAGTGTTCAAATGATCAGATGTCCAACTATTCAAATCATGAGGGTACTGTGGGTTAAATAATGTAAACAATATTCCGAGTAGGCAGATGGCAGTACATTGACGTCCACGTAAACTTATTGGAAAGCTACTGTCACCTTGGTTAATACTTCCAGTCACCGATTTCAAACCTAAGGCTTGATTTCGCTTACGGTTCAACATTTTGTTATAAGATTGAATAGTGAGGCCTAATCGTGTAAAATAAATACCTTTCTTTCTCAGATCGTGTCGATAGAGTACGATTAAGTAGGATTAGGAGAGCGAATCTAATCTTCACGAACGGTCTCTCACGCGCGCACGTGGACTTCAGAACGAAACTAACTTTCGCTTCCGGGTGGATCCAGAGTTGATTAGGCCAACGGACCTGGTGTTTTGTTGCCTGGTCCACATTCCGCTCAAGCGAATACGACGACTGTGTGACGAATAGTTCTATTAAAATGATATATTATTTCTTTTCTTTTCTACTTTGAAATTAGAATTACTTCTAGTATTTAGAAGTCAGAATTGCTAAATTAGTCAGTAAGCTTAGATTTAGAAGTCAGAATTGCAATTTATTAGAATTTCCGTTTACGTGGTTTCAGGAGTCAGTTTTGAAATTAGAATTACTTCTAGTATTTAGAATTTTGAAATTAGAATTACTTCTAGTATTTAGGAGTTAGAATTGATAAATTAGTCAGTAAGCTTAGATTTAGAAGTCAGAATTGCAATTTATTAGAATTTCCGTTTACGTGGTTTCAGGAGTCAGTTTTGAAATTAGAATTACTTCTAGTATTTAGAATTTTGAAATTAGAATTACTTCTAGTATTTAGGAGTTAGAATTGATAAATTAGTCAGTAAGCTTAGATTTAGAAGTCAGAATTGCACTTTATTAGAATTTCCGTTTACGTGGTTTCAGGAGTCAGTTTGCTAGTAATCATAGCCCGCTAGGTGGTGGTAGTGGAAAACACCAGAGGGTCTGATGGCATCAGGCATGAGACCACAATTAGGTCAGTATGCCTCAAGACGCGTAGTGCAGGACCCCAAAAATAGTGCCTAAAATCAACTGCAGGGTTCCCATTTAAGTTGCCATGGTTACACAAATAGAAGACGTGACGGTAAAATGTTATAGGTATAAAATCTGTAGGTACTGTGAGACAAATTGATAATAAAATCAGGGATTTCTTGGAACTATTTTCAATGGAGTGATAGTACTAAACACATTGGGGGACTCCCTGCGAAATTCGGCTCCAATGTACGGGTGTACCTGGTGTTGTAGCGGAAAACGGGGGCAACACGGTGCTGCCCTCTCTCTTCTAATATGGCGGTCATTCTTCTGCTCATCAATTTGCTGCTCCAATCGTCATTCATCTAATATGTCAGGAGGTCTTGAAGGTAAAATCTAAAGTCTTCCAAGCCCGCTACGGAGTTCGCTTACGTCGAATGATTTCTGGTAGTGAAACCAAAAAGGGTAATAATATTTCACCGCAAGAGATGATCCTCATGAAAAACCGAGAGAGATAAATCTATAAAACAGCCACGATTTGAAAATTATAGTCTGCTATGTTAAGATCGTGCATACCGAGCACGAGTAGCCTATTTTCCGGTATACGGTTATTCTCAGCAACATATATCTTACATGCCCGTAAGGCCCACAGCATATAATTGAGTTGGCCACCCCAAATTATACCTGGATCTACCCTACATTCGACCGGTCTATAGAATAATCCCGTAACCCTCACTTCATACTAATGGCAGTCCAAAATCCTACCATAGATTCTCCCACCTATGGGCTGTAGGCTCAAAGTCCCTACTAAATAGTCCTCTGCTATTCGTCTCCACCATTTCAATCTTGTCAAAAAGCTGATATCATAAATAATTTTTCCTCAGTCCTTATTAAGGTTCTGACCATTCTCAATAGATAAGTCTGAAGCCGCATATAAAATACTGAATCTAATTATTAATTTATTAAAGTCATACTTTCTTATTATAATTCAAAGTGAATAAATATTAGGTTAATTCTACTATATAACTTATTCTTTTCTTTATCGAATCTACCGTCTAAGTATCTCGTAAAAGAACAAAAACCTATTACGTAAACGTATTATCATATAATTCGAATCGACAATCAAATCACGCAAATACGGTTCGAAGAGTAAATTAATGGAAGTTCAGACAAATCCAAGCTGTCAATCACAATCATCGTTGAAAACGATAAAAAGGAGACGGCCGGCCTGACTGACTTATTAATTATCAATAGTGAACCGATTACGTGAATGTCGGTCAGCCCGGTCAAAGACCGGAGCTGACCGACGAATCAACTGATGCTTACCAAGTCTGGCTGTCAACTGCCAAACTGAAATGATGGGAGTCAATACGACCGGTAAAACAGTTAATATCGTTAAATAATGATAATCGGTTGACCCCAGCATCTCAGCATGACAACGGGCAGCTCAGCCTGGTAACCCCACCCCGCTAGCCCAACAACTGACATGACAACCGACACACCAGCTGATAGCGCCGCCACTCGCGTGCTACGGACACTACCAGCATGATTAAAATTTACGGATACTTAGCCGGTTAAAAATACACATTTTAAGTAAGTGATCCCACCCCCCATCTATACAATATATCAATACACATTCTACATATTATTCAATTCAATTCGATTTAATACATTTTAATAAATACGATTGCACAAACGCTACACTACCCCCCCTCCAGATCTGGACGTCCTCGTCCAGAAAATAACTATATTACATAACAATTTAATTAAAACTTCTTCAAAATAGTACAAAATTCGCACTCCACCGGTCTGTGGGATCTGATTTACCACTTGCCTCTTCTCGTGACCATATAGCTCTTACCCTTGATATTTTAGCCATAGAGGTATTTTTATACAATACTCTCGGCTGATCGCCTAAATTTACGATTCTAACTAATATCTGTGATTTTTCCGTGTCCACTACACTACGTGCTACACACATTTCAGGGCCTAACTTCCAATTGTGGTTCGATTCCACCATCGCCCACTTGCCTAAGTACTGTTTATCTTTCTCGTCGATATAGCCCGGCACCGTTATTTCAGATAAAGGCGGGACCTTAATTCTGTCTGTTGATCTAATTAATATTGCGTTCTCGTGAATAGGCGCTATTGGCTCCTCATGCATTTGATGACCTTGACAAGTCACCGTACGCTGTTTTAAATGGATATGACAATCATATGCTGTCAGAAAATCCATTCCGAGAATTGCATCTTCTTTAATTTCGGCCACTATCACTTCCCAAGGTATATTTTTACCAAATAAGCCTAAGGGAATGACCGCTGTACCTCTCACTCTAATACTACTATGATCAGCTGCATAGAGTCGTATAGTTGATTGTTCTAATTTTATCTTGTGATTCTTTATAATTTCAGTATACAAACGATTACTGATGATTGTGTTATGAGCACCGGTATCTACCAGATACTTCACAGACACTCCGTGTACTACTGCCGACAAATAAATCGCCGATTGTGGTTTATCATTTTTGGACAGTACGTATACTTTAGAATCATCTTTCTTTTGTCTATTTTCAATCTCTAAATTCTTTGGGAGACTTGATTTATTTACTCTAGCCGAACCTACTCCCTTTTGAACGGCGCGGGAGAGTTTAAAGGCTGCTGTGTACATTGTCTTGCTATATGACCTTTCTGCTGGCAGTTATAACAAACTACGTTATTACTTGTTCTATATGGTGTTGACTGAGATTTATAATTATTTCTGCGACTATTGCACATACGTCGCACATCCTCTCTTAAACTCGCCATTTCTTTCTTAAGCTCAGAAACCTCATCTGAAACTATTGCTTGTCTTACATATGTTTCTCTTGGAAATCTATCATTCGATGATTCCATCATATATATACTTTCTAAACGTAACGCGTATGAGATTAATTCATCAAAACTCTTTACATCTGATTGCCATAATCTCATTCTCATTTCACCATCAGACAATGCTTCGATGAAATGCGTTCTGGCTAGCTTGTCTCTTTGCACCAAAGAGAATTCAGGATATGCTTGAGCACACAGAATTGTTACTGCTTGTCCCAATTCTTTTAAACTTTCGTGTCTCTTGCGTTTTCGATTGCGCAGTTCGGCCAGATGAACTTCCGCGAAATCCCCTGGACCAAATCTTGCGTCTAAAATCTTACAAATTTCTTGATACTCTAATCTTTCCGTGTTAACCAGCTTAGTACAAACTAGTTGCCTAGCCGCGCCTCGTAATGAAGCGAATAAGAAGTCGGCTTTAACATCGTTTGACCAGTGATTAATTCTTGCTACTGTTTCAAACCCTAATCTGTAATCTTGCCATGATCCGTCACCTGAATAATTTTCTGGTTTTATCTTACAGATCACGTTTGGTTCTACATTACGGGAACTGGAAGAACTTGTTCTACCTACATCCGCCGAACCACTACTTTGAGACCACGTTCCATCTTGACTCTCGCCAGAGAACGTTTGGCCTGTCGGATTACTAGTCATACTAGACCGATACGACGCGGACTTGCTAACAGGACCTACATCACCTTGAACTATTATAGACGTCTCGTTATTCACAAGACCGTCTGGACTTGATAAATCTTCCGAACTTTTACTACGCATAATTCGAGCGCGCGATGCACGAGTCACAGGATAACTCATTTTTTTTTTTGCTGACTTGTACGACTTCGAATCTGTATAAAATACGAAGTCTAAATTGTATGTCCTTGTTTAAAACTTAACTACATATACTACTTTATGCAAAACTTATCGACTCTATCTAAAAGGGAACAGGTCAGAATCTACTTAAATATGTATCTGTTATGTTGCGAGGCTATATAAAAAAAATTATTATCTCTCAATCTGGAATCTCAAAAAGAATCATCCCACTTCTGACACCAATTGTAGCGGAAAACGGGGGCAACACGGTGCTGCCCTCTCTCTTCTAATATGGCGGTCATTCTTCTGCTCATCAATTTGCTGCTCCAATCGTCATTCATCTAATATGTCAGGAGGTCTTGAAGGTAAAATCTAAAGTCTTCCAAGCCCGCTACGGAGTTCGCTTACGTCGAATGATTTCTGGTAGTGAAACCAAAAAGGGTAATAATATTTCACCGCAAGAGATGATCCTCATGAAAAACCGAGAGAGATAAATCTATAAAACAGCCACGATTTGAAAATTATAGTCTGCTATGTTAAGATCGTGCATACCGAGCACGAGTAGCCTATTTTCCGGTATACGGTTATTCTCAGCAACATATATCTTACATGCCCGTAAGGCCCACAGCATATAATTGAGTTGGCCACCCCAAATTATACCTGGATCTACCCTACATTCGACCGGTCTATAGAATAATCCCGTAACCCTCACTTCATACTAATGGCAGTCCAAAATCCTACCATAGATTCTCCCACCTATGGGCTGTAGGCTCAAAGTCCCTACTAAATAGTCCTCTGCTATTCGTCTCCACCATTTCAATCTTGTCAAAAAGCTGATATCATAAATAATTTTTCCTCAGTCCTTATTAAGGTTCTGACCATTCTCAATAGATAAGTCTGAAGCCGCATATAAAATACTGAATCTAATTATTAATTTATTAAAGTCATACTTTCTTATTATAATTCAAAGTGAATAAATATTAGGTTAATTCTACTATATAACTTATTCTTTTCTTTATCGAATCTACCGTCTAAGTATCTCGTAAAAGAACAAAAACCTATTACGTAAACGTATTATCATATAATTCGAATCGACAATCAAATCACGCAAATACGGTTCGAAGAGTAAATTAATGGAAGTTCAGACAAATCCAAGCTGTCAATCACAATCATCGTTGAAAACGATAAAAAGGAGACGGCCGGCCTGACTGACTTATTAATTATCAATAGTGAACCGATTACGTGAATGTCGGTCAGCCCGGTCAAAGACCGGAGCTGACCGACGAATCAACTGATGCTTACCAAGTCTGGCTGTCAACTGCCAAACTGAAATGATGGGAGTCAATACGACCGGTAAAACAGTTAATATCGTTAAATAATGATAATCGGTTGACCCCAGCATCTCAGCATGACAACGGGCAGCTCAGCCTGGTAACCCCACCCCGCTAGCCCAACAACTGACATGACAACCGACACACCAGCTGATAGCGCCGCCACTCGCGTGCTACGGACACTACCAGCATGATTAAAATTTACGGATACTTAGCCGGTTAAAAATACACATTTTAAGTAAGTGATCCCACCCCCCATCTATACAACATATCAATACACATTCTACATATTATTCAATTCAATTCGATTTAATACATTTTAATAAATACGATTGCACAAACGCTACAGTGTTGGGGGACCCCTAATCTATAAAAGTTTGATTATTTCAAAAGTTAGGTTGGGTATGTGGGGCGAAAACCACGTTAATGCGTAGCTAAGATTCTCGTTTATGAGCCATAAGCTGGATTTCCCCTGAATTTTCGCGGTTATATGTGAAATTGACCCTTGAATTTGATGTTTTTACTATAGGATATAGAAGACTTTGGAATAGTGGTCTGAGCTCTGACAGCCAATACAGGCGAAATGACAATTTTTGTGAATTCAATGAAATTTTTCAAATAATCTTAATCTTATCCATTTTTTTAAAGGTTGTTATTGGTTTTGGTACTGTATAGGCTGAATTTGGATAATTTTTCAGGTATGATATAGTTAAATTTTCATTTTTGGAGGCATTAGACTAGGCATCTACTGCCGGCCTATATGTATCTTTAAGCCTATATTGACTATTGCACAGAGCACCCTCTAGATTGCACGCTTGACTGCGATTTTCCTTACCCTAACCCTAACCCTAGCGATTTTTTTCTCAATTTTTTTTAACACCCGTCTCCCTCCCCCTGTTTGTCAGTCCGTCTGATTAACTGATAGGCCAAATCTCTGTGGGATATGGCCAATCGGTGGTTTACATACTTGAGGAAAGGGGGTAATTTCACCAGAGGAAATTACGCCCTTTCCCGTTGCTACTTAGCTTCTTATCCAATAGATGGCGCGTACGGTGCCCATTATCGATCAATTCGTAACAGATGCGCGTAGGGTTATTGATTCGAAGACGACGACGGCTGCTGCTGCAAATGGCTGTAGCACTTGGACTGGGCGCCTAAAGAAAAAGAGTAAATCTAATGTGGTGTATGGGTGGTATCAGGGGAGGGTTGGGGGGTTAAGTGTCAACATGTTCGCCCACAGGCTATCTGTCTGTGCAAATCGTCGCATTTTGCCCAGAGACATGGAAGGTGAAACGTGCAGTCATTTGTGTCATGTCCCGCTCTGTGTAAATCCTCAACATTTATGTATCGAGTCGACCGCTGTTAACAATCAGCGGAAAGCCTGTAAAAGTGAGGGACATTGCGCGGGGCATGGCTCATACCAAAATTGCATATTATAGGTGTGTATGTATTCACTGAATATAAAACTATTTTTGTCTCTACCTGTCTCGTTATCAAATATCTTCTAATCTAATTCAGCAACATCTGCCAATCTCGAATACGTGTGATCTGATACTGATTTATCATTTCTTGAATATGTGTGATCTGATAAATATTTAGGGCTGCGTTTTTTTTTTCGTATTGCTAGTTTTTTCGTCACTACTGGGCATGCCTTGGATGTGTTTGGTTGTGGGTCCAGCATTCCTTTACGATATTCGTCTTCAGAACGGTTCCGCTTGTAGTGAAAATGATTTCTCCACGAGCGTAGTTTCGATCGAATTGCCATCCTGTCGTGGGTATTTTGATTTTGTCTTGTCCTGTGATACAGACTCTCGCGCTCTATCTGTTTCAGAGTTTTTCCAGCTCCGCTTGACGGGTGAACGGACGCTCCGACGAACACTAGCTTTTTGGCTGCTGAATTCGCGCCGGCGTTATTTAATCTGTGTATCGTCGACGCCAGACGGCCAGCTGAATTCCTAGCGTAGTTCACGTTCTTGGGTAGTGAAACGCTGATAGATCGATTCGCAGACTCGCGTCTATTCGTATTCGTATTAAGTCGTGTGGTGAGTACATTATCCGTACCGAATTTTATTTCGATCACTTTCCTGAGTATTAATTTGTCACTGTCTGTGATGCGTAGCCGATATCGCGACAAGCCATACGTTGATAGGTAGTGCGATCGGTACCACCAACAAGTCTTCCTTCCACCTCCACACAAAACCACATTCTTCCTACAATTCCGGCAGTCTCCGCTGTAGCACTGAATCATAACGTCAATGATACGTGGTAGTTTTTTTCTAATGATATCAATGTTACCGGCATTTTGGCGGTGCAACTCATTGTATATGCCGTGGCATCGACTTTTAACATCGAGCGCGAACATCTTCTTTGCTTGTTGTTTATCCGCTCCAGGTGGAAACATATCATCAGAGAAGTTTGCCTTCATACCTGCGCGGAATTGGCTCTGTCCTAAGTGTACGGTATCCGCTAAGCGTTCAACCGGGTCACCAGTCCCTTGACGTAAACCATCTACGCACTGACTGTCTCCGTCACTGGTTGCATATTTTAGGTGAAGACCTGACTCGCTTAGATCACTGCCGATTTGCTGGCCGATAGCTCTCTCACTGAGAGGTTCTTGAGGCGCCCTGTTGCTTGTACAGTTCGGGTGTCCTCCTGGACACGTGACCTCTTGTCCTTTATTACGTAGGCGTTGACCAGTTGGACAGAGTTTCGTCTGTAGGTAGGCTCCGATGATCGCATGCTTGTCGGATTGGTCCTCGCGACAGATACCGATTGCTTGAGAGGCATTCTGTCCCATCTTCCGTCGCCCGGCGATACTTATACTGTTGTATCGACAATCGACCTGTACGTTTATTGGTGCGTCTGCGGCGAGTCCCCTCAGTACGTTCACTCGCTTACATTCATCTCGGCGATCGCTCATGTCACTCTCGTTCAGCTCTGTGATGGCGTTGCCTACTTTGTTGGCGGTTTTCTGCATACCGCTTCTCGCCGGCGGATGAACGTTCGTCGTTGCCAATAGATACCGTGCCCGACTGTTGCCTATCGGACAGTCCTGCAGTCCGACCTGGAAGCCAACATTCGGTGCTGCAGCCCTGGGACCTGGTTTCCCCGGTGTCTGTTCAACTTCATCATACAATTTGTGCAGATTTCCTCTCCAATTGCACGCAACACATTGTACCGACACTTTCCAGCACAATCCCCACTTAATCACGCGATCGGGTTGAAAATTCGGTTGCCCGCAGAAACTCGAATTCGCATTGTGTTCCGTCAGAGACGCATTGAACATTTCAAATGTCTTTCTCAAGTTTACACATTTTATGTCCGTTAACGAGAGCTCTGCAGGCGGCGCATCGCAAATTATGTCTTTTTCCTGTGGTTTTGGACGCAATATTTTTGCGTTACCCGCGCAACCACTACTGTCGGGTATATAATATGTACCGTCAAATGTCCGCCGAGTAACGATACTATGAGTGTCACTATCCAGCCTCGGCTGCCAGATTGGTATTGATGCTGAATCGATTTGCTGCTCCTCATCGGCGACGTGATGATTCGGGCTGCTCCTGGTGGTGCTTGGTTTCCTGTAGTAGTAACACCTGTGACCTTTTTTGAACTTATGCCCTCTCCTACTCCTTCTCGCTGCTGTAGTTGATCTCCTCTGGTTGTTGTTGATGTTGTCCATATTTTTCTCCATAAGCGTATATAAAATGTAAAAGTATGTGATTTCTGCTTAGTGAATGAAAAGCTGAATTTTGCAATATTTTGCCTAGCCTGTGGGAGCTTTTGAAATTCAAACTGCCAAGGTATCCATGGTTACGCGACCATGACAACTAAAATGTGATGTCATAAAAAGCTTCCATGCTCAATTTAGAAAAATCACATTCATTTAGCTTTTGGAGTTGTAATAATTTATTTTGAGTGATATTTTGAAATATATCTTAGTCTCAAATTTTGTCAGAATTTAAGGGGTAGGGAAGAGACATATTTTCATTGAAACCATGGCAACCAATGATGTGGTATCCAAGGGGAATTTATATTGTTGTGCCAACTAGAACTGATGACTACCGTGTTTGGTGTATGAAATTCGTCCCGCTCGAAGGCTTGTGTAAATAGTTTAGTGCCCTTGAACTTTGCCCTCAGCTAGCAAAATCGCCAAATCTAAAGGCTTGAGCCAGTTTAGGGATAAAAATGGTAATTTTTGCAAGAAAATGGAGTAATATTTCTTAAATAATGATTATCCATGACCATATAGCTGTATCGATCGAATGTAAATGCAATGCAGTAGCCAGGAAATATTGTAGTTGTTGTAATTGTATTTTGAAATCTATGTTTCACTTTGATGACGCCGATTTGAAACTGGGATATCATTGCATTTCAGTGCAAACGCGCAATTTTTGCTGACGGGTATTGTTACGTGTGTAATTGTTGGAGAGCTTTGATATTGCATTGTGTAACTAGGGTGTCTCTATGCTTTCTAAAACCATTTGAAAAATAATGGTACTCTGAACTTCGGTTACTAGTCAGGCATGAGACCACAATTAGGTCAGTATGCCTCAAGACGCGTAGTGCAGGACCCCAAAAATAGTGCCTAAAATCAACTGCAGGGTTCCCATTTAAGTTGCCATGGTTACACAAATAGAAGACGTGACGGTAAAATGTTATAGGTATAAAATCTGTAGGTACTGTGAGACAAATTGATAATAAAATCAGGGATTTCTTGGAACTATTTTCAATGGAGTGATAGTACTAAACACATTGGGGGACTCCCTGCGAAATTCGGCTCCAATGTACGGGTGTACCTGGTGTTGGGGGACCCCTAATCTATAAAAGTTTGATTATTTCAAAAGTTAGGTTGGGTATGTGGGGCGAAAACCACGTTAATGCGTAGCTAAGATTCTCGTTTATGAGCCATAAGCTGGATTTCCCCTGAATTTTCGCGGTTATATGTGAAATTGACCCTTGAATTTGATGTTTTTACTATAGGATATAGAAGACTTTGGAATAGTGGTCTGAGCTCATCAGACCACAATTAGGTTAGTAGCTCGAAGATGCGTAGGGCCGGACCCCAAAAATAGTACCTAGAGTGAAGAAGAGGTCCCCTATAAATGTTGCCATAATTTCTGCAAATGGGATAGGTAACGAATTTCGGTTATATGTATGAAATCCATTGATCCTGAGAGACAGCTTGATGATGAAATAAGGGATTCCCTGGACTTTTTTTGCTTGGAGTAAGGGTACCAAACACGGTGGGGGATTCCCTTAGATATTTGGCTCGGATGTACTGGCATACCTGTACTGGGATACCCCTCCTTTCTAAAGGTTTGATTATTTCAAAAGTTAGGTTGGGTATGTGGGGCGAAAACCACTTCAATGCGTAGCTAAGATGCTGGCCTATGAGCCATAAGCAGTATTTCCCCTGAATTTACGCGCTTATATATGAACTAAACTCTCGAATTTCTTGTTTTTACTGTAGGATATAGAAGATTTTGGAATAGTGGTCTGAGCTCTGATCAACTTAATATGCTCCAGCGCCGTGGCGCTGTCGCAAAAAGGTTCGGTATTTGCAATTTCAGATGACTCAAAACCAGGTTCCTATTTTTCGTTTCGTGTGTATAGTTCGGATTTTATACCATCAACAAATGAACTTGAACTTTAATTTTATTGATCCATATAATATACAAATGGAAGATCGCATTGGATTCGAGTCCCACTTACCTCAGTGTACTCTGGATTGATTTTTAGGTCCGATTTTTAAAGGGCTTTCCCTGGAGGGAAGGAAGGTGACTTACAAATCTCAAAATTCCATACAAGCCTTTGTAAAATTAGAGAAAGAAAAAACAAGAGACAACAGAAAAGAAAAACTATATTGGCATATATTAGTAGTTTCTCGTTTCTTGATAATTACTTAAAAATGTTCTTAAAACTATACAAAGGCCTTGTAAGACCTATCCTCGAATATGCTGCCTGCTGTTGGAACCCAACCCTACAAAGAGATGTGTTGAAATTAGAATCTGTCCAGCGCAGGGCTACTAAACTGTTAAATAACATTTCTTTTCTGCCATACAGAGAAAGACTCCAGATTCTGAAACTTCCAAGTGAATTAATTGAGGTCTACAAGTATATGCATGGATTGTATAATATTGAGAACCCGCCGTTTATCAAATCAGAATCCCGGAGAACCTGTGGTCATCAGTATAAACTGAACGTGATTCGATCTTTATCTAATGTGGGACAATCGTTCTATACACGCAGAATAGTAAGCTGTTGGAACAATCTTCCGTCAGATGTCGTATGTGCTCCATCCTTAAACGGTTTTAAAAATAGATTAGACCGACACTGGGTTACCGTCGGTGAGGATGTCTACGCGTTTTAACTTTGTATTGTTCGTCGAGCCCGTTATTTAATTGCGAATATTCTGCGTCGTTTAACTTGTCGTGCTATTAGCTACGTATTATCATTAATCAAGCGGCTCCGATATGTACTTGGACTTTGTAGATTTTTTAACTTTATGCGCACTCTCGAGTTATTTTTTTGTGAAATATAAATTTGCTTAAGACCCGAAAGGGTTATTCCGCAACAGCTTATGAACTGAACTGAAAAATACCAGAGACAATTAGGCCTACATGTTAAGACACATTCAGTCCTCAAAACATTTTGTTAGAGATAAGCACGGCGCTAGTATGTACGACCACATATTGCAGGTAATAAATTATTGCAACACCTAATGCTATACCATTTAATTGCATTCTGGGCGGCCTTAAAATCACTACAGTCAGTAGATGACAGCGCAGACAATGTCGAATTGTCCGCCATACATATGTCATCATAGAAATTCTGACAAACGACGACATCATCTCAAAACTCCAAAACTACTGCGAAGATGCAGTATGGCAATCTCTGAACCCAAGCTATGACACTGTAGATACTGTGGTCAACGATTTTATGCTAATCCTAAATGAAAAAGTAGCTGAACCCCAACGACATCCTAACCCCTCCTCCCCCCCCCCCCATAAAAACTGATAACAAACAGTGGTTTGATAGAGAATGTGAAAGGTCAAGAACTGAAGTTCGACATTTCGGCAAGATCCTGCATAAATACCCCAGTCAATGTAATAGGCAAAAATATTTTATGCGCAAAACACTCCACCGCAAACTTCTAAGGTCTAAACGTGCTGAGTTTAGGCAGGGGCAATTTGACGAACTTAGAAACGCGAAAAGGAATCCTAAGCAGTTTTGGAAAATAGTTAAAAAATTATCAAACAGTAACAGATCCTCACGTAACTCTATTGATGACCCGGAACCATTCATTCATCATTTCAAATCAATTTTTCAAGATAATGTAAATGATGAAAGGCAAAAACATCCCCTTAAAAATTTGTCAAATGATGATATATTCACTGAATTAGACTTCTTGATCACCGACAAAGAAACTCGAATTGCTGTTCAGAAACTGAAGAACAACAAATCGCCTGGTCTCGACGGTATAACAAATGAGATTTTGAAATATGGCATTGATATCCTGATTCACCCACTGGCCAAACTATTCAACTGTGTGTATTCAAGCGGGCACTTCCCGCATCAATGGGCTGAAGGGTTGATAGTACCAATCCATAAAAATGGAGACAAATGCAACCCAGATAACTATAGGGGCATAACCCTAAACAGCTGTCTCGGCAAATTATTCTCTTCAGTATTGAACAATCGGCTTATGTCATACTTGGAGACCAAAAATGTTATCACCAAAAACCAAATTGGATTTATGCCTAAATGCCGAACAACAGACCACCTTTTCACACTCCAAAGACTTATTCACAAGAAACTTAGTGCCTAGGGACTGATCCACAAAATTAGCAATTTAGCTCTTGGAAAGAGGTTCACCAGACTTATCGAAAGTATGTATCAAAATATTTCGTGGAGCCTAAAGATCAATGAAAACTCCACATCACAGCCTTTCCAGTGTCACAACGGTGTACAACAGGGTAATATTTTAAGCCCGTTACTCTTTAATATCTTCATAAATGATGTCGCCGATATATTTTATGAATTTTGTGATCCTGTACTACTTGGCGAAACATTTATTAACTATCTCTTATATGCCGATGACCTGGTCATTGTATCAAATTCGAAAGAAGGTCTTCAGAAATGTATGGATAAATTTTCTAACTATTGCTCAAAATAGAAACTCAGTATCAACACTGTTAAGAGTAAAGTTATAATCTTTACCAAAAAGGGGCAAATTTCAATCAATGTTGAATTCGATATAAATGGGAAGAATGTCGAAATTGTTAGAGAATTCAAATATTTGGGACTAATTTTTACAGCCAACGGTTCATTCAAAAAAGCAAAAGAAATACTCTACAGCACTGCCAACCGGGCCATGCTATCGATAATGAAAATGATAGGGATACAAAATTGTTCACCAGATATCTCTCTGAAACTCTTCGACAGCCTTGTCATGCCCATTATTTTATACGGCTGTGAAATTTGGCTGCCAAATATAACATTAAGCAAGAAGATGTCGTCTGGTAAACCATATTGTATTGAGCAAGCATTTGACAGTGATACTCATCTAACTGGACTGATTATTAAAATCTGTAAATTTATTCTGAATGTTAACCGAAAAACAACAAATCTAGCTGTCCTAGGGGAACTAGGGAGATTGCCTATGTACATCAATGAGTGTACTCAAGTCATTAGATACTGGGAACACGCTTGCGCACGAAAAAGGTCATCTTATCAATACAGTCTTTAAAGAAATGATGTCCAAAAAATGTACATGGAATAGTTTTGTTGATGCTCTTTTAACAGCCACGAACAGGAACATCAAGCTAGATACTGACAGAGTACCAGCTGAACTCTCAAAATCTATAAGACACGTCCTAACTGAGAGATACAAAATATTTTGGAAACAAAAAATCCTCCAATTTAGCAAATTGAAATGCTACTGCCAAATTAAATATGAATTCAGCATGGAACACTATCTATCAATGAGCATCAACAAAACCTATAAATCCGAAGTCACAAGAATGCGACTGAGTGCTCACCATCTGTTAATAGAAAGGGGTAGGCATTCTGGCCTCCCAAGGGAAAATAGGTTATGCACCTCATGTAATATAATTGAAGACGAATTCAATTTTATTATGCAGTGTACCAAATTTGATAGCTACAGAGTTGAACTAATTAAATTTTTTGATACCTATTTTTCCGAACAGAAATTTACAACCCCTGAAAACAAATTTATCACCATTATGTCTTCACCCCTGATGGCTCATAACCTTGGCAAATATATTTGGCTTAGCAAAACAAACCCGCTGTAAATAAAGAAACAATACATAACTATGCCAGATATGTATATAATTTCCTATCATGTACAAAATGTAAATACTGTTAAGGAATTTCTCATATTTTATACTGTTTTTTCTTCTCATTGTCGAGATAGATCAATTGAACCAAACTTCTTTATATTGACAAACGGTCATTAATGCGTTTATTTGCTAATGAAACGATTGACGAATTGTTTGACATCTTAACTTTTTTATAATAACAAACTTTAACTAGATTCTAAGAAGACGGTTTCAAAATATCTTCTCGGCCATCTTAGGTCGTACTAATTTTCAACAAAACTCGTCCAAAACACACGAAACTACCCACAACGATACAAAGAGGGCGCATTTGCCGCAACATACCACCCTTCCAATAGGAAATCACCTATGACAAACAAACAATAGGTAAATGCGTCTAGTACAGAATGTGTAATAGTACACTTAAACTTAAACTAAAAAATTTAAGCCAAACAAACGGCTTTAGCTATAAAAGTTAACGTTCATAGATAAGAAGTACCTTGATACAAAATTACACCATAGCCTTAATTACCATAAGCATTAGCACATTAATTATGGTGAGCCTACATAACTCTCAAAAGTATTCTATAAAACTCTCAAAAGTATTCTATAAAAGGAGTCTGTAGACCAATAATTACTTCGACAGAATTTTAGAATATATACCTAACTCGAACTAACTAAAAACTACTATGTGCTGAGTGCACATGTTAGAATAATGAATCTTATGACAGGTCACAATACAGAGTTCCATCTAATAATCACCAACTTGATGGCTCTCAATAAAGACAATATATGAGCTATTTAAACCCGGTGCTAATCTATGTCTACTTGTATAATAAAACGTTACTGGATCATTAGATTGTCAGGTTAAACGGATTATTTTACCGCAGCCTCGACCAAAAAACACAATTTATCAACGGGTCGACGGAAATTGCTGGTTTAGGTTTTAATGGAGGCGGCTCGTACGAATCCTTAACAATCGCATTCGACACTTGTTACGCGACCGGCTACCCACGAATTCCGTTGCCCAGTGTCCATTATGAGCACTACGTCGCCCACGGTTACGTTTCGGCGGGATCGATTCCACTTAGACCGAACTTGGAGAGTATGCATGTACTCTTCTGCCCACCTTTTCCAGAACATCTGGGCCAAATACTGTACTTGACGCCACCTACGTACGGAATAACTGTCTTCTCTCTTAAATGTTCCAACAGGAAAATCCGATTTCGGCTGCACTAACAACAAATAGTTGGGAGTCAGTGGCTGGGGATCATTCGGGTTGCCACTCTCCAGCTCGTACAGGGGGCGATTGTTCAGAATCATCTCCGCTTCGCAGAGAACGGTATTCAGCAACTCGTCGTCCACACTTTTCGATTGATCGCGTAGCAGGTGAAACATGATCTTTCTCACCGATCTAATCATTCGCTCCCAAATGCCTCCGACGTGAGACGCGAGCGGGGGATTAAAAACCCATTCTACACTATTCTTCGAACAAAACCGAGTAAGTTTTTCTTGATCGAGGTCGTCTAACGCACGTTTCATTTCGGATTTAGCGCCGACCAAATTTGTGCCGTTGTCGGATCGAATTCGCTTAACCGCACCTCTGCGAGCTATAAATCTTCTTATCGCGTTTATACATGCGTCCGTCTCGAGAGAAGACGCGGACTCGAGATGTATAGCTCTGCAGGTCATGCATGTAAACACGACTCCATATCGTTTGACACTACTTCGACCCCTTTTAATGTCGATCGGACCGAAATAGTCAATCCCCGTGTTCGTAAATGGAGGCTGATCGGATGCGAGCCGATCGATTGGCACGTCAGCCATCTTCTGGTTAGCCTTCTTTCCGTTGTATTTTCTACATAAAACGCATTTAGACGTAATTGACTTGATCATACCTCCCGCATGAATAATCCAAAATTTCTTTCTGATGTACGCTAAGATAGAGTTTTTACCCATATGACCTGTGGCTTTATGAGCATCTTCAATAATCAAACTAGATACGCGGTGGTACTTAGGAAGGACAATCTGGTGCTTTTCCTGGTAAGGAATGGATGCACGGCTAAGTCGCCCACCAACACGAATAATATCATCTTTCATATAAGGATCCA
Organism: Tubulanus polymorphus; assembly: GCF_964204645.1. Lineage (NCBI taxonomy): Eukaryota > Metazoa > Nemertea > Palaeonemertea > Tubulaniformes > Tubulanidae > Tubulanus > Tubulanus polymorphus. The sequence continues at coordinate 16,173,725 of NC_134028.1, read as the reverse complement.
AATTGTGCAACGGACTTCTTTTTGTAACACGACTAAGCTCACTGGACAGGTTTGTGACCTCCGTTCCTAAACTAGATTTCTGAACATACTTCACGATATTTTCCTCCGCTTCGTCCAACATGGTCGGTGTAAGATACATTTTTACGCCAGCAGGCCTATCGGAGCCAAGAACTTTGTTGCGAAGTCGCTTTTTACACTGGATCAACCAAGCCACAGCTCGTTTAAGCTTCCACCAACATGAATAATGTTCGGCTAACCGCTCTATAGGGTGGACTGGTTCATCTTTGCTAATAGTTGATCCGACCATTTTGGTTTTCTTTATTTCGACGTCGTCGTCACAAGTGGATCTATCTATCGAATCTACTGGCCAATCTGTCTCAGCCTGGTACAGGTACGCTGGACCGCTGAACCATCTCTCTGATAAAATAGTATTTCCTGGACTGACGCCACGGGAGGCCAGGTCTGCCGGATTCAGTGAAGATGGAACGTATCTCCATTGTTCTTTATTACTGCCTTCTCTGATCGTGTTCACTCGATTGGCTACGAACGTCTGGTATCTGGCTGTGTCGTTACATATGTATCTCAATACAGTTTTGCTGTCTGTCCAGTACTTAACATCGCTGATCTCTAGCTCGATTTCCTTTTGAATCGCTGTGTTCATTCGAACTGCAATCGCAGCTGCCGTAAGTTCTAGGCGCTGAATCGTGATCTTTTTTAAAGGTGATACTCTCGATTTCGACATCATAAATGTACAGTTTGTTTCACCGTTGATGGCTACAGATCTTAAATAACATACCACACCATAGCCACTCTCACTGGCATCCGAAAAATAGCGCAGTTCGTGTTTTGTCGAATTTTCACAGCTAGTTGTGAGGGATCTTGGCACCTTTATTTCTTCTAGAGTAGCGAGATTCTCTAACCAGGTTGTGAATCTGATTCTTTGTGCTTCGCTGACCTCTTCATCCCAACCATGGTTTCTCAGTTCTTGCAGCAATATCTTGGCAGGCAAGATAAACGGGCTGGCTAGTCCTAGCGGGTCATAGACAGGGCTGACTGTTGACAATATGCCTCTTCGTGTGATAGGCTTGTTCTTATCTATTGAGATCTGGAACGTTAAATTGTCCGTTTCTAGGTCCCAAGACACGCCCAAAGCACGTTCGGTGGGCAGTTGTTGTTCTAGGTCTAGATCTACTTTATGCCATTCCTCACTGGAGAAGGATTCCATCACATCCCGACTGTTGCTTAGGATCTTGTGTAACCGAAATCCACCGTCAGCGCAAATCTCCTTAGTATCGCTGAGTACTTCTGTTGCTCTCTGGTCAGACTTAAAGGATTTGAGACAGTCGTCTACATAGAACGACTTGAGGATGGTCTGGCGAGATTCAGTATCGTAATGATCGTCGGCATTTTCTGCTGTAGCCCTTAAGGCCAAGTTAGCGCATGTGGGGGAAGAAACACTTCCAAATATGTGGACGACCATTCGGTAGCATATAGGTTCTGTATCTAATCTTCCGTCTTTCCACCACAGGAATCTTAACAAATTCGAATCTTCCTTTGGAACCCGCACCTGATAAAACATTGACTCTATATCTGCAGACACTGCCACGGGCCACTGTCGAAATCGTAGTAAGACGCCGATTAAATTGTTCGTCAGGTCTGGTCCCTGCATTAGCACATCGTTTAGACACACGCCTTGGTACTTAGCCGCTCCATTGAAGACAACACGTAATTTCTGTTTCCTCGGGTGGCGAACGGCGTGGTGTGGCAAGTACCAAGAGTTCTCGTTCTCCATCTCATCAGCCGGTACGATTTCAGCAAATCCTTTCTCGATTATTTTATTCATGAATTCATTGTATTCGTTACATAGTTTTTCGTCATTAAGTAATTTTCTTTTAAGACTGTTCAGACATGATACTGCCAGCGACTTGTTACATGGGAGCTTTACGTTGCTTTTAAGCGGCAGTGGGATCTCATAGTGTCCGTCTCTAAATGTGATGCGTTTCTGAATTGTATTCATGAATTCCTGGTCTTCATGTGACCACTCCTTTTTATCATTTATTCTTTTCTCCGGAAAATCGAAGTTAAATGTTTCTTTTAACCTGGACTCTATGAATTTCAAATCCGACTCTTCAGTGTTCCATGTTCGGTTTACTGGTTTACTTCCTGACCGTTGATCCATTCTGGTTATGTTCCACGTAATCCAGCCGAGCCGTGAACGTGTGGCATATGGACTACCGGCTGGACCAGTGCGAATCTCGAGAGGCGTGAATGCGTCAGGAACGTTGCTGCCGATCATTAGGCCAACTGGTTTTCCTAATCTTCTTGTCATATGGATACCGTCCAGGTGGGGCCACTCAGCTATTTCGTCCTTAGTTGGCATATGATCTTCCGAAACTGGCAGCTCGTCTAACGAAAACATGGTCGGGAGAGTGACGGCCTCATTAGATGAAAGTTCGAGGATTTCGAGTCCGTTTACTTTGTTAGTCTTTACTGGTTTACCATCAGGATGATTAGCAGTTCCAATGTTTAGACGTTGAGGTTTCTTACTAGCTCCTAGTTCTTCTACGAGGTCGGTTCGACAAAACGATATCGAGCTATCTGGATCTAGGAAGCAATAGGTTTCTATTTCTTTGATGCCACCTTTAAGCCGGAGACGAACTGGAATGATTGCCATGGTACCGTGTATGTTTTCTGTATCGACGGAGATAGTTGCTCCACTTGGTTTTGGCGGTTCGTCTTCATTCAGCTTCGGCGGAGGTTCTTTTGGTTCCTTTGGTATGCTTGGCGTCTCGCTGTGGAATGAAGTTAGATGTTGTTTTCCACATTTGGCACATTTCATCCGGTCGGTGCATTTGGCCGCAATGTGGCCAGATTGACCGCAATCAAAACAAAGTCCTTTGTCATCCGGTCGGTGCATTTGGCCGCAATGTGGCCAGATTGACCGCAATCAAAACAAAGTCCTTTGGCTTGAAAAATCTCTCTCTTCTCATTTAGCGGTTTGTCTGCAAATTTAAAACAGGATCCTATCTGATGTCCTGGTTTTTGACAAAAGGAACAGGTTCTCTTCTTCTGATCTGAGGATGTCTGAGTGCTGCCCGCTGGGAAAGTCGGTCTCCTTAGTCTATTCTTGTCCACGCTCGAGCTTGGTACTATATGGGAGAGAGCAGCGCGACCATAGACAGGATCAATAGCTTTCTTAGCCCTCTTTTAACAAAATCTACCAGTGTCTCAAATGTTGAAGGTCGCGACCTCTCCTTGTTGGTAAGTACTATGTTTCGCCATCTATCATGGAGATGGAACGATAACTTCCCAACCAGACGTTTCATATTCTCTGGAAATTCGAGTAGCCGGATGGCATTAGCGTTGGCCTTGATAGCGTTATTACACTCCATTAGGAATAAGGAGTAGTCGTCGAGTGATTTTGGGTTATCGGCTTTAACTGGTGGCCACTTTAATGCCTTGTTTACGTACGCCGTCGCGATTACTTCGGCATTACCGTATCTTTCTTCCAATTCGGTCATAGCAGCATTATACCCTTGAACCGCGTCCAGCTGAGCGAATCCCGAAACGATCTTGTTCGGTTCCCCTGTAGTGTACTGTTCCAGGAAACCTATCAGTTCTTCTGGTTCTTCCGTATTGCTGACGATCCTACTGTTAAACTGTCCGATGAACTTCCTGGGTCGGATCGCCTCCAAACTTCGCTATTTCGGAGTTGGGTCGATTCAAATACCGCACAACAGAACTTAATTCGGAGGTAATGGCTACCGGAGTAATCTGTTTGGCGGGGATGATATTATTGCTAATATTTTCTATACGGCTGTGATCTACAAACAGAGTGAATGTAGGTGCTGTAGGCGTTAATTTCGAATTAACGACATTTTCCAGACTTGTATCAGGCACTTGATCGTCGTATGATCGATAGTTCTGACAGTTACTGAGTGTGTCTTTCGTATGTTCTAAAGTTCTTAATTCTACTCTCTGGGGCTCTAGAGGAGTTTTTACTAGTGCCTTATCTTCCCTTTCTAATGAATCGAACGGCTGATGGTCCGATGTAAGACATTGCTGTACCTTCTCGCTGCTTTTGATCGATCTTGCCTGGCTACGATGACCCTCTGATACGACAGTTTCTATGGCGTTCAGTTCGGCTTGTGCACAGGCAAGCTCCTTACGTAACGTCATCTGCCGTATTTCCTCTTCTTCTTTGAGTTTCTTAAATTTCTTTTCAGATTCAAAACGTAGGAATTTTAACTCTGTTTCATGTCTCGCCGCCTTTGCTGCGAGCTGCATACGCATTTTCAGGAAAGCAGACGACGTGGAGTGACATGATGAGGCTCCACTTCTTAAGCTGAGGGCTTCTTCTGGCTTATCTATTCTCATTTGTGCTGCTTCCGCAAGTACTTCTAGACCGAATGACTGCATCTTATCTTTCACTGGTTTCTTTTCTTTACTTTCACTTTGTAGCCGAATTCGTCAATTATGAATAATAGGGATAATAGGCTTTCAGGCCAAAGGTCGAACGGTCGAGCTCGTAAAAATGAAAAACATGAAAATAATTACAATTTCTACTTGAATTACTCGCGAAACTCATAAAAATGAAAAATAAATTCTCACACTCGAATTTATTTTTCATTTTTATGAGTTTCACTCCTAATTCAAGTAGAAATTGTAATTATTTTCATTTTTTTCATTTTTTACTCACCCGCCCGTTCAACCTTTAACCTGAAAGCCTATTATCCCCATTACTCTTAAAATAATCATGTATATGAATAACATTTAAATTGACAGATTATTCAATATAAAAGTGTAAGCTCTTATAGAATAGATATATAGATATATTTTAAACATTATTTCAATATTCATATTTGTATGAGTTAGATTTTTAAACATTAAAAGTGTTAGTAAAGTGTGATTGAAATAATACATGATATAAATCATTGAACTTCTAAAATCAATTTTAATAAAAATTTTAGTATTAAAATGGAAGCAAATAAGTACTACTGTCCAACATGTAATATCAATATAGATAAATCCCAAAAAGCAAGACACAATAAAACTAAAACACATTTAGAGAATAAATTGAAACTAGAATATAAAGATGATATATTAGAAACTAAATTAGATGAATTAAAGAATGAAAAAGAAATATATAAATGTGATACATGTAATCAATCATTCAGTGATAAAAGATATTATAATGAACATTTAAAATCTAAAAGTCATATTAGAAATATGAATTATGTTATTTTAGGTGAAGATTATTTTGATAAAGATAATGATAAGGAACAGAAGACAATTAAAAGCATAAAAAATAAATTAAACAATAAAAGACAATACATGGAAGATGTAAGAAAATATATATTAATTCATTAGATAATAAAAAAGATATAGAGATAACCGAAGCATTTAAAAGTGATGTTGGGCCAGCAGCTATTGAGTTTAAATTTCATAAAGGAAAAACATTAGAAGAAAATAAAAAACATTTAGAAAATATGAAAGAAATAATAAAAATAATAACTGATGTTGAATATCCTAAAATTAGTATATCTTCTAAAGTAAAGTTTATAAAATCTGAAGATAAACCAATATATAATATAAATTCTCATTCACAACATATTATATATAAACAACATATAGATGATAAATTAGATAAATGTTATAATGAAGTAAAAACTAAAATAGAAGAGAAATATTTTGAAGGGTCTGGTTTAATATTTGATGAGATAATATTTATGACTTTACATGTTTATAACACAAAATATAATAAGTTAACTAAATCAAAACCAATTCATGAAAATATTGTATCATATTATAAAGAACCAGATATTGAAGCATCGAGTTATATTAAACTACCATTTAAAACTAATGCTGTAATAAATGTACAAAATGAAGATGATAAATGTTTTCTATGGGCTATAATAAGTTGTTTACACCCAGTTGAAGATTATAATAAACATACTTATAGATTAACTCATTATAAACCATTTGAAAATAATTATAAGATAGATAAGTATCCTGTTATAATTAAAAACATCCCAAAAATAGAAAGAGATAATAATATAAAGATAAATGTATTTGATTTAATCAAATTACCAAATACAAAAGGTAACAACATAAAACATTATACATTAGAACCTTTATATCTATCAAAAGATTATGATTCAAACGATGTTTTAGATATACTATATTATGAGAATCATTATATGTGGATTAAACAAATAGATTTATTCTTTAGAACAGAAAGTGATCACCATAATAAAATATATCTATGTAGAGAATGTTTACATAGATTCAGTAATGAAAGTACATTATTAAATCATAAACAATTATGTGAAAATCATGATTATTGTAAATTAGTTTTACCAAATGAAAAAGATAAAATATTAGAATTCAAAAAATATGATTACAAAAATAAAGTTCCATTTGTAATATATGGAGATTTTGAATCATTAAATAAAGAATAAACTGATCAAGATAGAAAAGAAATATATTATAAAAGAAAGAAATTAAATTCTAATGAAAATGATTTTTCAGATGAACCACCAAAAACAAATACTATTAAAAAGATTCATCAATCAGCTGCAACTTTCGGGTTATATATAAAATCTGATTATCCAGAACTAATTGAAAGTGAATATTATCATTACAGAAATGAAAATGTTATCAATCATTTTTATGACTTATTAATTGAATATGAAATAAGATTTAGTAAATTATTGAATACAAATATAGAAATTATAATGACAGAAGAAGGTAAAGAATGAAGGAAAATGAATATGTTAAAGATGAAGTCTATAATTAAGTCTAACATTGAATATTTGGAATCATTTCAAAATAGAAAATCATGGACAATTAGTAGATTTATATCTAAAATCAGATGTATTATTATTAACCGATATATTCGAAAGGTTTAGAGATGTAAACCTAAAATATTTTAATATTGATCCATGTCATTGTTATTCAAGTCCATGTTTAACATGGGATTGTGGATTAAAATTTACAGATATAAAAGTGGATTTGTTAACAAATATAGATCAATTATTATTATTTGAAAAATCTATAAGAGGAGGAGGGGATAGATATTTCAATGTAAATGATAACCCTGGATATAAGTTATTATATATAGATGCAAATAATCTTTATGGATGGGCAATGATGGAACCACAACCTTATGGAGTATTTGAATTAACTGAAGTTTTACAACATGAAAATAATGATAAATTTGATTGGAAGAAAAGAATCCTAGATATTGCAGATGATTCAGATACTGGTTACTTCTTTGTTGTAGATTTAGAATATCCTGATGATAAAAAATTTAAATCTAGAAATCTAGCTTACTGTCCCGAACATAAAACTGTAACTCATGAAGAATTATCAAATTATCAAAAAAGAATTAAACCCGAAAATCATATTCATACAGAAAAGTTAATGGTAACTCAAGAAGATAAATATAATTATGTAGTACATTATAGAATGTTAAAGTTTTATCTAAAACAAGGAATGATTCTAAAAAAAGTACATAGATATATTTCATTCAGCCAATCTAAGTGGTTAGAAAAATATATAGATTTTAACACCAAACAGAGAACTGAAGCTAAAACTGATTTCGAGAAAGATTTCTTCAAGTTAATGAATAATGCATTCTATGGTAAGACTTGTGAAAATATTAGAAATAGAAATGATATTGAGTTAGTTAGTAATGGTAAAAGAATTAGACATTTACAATCATATCCTAAGTTCATTGGTAACAGATTATTTGATGAAAATTTAGCTGCAGTTAAAATGAGAAGAACATCAATGAAATTTAATAAACCAATCTATGTTGGCGCTTCAGTTTTAGAATTATCAAAATTACTAATGTATGAATTCTATTATAATGTATTACAACCACTTTTTGGAGAAAAACATATAGAAATATTATATTTTGATACCGACAGTTACATATTAAAGATAAAAACTGATAACATAACAGATGATTTAAAAACATTAAAACATCATTTTGATTTCAGTAATTATCCTAAAGATCATGAATTGTTTAGCAATGATAATAAAAAAGTTCCCGGTAAATTCAAAGATGAATTAGGTGGTGAAGAAATGATAGAGTTCATAGGTATTAGATCTAAAATGTATTCATATAAAACTAAAGAACATGAAGCTAAAAAGTTAAAAGGAATAACCAAAAGTGTAGTAGAAAAGAATATTCATTTCAAAGATTACATCAATTGTATATTCAATGAAGAAGTTAGAAAACATAAGATGAGATGTTTAAGATCTGAAGATCATGAAATATTTATTGAAGAAATTGAAAAGATTAGTCTAAACCCATTTGATGATAAAAGATATATTTTAGATGATGGAATTCATACAGTTGCTTATGGTTGTAATTTAGATGAATACTTAAAATTTAAAAGAGAAGAAACAAAAGAGAACGAGATAATGAAAAGAATTCTAACGTGTTAATCAAATTTTAATAAAAATATGTATTATAAATGGAGAGTAAACAAATACACAGTGAGAACAACAAATTATTTCTAGATAGAATTAAAGATATAACAAATGTAAAATCTGTAGATTATAAATTCAAAAAGTTAACAGAATTAACAATTCATAAGAAATATCTAATTACAAATATTGATACAGTTACTAATAACTATGGAGATAAATTAGTTATACACTTAGAATATGAAGGATTAAAAGGAAATACATATAAATTCAGAACATATTTACCGGATAGATTTCATAGATTATCAAGTGAAGACTTAGAAGAATTATGTTCTGGAGATTTCTATTTCGTATACAAAGGTAAGAATGAAAAAGGGCACCATGAAATAGATTTCGAATAAGAAAATATGTAAAATAAATGGTAGAATTAAAAGAATACAGAATATTTGTTGATTCTAGAAAACTTACAAATTATAAATCTCATAATTTACTAGTTCAATTAGATAGGGAATATAAAAATTGTGTAGATTTAAAATTAGTTAGTATAAGTTTATGTAATTCTTTTTATAATATAACGGATAAAACTATTGAAGATAATACTTTTTTAACTCATATTGGAAATATAGATAAATGGTTTCATATAATTTTAAAACCAGGATTATATAATTTAGAAACATTAGCTCAAGAAATTAATCGAAGAGCACGGTTGAAAATTAGAAGAGAAGATAAATTTTTAATTAGATTTATAAAAAGTGATAGCACAAATAAAATTAAAATAAAGGTATATGATGAAAGTCAACATGCATTTATGGTAAAAAAAACCTATAGCTAAACTGTTAGGAATTGCACCAGATACTGTTACAGGAAACGTAGATGGTAATTCAAATATAATACCTTTTACACACTTTTATATTTATTGCAATTTAATCGAGCCTACAAAAACATTCGAAGCAACTAAAGATACAATTTGTAATTCTAGTATATTAAATATTTTACCATTAAAAAATGTTAAACAATTTGGAACACAAATAAATAATAATTTAACAGAATGTGATTTCAAACCATGCATTCCTAAATTTAATAATTTTAGATTAGAAATAAGAAATCACAATGGATATTTAATTGATTTGAATAACTTTCCTGTAATTTATGAATTAGTTATAAGATGTAGAGAGTAATTTTTTTCACTATATAAATGAATATAACTGTTGGACCGAGTATATGTTTTGGGTTTGATTTTAAACATGAGAAGAAATGAAATTTAACGTTAATGATGTAATTACACATATCAAAAATATTACATTTTCTAATGAAACAACATTTGAGTATGAAAAAACAATAGATAAAGAAATTTTAAATGTAGAAAAGATTACTAATTTAATTAGAGAATCTTTAAGATTTTATGAATTAGATGAAGATTTTATCATCGATGATATTAAAAAAATAATAATTGAAATATATACAAATGAAACTAGTAATGAAATAAATGTTGAATTAATCATAAATAAGTTAACTAAATATTTTGATGATAGTAATTTTTTTGATAAATAAATGAGTGATAATAAGTGGATAATAACTGGATTATATAATGAAGCCTTACTATCAGTTGGAACCGTTGGTTATTCAATGGTATTAAAAAAAGTATTTAAAATGGGAAGTGTTAATGTTGATAGATTTGATATAAATGATATTTTAAAATAAACATTAGCAGTTACTTTATCTAATTTAACTATTGATTATTTGGAAAAACAAAAATATATTCCTCCCATATAAATACATAATTATTTTACTAAATAAATGGCTTCTGCAGTTATAACTATTATAGGATCGGCAATTGTTAACGCTTCAGCATTTACTGGTGGTGGTTATTTATTTAAGCATATTGATAAAAATGGTTCATTAACAGAACAAAAAAGACATAACTTAGCATTAGAAAAATATAATAAAGCAGCAGAAGAATATAGAGAAAAAAGACAAAACTATACGGATTATATTAACAAGGAATTATATGATCAGAAGATTTCACATAGAGATTTTCAATCAGTTGATGATGCAATGAGTTTATATATCGCGGTAACCAATAAAGAAAAATTACATCTATACAAACCTAAATTATCAGATTATTATACCCCAAGTAAAGAACAACAGAAATATGAAATAATTTGGATTTTAGGTGGAACAGTTATTGTTATATTTGTTGCTTATAAGTTTACTAATTAGTAATTTTTTTTTCTAAATAAATGGAAGATAAAGTTGATAATATTGATATTATTCCTCATGATATAAATAAAACTAAATTAAAAATATATTTAGAAAAACAAATATTAGAATTTGAAAGTGACTTAAAGATAAAAAAGAAAAAATATTTAAAAAGTAAAATTATATATTATCTTATTATCAGCGGTTCGGTTACAATTAGTTCTGTAATAACATTTCTAGCAATATTCAGTCCATTAACACCTTTAGCTATATCAATTGGTGTGTTAGGATTATCATCAAGTGTTTTAACTGGTATAAGTTCAAAATTAAATATAAAAAGTAATAAAGAAAAAATTAAAACTAATATAAAAGAAATTAATATATTAAAGAATACACTAGATTATATAATAAGTTTAAATGGCCATATAACAGTTGAAGAACAAGATAAATTATTAAAAGAATTAATAAATTATTAATTTTTTAGTTATATAAATGGCAGATAGTTTTCCAAAAGCTTTCCAATATAATAAATCAATTAAATATAATATTCCAGCAATAGATTTTAATAAAGATATTACATATAGAAATGAAGTTTTAAATTCATTAATTAATTTATATATTTATGTTACTGAAAGTAATAATTTTCATGTAAAGATGGAAAATATATTTCATGTGTATACAATTAATTTCAAAAATTTAAATGAGGCAAAACAATGGTTATTAAAATCTAATATGAAGTATTGGCAGAACCAATTAAATTTTGCTGTTTATTGCGCGACAACAGGATGTGGAATTAGTTGGAATGATCATTTAAACAAACCAAGTTTACCATTGATGTTATCACTTTTTAGATTTCGTACTTATTTTCAAATAAAATTAATATTAGATGAATTAGAATGTCCTTTACCAGGTTCAAAATATTTTAAAGAATTGAATAATAATATTAATTTTTCTAAGTTTTATAAAATATCTAATGAATTTAATATTAATTCAAATAAAGATTTTAGAGCAAAAATTGGAACAATGGGTGGATTAGGAATATTATATACTAAAGAATTTGGAAAAATAATCACAAATTCAGATATAAGAACACTAAATTGGAATGAATTACCAAAATATTATAATAATATACAACAACAAAACAATAATGGTTGGGTTAATTTCATTTTAGAAAATAGTGAAGGTTTTACTAAAGCTGGAATACAAAGAATAAAGCAATCTATTAGAACTTATTTGATATGTATTTTAGGTGCGCAAGTTGAAACAAGATCCCCAATAATTGGAAATGATAACACTTCATTCGATGCGCAGAAACAATTCAAAGTATTATTTGAAGATTCCATTCATAATGATAAAAATAGATCGATTCCAGAAAACATTGTAAGATATCAAAATTATCTAGATAAATCACATATTAGATTAAATTATTGTATAGGCCCTAATCTATTTATTATTTCTAATGATTTAGTATTAAAGATGGGAAACAATAATCTAATAATATAATAATCTAATTAAAACTGCAACAATAAATAATTCATTTGGATTAAATGATATAAATAAAAAGATTTTCACTGCTCCAAAATTAATGGAAGGTGAAAAAAATAAAAAACATATTCAATCAACTGAAACTAAAACTAATAATATTAACTTAAATAATGATTCTAAAATAAAAGATTACAATACATCAGAATATATTAAAACTGATATTATTCAACATGATATAATTAAAACTGATAATGATAATAAATCCCATGAAAATGCTAAATTAGCTATAACTTGTATAGGAATTGTAATCGGAGGAATATTATATTTTAAATTTTAATTAATTTTTTATTATGTAAATGGCAGAAGGTGGAGAAGATATTCCAATGGATCCTTTAGATGAACCTGGTATAAGTGATGAACAACCACCTGATTTTAGTGAAACAAGTTTTAGTAATGATAATAAAACAGAATATAATACTAATTTAGGTGAAGATGATGATTATGATGATGATTATGATGGAATTAATTCCGAATTACGTGAAAAATTAATTAAATATTTACAAGCTCCTGAAAGTGGTAGAATTTCAACTAGAACAGAAAGAAAAGAATTTATGGAACTATTAGTAGAACAACAAGAAAAATATCCTGATAAACATATGGAATTATATAAAATGAAATCTAGAGTAACAGATACAATTGTTAACGAATTATTACCAAAAGTTGTAATAGATGAAATTGATACTGAAGATGTTGTAGAACAAATTTTTAAAGATGACCCATATTTCACGAATAATTTAGAATTTAAAAATGATTCATGGTATTATAATCTTGAATTAAATAGGAATACTGTATCAATTCAATTATCTAGAATGGGTCAAGAAAATATATTTGAACCTGGAATGCGAGCATTATCTACAATTGAAGGTTCAAAAGGTGGTAGAGAATTTCTCAGAATTATATGGAATGCACTCGACAGAATAAATAAAGAAGAACCAATTCCTAATATTGATATTAACAAATATTCACCATTTAAAAATCCAAATCCAAATCCTACTGATGTTGATCCAGAAACTGATGAAGATTTTGCAAATCGATTAGATAAATTAAGAACTTCAACACCAGAAACATCGAGAAGAGACACTCAACCAATTGTTAATGGTGCAAGTCAATTACAATTAACATTAGAAAAACAAATTGATAGTTTAAGAGATTCAGAAGAAGAGATGAATAGTATATCAGATACATCTGGTTCTGAAACTGGAATAAATCGAATACAATCTTTACTAGAAAAAGGATTACTTGATTTAACTGAAGAACAATTACAAATATTACCTGAAAAAGCACGTAGAGAAATTAAAGGTGTACAAATATCAGCTGGTGAAATTGCTAATATTAAGATGAGATTTTCTAAAATAACCATGTTAGAAAAAGAATTAGCTAATGCAAATGAAGAATTAAGACAATTAGAATTAAATAAAAATCTTCAAGTAATAGAGGAAGCTGATTATGAAAGCAGAAAATTAGCTTTAGTAAAAAAAATAGATGATTTAGAATATAACATAGAATTACAAAAAGAAGAAAGAGATACATTATTAAAATCATATGATCTTAATCATATTAAAAAATTAAAAGTTATTTTTAAAGATTTGTTGATAAAACCAAATTCTAAAATATCATTGAAAGATAGAATAAGATTGTTATTTAAATTAGAAGGAATCACAATTCTTTCAATTCTAACAGCTGTTACTATGGTATTCACAACAATAGGTTTAGCAATATCAAATGCTTTAAAATCTACTCCTACTCCCAATAAACCAGATAAACCCCCGAATGATAATAATTCTATACAAGATAAAGTTAAGGATGGTTTAAAGAAATTAGCAAAATATTTATGGGAACTATCTAAAAAATCTGCTGCAGCATTACCAGGAGTTATTGCATCAATTGTTGGTTTTATATTGAAATCTGCAGGAAACATTATTAACTTTGCTGCTGAACATATTATTTTATTTTTAATTACAGTTGTAAGTGCAATTATTTTTGGGCTAGTAAACATGATAAAAAATAAATAATTAATTTTTTTTGTTAAATAAATGAGTGGGAGTTACATCAATCCTTCTAAGAATCATAGAATATCTAATGCTATTAAAGCAGAAAGATCACATCATATAATTACTCATAACCCTTCTAATATTAATCCTGATGAAACTTTATATGTTAGAATCCCTCGATTAACACAAAATACTTTTTATGTTCCAAATAGTATTTATTTATCAGCCGATATAAAAGTACTCGGTAATAATAATAATTATGTTGTCGATAATGTTGGAAGATATTTGATTAAAAAGTTAACAATAAAGATTGGTCCAGAAACAGTTTTCTCATTAGATGATTATAATTTATTTATGCATTATAAAGATTTATGGTTAACTAAAGAAAATAGAAATAATATGATATTTCAAGGAATCCAATCAGAAAACCAAAATAAATTAAGATCAGAAGCTAATGACGCAATAGTAACTCGTACCGCAGATAATTTGATAAAAAGATTTATGGAAGCAAATATAAAATTCCATTAGACTTTGAATTGATAAATGATAATGCGCCTTTATATAAATACGCAATTCAAGAAGACGTTATATTCGAAATAACATTTGCTCCTGTTAATGAAATTGTAATATCTAGCGTTGTTAAAGATATGAGTTATAAATTATCGAATATATGTTTAGAATATGATACAGTAACTGATGAAAATATTTCAAGTATAATTCAAACTAAATACAATCAAGGATTTTCATATATATTTTCATTTATATGATTATATTGATAAATTTAAAACTGTAACTATTAATGCAAATGATGAAATAATTAATGAGAATTTTAACTTCCCAAGAAGATCTATTAAAGGTATATTAATATTTTTTACCAGTGCAACATATTCTAATGGTGCAATACAGGTTGATAAGTATTATAATCCTGAAATAACAAAAGTAGAAATAACTATCGAAGGAATAGCAAATAAAATATTTTGTCAAGGAATGAGAATGATAGATCAATGGCCAGAAATTAGAAAACATTTTATGAATGAAAAAGTGAAATCATCTGAAAATTGTAATGTTAATCAAATTGATTATTATACCGGTAATAAATATGCATTATGGTTAGATTTTAGAACAACAGAGGATAATTCATTACATGGTTCTGGAAAAAAATTACAAAACACTAAAGATGGAATACAATTATTCATGACAAAGAAAAAAGGAAGTCTAAATTTCAAAATGCACATTTATATTATATCTGACGCACAATTAAATATTGTTAATTCACAATTAGATAGTGTTATGTATTAAAATTTTAACTTTTATAAAAATATATATAATAAATGGAAGGAGGTAAAGTATATAAACATATTCCATATATCGATACACATGAAAATAATGATGTTTTATATTATGTAATACCTTGTAATATAGCTTTGATATTTGATCCTATTTTCAAAATTTATAAAACTAAACTAATAGAAATATATAATAATAAAAGTGAAGTTGTTGATAATTTAAGTAATGTAATTGATAATAATGTAATACCTTCTACATCTAATAATGTAATACCTACTACATCTTATAAAGTAATACCTACTACATCTAATAATGTAATACCCTCTACATCAAATAATGTAATACCTACTACATCTAATAATGTAATACCTTCTACATATAATAATGCAATAATATTAAATGTTAGTGAAAATAGAAATTATTGTGATTATTGTAAAGGTGAATTTTCAAACGCTCCATCAAATTGGAATAAACATATGAATACAAATGCACATATTACTAATGTTATAGAACGCGTTGGTTTAAGAGAATTTATAGAACACCCATTTAGATATGTTACAAAATTTGTTTCAAATAAAAAAGTAAATGGTAAAGAATTATATGAAGATTTTTTTATTAGCAACACCTAATAAAGATGAATTAGATTTAACCGATGCTAATAAAATATTAGGATCAAACACTGTAAATGAAATATTAGGAGCAAACACTAATAAAGATTCTATGAAACATAAAGTAGAAAATAATGATAAATTTGATTGGATGAATAAGCATAACAATGAAACAACTATTGATGATTCGGTAAAAAAGGTGAAAAATAAGTATAAAAGTAATAGAGAATTTGAAGAAGAAAATTCGGTAGAGAATTTGAATAAATTGTTAGGGTCTGATAGTGAATTGGAGAGTGATGATGAAAGTGATTCAGAAAGTAATTATCTAACACTCAAAAAGTAATAAAGGTTGAAAATTGTATAAAATAATAGTAAATAAAAAAGGGGGTTTTAAGTATTAATATTAATATATTAGTATTACGTATCTAATACGTATTTAATACATATTTAATACATATCTAATACGTATTATTTGAAAATACCTTAAATTATATTTCTTTTTTAAATTTATATTGAAACCTCAGTAATAATAGATAACCTTTATTATTTTCAAACTTATTCATATATTAGTTGAAAAAATAAAAATAAATTGGTTGAAAATTGTATAAATAATATTTATATTAAAAAAGGGGGTTTTAAGTATTTAAGGTATCTAATAGGGTATCAGGTATTAGGGTATCTAATATGGTATCTAATAGGGTATCCAATACATAGGTATATTTTAAACATATTTCAATATTTATATTTGTATGAGTTAGATTTTTAAACATTAAAAGTGTTAATAAACTTTTATTGAAATAATTCATATATATTCATGAATAACATATAAATGAATAACTTCTAAAATCAATTTCAGTAAAAAAATATGTATAATAAATGGAACCAGAACAACCACAAACTATAAATATTACAAATAACACTGGTGTTATAAATATATACTACAAGAAGTGTTCTAAATGTGAATTAGATAAATTAGCTTTAACAGAATTTAGTAAGCGTAAGATTAGCAAAGATGGTTTTCAATATTGCTGTAAAACTTGTTTTAAACTATATACCAAACAATACCGAGAAGATAATATAGAACATTATAATTATTATATGGCAGAATATATGAGAGGAAGATATCAAACAGATCTTAATTTTAGATTGAAACAATGCTTAAGATCTAGATTAACACAATTATTCAACAAAGAAACACATTCAGAAACACTATCTAATTTATTGGGTTGTACAGATGAATTTCTCAAATCATGGATAATATATCAATTCGATGATAAAATGAATATAGATAATTATGGTGAATACTTTCATATTGATCATGTGTTGCCGATTTCTAAATTTGACATGAGCGATGATTATAATAAGAAGCTAATCTGGAACTGGAGAAATTTAAGACCTCTTGAAAAGAAAGAAAATATAATTAAATCTAACAAACTAGATATACAGTTATATTTAGATCAACTGGATAAAGCAAAGACATTTGTTGAATTATGGAATTCAACACATAATGAAAAATACGTTGAATGTTAAACGCTTAGAAAACCGGTTACTCTCGATCTATGTCAAACCGCCTGTATGTAATTGTATTAGGTTGTTTACAAAAGCATCTGTCGCACGTTATATTCAGTTGAATAGGGTGTATCTCATTTGAATATTGATCGAATGTGCTATTTCAGTTGAAAAGGATTAATCAATTATATTACAAAGGAAGGAACATATGTTGCTCAGACAGTGTTTAGCTAGTGAATAACTGACAGTTATAAGCGCGCAGCACATAAGCATAGGAACGTATAGGATATTCTCTCTATAAACACAATTTTAGGAGTTTACAGTTATAAATGTAAGTACTGTTTTTGTTGTTATTAAGCGCCGGGAAACGTTAAACATGTAAAACTTATCCTGGTAAGATGCGTCACAAATGGTCATGTTTAAGTGTTGTAATTAATATTTTACAACTACAACTTCAAGTTAGTTTTATTCTACGCTAGATATTTATCTTTTAGATAACAAAATGAAGGCCATTGAATCAAGAAAGTGAAGATAGATGGATGTGGAATCAGAAATAATGGATATTTCAACTCATGAGACATGTAGCAGTTTAGCCATACTGTATAGGCTTCCAATGCATTACGTTTGTCGGAATGTCAATTGCGTCATTAAGCTGTTGTTAATGACACACAGTGACAGATGTTGTATTGTATTTTATTGATTCCTGCATTCCACGCATAACTTGCCGGGCCTCAAACGCCCGGTGAGGAATGTGGAAATCGATAATGATTGTAGAATAAAATATATGTGTGTTTATGAAATAGTATTTCCACCAGTCGTTTCTTTGAATTTATTTTCAGTTTTAGGATTTATTTATCGAGAATCCGAAATGGCTTATCTGGACAGTTATAATTACTGCTCCTATAGATAAACAATAGTAGTGAGATAATCTAAATCCTAATTTAAATAAAATATAATAAAAAACAATAACTTCAACTAGCTAGTGAATTCTATTATATTTTTAATACTTTCTTTTCAAAAGAGAATACTTTATATTTTGAATAGATTCAAATAGAAATTCTTTAAATTCAAATAGCTAGTATCAGTAGTCAATACTAGAATTCTTTAACTTTAACTATCTAGTATCAGAATACTTATAATATTTTTCTTGCTATTTTTATCCTATATAAATGTCAAAGAAATCGAGTAAGAATAATGCCGATATTGAAAAGACATTAGATGATTTGGGAATAAGTGATAATAAAGATACAGTTGTTTCTAATTCTATTCAAGTTAATAACAATATTGATTATGAATACTATTTATATTGTAAACACCATCTAGAATTATTAATTGCTGGCGGGAAATGTAATCAGTTTATCGGGAAAATAATTACTTTTCAAGAATTAGATGCTATGAAACCCGATAAAGTAATAAAATATTTTAAGATTTATGAAGAAGCAAGATTAGCTAGAATAAATGCTTCTATTTCAGATGGTATTGTCAAATGTTATTCTAAGTTATGTAACCAGTTAATACCAATTGATGATGAAAATAAATTATATAGTGATTTGAAAAATGACTATTTAGTTATGACTGAATTACAAAAATGGGTTGGTTATGCTTCATTTCAATTAGGATCGGTTATGACATTAATTTCTACTGGCGTCATAACATTTTCGAACATCAAGCCTATGGAATATAAATCAGGCAAGAACGAAACAGATGTACTACAACCAAACGTCGAAACAGAAAATGAATCAGAACAAAAATTAACTAAAATAAATGAGTGATGGCGTTAAGAAACAGGCTAGATCCGAGAAACAAATTAAATGGGCAAGAGAATTAGGTAAAAGATCTTCAGAATTAAAAAAAGCTAAGAAAAAGAAATTAACTGATATAAATGAATCACAGACTTTATCTGATATTGATTCGAATAATAATCCATCTGATTCTTCTAATGCTGGAAGTAATTATAAATTATATATTACAATTGGATTAGTAACAGTTATTATATTATCCGGTGTAATATATAAATCAAAATTCAAATCTGATGATAAAGATGATTCCAATGATAATCGGAAACTTAGTTATCCGTGTACAGACAATAAACCTATTATACCAGAAAATAAGTCAAATCATAAAGCCATTGAAACTAAATCTAAATTATTATTAATGGATTAAAATAAGATGAAAAAAGAACAATATTTAAGAGATTTATATTACAACCCAGAAAGTGAAGTATCATATTCTAACGTTTCAGAATTATGGAATAAAATTAAATCTGATAATGAAAATGGTGGTATAAAATATAGTGAATTAAAATCATGGTTACAAAATCAACCAACATATCAAATCCACAAGAAAATGGATAAAACTTATTTAACAAGAAAAGTTATGGTTTCATATATCGATCAACAATGGCAAGCTGATTTAATTGACATGAAGAACTTAGAGGAATACAACAAAGGATATCTCTGGATACTGAATGTTATAGACATATTCAGTAGATACGCATGGTCAATTCCAATAAAAAATAAAACTGGAATAGAAGTGACAAATGCTTTTAAATCTATATTTAAAGAAGCTATTCCAGATAAGATACAATTTGATGAAGGTAAGGAATTTTATAACAAACATTTAAAAAAACTTATCTGATAACGATGTATATATTTTTCAACACATTCAGATAAAAAAGCATCTATTATAGAAAGATTTAATAAAACATTGAAAACTAGAATGTGGAAATATTTTACTGCTAATGAAACATATAAATATATCGATGTGTTAGATGATTTAGTGAAAGGTTATAATAATTCTAAACATAGTTCTATAAATATGAAACCTATACAAGCTAGAAAAGAAGATAATTCGGGAATAGTTTGGAATAGGGCCTAATTTATATGGCGCGTTTGTTACACATGATTTCGGTGAACCTAAATTTAAAATAGGGCAACATGTAAGAATATCTAAATATAGAAAAACATTTTATAAAGGTTATACCCCAAATTTTACAGAAGAAATATTTAAGATTAAAAAGATAATATTAACTAAACCATTTGTTTATAAATTAGAAGATATAAAAGATGAAGAAATATTAGGTTATTTCTATGAACAAGAATTATCACTTGTACCAAACCCAGATGAAATAGAATACAAAATAGAAAAAGTATTGAAAACAAAAACTCTTAAAGGAAAAAAGTATTCTTTGGTGAAATATAAAGGATATGATGATAAATCTAATGAATGGATTTTATCTAGTAAAATTAAAAGAATAAATGAATAAAGATTTATTTATATTTGAACCGCATAATATGTTAGTTACTGGTGTAACCAATTGTGGTAAAACACATTTCATATTAGATTTGTTAGAAACTATTTATAAGAATCATTTTGATAATATAATATTATTTTGTCCTACTTATGAAATGAATAAAACATATAATAGAGATATAGTTAAGATAAAAAAGTTTATTATATTAGATCCTGTAAAACAGTAATAGAAAATTTAGATAATTGTATAAAAATAGCAATTGATACTTATAAAGGATCAAATACATTATTCATTATAGATGATTGCCCAAATTTACATGATTCAAAAGTTAGAGAAAGTGAGTTATGTTATCTAGCTTTCTCTGGAAGACATTTTGGGATAACAACATGGGTTTTAAATCAAAAATATAATTCAATTGTTAAAGACTTTAGGGAGAATATAAGATTTCTAGTTTTATTTTATAACAAAGATAGAAAATCTATGCAACAATCATTGGAAGAAAATCAAATTATACCTACTGAATTACATGATGAATATATGAATAAATTAAAGAATAATAAAGGTTCAAAATTATTACTGAGACTACAATTTCCATATGAATATATATTTATAAAATAACTATTTATATATCTATTCTATAAGAGCTTACACTTTTATATTGAATAATCTGTCAATTTAAATGGTATTCATATACATGATTATTTTAAGAGTAATAGGGATAATAGGCTTTCAGGTTAAAGGTTGAACGGGCGGGTGAGTAAAAAATGAAAAACATGAAAATAATTACAATTTCTACTTGAATTACTCGCGAAACTCATAAAAATGAAAAATAAATTCGAGTGAGAATTTATTTTTCATTTTTATGAGTTTCGCGAGTAATTCAAGTAGAAATTGTAATTATTTTCATGTTTTTCATTTTTACGAGCTCGACCGTTCGACCTTTGGCCTGAAAGCCTATTATCCCTATTACTATTATGTCGAGATAGATCAATTGAACCAAACTTCTTCTTTATATTGACAAACGTTCATTAATGCGTTTATTTGCTAATAAAACGATTGACGAATTGTTTGACATCTTAACTTTTTTATAATAACAAGCTTTAACTAGATTCTAAGAAGACGTTATTATTCAGAAATAGCTATCAGAGAAATTGAAATACAGTTATTAAAATTGAAAGTTGAGTATGATTTCAATGTATTAATTTCTGGTGACTTTAATGCTCACACCGCTTATATGCCAGACTTTTGGAACCCAATAATCAGATAATTCAAAATGATAACTTAGACCATTTTGACTCGTTGATCAGTTTAGGCGTTCACACTACTAGAAATAATCAGGACAAAAGAACGAATAATACAGGCTATCAGCTAATAGATTTGTGTAAGAACCATTCACTAATTACCCTCAATGGCAGATGTGGCAATGATCAGACAGGTAATTCTACTTTTAAGGCTGGCTTATGTCGACAAGCAACGCGACGCCTACCGACGCAACTCGGTTTATCGCCGATTCGCGGCAACTAGCGGCCTACGAGAGGCCGCCAGCTGCTCCTCAATCGATTCGACATAAGCTGGCATGCGACGGCAACGCGACGCCTACCGACTCGTCGTAAGCTGTATCCGGCTAGTTGCCCATGTTCTACTCGGGCCTACGGTACGCGGGCAGTTGCTTTTGATCGCAGCCGACATAAGCTCATCGGCGACGCGACGGAACTGAGCACAGGGGTTCCAGCCAATGAGAGCCCGTATATACATATTACAAATTATCACCGCTAGTTAGCGTCATTCGTAATTAGTCATAAACTTTCAAATTCAAGTAGTTCAAAACGTAAACCAAACCTTCAGCACAGCAGAGGACTGGACCGAAGATCTAGAAACGAAATTGGTAGAATTATGGTGTGAGCGGCCATCTTTATAGATGTCACTAGCACGTTGTATTCAAAACAGAATCAGAAAGATCAAAGTCTTAAAAGAAATAGCTTTTCTAATAGAAATATATTTCCTAATAATTCAAATTTATTCTCAAAATGCTTATCACGTGACCATTTGAGCCGTTGCGGTTGCTAGTAATCGCAACCGACATAAGCAGGGAAACAACTGGGAGGATCTCATATCCCGCTAGTCGGCCTCAGTTGCTGCGAATCAGAGCGCAGTCGACATAAGCTAGGCTGCGATCGCGGTTGCTCCCAGTTGCGTCGGTAGGAGTCGGTAGGCGTCGCGTGTCGACATAAGCCAGCCTTTAGGAACACTAGTGTCATCGATTATTTTGTGTGTGATTTAGAACTGTTTGGTTATGTAAAGGACTTTGAAATAATGCCTTTTGACCCGTTATTATCTGATGGACATAATCCTATTAATCTGCGCGTGTATACGAATTCTAGGGACACCATTGCTAGCGATAATGAAAGGGGTAATGAACACGCAAACTTTAAAACTTCAATTAGGTGGGTCAGTACTAGATCAAATCAATTTTTCCTGAATGTAGAATCAAGATTACGAGATAATGATTTAGATAAGTTACTGTTGGACGGGTTGCAAGATCTAGGAAATCAATCGCCAGATGACATTAATGGATTTACCGATAGATTTGTATCTTCTTTATTATCAAGTGCTGATGAGTGTAATTTGATGTACCATAGAAAAAGTAGGAAAAGTAATAACTGCAAAAAACCGGTCCGCAACAGATGGTTTGGCAGGGACTGTAGAGATGCACAGAAGAAATATAATTATATGAAAAAAAGATATAGGGGTTGCCCTACCCCTTCCAATTTTGAATCCCTTAAGAACTCGTCTAAAAACTAAAAAGGTCATCCGAGAAAATAAGAAGAAACAAAAGGATGAATTTATTAAGGAATTGAGAGAATGCGAAATTAATAACCCAAAAAAGTATTGGTCGATGCTAAACTCTGCGAGCGGAACAAAAAATAATGAGGCTAATATAGATATTGATATTTTTCTTGAACATTTTATGAGATTAAATGATTTGAATAATGTTAACAATGAAACCGATGACGGTGATGAGCCCCCAGACGTGGGTGACCATCCTGTCTATGACAATTATATTTTGAACAGTGATATAACCAGTGATGAGGTAATTAAGGCTATCTCTTTACTCAAAAACAATAAGGCCCCAGGCATTGATGGAATCACGAATGAGCTGTTGGGAGTTAGTCAGTATCCGTTTTTAGTTGATATATTACAAAAATTATTCAATTTAGTTCTTAAAACAGGATATGTTCCAGAGATGTGGTCTATAGGCGTCATCAAACCCATTTTCAAAAAGAATGGCGATCCCTCTAATCCTGATAATTATAGAGGTATTACCTTAGTTAGCTGTCTTGGTAAATTATTTACAAGTATCCTAAATCAAAGATTGTCAACATTTCTAGATACGAATCACATTATAAGTGAAGCCCAGGCTGGCTTTAGATCGAAATATTCCACCATTGATCATATTTACACGCTTAAAACAATCGTAGAGCTGTATCTTTGTCAGGGAAGAAGACTTTTTTGCGCCTTTGTTGATTTTAAGAAAGCTTTCGACTCGATTTGTAGGGTAAAGTTATGGCGAAAATTAATTGCTAACAATGTTAATGGAAACTTTTTCAATGTGGTCAAAAATATGTATAACTCCATAAAATCATGTGTTAGATTAAATGGTTGCACGTCACAATACTTTGCAGCTGATAGAGGCTTAAGACAAGGCGAAAATCTCTCACCTATCCTCTTTTCGTTATTCTTAAACGACATTGAAGAATTTTTCATTGATCGTGGAAAACCGACTTTGTCATTTATAGAAAAACTAAATTTGAATCGTGATCAGGATATTGATACTTTACTGAATTTATTCATAATACTATACGCAGATGATACAGTTATTCTTGCTGAGGATGAGAAATCTCTTCAGCTACACTTAGATACCTTATTTGAATATTGCGCGGCTAATGGTCTCACTGTTAACTCAGAGAAAACTAAAGTACTAGTATTTGCGCGAAGTAAATCCCGGATAAAAACGATTTCGAAATTTATGTTTGGTGATCAAGAGTTAGAGGTAGTGGAAGATTATGTTTATCTCGGAGTAAAATTCAATTGAAATGGTAACTTTGCTAAGGCAAAAAAGTATCTTTACGATAAAGCTATCAGAGCTATGTTTTCGATCGTTCAAAAAGGCAGACGTTTGAAATTGCCCATAGATGTTATGTTTAAATTATTTGATACGTGTGTTGCTCCAATAGCCATGTATGGGTGTGAGATCTGGGGATATGAAAATCTTGATTTATTAGAAAATATTCATTGCTTCTTCTGTAAAATCTTAATGAAAGTGACGAAATATTCTCGCAACTTACAAGTTTTATCAGAGCTAGGACGTTACCCTTTGAATATAGATGTTAGACGCAGGATGATTAACTTTTGGGTGAAAACAGTATCTGGAAAGCAAACCAATGTAGGCTATGGCTAATTATTTAGGCCACTCGAGATGCGAGCTCGTCGCATTAGGCTATTTACCTGTTTACAATCCAGCACACTTCTTCACTTTCCGGATCGACCACAATACCAAAAGGCCTATTCAAACTATTACTAAGTACTGTGGTCACTCATTGGGCCAGTATTATTTTTTCAAATCTAGGCCAGGCCTCTTATGTCTAATAAGTAGGGTTTTCGGTATCATTTTCAGTTTCTTTTTTATTGCTATTACGCATATGTCGGTAGGCTGGTGGATGAATGGCCTTGGGTGTTTGAATTCGAACCCTTAAGCTCGACATCTTTCCACTTTGGTAAGTAGGGCTAAGCTTCCTAATCAGAAATTGTCTATAAAATGCACAACTACCCTATGATTTTTGGAATATTTTCAGTTTTCTCGTTGGAAATAATTTGGAGTTCGAATTCAGCCCCTTACTCAAAATTTTGTTGTCGCTCCAGTTAGTATTCCTAATCAGAAATTGTCTATAAAGCACACAACTAGGCCTACTACATGGAGTTGATATATATTTTCAGTTTTCTCGTCGGTCTACTTCAACTCTCACTGTTTGAATTCAGACAGTTGCAGTTGCAGACATTTTGTCGTCGCTCGGTAAGTATTCTATTACTAATCAGAAATCAGAAATTGTCTAAAAATGCCAAGCTGCATGAAGCTGATTTTTCCAAATATATTTTCAGTTTTCTTGTCGACTTCTACAACTTCAAAATGTCACAACACTCTGGTAAGTTGAGCAACAACAAAATTAATTTTTTAGTTCATATGGATGAAATTGAAAGATCTTTAAAAACATTGCTATTTCTATTTTTCAGGTGGATCGCTTGGTTCAAAAGTTGGCGCTGGCGGGAAAAAACGACGGTTCGGCCAAAAAAGAAGAAACTGTGAGTCTAAATTTCATGAAAAACTCTTGTTGACTTTTTGATACTAATAAAGAATTCCTTAAGATATTCATTGTTCCTTTAATTCATTCATTGCATTTTATTTCTGCGAATGGTTTCTGGTTCGTGTTTCACATGATTGATCATGCATTTGTAAGTTCTAGATTTTCAGTAACCTTGAATTTGTTATTCAATCCAGAAAGCTTACTCTTATAAAAAGATACATGTCTTATTCAAATTTTGGAATACTCTGTTCCAGTTCATGGGAATCCAGGATGAAGTCATAATTTTAGGGATTAGAAAATCCATATCGGGGTTGTAGTCGCGTAGTGATATTTTTTGGGAAAATAGATTGAATAAATAAAACCTTGAATATCCTGGGCCCGGTTTCATAGACTGAGTACCAAATAATCCTCAATCGGTGTGACAACCACCATAGTGAAAATGAGAAACCATGGTTATAACTGACAATTTTCTAAATGTTCCGAAACTATTTTGCTTCCACACATCTCTGAAACCCAGCCCTGGTGTAGAAATGAACTCAAATAAAATCACAAACAGATCAAGCTTCAAATGATTAATAACAAATGTCATACATGTACTGAATTTCATCAATTATGACGATTTATTTCACTGAGATATAGTTAGATAAAGAAAAACTTGCACTTAATTGTGACGTAGTAAAATACATTTGATTATTAATCAATTACTCTAGAATTATGAATTGTTTTGCCTCTATCTTCTTCACTCTTACTCATCTTCAACTTCAATTTGCCTAGGTAAAAAAAAACTGGAGTTCATAAATTCTCCACCCCATAAAGATGAGTCAACTTTGACAGAGCCATGCTTAGATACTATAAGCATTACAACTGACGAAGAATCAAATTTCTGGCAAAAGTCTGACTCAACAAGAATCATTGAATTGGAAAATGAAGTTTCAACTTTGAGAAATCAAATAACAGAAAAAGACAAAATAATCAATCAGCAAAATATAACTATTTCTTCATTACAATCTCAATTAAACTCAAATGTACCAGTAATCCGTACCCCGTCAGTGTCAGCATCTAGAAACACGCTTAATAGTCGCGCAGATAAATTGAAAGATTTTGTTGAAGGAATATCATCACCAGAAAGTAACGTCCAAGATTCTGCTTGTACACTCGCCAAATTTTTCAAAAGGTATCCGACGGTAACGAATGCAGCCTTACGTGAAGCTGATATCAAACTGTTCCACATGCTCACCCCAAAACAGGCTGTTGACATTAAGTTGAGGCAACGAATGCCAATGATTCGTCTTCTTGATTTGAAGAGAGATTTAAAAAACTTTGACATTCCTGTATTTCCAACTGTGGCAGAAATTCGAACTGAAATAAAAAACAGAGAAATGTCATTTGCCCCTTATGTCATTGCGGGTGAAGAAATCCTAGAGATTAATTCCCGTACACACGAAAGAAAACTTGCGCCCTATGTAATCATAGATGATTTTCACGCACAAGCTCAAAGACATGCAGAACATCTGCACAAAATTGGAAATCTCTTATTCCATCAAAACTTTCACGATGAAATATGGATTAAGACAGGAATTGATAAGGGGGGTGGGAGTACAAAAATGGTTTTTTCCATAGTTAATGGGCTATCACCCAATAGCCCCGATAGTTGTGAATTGGTCGGTTATTTTGAAGCAACTGATAATGCTGAAAACTTGAAGATGATTTTCGGGCCATTAAAAGAGGCATTAGAAACCCCATTCACAATTTTTCTAGATGGAAAAACAATACAAGCTCGAACTTTTTTCATCGGGGATCTTGCATATCAAAGCACAATGATGGGTCATCAGGGCTCAACAGCATCTTATCCATGTCTTAAGTGCATGGTGCCTCTTGATCATCTGAGAAAAAAAGATGGCACCTCTCATTCCGCGAACACTTATCAAAACCGTAGTATTAACCACTATATCGAAAGTTCTAAATTAATCGAGACGGCACCAACCATGATTGGCCCGTCATCGCACAGTATTAGTGGTCCTATGCTGTATAGGCCACTTGATTTAGAACACTTAGTACCACCTCCTCTTCACATAACATTAGGAATCGGACTAAAAATCTATGATATGGTCGAAGACAAATGTAAAGATCTCGACCATTCAACATTAGGGAACAGAGACCCAGAACTGTACCATAAATGGAAAAGTGTATCAAACGTAGTCCAAAATCTTGTAAATGAATTGGAAGATTTGAAATTAATACTCGCACAAAATATCGAGACTATAGATGTATTGAAAAGAGCAGATCAGAGGCGACGTTCACCATTTCATTGTGGTGCCCCAATTTGTGTCATACAGGAAATAGAAAATGGAAATGTTAACAACTTTGAATACTGTACCTCTTGTGATTCACCGTACCACACTGACTGCATTTCGATTTATGGCACTGTGGAAGCGTTTAAGTGCATAAGGTGTCTCAAACCCAATAGTACAGGCCATAAGTTCTTGAAAAACCTCGAATCTGAAACTAATAAAATCAAATCTGACATAAAGGCAAAGAAAGATCAAATAAGACCTAGAAAATTAAAGCTAGATGAAATTTACAAAGAGGTTTGCTCAAAAATGGGTCCACTACAGTCAGCGCTCAATGAAAAACTGCATGAAATTGGAATAGACAGACAGGCTTACCATTCACTTTCATTCAATGGTAACCATATCAACAAGCTGTTGAACATAAACCCTGATAAAGGAATAAATAATCCGGTTAAATTACTATCTGTACTATCAGATTACCCAGACATTCAGCTCATATACCAAGAATTATTTCAACGGTTCGCACAAATGTACAAACTGTATTCTGCATGTAGATTTTTATCAGATGAAGAAGTGGCAGATTTGGAAACCTTTTGTAAGGATTTCGGTGCTTGGTTTCCAAGAACTTTCCCGGAACAAACAATAACACCCAAAATGCATATGTTAATTTTTCATGTGCCTGAATTTGTCAATATCTGGCGTTCTCTGGGAATGTTCGGGGAACAGGGCTTGGAAAGCAAGCACGCTAGCATGAATAGGGATGTCCGTGTTTATTCATGCTTGAGAAATAAAGTTACACGAGCGAAACTGATGTTTATCAACCAGGGTTTGTATAGTACTAAGTCCAAAACCGATGTCCGCGTTACACGAAAATGTTTTTGTGGAGGTTTCTACAAAAAAAATGGAGACACACGTTCTTGTAAATTATGTTTAAATATTGCAAACATACATTAGTCTTGCTTGTGTAACATGATTTACGGCTGTCTATCTGTCTGTTTGTCTGACAGTAGAGAAGTGGATGGGAAATGGGCAACTCTATGGTTTTTAAACCATAGAGTTATGTTCGGGTTTAATCCCTCCCGCTCGCTCTACTGTCAGCCGATTAAATATTAATGTATTCTGTTTGTCTATGTCTGTCTGTCTGTCAATCTGTCTGTTTGTCTGACAGTAGAGAAGTGGATGGGAAATGGGCAACTCTATGGTTTTTAAACCATAGAGTTATGTTCGGGTTTTATCCCTCCCGCTCGCTCTACTGTCAGCCGATTAAATATTAATGTATTCTGTTTGTCTATGTCTGTCTGTCAGTCTATCTGTCTGTTTGTCTGACAGTAGAGAAGTGGATGGGAAATGGGCAACTCTATGGTTTTTAAACCATAGAGTTATGTTCGGGTTTAATCCCTCCCGCTCGCTCTACTGTCAGCCGATTAAATATTAATGTATTCTGTCTGTCTATGTCTGTCTGTCAGTCTATCTGTCTGTTTGTCTGACAGTAGAGAAGTGGATGGGAAATGGGCAACTCTATGGTTTTTAAACCATAGAGTTATGTTCAGGTTTAATCCCTCCCGCTCGCTCTACTGTCAGCCGATAAAATATTAATGTATTCTGTCTGTCTATGTCTGTCTGTCAGTCTATCTGTCTGTTTGTCTGACAGTAGAGAAGTGGATGGGAAATGGGCAACTCTATGGTTTTTAAACCATAGAGTTATGTTCGGGTTTAATCCCTCCCGCTCGCTCTACTGTCAGCCGATTAAATATTAATGTATTCTGTTTGTCTATGTCTGTCTGTCAGTCTATCTGTCTGTTTGTCTGACAGTAGAGAAGTGGATGGGAAATGGGCAACTCTATGGTTTTTAAACCATAGAGTTATGTTCGGGTTTAATCCCTCCCGCTCGCTCTACTGTCAGCCGATTAAATATTAATGTATTCTGTCTGTCTATGTCTGTCTGTCAGTCTATCTGTCTGTTTGTCTGACAGTAGAGAAGTGGATGGGAAATGGGCAACTCTATGGTTTTTAAACCATAGAGTTATGTTCGGGTTTAATCCCTCCCGCTCGCTCTACTGTCAGCCGATTAAATATTAATGTATTCTGTTTGTCTATGTCTGTCTGTCAGTCTATCTGTCTGTTTGTCTGACAGTAGAGAAGTGGATGGGAAATGGGCAACTCTATGGTTTTTAAACCATAGAGTTATGTTCGGGTTTAATCCCTCCCGCTCGCTCTACTGTCAGCCGATTAAATATTAATGTATTCTGTCTGTCTATGTCTGTCTGTCAGTCTATCTGTCTGTTTGTCTGACAGTAGAGAAGTGGATGGGAAATGGGCAACTCTATGGTTTTTAAACCGTAGAGTTATGTTCGGGTTTAATCCCTCCCGCTCGCTCTACTGTCAGCCGATTAAATATTAATGTATTCTGTTTGTCTATGTCTGTCTGTCAGTCTATCTGTCTGTTTGTCTGACAGTAGAGAAGTGGATGGGAAATGGGCAACTCTATGGTTTTTAAACCATAGAGTTATGTTCGGGTTTAATCCCTCCCGCTCGCTCTACTGTCAGCCGATTAAATATTAATGTATTCTGTCTGTCTATGTCTGTCTGTCAGTCTATCTGTCTGTTTGTCTGACAGTAGAGAAGTGGATGGGAAATGGGCAACTCTATGGTTTTTAAACCATAGAGTTATGTTCGGGTTTAATCCCTCCCGCTCGCTCTACTGTCAGCCGATTAAATATTAATGTATTCTGTTTGTCTATGTCTGTCTGTCAGTCTATCTGTCTGTTTGTCTGACAGTAGAGAAGTGGATGGGAAATGGGCAACTCTATGGTTTTTAAACCATAGAGTTATGTTCGGGTTTAATCCCTCCCGCTCGCTCTACTGTCAGCCGATTAAATATTAATGTATTCTGTCTGTCTATGTCTGTCTGTCAGTCTATCTGTCTGTTTGTCTGACAGTAGAGAAGTGGATGGGAAATGGGCAACTCTATGGTTTTTAAACCGTAGAGTTATGTTCGGGTTTAATCCCTCCCGCTCGCTCTACTGTCAGCGGCTGTAAACGTTTCAATAAAATCTTAATCTACTTACAACAATCCTTTCTACTTCACATCGGCATCACTTGAATTTAACTCTTGGAAATATCGCATCATCGCAGTATGTCATCTCCAGTAGGCTATGTCCTAATGAGTACAACAACAAAAATTTAGACAAAATATCGAGGTCAAGGGACTGACTAGCACAAAGCTGAAATAATTTTTGTGACAGCTTCTTTTTACAAATTGATTCACTTATGGCACCTCAGACTCAAAGACAAATTTCGCTAGTCCCAGTCAGACGAATCTCGCCACCCGGCCCCCCACAGTCCCAGTCCCGAATGACAAGAATTTTTAATTTCATCACAGGCACTTGAATATGTGCTTTGACCTTGTTGGTGTGTTAAAAATGATAAAATTTATTGTAATTTACGATAAAAACACCACGAAGTGGCATCGCAAATTTTCAAAAATCAATTTTGTTGCCAGTTGAAATCTTTAACGGAGCTAAAACAGTGTCAATATTTCCAAAAAATCATCTACAATTGAAATTATGGGCGCTCCTTGTATTTCAGGATTAAAATTAACACTTGGGACGTACTTCGGCAATCATCGGCAGTGTTCGGTTGTCCCGATAGTTGCGGGTAGATTTAAGCATTACGGAGATAGGAGCGTTTCCAGCCTTTCTGTATAGTATAGTTAGACGAGGGGCACGCGTTGCATCACGGGTAACTTCATTATAAAACATGGCGGATTATCGAAGTCAGGAATAACATATCGCTGGTGAATTATTAAATATTTATCCATTATCAAAGCCCATATTCAAGTGCCTGTGATTTCATAGGCTAGGCCTATTCCAATCATGTGGCCTAAGGATGACATGTAAGACAAATTGGCTTTCCTTTTGTCTCTTTCTCTGAGAAAACCACAGGACATTGGGGCCTAGGCCTACTACTATTTGCTGCTCTAATCGCTAAGTAGACTGTCTGTGCCAACTTACTCGACCCGACAACTGACGAACTGTTAGTGTTCCCTGCTCTATTTTAGGCCTACACTACTACTCGCTTTTGCCACACACAGCGCTAGTCGGAGCTAAAAAGTGCATGCTCCGATCAGCAGTAGACTCTTCCCGGACATATATGTCGTAAAATACCCTTTGAGTAGTGTTATTACTATTTTCCGAGGATTTTAGGCCTAAACAAAGTGAAACAGCTGAGAGTTACTTCCGGGTAGCAACGCGACTAAAAGATGGAGATTAAGTTTATTTTCGCTTGCCGGTGGAGATTAAAACGGGTAAATTCTTAGAGGAAATTAATTATAAATACTACTCACACATATTACAACTATATTGTGTTTTTACTTACTATACATTTTCGAAATATAATCGACTGTTAAGGATCGGTATTGAACGCTCGCGCCGGCTTGCCGACTGCTTGAAGCGGCAGCCATTACAGATACACGGAATATTCCCAGCGGCCTTTGCGAATTTCTTAGAAAAGCACCTTGCCGCAGGTGGTTGTGGCAGGTGCGAGTTGACACTTTGTACAGCCGTGCTTGGTTATCATATATAAAGAAAACGTTTGATGACTGTGGTTTGTCCTGCATTTGGACGCAGCAATTCATGACTAACAGTAAATCTTTTTCAAAACGAATAAAACAGATACTCCGTGACCAGCACCTTCAAGAAACTGTATCTGCCATAAATACTAATCCGATATACACTAACTTTAGGCAATATAAAAATGATATTAGGTTAGAGAAGTATATAATAGAACTTGGTGATGACTTAGGAACTAGTTTATTTGAATTTAGGGTCGGGTCCTATATTTTACCTGTGAACAAATTCTCAAACCTTCATTTAGACAGAGCCGATAGAATATGCCCCACTTGTAATACTTTAGGTGACGAATCCCATTTTCTGTTTGACTGTACCTTACTTAACGAACAACGCAAAAACTTTTTGAATTTGAATACCTTTAATACCCTTGATATTCTGAAAAACCCAACGGTCAACTTAGCTAAATTCATTAAGACCGGCTTAGATGTATATAGATCCCTCCAATAGTATATATAGTATTGTAAATAGTTGATGTATATATATATTTCGTTACGTTTTCATTCTCTAAATTTTAATCACTTTAGTGTTGTTCTGTAAATATTTGTATATACATGTGTAATAGTTTTCCTCCATATACCATGGAAATGGTTGGAGTGTAAATAAATCGTAATCGTAATCGTAATCATCTTTATTGTGCAAAACCAATAATGTAAAGCAATACGGAATAATAAAGATGAATTGAATTGAATTGAATTCAACATGATAATGTAAAACGCTAATCCGCTATACTATCTGTAGACGGAACGGTCTGGTTTTGAGTCATCTGATATAGTCAGTTCCAAAAGGTTCACCGGAAGGAGTACCCCAGGTCTATCTTATTGAAAAATATCGCCCTCTTTCATTCAGGAGCCGCGCTGTTATTAATGATCGGTTCATTCTTACCACTAAGAAGCCGAAATGGGGAGAAGGTCGATAAATACAACCAAAAGTGGGAAATATATGAACCCAACTGACCAAGCTCGTAAGTATGGATAGGCCTAATTCGTTCAAATGTTTCAATTCACTTGGGCCCGTAGGTTGTAGGTAATCCGTAATGTAAAAACGAAATCTGTTAATCGCATGTAGGCCTATATAAAATAACAAGGGGCTAACGACGCTCACACACTACTCAACTTCAGTTGCTTAAATTAAGGGTCATCCTTATTACCGAGATGACGTATGTTACCGAGATGAACCAATCATGTTATATCAGTAATAAATAGGCCTACCTTCTAGAGTCATATTTTACATATTTTTTTTATTTAAAAAAATTTTGACTTCAAATGTGTAAACTCGGTTAGCAATAAAATTTCTTCATTGAATTTGATTGATCAACGATCTCATCTCGGTAAAATTAAGTTATTTTTCTACAAAAATATCCGACAAAATATGTAAAATATGACTCCAGCAGGCATTTATTACTGATATAATATGATTTCAATTGTTAAAATCGATAAGGAATAGGGCCTAAATAAATAGGCCTATGTTATATTTCATTTCATCTCAGTTCATCTCGGTAAAATACATCATCTCGGTAATAAGGATGACCGACAGGAAATGCTCGTGAAAACGGTCAAAATGCGGCAGCGGCTCGTAAAAACGCGTGCTGCTGGTATTAAAATTCGGTTGTCCGGGTGACCATGCACATTCCTGCTTGTTGTTGCTCGAGGCATTTTCACGTAGCTGGAAAAAGCTGCAGGAAAAAGCTGGCTGGAACCAGCTAGGCTACGTGAAAATGCGTGCCGCTGAGGTCGTTTTCATGTAGCTGGAAAAAGCTAGCTGGAAACCGCTCGTGTAAACCAGCCTTTACTTCTTCGTCATGTCTAAAGTCTATTTATTTTTGATTGTCCACGATCTTTTTGGGTGTGCATACCTCTAATAGGTCTTAATCGAATCAGTAGAGTCGTGCAGTCCAGAGAAATCATCGTTTTTAGCCCACTTGGGACTTTAGTCCCAGCGGGCTATTGCGTTCACTTTTCGTCCGTCCGTCCGTAGACGGAATCCAGTTATTTTGGGAAGTTTTGAAGACGCTTCAATGTAACGTCTTGACATTTGGGTTACACATGTATCTACCCTAGACACATCTTCAGCCCAAAAACTGGCCCTGTCAGAATCAAGATGGCCGACTGGCAGCCATTGTTGTTCGTCAAAATCAGCACTTTTTACACATTTTTGAGCTTTTTGAGGGAAATTTTGAAGACGCTTTGATCAATTACCTTGATCTTTCGCATATATGTGAATCCTCCCAGGGCCCATCAACATAACAAAAATTGGGTCGGTCCGACTCAAGATGGCCGTCCTATGACCTTTTTAGTGCCCAAAAATGTTAATTTTGGCCCGAATTCTGAGTCCTGTAGCTTCCTACTGGTTTGCCATTTCTCATTACAATTTGTGATGGGTATTCTTTGGAAAGGGATGTTTTATACCTGAGACAGGTATTTTTCATCAGCCAATTATGACGCAATTGGCGGCCATCTTGGTGTCACCAGTACTCATTCGTAAGTGGGAAAAAGTTTTTCCACATTATATTGATACCTAAGCGTATTTTGCTACCACAATCAATTAGAAAGTTGTAGCTCATAACGTGTTCTATGATTTTGGTGAGTTTCAAGGTAATTAGATTTCGTATATGGCCACCAGGGGGCGTTGAATAATACAATATCTTAGCATTTCTTTATTATATTCGTACCTATGCATATTTTGTAACCACAATCAATTGAAAAGTTGTAGCTAATGACATCATCTATGATTGTTGCGAGTTTTAAGGACATAAGTTTTTCTATATGGTCACCAGGGGGCGTTGAATAGTAGAATAACTTAGTATTTCCTTATTATATTGGTACCTAGGCATATTTTGTTACCATGATCAATTGCAAAGTTGTAGTTCATGACATGTTCTATGATTGTGGTGAGTTTCGAGGTCATAGAAGTAGTGAATAGTAGAATGACTTAGTATTTCCATATTAAATTGGTAATGAGGCATATTTTGTTATCACAATCAATTACAAAATCGTAGCTGTTGACATGTTCTATGATTGTGGTGAGTTTTTAAGGTCATTGGTTTTTGTAAATGGTCACCAGGGGGCGTTGAATGTTGAAATTGTTAGATTGTTGAGCATTTGAAACCTCTTCCCAAGTGGGCATGGTGTCCCTGGACCCCTAGTTATAGGCCTATCCATTTTGTATCGAGTTTTCGAAAATTCAGCTTTAAATTGGCAAGAAAGACCGCCATTTTGTTCCAGTTTGTTGATTTCTTAATGCAAATGAGCAGTGTGTACCATGTGATCTGGGTAAGTTTATTTTTTATGGGGAGAGTACATTGCTCGCACATGGTTCACTACGCAGGCACGGCCGCAATGGTTGCACTATCATAGGCCTAAATCATTTCCAAACCGCATTGTTTTGATAGCTTTGACAAAGCCATGTTTATTTACAGCTTTCTAGGGTAATATTGTGAGAGTCGTTGATTAGTCTCTTAGCGACAAGAAGCTGCTTCATCCCCCATGATATAATTGACGCATCCCTGTCTCATTGCGCATGTGTGCAATACCTCATTTGCATAAAGAAATAAGCAAACACAAACAAAATGGCGGTCTTTCTCGCCGATTTAAAGCTCAATTTTCGAGAATTTGCCTTATTCACACAATCGCCATAGCGATACAAAAATGAGGCTGCCACTGCAAAAGTTCCGTGTGGAAATACCGCGCGCGCGCTCAGTATAGATGTCCTCATGGCTGCCGCCGCCAAGCGTGAACTGTAGCTCAAAAATCTTGATTCAATACCTGTTATACCCATGGATTCTATCGATGCGTTGATTAAGAAGAACAAGTCAGTCTCGGTGACTTCGGAGAGGGCCTACAAGTTTTTTATCGAAGACTTACATTCATGAATTTGAAGGTAAGAATCATCGAATCGATTTAAAAGGTCGTCCGTCGTGTCGATGCCATTGTGTAGACTGTGCATAAGACTAAGTAGCTTAGACAATTGTTAATATAGTCTTGTTTATCTTAAATAAAAGTGCCTTTGGGGTATTATAAAAAGGTTCTGTGATGCTAAATCGGCCGCCGTGCCAATTTTTAGTACTACAGTACTGCAGTGTAGTCTCTCTGGCCTACTGCGTTATACAGTGTCAGTGTGTGGCGCGCTGTCTGGAGCGACACACTAAACTCCACAAAAAGCCGATAATATTGATAGTGATTAAGTGCCGGGTCAAACTACGCATATTGGTGCACTTGTGATCAACGATGCTTTAATGATTTTATGCGGCAGATATTAACAAACTGTTAACAAAAACTTTTAGAAATAAAACGTATATTTAGCAGTGTAGCCCATATGGTTAGGTCAAAACTTCTTAACTTCAGGTACCAAACTTTTTGAAAATCTAGATTTTTAAAATTGTCTCTAAAGTGTGTCTTTGACTTTGAACTTAGGTTTTATTGCTTATTTTCAGTACTAACTACGTGTGTCAATGAGGGTGACCAAAATGAATGGGCCATACGTAGCAAATGGTATCAGTCACAGAAAAAGACTGAGAACCGCATTCTGTACAGGTATATATCTCAGCTTAAGTTCTGTTTGATTCTTATTACCTCATTGAATTATGATGAATGCGTTGTATTAAGCAACATTTTGATAAATTATTGAAATTCTTTTCTCAATTTTACTTGGCAGGTCAATTACTTTGATATAGATGTAAGAAAATCAATGTGTAGTTGTGCTGCTGGTCAAGGGCTGTGTCATCACGTGGCAGCCATTGTCAACTACAGCACTATCAAAGGTTAAAATTGTCGAGCGTACCGCCAGATAAATTGAAAACATCATTTTCCCAGGTAACTCAAATGAAATTTTTGCATTTTTCTAACTTAATCTTATTTGTGCACAGACAAGTAAAAGGAGTTGAAGTTCTTAAGTTGAAAGTTTTTCATTTGAAATGAAAAACTTATTTACTGCTGAAGGCTAAAAATGATACCTTGTTTCTCCATCTGCTGAGCTTAAAAGCCCGGCCGCCTATCTACCCTCTATTGGTTTATTAAAAATCAGGATCAAGCTAACAATAATAGACCTGGCAGCTAATGAAATGAACTGATTGCAAATTCCATTGGAATTTACAAAATTACCCGGCAAATGCGATGAAACAAGGTAGCCTATCCTTTTTGTTTAGCCTAAAAATACAACAAGGTGATATTGGTCAACACTTATTTTTTTGTAGTTGCCATATATCTATAGTGCATTTCTTATGGCTGTTTAATGAAATTTTTATACAATTTTTCAGCAATGGCATGTTCCATCTCGCCGAGAAGGCTTGACACCAAAAGCAGTGCCTTCAATAGTTTTTCAAA
Source organism: Tubulanus polymorphus (assembly GCF_964204645.1). Classification (NCBI taxonomy): domain Eukaryota; kingdom Metazoa; phylum Nemertea; class Palaeonemertea; order Tubulaniformes; family Tubulanidae; genus Tubulanus; species Tubulanus polymorphus. The sequence continues at coordinate 16,135,294 of NC_134028.1, read as the reverse complement.
AGCCTAAGAAGTCAGAAAAACGGACTTATGGAGTGCGGTCAACATTATATAAAGCGGTTGAAGATGATCTCTCGGATATAAGACTAGATGAGCAAATGGTTCAGTACATGGCAACAATCGATCCATCACCAAAGTATTTGCAGTTATGGTCGCCTACAGTAAGAAATTACCCTTTAGTGAACACCGTTTTTTGGCGACGGCCCTCATGGAAGTCTTCTCTCGTATCAGTTAGACTCCGAAGCGCAATCAACCGACAACATCATTATAGCTGGAATATCTGCTCCTCCATCGTTCAACTTCCCCGATTTGAATAGAACCTACCAAGGACCACTGTCATACGAGTGTCATTGCATATTCAGAAGCCTAGATGTAACATCAGTACAAGCACACTTATACGAAGAACAACGGAGAGACCAAAGCAGCAACAAATTATGGTATGAATTAAAGCAAGCAAGGTTGACTGCTTCGAAATTTAAACAAATTTGTTCTCATCGAGGGGACTTCAAAACATTAGCATCACAACTACAGCGACGTCCTGTTCAGACTGGAGCGATGAAACGTGGTTTAGGTATGGAACCAAAAGCTGCTGAAGCATATTCGAGGACTTTTGGCGTCAACCCGAGTGTATCCTATTTGGGTTACTCACCTGATAGGCGAGTGTATGATCCTGAAAGTGATGAGAAATATGGTCTCCTGGAGATAAAATGTCCATTGGCAGAAAGTATTTCCGAAGTAAAATACCTTAAACAGATGAAAAATGGAACTTTGAAATTGTCGAAAGTTCACCTGTATTACTATTCAGATGGGAATAACTGGTGAAAAGTGGTGCGACTTTTTTGTTTACACAAACAGTGATTATCACCGGGAAAGGATTTTCTTCGATAGAGACTTCTTCGATGCAATGCTAGAAAAAATTGCCCTTTTTTACTTTGATGTCTTTTTACCAAGTATCTGTTAAACTTTAATGACCCCACTTTTGTCCACTGTATTAACTTTTCGTCCATAGATAGAATCCAGTTATTTTTGGAATTTTCAAGACACTTTGATGGATTGTAACTACATATTTGGTTTATACATGTTTCCACCATACACAAATCAGAAGCGTCCGAAAAACTTGCGACCATTATCAGCAAAAATGAAAAATTAAAAAAGTTTCTCGAACGGAAACGGATTGAAACCTCTCCAGGTGCCGATACATCAACATTTAATGTAAGTGAAATCTCCACCACCCAACGGACATCCAAGACGCTAAACTTGCCCAAACTCACCCTCGCTAAGTTTGACGGTGATATACTCACTTGGTAAAGTTTCATGGACAGTTTCAACTCAGCTATCCATAACGATCAACATCTCGATAATGTCGTCAAGTTTCAGTACCTCAGAGGATTAGTAACCGGAGAGGCATCGCGTACGATCGAAGGGTTAGCTCTAACCGATGCAAATTATCTCAACGCGTTAGAGCTGCTCACGACACGATATGGCCAGCCACAAAAAATCGTAAGTTCATACATGAAAGCTTTATGGGAGCTCCCTAAACCAGGAGAAAACATCACTCAATTGAAAATATTCTCGGATAATTTAGAAAGTTACATTCGCGGTTTGAATGCTCTAGGGAAGACAGAAGACGGGTATGGTGATCTTCTCGTCCCAATTATACCCGAAAAAATACCCGGATCAGTAAGGAAACAGCTTACTCGTGGGAATGGCAACACAGACTGGACGCTCACTACGCTTCGACAGGCTCTGAAGAAAGAAATAGAAGCCTCAGAAGCGGAATCGTCAGATAGGCCTACCAGTGTATATGAATTACCATCTGTATCAGCATTCATCACTCAGAATCAACACCCCGAACGACGCGAACGACCGGGTGACCGACCAATCAGAAAATGTCAATTTTGTAGAGGATACCACACACCTATTGAATGCACCGTCGTCACGTCGCCAGAAAAGCGAGAAGAAATTGTCCGAAAAAACAGACTATGTTTTAATTGTCTTGGAACCCACAAAGTTAGTAATTGCAACTCAAGGTGGACTTGCAGAATATGCAATCGGCGACACCACACACTACTTTGCACTGAGAGAGAAGGCCATGGGAACCGGTCAGTGAAGCAGAATCCCACCATCGTAGAGGCCAAATTGACACCAACATCTGGAACAGTCATATTGAAAACAGCTGTGGGTTCAATTTCGGCAAACTCCGGATCCACTATCGTAAACATTCTTTTCAACAAGGGAGCGCAGCGTTCCTTTATCTCTCACGATGCCGCTAGAAGACTTCCGATCGACCTAAATCTCATCGACCGGGAAACTATATGCATTTCGGCATTTGGCGCCAACACATCTGGCATCCAATCAATTGGGGTGACTGACCTAAAACTACAAACGCCATCGGGAGCCATCGATATACGTGCTCTTATCGTACCCAAGATCTCAACACCGATGAAAAACTATGTATACAAGGCAGCAACGAATTATGATTATCTGCAGAAAATTGAGTTGGCCCGTACGCTACGACCGATTCGTTTGAAATTGACCTCCTGATAGGTGCTTACCATTACTGGTCCGTAGTCGAATTTAAGGTCGTCAGAGGACAGGGCCCCACAGCTGTTGCCTCAAAATTGGGTTATCTCCTGTCAGGACCAACAGATTTCCCATCAACGACGGTGATGACCACTTGCTTTAAGCTTCTAACGAGCCCTGTTCACGAAGAGGAAAACCTATCTCGCTACTGGGACCTCGAGACAATAGGGATAAAGGACGAAAACGACTCGAAACCGACATCGTATCTCAATTATCGTTCCGAAAAACTTTGTCGGGATGGAGATACGTGGCGGCTCTACCGTGGAAAGGTGATCAGGAAGCACTTCCGTCAAATTACAGTGTATGCAAGAGACGAACACGCGCGATGTTACACAACCTATCTTCAGATTTACTAGAGCATTATGACAACATTATTCGAGAGCAGTGTGCAAGAGACTTTATCGAAGAGATACCAGACGACGACCCGAATACAGGCCACTACATCCCTCATCACGCAGTAAAGGAAGATTCGCAAACAACACCCATAAGAATTGTCTATGATTGTAGCTTCAATGTAAGAGGGAATCCCAGCCTGAATGATTGCCTGGAAGCCGGAGAACCGTTAATCAACGATCTCGTTCAGATTCTTCTACGATTCCGACTCAATACCATTGCAATCAGCAGTGATATCGAAAAAGCCTTTCTGAATGTATGACTCGAGGAAAAAGATTGAAAATACACCAAATTTCTGTGGCTGTCTGACCCAAAGGACCGAGAAAGTCAGTTCAAGGTGTATCAATTTAAGTCAGTGTTGTTTGGGTCAGTCAGTTCACCGTTCATCCTCAACGCCGCTATCAAAACACACCTTGAGAATGAATCGTGTCCGGTAGCAGAAAACATTATGGAGAACATTTATGTCGATAACATTCTAACTGGAATAGAAGATCAAGCTGTCACATTCTACAACGAGGTGAACCGGATGATGGAGAAGGGCGGGTTTTTACTCAGATCGTGGGCGACCAACGACCCCCAACTCAGAGCAGTCATGCAACAAGACAATCGATACGACCGGGAAGCATCTGTCAACGTTGTCGGCTTGGTAAGGGATACTGTAAAAGATTCGTTGACATACAAGAAGTCGAAATCTGATAACTCTGAGCCACTACTAACGAAACGCGAAGTAGTGAGATCTACGTCTGAACTCTACGATCTGCTCGGGTTACTCTCACCCGTACACATACGCGCGAAAACGTTCATTCAAAAGCTATGGCTCGGAAAATTGAACTGGGATGAATGTTTGCCCGAAAATCTTGCGAACGAATGGAGAAATATATATCCGGAACTCGAAAATGCTAGGGATATATCTTACAAGCGGAAATATTTCGATATCGGAATATGCGATAAATGCGAATTGCATATGTTTGCCGATGCAAGCACTGTTGCGTACGGTGCTGTTGCCTATCTGAATTGCATTGCATAATAACGTATCAATTGTTATGGCTAAGTCGCGAGTGAAACCGTTAAAAGAGATCACGTTACCACGAATGGAGCTCATGGCAGCTCTCATTGCGACGCGACTATCGAAATTTATCGTGGATTCGCTGACGAAACCTGCTCAGATTGTGAAGACCATCCTATGGTCTGACAGTCAAATTGTTATTCACTGGATTAGAAGTCAGAAAAAGCTATTTGTTGAAAACGGGGTAAAAGAAATTCGAATGAGAGATTTCGACGATATCAAGTATTGTTACACGAAAGACAACCCAGCCGATTTACTCACACGTGGAGTAAAAGTGACCGAACTTCAAAATTCGGATCTGTGGTGGAACGGTCCACATTGGCTTCCGATCGGCGATTGGCCAGTATGCGAAATGTTTGATGAGCCTATTACGCATGTCAACGAGCTCACCTACAACGAGCCGCAACTCGTCTGCACTACTGCGATCACAGACATATGCGGATTACATAACATAATCGAAATCGCCGAATTCGCGACGCTGCCAAGATTATTACGCGTTACCGCTCTCGTCATGAAATTTATAACGCGACTCAAAGGGGATAAAAGTACCCGTCACATTTCGGTACCGGACTTGCGTCTAGCAGAACAAGCGTGGATTTGAAATCTGCAAGATAACGAATTTCCGGGAATCATGGCCTCGTACAATAAACGTAAGATTAGTTTAGCGCGCCAATTAAACTTATTCGTGACTGACAACGGTGTCATTCGATGCAGTGGGCGGTTACAAAATGCGAGTATCAAATATGGCGCGAAATACCCGATTCTATTTTTTCCACCAAGCATCTGTATACTAGATTGATGATTCAGAACGCACACGTGTTGACCCTTCACTCCGGAGCGTCATCTACGATATCGTTCATCCGTCAAACACACTGGATACCGCGTATTCGTCAGGCCGTAAATTCGGTGATCCGAAAATGTGTGATTTGCTTAAAAAACGGCGGGAAACCGTACGCTCCGCCTCTAACTCCGCCGTTACCAGTCAGCCGCGTGGATCATAAGGAACCGTTCGCTGTAACTGGTGTCGATTTCATCGGTGCTCTCTATTATAGGTCAGCTACGGCGCGCGATAATAAAGCCTACGTTTGTTTGTTCACGTGCGCTATTACCAGGGCAGTACACTTGGAATCGGTTTTAGACATGAAAACCGAATCATTCATTCGCGCCTTTCGTAGGTTCGCAAGCAGGAGATCATTACCGCGATTAATGATATCGGACAATGGGTCAACCTTCAGAAACGCCGCCGATTTTATCGCGAAACTACAGGAGAAGAAAACCGTAAAAGATTTCCTCTCGAAATATGTTGAATGGCAATTTATTCCCAAACGCGCCCCATGGTTCAGGGGATTCTACGAACGACTAATCGGCGTCACGAAAAATGCGATCAAGAAAACGCTAGGACGAACATCCGTAACGGCCGACGAATTGAACACCCTGCTTACGGAAGTCGAAGCAGCCGTTAATGACCGCCCGCTAACATATGTGTCGTCCGACGTAAACGAATTGGAACCCTTGACACCATCTCACCTAATAAACGGTAGAAGACTAACTTCACTCCCGCACGCGTTTGTCTGCAAAGACGAACTGATCGATCCGAATTACATACCGCATGAAAGATCCGATTTTCAGAAAAGATCTGTGTATTTGGATAATCTTTTCAAAACATGTGAAAAGCGTTGGAGAGACGAATACCTACCAGCATTACGCGAAGCACATGCGAATAACTGTAAAAAGGGACACACTGAGAATGAAATTAGAATCGGAGACGTTGTCATGGTTCACTCCGACGAAACTAAGCGAGCGAACTGGAACCTTGCTTTGGTTAATGATATAAATCGCGGCTCCGATGGACTTGTACAATCTGCGATGATCAAAACAAAGAACGGTATGACAAATCGACCTATAACGAAGTTGTATCCGTTAAAAATCAATTGTGATCCCGAAACGTGCGATACCGGATCGCGATGTGACAACGCGACAAATACCGATAAGGACAATTCGAATGAAATACCGTTCAACCCGCGCCGAACGAGAAATGCAACCGTTCAAGCGAAACGTCGCATCAAAGATTGGTCTGCTGAATTGAACTTAAAATGATTGATATGTACTAAATAATGATCTACTCTGATTGAATTCTCACGACATGTGATTGTATAACGAAATATATACTCATAGTTTAGTTTAATGTTTCCAAAGCTTATCTTGCTTTCGAACTACGTAACCTTGATTCTTAGCTTACAATAATTCTAATCTCTATTCAATCTATAAACCACAACGCAATGACAATATGTTCTACGATCATAAGCAATCTAGGTAATGTAGTTTGTTCATTAATATTTAGTAGTTTGCGTTTAAATATCATTTTTCTGTAATGTGTCGATTTTATGTAACCATTATTTCCTGGGGCCGGAGTGTCAGGAATTGTATCTATCCTATACTTGAACTCTGTTAATGACCTATATTGTAATCAACCATCTGTATTTCCGTCTTAGTAAATAAATCAGTACACTCGATAGTCATCTTACTAAACGCACGTGTTCCTCTTTTGCTCTCTTCGCTCAACGTTCCTGGTTCCATACATTTGGCTTGCGAGTTCTTACTTTGAGCCGCAATAAGCTTATCCTTACGTTGGTTGACGAACATAGTCGTGGTCTTGAAATTGACAATTCGGTTCTTCCGCGACGCTAAGATAAAGATTAAAAAGCAAGGTTTTTATAATTCATTGCATAGAATGATTATGGTAAAATAGAACAAAATAAAAATCGAGTCATTTGAACTAGCTATGTGGCGCCAACTTTCTCTATCTACCGCTCAGTTGCTCAAAGTTGGGTAGAATAACTGGCTGTATCTTGTAATTAAAGGTACTTACTCGTCATGAAATTCATCTGAAATGGTGTTTTTTCAAAATGCTGCTAATTTTTCCTAGCTACAGGTGGTTTTCTTGATTGATGTGTTTTCCAAGAGAATACACTTGGAACAACTCCAGGTTTTAGCTTTTTAATTCCTGTAAATGTTCTTTTAAAATCATCTGGTTTAAAATGATCAGAAGAAACATATGTGCGATTTGTCACCTGAAAAAATATGTATCATAACTACCTTGGCCCTTTGTCTTTAAACCATTTCATGTAAATATTCAATAGTCTAACTGGAGCCACCCTTTGAAACAGATGTTCAAATGTAGATTCTAATTTGTATGTTTTCGGAGCCACCCTTGAAATGTCATAACTTCGCCCGGTTAGTTTACACTTTGCATCATTCCATGATTTCGAATCCTGGTTTTAGATTTTCCTCAATATTTCCTCACAGTTATTTCCTCTCAGTAATGGTGACATTTTATCGTAAATTCCACTAACACGAATGATATTAATGAGGTTAACACATTTCTATCTTGTATGGGAAATTATTTATTTTCAAATGTTTATCTCAATGTATAAATGTTACAGTTTACCAAAAATAAACAATATGTATATATTTCATATATTGCCAAGTGTATTTTTGATAATTTTCGAACAACTCTGATGATATCTTTGATCCAATTCATTCTTTTCGGCTACATGGTTCTGTTACCCCATTGGAAATTTTATTACTCTGTATAACATATAAAGATGACATTGTCAATATCCCCTAACCGGGCGTGGGACAGCTCCGAAGTCGTCACACTCCACGCTTAGTTTATGTTAACTTAATAGGACCTTGGACTAACCGTTACCTTTTCATGAGGCTACAGTGGGATAGATAAGATCCGTGATATTATTACCTTGAAAAATTGGCCTTCGACACGCCGAATAGCAACTACCCATTGCTTTCTATGTTCTTTTTCGGTTGGGAATTGATGGAACGATGTTTTGAATTCACTTGGATTGCCCGCGTCATTCGTGCAACGCGGCACGCTACAATGTGCCATTTTTATATTTTGTTTGCAGTGGCACCCTCGTTTTGTCCGTCGTCATGGCGGATTGTGAATAAGGCCCATATTCATCAATCATTCTAAACAGTGTAAAATGGATATAAAAACGATGATTTATCTGGACTGCACAACTCTGCTGATTCGATTAAGACCTATTAGAGGTATGCACACCCAAAATTAAGCAAAATATCCCAAAAAGATCATGGACAATCAAAAATAGATAGACTTTAGTCTAGTACCTAGCGGTCGTTCCACAAACAACGTCTAGGGCAAAAGGGCTAATATAAGGTTAATTTTCGTTCCTCACTTTGAGGGACGAGGCTTTGAGCATCTATTTCACCCCTAAAAACACCATCAACTTACCTCAAACTGACTGTTCTGTAATCAGATGGAAGTTAACTATTGTTAGTGCATAGATTTGTAATCCTAAGTAGCTTTTGACAATCGTAGTAACTCAAAACTTTTGCCTAGTCGCCTCAAAAAACAGTTGAAGTGAAGCAACATAACAAATATGGCAGCTTTTCGTGTTGCATGATGGGAGTGTAAATTACCATCGGGCTTGAACTTTGACTGACATTGATGCCAATGCAGATATTATTCTTGTTTCTAATTCTTGTGGTAAAATTTACGAGAATTAATGCGTTTTATCAACAAAAAAGAAACATTTAGAGTAAAGCTAGAGAGACATATTGAATTTTCACATTTTATTGATTTAGTCCGTATTGGAAATCCCAATTGTGGCAATCAATTCTATTCAAATCAAATCAATAAATTCTCCGGTTTGCGATTTAAATCATCAAAAATATTGTTATATAACACTTTCTCAAAGTCAACAAGGTAACTAATTAATTTATTTGAGTACAAAGGTTTTATTTGACACTAAAATCAGTTGTTGCATTGCAATTAACGGGAGTTAGCCTCTATATGATACTTTAGCGTCAGACGTTGCAACGACTGGTATTCAGACTACGTTATGTCTCATTCAATTTCGTTAATCCAGGCATGAAAGCTAATATGAAAGCTAATAGCTTGCTGCTTCTAAGGAAACTAATCCCGTTAATATCCAATGAATAGTTCGTGGATTATATGTCTTAGAACGCGAAATTAGGGCCGAAATCGCCTGAACCGAAAATGCTATGACGCCGGTTTCCACAGCTGAAAATCAGCCACACTAAGGGATGAGAATTCCAGGCTTCAATTCCAGGACAGATCAGAATTAAAAGAGGTTTTTCGCACAGTAGGCCTAAGCACACAGTAGGCCTAACCCAGGGATGAGAATTTCCCGCATTTTGGCGGTTTCCCGCTTTTTTGTGATGAGAAATTTTAAAAAACGAGCTTTCCAAATTGTCCAGATCCGTTGAGAAATTGAGGGGGGGGGTTGGAAGGTTTGCTGGGTCTGGCATTATGTTTCAACTTACAAAAGTGAGTGTTTTTAGCATGCTTGACGGCACTCGGCCCAAAGATTTTTGTAATGTGCTGCCATCTGGTATTCCCAATATAAACTACTGAAAAAATAACCAGTTCTTGCTGCCATCTGGAATTGATACAGGCTGTTTTGGAAATCATGCTGGGGAACCATCACAATGTGCTTCGTGCCTATGTTGCAGTTTAGCTGCAATTTCAGTATTTGCGAAATTTTCATCATAAGTCCCGCTTGTTTCATAATCCCTGGTTCTCATCCCTGGTTACCCTAATGATAATAAAAATCAACAGAATTACAGAGGGTTTTCTGTGAAACAACAGAAAACCCTACATATACAGTCAATCAGACCCGTATCATGTATCGGTATATCAACTACTAGCTGAATATACTAATAGCTGATGGCTTTTTCGTTTTGCGCATGGGTGTGCATTGGGCGCATGGGTGCGTCTGTCGCATGCAATCTTTTGAATACAAAATGTATTCACTCTAACTGCCCCCCCCTGCCAGTGTCCGGTCGGTGGTTTAATTTCACGATTTGTTTTCATTTCAGAGCAGAGCCCCCCAATAATCAACTATCATTACAATAACCACCATCAACCCTCCAAGCCATTATGAGAGGCTACAACACTATCAGAATCGCTAACTCGAATTAAATAGGCCTATCAATTTTGATACAAAACAACTGCAAATTCACAACTGAAGCACAAGGAACATGCACGTTTCTTTTGGCTGCGTGGATATTTGACTTTTTCAGTGTATATGCCCTTTCCATTTCTTTTTCCTCCCCTCAAAGTCTGTCCCTGAATCCACCCCTGGAATCAGTGTGAGAGAACTGTGTCATGTACTGTTTTGATGCTGCGTTGTGTAGCCTACGTAAGTCGGTCAGGAAAATTCTATAGTACAGTAATTTGCTGTTAGATGGCGAACACATCTTTTTAAACTAATTTTAGCCCTGGCTTAAAAAGAATATTGTGATTTCCTCAGACTGCCAATCGATCTAAAACATGCAACTTGACACCGGAAAAAAGCATCAGTAAAAGGACGTTGAAGTGCATGCTCTCCTATGACGTGTTGCAGTAATTACCATCCTCTCTGTCTTAGGCCAAACAAAAAATGTATTCTGTTTCTGGTCAGGGCGCGCGTCGATCTAGAACCCCCGCGTCAATTTTTTTTTCGGAAACAAAAATTGGCTCCGAAATTCGCGTATCATGCACTAACTAGTCGCCGAGGGCATCAAACACGGAAGTAAAACGCAAAAGTTTAGTCCATCTATCTATTCATTGCTATTGTCTGATTGTGAATGAAAACCAAAAGCATGTTGATATCGATGTCAATTTTGAAAGGGCCGGCTACTATACATCCGTTCGGACTTGTTCCTGTCGACTAATCCATCACACGCGATAGTCAAATGTAGGAACATTTTAAAAAAACCGCATCACCGCATCATTTTGTGCAGAAGGGCCTGACCAGAAACAGAATATTTTTTTTTGGCCTTAAAACATGATATAGATTATATTAGACACTGTCGATACTGATAATTTTTTCATCATTGCGATATGTAATATCTAAATCCCATTGTTTGATCTTAATTTCAGGTAAAGAAGCTAGGAAAAAAGAACTGAAAAAGGTAATACTTGTTATTTTATACCCATATATGGTTTAAAAATGCCTCAATGGATTGTCTTGATATTTGGTTTACATATGTATCTACCCTCAGCCCAGATACTCACCCCTCACCATGAGATTAATTGGGTCGATAGGGCTAAAAAAGTTTTCTTATTTGTGTTTGTTCTTAATTCTATTTGATCACGTGAAAGTGGATGTTACACCTTGAACCACTGAAAGGAAAAAAGAGTCCTGAATTTAAAAAATGATAAGGTTGGCAGCACTACAGTTCGTATCAATGATCGAAGTGGGTTACAGTTAATCAAGCTGTTGTAGAAGCTGATTAAGACAGTAGTATGACATATCGTCAGTAGGCTGATGTATACTGTTGAGAGAATTTTGGGGTAAGAGGCTGAAACTTGATACTTGTTTGCTGGGTTATTTATTAATCTACATGGCAATTCTAAGTGTAGGCTACAATATTTTTTAAAAGTGGGTGATATAAATGCACTGTATGGGATACGGGTATCTGCCACAAGCTCATGTGTTTTATACCGTATCCCATATGACTGGATAGGGTTAAGCTAAAATTCTGATTTGCTCCTGCACACTGACAATAAATGTGAGCAGAATCTTCTGACAAAGGAGATAAAGTTTCAAGAATTATAGAATTTCCATATTTTAGAATAAGAAACAGCGTATGATGGTTCGTCAGGCTGTTTTGAAAGGAAAGGATCCAGTCAAACTCCTTGAAGAGATGGAAATTATTGATAAGATGGGTACGTTTACATTTTTCCTCAATGCTTTAGTTAACTTTCTAATATCGTCCTATTTTCTCTGTTTCGCTATTTCATTCTATTTGGGTCATCCATTTATTAATAGGCCTATTAGCTGCATAACTTTTGCAGAATTGTGTTTCCATGTACCATGTCTTTGATATATTTTCCGAGTCTGTATACATAGATTTTCTATTTGGGAAAAAAAATATTACTTTGGATGGTACCTATGACTATGTCTAAAGCTACTTGTAAAGAAAATTTTAATCCTTGACCGGAAAAATATTTTACAGCCTGTGACTGATATTGGACCTTGTAAGGGGAAAACTAAAATGTTGAGAGATAAGTCTGATATAGTAAACATTTCTGAAAGCTCTTCACAAGCTTTCAAATGATACCAAGTTGGCAAACTTTAGGGAGGGGGGGTCACCGGGTCTGACCCTGCCTATTCAGAGACCCCTGTGGTCATCCAAATTGTCAGGCCAGCCATCATCGCCACCATTATCAGAATCATTCAATACTGATTCCAAAATATCAGCCAAACTCATTAGTGTCATTGGTATATTGCACCATTACTACTGATAATCTTCTCAATATCAGAAATCTGACACATGGTTTCTATACCCGTTAAGACAATGCCTATTGTATGATGAATCATTCTTCCCCCTTTGCTACACATTGTGGGCTGTCTGTGTCACTTTCTGCTTGCTGGAAGATGGGTAAGAATGACTTCACACAAATCAATATATGACTTCTAATCACTATACTGGTACATTGCAAGTTAATGGGTAAAGCTGGAGAGTGGGTAGTGTAGATAAGTGTATTATTGTATTGTTTACATGTACAGAAATTTAGCTGGGCATACATGTATTGTTATTTGTAGGATTGGTGTTCAAGTTTAAATGCTAGAAATTGTGATATTTTCAAAACTGCAGTAGACTTTGTCTAAACTGGTTCATGTCTTTCCGGAAATCCATTCAATTCCACAGAATAAATAAAGGATTTCTGTTTGCTACTGTTTTTCAACACATGATTATCAGTCTAATATTGCTCTATTTAGTAATCTGCTGAAAATTTTGATTTCATTTCTGTTCATTCTGCGCCTAAACCAGAACAGCTTTTCACGTACATACTAAATTACACTTTGGTAACAATCTTCTATCTATGTCGGTGATTCAGTCGAAAAATGAAAGTCCCAACTGAACCGGTTTTATAGGCAGAGTCTACTGTATGTAATACTATGAAAACTATGTATTGCAAAAAGTTTTGAACATGTAAAAATTCAATTTTATCCGTGTGCTTTCCTTTTAGAATATGATCCGACCAACCCTCCAAAATTAAATGAAAAAGTCCTAAAAGACAAACGTAAGAAGTTAAAAGAAACATTTGAACGGGTTGTGCGCCTTTATGTAAGTAAATGTAACTGCTGTTCAATTGAGTGACATAATTGCTTTTGCATGCTCATGAATTCTTGGTGTATACTGAAATCTCTGTTTGGATTTTATGAAAGGGTATAGGCTATACAGGTTGTTACTATGAAGGAGCATATGCCATCAAAATTGTACCGGAAGACACTAAAGTATATAACAACCTGGGATCTTACTGATTGTAAAAAGCATCCCTAATTAGCAGTGAATTAGTCATTTATTCAGACCTGCCTATAAGGTCTGACCAGCCAATACATGAGACCCTTTTACAGCGATGTAGTAGTTTGACTTAGGCCTAATCGATTAGCGCGCCTCTTCTATGTATTAGTCTCGAGTACACCCAACACAGAACACACACACACACACACACACTGATAACAGCACTGGCATGTATTATGGTACATTTAGCGTTGCAATGCTGTGCGCTGTACTTGGCCGTAGGCTATACAAATGTAGAGGCATCGGGTTATTAAATAACCCAATAATTCAGGGAGAAAGAAAATAATTGCTATGGTAGACAAAATTACCATGGGTTTGATTTTTAGGCCAGCCTTAGGCTGAGCCTGTAACTATACAAATGGAGCGAATTTAAATGACATGGTTTCCAGAGCAAAGGCTCTTTGTCTGTGCAACTGAGCATATATTCATACAAATCATTAATTAAAGCATTATCCATTCTCCAAACTTTTCTGTGACCTTGAGGATGGAGCTTTCAAGGGAAACTACACTTTGCCCATGGCAATTTATTTCCTGGCCACTGCCATCTTGGATTTTATGCAGATGGCAGCACCGGCTGATATAGATTGATATGCCCTTCTAGAAGAAGGGTTAAGTGATACCGTATCACATGCGGTACGGGTATGCTAGCTTGCCTTTTTGTACCATATGCCATACGGTAGTGGTATTGTAAGGTTTAATTGACGTTGTTAGAAGCTGATGAACACAAACATAAATATAGCTGCAAAGCAGCGATAACGGGTTTTCTGACTAGTCGGTTGAAATGTCATAATTAGACTTGGACGAAATCAATCTTAAATCAGTAAATAAACAACATTTTTTTATAGGAGCGCCATCTAGAGATCTAATTCCAGATATAGAGATATGCGAAATACAAAGTACTCTTTGTACGAAGTTTAGTCAAAATAGCGTGACGAAGATGTAGTGCTAGATATCATGAGCTACAATTTGGCAATTGTAGGATTGATTGGTAGTAACAATCGATCAAAGCATCTTCAACATTTCTCATTCAAAACCTCTGCAAAAGTGCTGATTTTGCCGAACTTGACACAAGTCGGCCATCTTGATTCCGATCTGGCTGTAGAAAATGTAAAGGGGACAAACATACATAACTAACTATTAAAGGGGAACTGCAGTGAAAAATTTTTTGTATCTACCGTATTTTCCGGCCAATAAGCCGAGGGCAGTTTTTTAGCCTAAAATACATGGATTTCATAAAGCTTCGCCCAATAAGCCGAGGCCCTTCATCAGAGATTTTAATTCACTGATTTGTCAATTAGTTCGTCTTAATTGACGATTTAAGAGGCTGACAGTAGCGCCCGCCGATGTGTGAGAGTGCTGTGTATACTATCATCGCCGAGTGACTGTGCTATGTATAGACTCACTCAGCTGATTACTATACACACAGCCATACACGCAGTACGCGGCTCACTGCTGATTTGCATATATACTAATGTATGAACTGACACGTGGTAGTACGATGAACTCGCGCGTTATATAAATGTATACCATTGCCGCTGTGCGGTGATGGAACAATCAAAGTAAAAATAAAATAGTTCAAAATAGATTATAATTGGTAGTAAATAATGACCTCAAATAAATATCGACCACTTTTCTTGATTTTGACGATCATTGAGAGCATTAGAGTGGCATAGATCAGGAAGTGATTTTTTATGTCAGATCGTATCCGCCCAATAAGCCGATCACGATATTTTGGGTAAAAACCTGAGGCTAGAAAATCGGCTTATTGGCCGGAAAATACGGTATATGTTAGAATTATATGAATACATTTTCAAAACTTTATGAATACATTTTCAAAACAACAGAAAAACATTTCATCTAATACTTTATCCATAAAGAGGGTTTTGTAGAGTGACTGGCCGCCGCCATTTTCTCCACGTAGCAGACACTTTTCTCCCGGCTGTGACAAGTTTGGACTAGTTCGGCCCACTTCCATGCGTGTTTCTGCTGCTTTTCATTGTGTTTTCATCACTAAAAGTCCAATAACAGTTCTAAACTGCAGCATAATGCCACATCAGCAATTATTTGGATATATTTCACACCGTGAGTGGATAAATAAAAGTAAAGACCCCACTGGCAGCCCAGCAGGAGTCTTGCAATGGCGATTTTCAACTGAGACCTTCAATAAGTGTATCTATTTGTGTACATACGGGAGTGTGTGATGGGCCGGGATACGTCATCAATGTTTACATGCCTCACTTTGGAATTTAAATATGGCGGCTCTCATCTGCCGTAAATTCTGCTTATAACAGTATGAAAATGGTTGTATACAAGTAAATTAGGAAGAATTGTAAATTTCAACTAGCGTTATGCTAAACAACAAAAAGAGTTGAAATGAATGGCCAATTATAATTTTTTTGACTGCAGTTCCCCTTTAAGACTATACATAAAAGCATATCAAAAACTTTAAGAAGACTAATAAAATTTCATTTGATTTGAAATAGTGATAATAGAACAGATTTGGCCTAATAGGATTTTCATAACATGTTCAATAAATATGTCCAATCCGACAGTTGATGAACAGGCTCTATCTAGATATATTTGCAATTATATCTATGAAACGACTGAAAACACTTCAATGCAACTAAGTTGAATAAAGAAAAGGTCCATAAAATGGCAATGTGGTTACTTTATGACTGGAACCAAATCTGTGCGCAGGGTGACTGGCACATGTCGACTATTGAGGTATATGATGAAGTCGTTTCTGTCAAGCGAGTGAGTAACGATGTAAGCATGGCCCGAATCCTGGCTCAGGACCTCTGGAATTGAATTGAATCGACACAGTAATTCGCCTGTAATTTGCTATGAATCGTTTTGAAAATTAGCTTGAAGGTTGGGTCTGGCGAGATGACCACCCCTATTGTTAAAAAAAGGTCATTGGTTATCAAATATGGCTGCCATTGGGGTGGCCATCTTGAATTTCTTGTTTGCACTAATGCAGTCCGGTATTCTTGATTTTCGATTTTTTTCCGATTTCTGCAAAATTTGGTGTGAGGATCAGGTTAGGTAAGTTCACCATGCCTATTGTATATGGAGGTCATCAGCTTTCAAAAATGACCGCCAGGTCAGCCATCTTGAATTTCTAGCACGAAACGGCCTGCAATTATTGTGCATTTTCATGATACTAGGTGTAAGAATTTTGGAAGGTGAAATTCTTACCCCTTATTGAAAATTGAGTTCAAGTATGGCCGCCAGGGTTGCTCTCTGTCTTGGATTTCTTTTCAGCACAATGCCTACACCAATTCTTAATGCATTTTCTCATGTAGTGGGATCTTTAGGGCAGCTGAAATGGGCTTGTCCTTTCATGTAAGGATATATTAACAGAAAATGAACATTATCCCCACATACCATCTTAACTATTTTAAAACATGTTACATCGTGGGCCCGTGGGCCTTTTTTTAGTGATGTCAGTTCAGGTGTACAATTCCCTTATGAAACCTTGACGTAACAGATTCAGTATTTCTCAAATCTGTCACATTTGGAACACTTATGTCCTTGATATATGCTGGTTGTGTTTTAAATACTTTGGTTTTCACATACAATTCCCCACTGGAATTAACAGGGATGTGAATATTTTGCCGAATTTTGTGGTCTTCCTGATTCATGCAAATCCGTTACAGAATTTAGGTGGTTCGACCTCCACCTGCCAAGATCGTGGAGAGTCCGCTGCAGTAAGCGAGTGCTCGCCGGCCGAAACCGGAAGTAGCAGGACGGAAATTTTTTCTTGATTTTCGTGCGATTGTTCTAAACTGAAGCTGAAGTGGGGGAGTTAGAACAATTGGTGAGTGATAGACAGGGGGAGAGATGCGATGTTCCAAGTACGGGACGCCTAGTCCACGCGTCGATTGATTGATTAATTGTTTGTATCCATGTGTTGAATGAACTGTATTGTGTATACGTTGAATGCCGCGTGCCGGTAGTAGACTGCTGTGTATCGACTTTTGGCACGCTGCCACATCACTGCAGCTTAAATACTACACAATGAATTATACACGCGATTTTCTTTCGCTTTTGATTTTTAACATTAGTTAATTTTGAAACATTTCCAAACTATAAGCATCAATTTTATCACCATCCTAAGTTCTAATAGTTATAGTTATAGTTGTTGCCTAACATAGATTAATATTCCATTTCATCATGGCGACCTTGAACTCAAATCTAAACATCGTCAGTTTATGTGAAACAATATCGAAAGTGTAGCCAGTGTATAAAGAAGAAATTGAAATGAAATTCAACCTCTGAATACTGCTATTCGGAATTAAATTCTTTTTTGAACTGGAATAGCCTATGTTTTTATGGTTTTTGTCTACATTCTTAATAAATATGTACCATGATTAGCTGTCCGAGTGTGCCTAAAATTGCATTTGAGAAGCACAAAAAATTCAAAATATTCCATAATGAGGGGGACACTCCCTCGCGCTCCCCCGTCCTTCGTTCCAATAAAGGTTGGCCTTACGGAACGACTCGTTACGTGCCCTACAGGCACACAGGTTCCTACCAGCCAAAAAGTTTTAACCGTGTTCACATCCCTGAATTAAATATCATAAGAAGTGAAATTTTGTGAAATTTTTGAATTTCTCAGCTGGCAGTTGCAGGGTTTCCAGCAGTCCTTCCAAGTCCTTCTTTGTCCTTCTTTTGGAAAAAGTTTGGACAAACATCATCTTTGTCCTTATTTTTTTCTTTTTTTCGATGAAAATGTCCTTCCAAATTTGATTTTTATGTATTCTTGCGCGAAATTTTGTCGTAAATTGGACTGTTGAAGTATTTCATTACTCAAGCCTGGTTATTCGATTATCAGTAAGATTGAATCTACAGGAAAGTGTTATGGAATTACCCTGAAGTATTCCGGCAAAGCCATTGCGAAAATGCTCCTCCCTTTCTGGGCCCTTATTTTACTGGAAATCTTTCCCAGTGAAAAAGTCCCTCCTTTTGAGTCTAAAATTGCTGAAAAAGTCCTTCTTAGTACTTCTTTTTACCCTGGCCTTACCATTGGAAACCCTGAGTTGGGTATATGATAATAAAACTTACGCAATGGAACAATCAGTGTTTTTGGTTCGACGCCATTTTCTTCTTTAAGTTTCAATCTAAAAAACTGTAATGTAATCATGTCTTGTAATCATTATCCTAAATACCCCCTTATTTTACAGCCTGGTGGCTGCATCCTTTATCCTTTGTTTGATCTTTTACCTGGAAAAACTTATGGTTTCATTTACAAAGTGTAACCATCGTAGACAGAACATGCTACAAAATAAACCTTGCCTAAATCCTTATGTATTATTTTATCAAAAACAGGAACGAGAAGATCCAGAATATTGTATGGTTTTGAAGAAGGAAGAATCAGAATATTATAAAAGGAGGGACAAAATGATTACCCTTTATGGTAATGTATCAACACATCATAATCCATAAAACTTAAGAAACATTAAGGCCAAAAAAAGGATACATTGTTTCTCATGATCGTGGCAGTTTAAAAAAATCAGGCTGAATAAAGTTTCAGGGATGAAAATCTTCCTTGGAAATTCCAAGGTTTGAGGTTCATCTTTAGCCCACTAGGGATTTTCTTCCCAGCGGGCTATTGCATTCACTTTTGGTCCATCTGTTCCTCCGTACATCCGTAGGCGGAATCCAGTTATTTTGGGAAGTTTTGAAGACGCTTCAACATATAATGTCTTGATATTTGGGTTACACATGTATCTACCCTAGACACATCTTCAGCCCAAAAACTGGCCTTATCAAAATCAAGATGGCCGACTGGCAGCCATTGCTATTCGCCAAAATCAGCACTTTTTACACATTTGAGGGAAATTTTGAAGACGCTTTGATCAATTACCTTGATCTTTCGTACATATTCGAATCCCCCAAGGGCCCATCAGCATAAGAAAATTTTGGTTGACCGGACTCAAGATGGCCGTCTTACGAACTTTTTAGTGGCCAAAAATGTCAATTTTGGCCGGAATTCTGGGTCCTGTAGCCTCCTACTGGTTTGCCATTTCTCATTGCAATTTGTGATGGGTATTCTTTGGAAAGGGATGTTTTATACTTGAGAATTGAAGGGTATTTTTGATCTGCCAATTAGGCCTATGACACAATTGGCGACCATCTTGGTGTCATCAGTATTCATTTGTAGGTGGGAAAAAGTTTTTCCACATTAGTTTTATACCTAAGCATATTGTGTTACCACAATCAATTGGAAAGTTGTAGCCCATAACGTGTTATATGATTTTTGTGAGTTTCAAGGTCATTGGTTTTTGTCTATGGGCACCAGGGGGTGTTGAATGATACAATAACTTGGTATTTCTATATTATATTTGTACCTATGCATATTTTTTTACCATAATCAATTGCAAAGTTGTAGCTCATGACATCGTCTATGATTGTGGTGGGTTTCAAGGTCATTGGTTTTTGTATATGGTCACCAGGGGGCGTTCCTTTAAACAATGAATGACAATAGATGCAAGCTATGTGGCAGGAGTCTTAGTACTACTAGTACTAGCTTTTCCCTTAAACGTTGCAAAAAAACACGGGTCTGTTTAAGAGCGAATTTCTTGCGATCAAATATCCGCATAGGCCTTACACAGCAGAATAACCATGCCAACTGAAAAACGACGCTTTAAAGAAAAAACCATGTGGCACAAGCCTCTTTTTATAGAGATAACAGATACATGAAATAGAGTTATAGGCTGGGGGTAATGATACAAATTTTGAGTGCTTCTGAACTCATTTAGGATACCTGCGCTTCATAAATTATTTTTGAAGTCTTAATAATGGTCTGGAAACCTTTCCGGAAATAACTTGGTCACAAAATGCCGTGCACGTAAACGCGTCTTTTGTACTGTACTTTTTCGTTATGCGATTAGTGCCATTTAAAACCTGAAACTGTGAAACGTTCCAGTTACACAGTAATTAGCAGTCTAAGTTCAGTATTTTTTTTGCGAATACATGAATACGTCATTCTGCGTAGATCACATGGGCTCTTTCAGCGATTGACTGCTCTTTAACAGGGTAGGCCGCGGCCTGCGTAACCAACTTGTGATGTCATTGTGAGAAAGCTGCGCTCTGATTGGTTGTTGAGGGAATACCAGAGAATACCCTCAGCAGCTGGGGTATTCTCCAAACAACCAGTTCAGCTGAATAAGAAATTGCACAAGGGATACACTCCATTTTGACGTCTTGGGTAAGTGAAGTTCATGTTTTTTTGCTGAATATGGTAGAATTATCTAATATCCAGTTAAGTATGGCAATGCTTGGTCCAATGTTGATGGAATTCTGACTTTGTGATTTATTTCGTCAATGTCTTAAGTATGCAAAATTCGACGAAAAGTAAATTTTAAACAATCTGACAACTATGGTGTGCTGGTGTTTTCTGTCGATTTGTAGCGACCAACCGTCATTTACCTAGGCTAATGATTAACAGAGCTACATTGCATCGATATCAAAGTATATATAATAGGGTAATTTTTAGTTGCATGTGATTTACTTCCAACCGCATTTGTGTGCCCTTCCATTAAATTCAAATTTCAACTTAATTTATTTCGCCTGGGAGATGTTCTGCTCTTAGCCACGTATGGGCCTTTGGGTAAAATATTTAAAATTTTTCAGATTCATTGTTCCCAATCTCTGCTTCAGGATTCCTGCTTAGGTGGGTTTTTTCCAGTATTTCTGTTGTTTCAATATGGGACGGGGGCAAGTTATTGTGACAGTTGTCATGGACTTGCATGGGTTTGGGGGGGATGAATGTAAATGGCTTGGCCGGGTGGGAGCGTCTGCCCAAAAATTTTGTTACGTCTTGACTAAAGATTTTTTCCCAACCAACGCCAACGGTAACTAGATCATGGGGTTTTCCATGGCTGGCCTAATAGATATTCTAACTTGACAAGCCCTGACAGTTTATTGAATACTTTTCATTTGTGTTTTGATTAGGCAGAAACTAAATTGGTACATTTCTATTGTTTCAGATTTGTCAAATGGATGTTGAATGATACGTACAATCCCTATCTACACGAGACAGTGGTATCTATTCGTCTATACTACAGCAAACACCGCTTTCCTCGGAATAGCTTCAAAATCGATACTCCACCGGCGTAAAGGCATTTCCTATCTGAAACAACCTAGTGGTATGAGCACGTGCAGTAGTGATAGATCGGACATTGAATTTCCCTCAGACCGCACATTTAAAAAAAAGTTTTAAAAAGTTAATACAATTCAAGTCTCAATGGACTCACTGTTCATCAACAACTTGGCAATCAAACTTGTGCATTTTCAAAAATATCGAGAAGCAGGTCGATTTTGATCTAATCACATATGTTTCATTCAGCCACCTATCTTCACTTCAAATCCAGAAAATAAAAGCATGGTTCAATGTTTATTTTGGTGTGACCATAGAATTTGTTGTACAAGTTAGTTAAAAATTATGTCCAAGCTTGGCGCAACCGCGCGGAGTGGGGCCGATACGTCTAGGGGTTTATCATATACTATATGTACATAACACATGGTCATTCATTTGCTAGTTATCTTTGATAGTTTTTAGGCAGTACTAATTAGGTTAATTGGTTACTATGCTTATGAATGGACAGCTGTTATTGTTTTGGATTTATGCTTAATATTGGGAGGTAGTTATTCAAACTGCTGGTAGGTGGCGTGACACAAATATGTGCTACCTCTATTTAGTGAACACCTCTGTATAGTGAACAATTTCTTCGGAACTCCAAGCGTTCACTATAGAAAGGTTATACTGTACACTACTAAAGGTGATGCTGTAACGCGTGCACGTTTGACATGAAAATAGGCTGAATAATCGTAGCAGAAGATGAGCGCTGTGTTTTTGGTTTACCTTTGTCAGCGATATGATGTTGGCATTGAGCCAATTCATGTAAAATCGCGGTACGTTTTTTTATGTGAGCATTTGTTTCATTGGTTCTCGGCTTAAAAGACGTATAATCGATGCGATTGAAGACATGGCGAACCTCCGTCGATGACATGGTCAACTGAGTTAAAATTCTACGAAAAACTGTTTTTGGCGGGAAAATTCTTAGCTCTCGCGTATAAAATTGCAATGACCTCGATTGGGGGGGCGTTGTCTCTACGAACAAATGGGATTGTTTTTTGGATATACGGGGAATTCCGGCGCTACTAAAATTATGGGAAAGCCATAGAATGGTGTACGTTTCATTGGACTAGGTGCCGTATACGTGCCGATTTCAAATGCTCATTGCTGGTGAGGATGTAATTATTTCACTCATCTGCCATAGGTATTGTTTCATTTTAATACCCGGTGATTGTTTTGATTGACATTGAGGTGTAAGCGAATATTCACTTACACGAGGCCTCCACATGCACGCGGAGTGCTACACCACACACACACACACACACACACACACACACACACACACACAAGCTCGTACAGTACACTACGGTGATGCTGTAACGCGTGAACGTTTGATATGAAAATAGGCTGAATAATCATAGCAGAAGATGAGCGCTGTGTTTTCTGTTCGATAGAATTTGTAATAAATTGTAATTTCTTGTGACCTGAAAATACTAAGCAGCAAACTAAAAGGTCTGTCGAGGTCTGAATATTGTAGTGGTAAATTCCAGGACTTAAAACGATCTAATAGCCGATTTCTTCTGTACCACCGATATTTTAGCTTCCGTGGCCAACATTGGAAGAGGTTTCCAAGACCCAATATTCAGCCACCCTCCGATATGTGATGAATTTTAGGCCATCCCAAAATAATGGTCTGTTTGCCGTAACCCGACCAACCTGACTTCAGAGGTACCGAGTGAAAACTTTTTTCTAGGATTCATTGAAATAAATTTAATTTTTGATAAAAACAGCCGACCGACTATGAGCTACGTATGTTTGAATTCTAGTGTGCATGGTGTGAAAACATGCCTTGACATGTGGCCTAGTTTAAGTTTCCAGGAAACTGGCAGTGTTCCAATAAGCTGCCATTCATTCTAATAGTGACTAAAGTGACTGAATAGCTGGTAACGTGAAAGCGCGCACATATTCAATGTACCGTTTCATTTTTAAGACAGAGATGACGCTCTGGACGAAGTTATAATTTTAGAATAATTCTTGAAATCTACGCTATTAGACAAATTTCCTGTGCACAACGTAGATGATTTTTTGCGATATTGTTTCCATGTAAAAAAGCCCAAAGGTGAAAAATTTGTTTTTTTTTTGCCCAAAAATTTTGCAAAAAAAAATTCTACCTACCTACCGACTCATCCTGAAAAGTTGAGTCGGTGTTGCAGCAAACAGACAATCATTTTGGGATGGCCTTATTTGAATATTTTTTCATATCATATTAAACATATTTTTTTGAAAATATAAAATAGTTTCCCTGCCGTGCCTACCTGTACCCTACAAACTTTTAGACGTGGACCGCAAACAAATGTATATCTTTGGTCTTATTTGACTACAAAATAATTCTTTAGGAAAGATAAAATACAATATAAACTGTGGATCTTTGAAGTCACGAATTAAAAAGATTTTTCAAGCAATGCCCTTACTCCAAACAACCTCTAGCTTTCAAGGTAAACCACACTTTGCCCATGGGCAATTTATTTTTTTTTTGATAGAATTTGTAATAAATTGTAATTTCTTGCGACCTGAAAATATTAAGCAGCAAACTACAAGTATAGGTCGAGGTCTGAATATTGTAGTCGTGAATTCCAGGATTCAAAACGATCTAATAGCTGATTTCTTCTGTACTGGTATTTTAACTTCTGCGGCCAACATTGGAAGAGGTTTCCAAGACCCAATATTCAGCCACCCTCTGATATGTGACATCATGTGAATTTTAGGCCAACCCATATTAATGGTCTGTTTGCCGTAACCCGACCGACCCGACTTCAAAGGTACCGAGTGAAAACTTTTTTTCTGGGATTCATTGAAATAAATTTTATCTTTGATAAAAATGGCCGACCGACCGACCCACTGCCCACGTATGAGCTACGTATGTTTGAATTCAAGTGTGCATCGTGTGAAAACCTGCCTTGACATGTGGCCTAATTTAAGTTTTCCAGGAAACTGGCAGTGTTCCAATAAGCTGCCATTCATTCTTATAGTGACTATATTAAAGCTGGTAACGTAAAAGCGCGCACTATTCAATGTACTGTTTTATTTTTAACACAGAGATGAAGCTCTGGATGAAGTTATAATTTTAGAATAATTCTCGAAATTTACGCTATTAGACAAATTTTCAGTGCACAACGCAGATGATTTTTGCGATATTGTTTCCGTGTAAAAAAGGTGATAAATTTTTTTTTTTGCCCAAAAATTTTGCAAAAAAAATTCTATCTACCTACCGACTCATCCTGAAAAGTTGAGTCGGTGTTACGGCAAACTGACAATTATTTTGGGATGGCCTTATTTGAATATTTTTTTCATATGGTGAAACATATTTTTTTTGAAAATATAATAGTTTCCCTGCCGCGCCTACCTGTACCCAACAAATTTTGGAAGTGGACCGTAACCAAATGTATATCTTTGGTCTTATTTGACTACAAAATAATTCTTTGAGAAAGATAAATACAATATAAACTTATAGAACTTTGAAGTCACGGATTAAAAAAGATTTTTCAAGCAATGCCCTTATTCCAAACAACCTCTAGCTTTCAAGGTAAACCACACTTTGCCCATGGGCAATTTATTTAAAACTTTTAAACAGGTCCTTAAGTAAAATTACTGAAATATTTTATATCGTTACATTATTAACTGTGTTTGTAATGACAAATAATGTATTATAATCAGGACTTTATGTAATGTTTATTTTTAATTGAGAGATTTTATATTGCAATATTTTTGAAAACGTTTTCAATAAAGTTTGTATAAGTTGGACAACCGTTTTTCGTCTTATCCGTGAAGTTTTTGCTGTGGCTGTTATTCATCTGCTTTTAAGAGGTAGGCCTATTCACTGATATGCAGTTTGAAACTGGAGTGGTTGGATACAGCATCAAACATAAACCAATAATCACTGTCATTTTGGGTAGGGTTGAAAATGCTTTGACCAAACATTGGATTTCCATGATATTTGGCTTAAACAAACATCTACCACTGACACATCTGCCACATATGTATATACATGTATTTTTATCCCTCCAGTGCGCATAACGCTAAGAACCTGATTAGATTTCGAGTCCTTTAGGTCAAAGGTCAAGGTCACCGGAATCTGTTTAGTATTTTTCTTACCTGCGTTCATAAATAGGTCTACATACGCAGGGGGTGTTTTTTACACTCGGGGGTTTCTGATGAAAAGCATTTTTTGTCTCAATTCTAAAACCTGTTCCATCCTTCATAATAATTAGGCTTAAGGCCAAAAATTTAATACATGTATTTTCAACTTTTTTCTTAACAGATCAAATAAAATTTACGGAAAATGTTGAACTATCCATGATACCCATGCCTGATATGCCTCAGGAAACTCGTAAGTATTTGGCTATGAGCTTTTGTTCTGATTTATCTTCAACTATTAACCATTCTTGATATGTTGCATTATATGCTCTGCAGTTTCGCGTGATCCAAATAAACAGATGAAGTTACTATACATTAGTAATAGTTAACTTATTTCTAAAAACCACAAACTCAGCAAAGGAAGGGGGGTTTAGGGTCTTAGTTGAGAGTTAGATTATAGCACACTTTAAGGACAGACCATAAAAGCTTCTTTTTAAAACCAGTGCTACGATCTCTAAAATCTTTTTTACAACATTGTCACGAAACGTCGCTGTTGTCTAGACCCACTATACAGATCATTGATATATATACATGTAATTGAGCTGCGCCGGAAATCTTTATTTAGAATCTGCAGTCGCGCACTTCAATTCATTCAACAAAGCATATCCTACGTGCTCAATAAAAGTAGTAATTGTTTTTATTCAGGCACAGTGCACTTGTCTTGAGTGATAGATAGGAAGATTACAGATTGGGGCTCCTCTTGGGACTCAACTATTAATTGACAAGTGCATTTAAGTTTGAACATGTTTTAGTGATTTGGATATTGTTGGAGTCATCCTATTTATTTACTCAAGACATTAAAAACAAACGACCGACCGCGTGGCATCGTGTGTGGCAGCAGTCAGAGAGCCAGGGGGCAGTAGTCTATGGTGGCAGTAAACTTTATCCGATGATCGTAGTGGATTGTCATTTGAAGGAAATGCAACTTATTCTTGCTTAATGTCTTTATTATTTTAAAAAGAAAAATCGTGGTTCCTATCTATTTTCGTGTTCGCTTCTCTTCCACTTGGTCCACGTCTTCAATAAAACCATTCCGATTCCCAGTCCCCGTGTGTAACATTTTATGTAACGATGTAAGACAACATCGATCTCTTAGCTCTTTAAAGAGTAATCAGTTCAAAGTTCGATTAATTCTACTACAGAAATAAAAAACCAACAAGCCAGCTTTCGGTACAACCATGTCAGCAAGCCCATTTTTAGAATTTCTTTGTTATAAATAGTTTCTAATAAATTCAAAATAAAATAAGTTTATCCACAATTTGTTACACCTGAAATTAACATATCATGAGGTTCAAATATAAATAACTCCTTATTCATTTGTATATTTTTTAAATTTTACTTGATAATATCCATTCATTAAATTTATCTGGCCATCCAACCCATTTTGCTAAAGAATATTTTTAACAGTTTTTGTTTTTGAAACTTTTTCAATTTTATATGCTTGTTCTAGTTTTTCAGTATTTGAACTTAATTCGTCTTCATAAAAATACCCATCAACTTCTTCGCCATCTAAATCTTCTAATTTATAGACATATGGTTTTGTTGTTATTACTTTTTTTATTTTATATATTTCTCTAGTAAAATTACAATTGTATCATTTATCAAATATCTTTTTATATTTTGAAATTCTAACATTTTGACCAATTTTATATTTAGGTTCACCAAAATCATCTACAAGAAATGCTCCATATAAATTATCCAAACAATTTCGGCATTTTCAGGTTTTCTTGAATCAATAGGTTTCATTCCAATAGATGAATGATAAGAATTATTATAACCTTCTATTAATTTTGGTAAAATATTAATCCATCAGATATTATTTGCTGTAATATATTTCCACATTCTTGTTCTTAATGTTCTATTAAATCGTTCAACAACTGCTTTTTTATCCAATTTTGTTGAAAAATACTTAATATTATGATAATCTAAGAGTCCATGAACTAATGAATTATCAAATTCTTTTCCATCATCAAATTGTATTTTTGCTTTACCTTTGTCACCAGTATGAGGTTGGCATTGAGCCAATTCATGTAAAATCGCGGTACGTTTTTTTATGTGAGCATTTTTTTTTCATTGGTTCTCGGGTTAAACGACGAATAATCGATGCGATTGAAGACATGACGAAGCTCCGACGATGACATGGTCAACTTAGTTTAAATTCGACGAAAAACTGTTTTTGGCGGGAAAATTCTTAGCTCTTGCGTATAAAATTGCAATGACCTCGATTGGGAGGCGTCGTCTCTACGAGCGAATGTGATTGGCGGTTTGGCGAACCGTAGATGCAAACGGTCTGATGAAGCAGTTTTCATTGAAAATGAATAGAGTACCGGTGTGTCAAAAAGGCACAAACAATGGCTGTTGAACCGATTGTGTTGATTTTTGGTTTCATGGTTTGGCTTAATGAGTTCTCGAGCCCACACAAATTTCATAGTGATCGAGTTATTTTTTGGGGACTTATTCTTGAAAAACACGCAAAAACCCTGCTTTTTAGCACTAAGTAATGGCACGTTTTTATATATGACAATTTTCATGCTTGCAATTGAAATATATAAAAGTTCAATCCTTCCTGGAAGTGTCGCCGTTTTTAGTTCTACTGATCTCAATGTACTTTTCGACCTACTGGCCCTCACTTTATAAACCCCCTAAATTTCCTCGCTTCTATTTATTTGAGTTGACCTTGTAACCTGAGCTACAATGAATGTGATTGGCTGTTTGTGGGATATACGGGAAATTCCGGGAATTTCGGCGCCTCTGATGTAATTGGGAAAGCCCATTGGGAAAGCCTAATGTGAAACCCAAGACAAAATGGCGAACATTTTATTCGATTAGGTATCGTACGTTTGCTTATAATTTGTTCGTTGATACGAATATAAGCGAGTACGCTACTCAATTCAGTTGCAATTCTGAACTAGCAAGTATGACGATACCAATGACAGGGTTCGTAGTGGGTGTTCCAAGTCATTTAAGAAAAAAATCATAGCCAGTATTTTTTTTATTTCTAGAAAAAAAAGTCTGTATATGTTTGTATATTTTTGAGGATGGAGGTATTCTGACTTGTGAAATTACGGCCAATCTAATACTGCGTTGCTAGTATATTTGTATATAAGCGCGTCAGCAGTCAGCCGCGTGTGTGCGAATATGGGTTACAGTATGGCTGTGTGTGTTAGTAATCACCTGAGCGAGTCTATATATAGCACAGTGACTCTGCAATATACACAGAACTCTAACACATCCGCAGGCGCATATTTTCAGCCTCACATCTTCAATCCAAATTAATTTATATTTAGTATAATATTTTTGACAATATATGCACTAAATGATCTAATGGTGAGCCACAGGGTCATTGGACCTTTTTTTTGGATATACGGGGAATTCCGGCGCTACTAAAATAATTATGGGAAAGCCATTAATGGCAAAAGTTTCATTGGACTTGGTGCCGTATATGTGCGAATTTTAAATGCTCATTGCTGGTGAGAATATAATCATTTCACATATCGCCATAGGTATTGTTTCATTTTAATACTTGGTGAATGTGTTGATTGACATTGAAGTGAAGCGAACGTTCACTACACAAGGCCTCCACGTGCGCGGGAGTGCTAACATTAGACTATTGCGCACACAAACACACGCTCATACAGACTTCTACATGGTGATGCTGTAAACCTGCTTGGCGCATGTACGTTTGGTATGATAACAGGCTGAATAATCGTCGTAGCAGATGAGCGCTGTGTTTTCTGTTTGATAGAATTTGTAATAAATTGTAATTTCTTGTGACCTGAAAATACTAAGCAGCAAACTGGTATAGGCCGAGGTCTGAATATTGTAGTGGTAAATTCGAAGATTTAAAACGATCTAATACTACGCCCCGGTTTAGCTTCCTCGGCCATACATTGGAAAAGGTTTCGTTTCCAAGACTCTATTCAGCCAACCTCTGATATGTGACATCATATGAATTTTATTTGAATATTTTTTCATGTTATATTTCTTTGAAAATATAAAATAGTTTTCAATGCCGCGCCTACCTGTACCCTACGAAATTTTGGACGTAGACCATAAACAAATGTTTACCTGGTTTACCTTTAAATGGTCTTATTTGACTATAAAATAATTCTTTAAGAAAGATAAAATACAATATAAACTTCTAGAACTTTGAAGTCACGAATTAAAAAGATTTTTCAAGCAATGCCCTTACTCCAAACAACCTCTAGCTTTCAAGGTAAACCACACTTTGCCCATGGGCAATTTATTTCTGGTTTCACTGTACCTGAAAGAAATTTTCTTAAAACTTCTGATGTTTGTACAGCATCTTTTCTGGATAGTGGGAAACTCCATATATAACAACTGGAAATATCAATTATATATATATATTTAACTAGCTGAATACCCGTCCAATGGACGGCGCATAAATGCAGAATCCTGTTATTGTTTGCTTACAAAATCATTCATTAATTGGCCAGGAAAAAAAATCTAAATGCTTCACATGTTTAGAGTTCTTGGAACCAACCCCACACTTTCCCTACCCCGTCTGACCTGTCAGTGGTACAAACCCTATCATTCAAATAACTAACAGAAAATTCTGCCCCAGAAGTTTTTAGGCCCCTCCTCGTTAGATCTTTGTACTTTCTATATTGACCACACCACCCGTACGTTCATTTGAAAAGCCCCTCCATTCGACCAACGAATTGCATGAATATGCTTAAATTGAGGGACTATAAATTGAAAATTGCTGAGATATTAGGATTCTGTATTTTGTATTACTGTTTGATATCATTTTTTTTTATATCTCTCATATATACACACATTTTCTTAAGAGAGCTCCTGTCAGAATAGTACGTACATTTTGCTTTGACCCACTCCCCGTACAAAGTTTTATATTTGTTTACCCTTCCCCAAAATCCGTATGGACTACATGTATTTGAAAGCTCTCTTATAAAATTTACCATGAACGCACGCATCAGCAGCCCCAGAGCCATTCCGAGAGGCTGCGTTTGGGCCTTGGAACCATTCAGAAAGTGCGCAATGGGCCTGTCCCCCCTTCAAGAACTATTCTGAGACCCTGCGAATGGGCCGGCAACACAGTCAGAACATATCGCTAAGTCCAATCATATTAATTTTGATCCAAAGATTACGTGTAATGAATGTCTTAACCAAATGTTTTAAACAACTGAGGCACAAATCAGTGTTGAGAGAACTGTGTCATGTACTGACACTGTTCTGATGCTGCGTTGTGTATCTTGAGTCGGTCAGGTCAGTAAATTACTATAGTACTACTACAGAAGCATAGTATGGTACTTAACTGTTAGATGGCGAACACATCTTTTTTAAGTGAATTTTAGCCCAGGCTTAGAATGAATATTGTGACTCCCTCGGACCACCAATCTGTTTGAAACATGTAACTTGATGACGAGAAAAACTGGTATTATGCATCAGTAAAAGGACGTATAAATACATGCATTAATTTCCCTATAATGTGCCGCGGTAAATACAGTCCGTTCTGCTTTATAGTATAGATATCCAGCAATAATCATTATTCAATACTGATTATTGGTGATATTATTAATAATATTATCTTTTTAAAGATTTTTCATATCAATCCCTGCCATTGTTGATCTACATAACTTACCATAGTTTCCAAGTTTTATATTTTCTTACAATTTTTAGCGTCTATCGCAAGTAATTGTTTACTATGAAATAAATCTGCAACGAGATGCATAGTAAACAAGATGAAAGCTAGGTTAATTACATGAACTTCAATGATTTACGAGCACTAAATCAGACAAAGTGTAAACAAGTACATTACAGTGAAGTTTAAGCTAAGCATAATAGAAACTACTAAATTATATATCTTGGAACTAAAATGACTTTTTAACGCCTAAACTAAATATACTTAAGCTACACCTATCGTAATATACTGAATCCCATTAATTATTAATTATATATTTCAAGTAAAGGTCCACTTCGCCCTGGTCACCGGGCTAGCACAACCATTATACATCATACAACTTTACCCTGGTCGCCGGGCCAGTGCAACCATTAACTTTCTTCGCCCTGGTCGCCAGGCCAGCACTATGTAGTAACCTATACATACGGGAGGCTACAGGGGTTACTCCCGGTTGCCTAAACCGTGAACCCAAGACTAGTGGAAGGAAGGAGAGTCACTGTTCCTTACCTGAGTGCGGTAAACCGGACTCAAGCCACTTCCAACCGAACACGTACTAAGCTTCTACCAGTTGATACAGTTTGTATATTTGAGAACAACCTCGTATCCAAAATAGCACGTTCATGCTATTGGTCCGGATTGTTCAATCTTTAAGGTTTGTGAAACAGTCGCAGCTAACTTACCACCCAAGACTGCTGCGCATAATTCTAACCTGGGTATTGACGTGCTTTTCAGAGGGGCCACTCTAACTTTTGAAGTGACAAGTTTTGACGAAGTTTCACCATTTTTGTAACTTGTTACTTGATATACGGCTGCAGCATATGCGTCCTTTGATGAGTCAGCAAACTTATACTCGAGACTTTATCATGAGTTTTCAGCAAGCAGCGTGGGATCTTGATTTCTTTCAGTTTATTTATATCTGAAAACCATGCAACCCACTTCCTCTGTAATTTAGTTGGAAGCTGCTCATCCCAATCGAGCCCCTCCACCCAGGACTCCTGCATTAAAACTCGAGCTGTTACAGTGAATGGAGCTAAAAGTTTTAACGGATCAAAAAGACTTGCTGCCACTTTGAAGACGTTTCTTTTCGGGAATTTCTCTATCTCGGGTTGTATCACGATAAATGTGTTGTGGTCGTTTTTTGCATCCCAAGTCACGCTGAGTGTTTTGAATGTAGGCAGTTTTCCATGGTCAATGTTGATGTATGTTGCTCTGTGGTATGTCACTGAGGACTTTGACGTCATTGGATATCCATTTTCGAACGGTGAACCCCGCTGAACAGTTGTAATTTGTTTTCGGACTTTGATCGCTTGCTCTGAGCTATTCAAACTATCAAGTAGGTCATCGACGTACATTGAGTTGAGTAGTGCATCACAACCCCTGGGATAGTTTGCCGCGCATTTCTCCGCTTGTGTGCGTATTATTTTCTGCGCTAAATACGGCGACGCGGCATTGCCAAATACCAGACGACTGAACTCATATACATCAGGTAGGCGTGTTAAATCGAGATTGTGCCATAAGAAACGATGAAACTTCCTGTCAGCCTCGTTTATTTCAATCTGCAAGAACATTTCTGTGATGTCTGCTGCTAAAGTGATGGGATTTTTGCGAAATTTTAGCAAAACATTTAACAAATCATTCTGCAACTTAGGGCCAGAATTTATACAATCGTTCAGTGATTTTCCGTCTGACTTGGCGGCTGCATCCATCACAATCCTGACTTTAGGCGTTGTCTTATCGGGACGGATGACTGGAAAATGAGGCAGATACCACGCCTCATCAGTAACTGGTACCTTTGTGATGTACCCTTTTTATGCCCCCACAACGCGTTGTGGGGGCATACTATATTCACTTCGTCTGTCCGTCCGTCTGTCCGTAGCACCCAAACCCTTTGACAAATTTTCCTGAAATTTAACAACTGTGTTGTACTAGAGGAGGTTAGTAAGTGATTAGATTTTGGATCTTGTAGGTTCAAGG